>NC_136495.1:39162170-39792170 GCF_053919585.1 Euprymna scolopes | reverse complement strand
AAGGTCCGTGATTTATAGAAACAAATTATATTGAACAGAGAATCACATTAAACAAATGAAGAGTATCGTGTACGTCATTATGACTGCATAACCGTATGCGAACGCCCAGATATATATTCACCTGGTCTCTTTAATAAGTACCCGAAGTAATATCATCGATTAGATTCTGATTGTCATTTCAATACAGTTTCGCAAGTTATCTTAATTTATGATAGTAGAGTTTTCCTCGTTTTTTGTTGTGGTGCCAATATTATCGAATTTTTAAGCATTTCTTTGATGTTGTTACATTTGAAACTCATTTATATTTTTTCTTTATTTTAGTTGTCTGTCCTAGTTACTTTGTTGCAGACTAATTTCCTATTAAGCAGTTTGTACATACTAGACTTGAAATTTCCTATGTATTGACTATGTCTTTATGAGCATATACTAAAAATTTCGATCATGTGCTGCTAAAGCATGAAAACAAAGAAAATAAACTTTTCTTTGCTTTTTCTATTTCTCGCCGAGAAAAAAATCACTTTTTAGTTCGTATTTTGACAAAAAATTTTAGTGGTTGAAATTTAATAAGCCGTACATAATGGTTTATACTTTAGACGGTTCTACTTTATTTCTCAGAGAGGACAATGTATCTCACTCTTGTTAAAAGTAACCAGAATAAAATGAAATCACTAACTTCTTTTTCAAAGAAAAAAGATGGAAATTCACTCTAAGAAAAAGTCTATTAACAGATTTTTTCCAAGTCTGTCGATGAAGACTGCTTTTTTTCTTTTTGCTTTTAATATTGTTAAGATAATTTTTTGCCGTTACTACCCGTTTGTCTTTTTTCGAGCTTCTCAAATTAATTATTTGAAATACTTGTCGCTCGTATTGTAGCATCCTGTTTTTGGTTATTGATTAGTATTTCTTTAATGATCTTCTGTCGCCAGGGTTGTGGCGTCTTTTTTAAGTCTCTTGATTATAGTTGTTCACAAATCATCCGTCGTTAGTGTTGTTGTAGATGAAATAAAAAACGAGACTTTTCATAATCCCTCATTGCCAGTGTTGTGGGTAAGAAAAATTCGAATTGATTAAAGTTTCTCATTGTGTTTTAGGGGACAAATTTTCTAGATGATCCGTTATGGTTGGAAAGAAAATTTGAATTAGGTACTTAGTTGAATCACAATCTATTGAATTAAAAACTGATTGCAACAAATGAAAAGTTTAGTTATACAAAGCCTGCGTTTTTTTTTTTTTTTTTGCTTATGTGTTAGTATTCATCGTGTTACTAATATGAGGTTTCCTATTTGAAGTCAATAGATTGTGTGGTAGTGTTGGGATAATTAATCGGACTCGGAATCGGGAATCGGAAAAATCGGAACATTTGAAGGTATCAGAATCGGTATCGGAATCGAAGGAAATTTGTGCCAATCGTCTGATGCCAAAACGATTCTTTTAATTGCATTTTGACCTGATTTTGCTAAAAGGAAAATCTTCCTTTGCTAACAATAACGATAATGTGCTAAATATTCATTGATTTTTTCAAACTAAAATCAAAACAACATCCCCTACAAGTTTATTTGTACGTTTAGGAAAATATGTGCACATTTAACGGTGTGTTTTTACGGTAACTGGGGAAAAATAACAAATTTATAGTCAAATATTTTGAGATTTATAAAAAATCGGAATCGGCAATTGTATCGGAATCGGGAAAATATTGGAATCTCCCCATCACTATTTTTGTGGTCAGATTTATTTTGCGAGAGTTTTCAGTTAGCGACAGTTGACGACAGTTTGTAGCATATCGGGGAATATTTTGTTAACGCGAGAGTAACCAACGACAGTAAGCACCTCGATCGATAGCTAGGATGCAGACGTTAACGTTTGGAAGCACGTTTTCCGCGATATCACAAACACATACACACACTCACACATTCATATACAAAACAGAGTACAATTTATCCACACATAATCGGACTACGTGTTTTCTTTGGCATAGATATTTTTATGTTATATACTACTAAGCCATTGTTTGCGAAAGACTACCAGAACGAAAAATACCAGGAAGGAGCAGAAACACACTGCAAGCAGCATTGGGGTCGGCGATTAGCATAAAGTATTGATATGGCTACATAATCTAGAGTTATTGGATGTGGGCGAGTGGACATAGATTTTTTAATTAAATCCCAGGCATCGTCGGATCTTCAATTTAAATTTGTCTTTTCCTATGTTCTTGCATATCTTTTTTCTCAGATATAGTTTCATGATTTCCCGCTTTTTTTTTTCATTCCTTGTTTCTGATGAAAACAAACACGATACAAATGAAACTGATTAGAGCTGACTATAATCTTTGATAGGCGAATGTTTCCCCTTTAGCCGAACAACATTTCCGTAATTAGCTGTCTGATAATTCTGATCTAATTTGGAGTGATTAGCAACGCCACACCCGGCAGCATTACTTATCTCCACTTTTATAAGGATTGAATTCGTAGATAATATTTAGAAAAGATAAAGTTATTTACAAATCTACGACGCTCCTAGAAAGTCAATTAGCATCGATCAGCATAATACAAAATTAAAGGTTTTTAAGCAAAATTAAATTAAAAGTTTTTATGCTGTTTTGTCAGAAAATCTGATTAAAAATGTTACTTAGCACATTAAAGAAATATATAAACCAGTGTATAACACTACAATTGACTTGCCCAAATATGAAAAGGTAATGTCGTACATTATTAATCTATCTATCTATATATCTATAAAAGTGAACGTGTCTGTGTGTCTGTGTGTCTGTCTGTCTGTGTACATTTCGCTACGCAATAACTCTGTCAATTTTTAGTCTATAGACTCGAAATTTGAAATACCGGGTACTGAGATTTGGGAAAATCGATGTGACGGGTGTCAGCCAGAAATTTGGCTGTTAAGGGGTCAAATTTCAACGATTTGACCTTTAAGAACTCTACCAAACTCCTCCGACAATTTTGGGTCTACACCCTTGAAATTTTAGATATAGGTTCCGTGGACATGGATCTAACGTAATAACTTGATTTGAGGCCAAAACAATAAATTTTAAGGAGTCATAATAGGGGTCAAAGTTTAAAAAATTACCCCCCTTTTTTTTGCTCAGCATACACCTCTAAACACCCGGGCAACGCCGGGCACCCATGCTAGTATATCTATAAAAGTGAACGTGTCTGTGTATCTGTGTGTCTGTCTACATTTCCCTACGCAATAACTCTGTCAATTTGTAGTCTACAGGCTCGAAATTTGATATACAGGTTACTGAGATTTGAGAAAATTGATGTGATCGGTTTTGACCAGAAATTTCGCGATTAAGGGGTCAAAGTTCAACGATTTGACCTTTGATAACACTACCAAACTCCTCCGACAATTTTGGGTCTACACACTTGAAATTTTAGATATAGGTTCCTTGGACATGGATCTAACTTAATAACTGAAATTGAGCCGAAATCCATACATTTTAAGGGGTAATAATAGGGGTGAAAGTTTTTAAAAAATTGACTTCTGCAGTATCTTTCAAATTACTCAGATAATTTCTGGTCTACATATTTTAAATTTTACATAAAGGGTATTCAGAGATAGGGCAAGCTTTTTCATCAGTTTGGGTCAAAAATTTTTAGTTACAAATATATAAATGTATGCATGTATGCCTGCTTGCATGTCTGCCTTAAACTTTCAATAGAGGCGACGGATTTTACCAAGATCAGTATCGATTTAAAGTTCGATCTTTCGTACGACAAATATCGAAAGATTTGCTAAAAACATTGTTGTGGTGGCACACATTCATTTGCATATGTGGATAGTAATTACACATAAATAGGAAGACTCAGTTAGTCTGAGTGGGTGTTCACCAGAAGCCACCGAAGGCCGCCGAGAGCAGATATGTTTCTCCAGTAAAGACTCTCTTATTTTGACACCATTATGTAAATATCCTGTAAATATACCTTTTCCTAATACACTTCTTATTTGATCTACCTTTGTTTGTTGAGTCGTCATTTGTATTGCTTTCTACGTTACTTGTTTGAACCTGCAAACTTAATAGTGACGACGAGGATGAACGTCAAATATAACAGTTTGACGAAGAAATGGAAAGAACTCACTAAAAAAAAAGTACAACGCAACGGTTGACCTTTCTAAGGAATACAAGTTTTGACGAATGAAATATTCGTAAAAACGGATTTTACGCTAAAGAGAAGTTCGACTCAAGCGGAAAAAAATGAATAATTCAGCGAACATAGGAAAACTGTAAAATAATTTCCTCGCGAAGTACAACACTAAAAGAAAGAAACGGTTGTTTCCCAAATTCCAAGAACAAAAACTACATTCAGATAAAAAAAGTAACCTCGATTAATAGTATTTTATTTACTAAAATACTAGTCGGAAAAAAAGACAAACCAAAACCTTTAATTGCAGTCTCAAAGAAAAGGAAAAACTCGAACGTGGCAAAAAAAAGGCGACGATTTACGCCGTTTCCCGTGGAATCCATCTTAAAAACAAATAACAAACTGTAAAAGTGAATTTTTGTAAAACGACAAACAGATTCGTATTACTAAATTACGAAGAACAGATTCGTATTACTAAATTACAAGGAAGTAACATACGAAGAAAAAAAAGTTCACCAGTGAATGTCCGAAGTTGTTGTAAATACAAACTAAAGACTTTTTGGTAAACCAAATGTTTCTCTTCGGTATTTAAAAAAAATATCACAGTTAAACTAAAATCAAAGAAAGATTTTTTTTAAACTAAAGTTGTCACTGGATAACGGATATAAGACAGTAAAACGTCACGCAAAAAAAAAATAAATGTAGTCCATACATTTTATTTTTTTCAATTGTGACTCCAGTTGAAATTTTTTTTTCTATGGAAAGAGTTGTACTTAAGTTCGGCTGTTATTTATTAGGAAATGCCTAAAACGGAAAAGTAAATCGTATTTTGTGGTTTCAGCAAAAGCCTCAGTTCTTATGTTGTGGTTGGATGAGCTTGACTCGCTAGCGAAGTGAGAAAATATTATTCGAGCAGCGATATTACTATTGAAAACAGGAACTATGAACAAATTTTTTTGTAACACAAGCCATTTTATATGGTACGGATATTGTGTTGCATGTGAGATTGTACAATTTTTCTTCGTAACTGCATTACTGCTACTGAAGGATACAAAAAAAATGGAAGATTTATCTAGAATGTTAATGCAATTTTTGCAGACGCAACAAAAGGCGCAATCCGAGCTAGATGCACATAGAGAGGAGAAATTATTGATATGGCAAATGGAGCAAGAAGAAAGGCAGAATAAATTATAATTTGAATAAGAAGAAAGGCAGAAGAAATTACAACTTGAACAAGAAGAAAGGCAGAAGAACTTACAATTTGAATATGAAGAAAGGCAAAATGAAGGTTTTGCTAAAACACTGGAACTATTAAAGACTAATCGAGAAAATGTCGACAGTACTAATTTCACGCATACAACTATATTTAATAGCATAAACACATTTAATTATGTGCCGGAGGAAGAAAGGACTTTTGAAGCATACTATACAAGATACGAGGATGCCTTTCAACTGGACTGCAAAAGTTGGCCAAATAGTCAGAAAGTGAGCCTTTTACTCAGGAAGTAGGGTGTAAGAGAACACAGCAAGTTCGTAGATTATATACTACCTAAAAAAACTACAGAATTAGATTTCATGGAAGCTGTAAAATTACTAAAAGAATTATTTAATCCGAATATATCTCTTTTTCATAAGAGATGGTTGTGTATGAATCTAAGGAAGATGGGCAACCAAGATTATTTGACATACGCATCAGTTGTCAATAAAAACTGTGATCATTTTAAGCTAGCGGAACTAACAGTAGAAGATTTCAAATGCCTAATCTTCGCACAAGGGATAGTCCCCACGAAAAATGCAGAAATACGCAGACGAGTGTTGTCTAAGCTGGAATCTGAGCAAGATTTAACACTTCAGAAATTAGCAGAGGATTGTGAAAGGGCCATTACACTAAAAAGGATTAAAAAAGATAGAAGAATCCGGAGATGCATATGTAAGAAAGGTTAGAAAACCATGCACACCAACCAAGAACTATACAAATAAAAGCAGTCAAAACGGAACGAGATATTCCAAATATAATAATTATAATTATAGTAAAGAATATAACAAGTCTCCTCCTAGATATAACTGTAAGAGATGCGCAGAAAGACATTGGGAATCGGATTGCCCTTATAATAAGAAAAAATGCTACATTTGCAAGAAAGTCGGACACAAAAGCGATTGTTGCAGCTATAAAGATTTCACCAGAAAGAGAGTACAGCAAACAAAATCAAATGAAAAATTAGACAAAAATCGGCGAAAATACATAAAAGCGGAAATATTTAAAACGCCAATAAAATGACAACTGGATTCAGGATCCGATATTTCTATAATAACTCGAATACATGGAAAAAGTTGGGTAAACCAACCATGATGAAAACAAGTAAATCAGCTCGGACGGTAACTGGTGGTGAGATAAAATTTGAAGGAGAAGTTATCCTTCAGATAAAATTAAAAGGGATTACGAAGAAATTAAAAATGTTCGTATTGAAAAATAGCGAAAACATGTTTGGAATAGATTTAATTGAGAAATTTGGACTCTGGGATAAGCCAATTAATACATTCTGTAAAAAAATAGAATGTACTACTCCAACAACAGAAAATATAAAAGATGACTTTAAAAAAATATTATCTGATGTAGTTATGACTAAATTAGGTCTTTGCAATAAATTTAAGGCCTCGTTTGAACTTAAAGAAAACACCAGCCCAATTTTTAGAAAAAAACGAAACGTTCCGTTCGCTGGGTTGGAATAGATTAATAAAGAATAAGACTGATTGGAACAGACAGGAATACTATCAAAAATAGAACATAGCGACTGGGCAGCCCCCACCGTATATGTAAAGAAAAAGGTGAAATCAGCGTTTGATAAACTATTGCCAGACAGGCACTTGTCCGGAATACTACACACATGATAAGAAAGAAATATAACTCGGGAGATCGAGCATATTTTAAGTGCTACAGGAATAACACTTCTTACTGGGAATGTGGAGTAGTGGAAAACGCATTGGTGATTGTACATACATGATGAAAGGTCCACAAAATATACCTAAAAGGCACCTGAACCAAATAAAAAAAAACGCCACATTCAAGATGGTGATTATACAACAGCAGTCGAAGTGGAGGAAGCCATGGACATCATATACGAATCCTTTCATTTGGAACTTCCTCAATATTCACCTGAACCCCGAAGATCAGGTAGAAAAAGAAAGTTTAATGAACCATTAATGTTAAATCCCAAGAGAAAAAGATATTGAAATCTCTGCGACTTCAAATCTTGGGAGGGGGGGTGTTGTAGTGGCACACATTCATTTGCATATGTGGATAGTAATTACACATAAATAGGAAAACTCAGTTAGTCTGAGTGTGTGTGTTCACCAGAAGCCACCTAAGGGCGCCGAGAGCAGATATGTTTCTCCAGCAAATACTCTCTTATTTTGACACTATTATGTAAATATCTTGTAAATATACCTTTTCCTAATACACTTCTTATTTGATCTACCTTTGTTTGTTGAGTCGTCATTTGTATTGCTTTCTACGTTACTTGTTTCAACCTGCAAACTTAACAAACATTAATATATTCCCCTTCAACTAGGCACTTTTCTACAGTGGGAGATCACTTTTTCGCCGATATTTTTGAAGGTTATCCTCTCCTTTAGATTGTCTAGCCTTAATTTTAAAAAATGTCGCTTCCGGTTTGGTGGTTGTCGTAACAGCATAAACGTTAGGTTTTACCCAGCTATTTTCCTCCTTTGCGGTACGGGTTCTGGCCTGCCTTCCTACTACCACTTTTGTTTTGCTCAACATACACATCCAAATATCCGGGCAACGCCGGGCGTCCATGCTAGTATATCTATAAAGTGAAAGTGTCTGTCTTTCTGTGTATCTGTGTGTGTACATTTCCCTACACAATAACTCTGTCAATTTTAAGTGTACAGACTCGAAATTTGATATACAGGGTTCGGAGATTTTGGAAAATCGATGTGATCGGTTTTCGGCCAGAAATCTGGAGATTAATGAGTCAAAGTTCAACGATTTGAGCTTTGAGAACTTTACCAAACTCCTCCGACAATTTTAGGTCTAAACACTTGAAATTTTAGATATGGGTGCCTTGGACATGGACCTAACTTAATAAGTTGAGTGGACCCCACAACAATAAATTTTAAGGAGTCATAATAGGAGTCAAAGTTTAAAAAATTTACCGCTTTTTTTCTTTTTTCTGCTCAACATACGCCTCCAAATACCCGGGCAACGCTAGGTACCCATGCTAGTACGTATATATTTTTGTTTTATCTATCAATCAATCTATCTATCTCTATCTATTTATCTATCCATCTGTCTGTCTGTATCTTTTGTGTGTACATTTCCCTACGCAATAACTCTATCAATTTTTAGTCTACTGACTCGAAATTTGATATACAAGGTACTGAGATTTGGGAAAATGGATGTGATCGGTTTCGGCCAGAAACTTAGCGATTAAGGGGTCAAAATACAACGATTGGACCTTTGAGAATTCTATCGAACTCCTCCGACAATATTAGGTCTAAACACTTGAAATTTTAGATATAGGTTCCTTGGATATGGATCTAACTTAATAACTTGAATTGCGCACAAAACAATAAATCTTAAGGAGTCATAATAAGGGCGAAAGTTTAAAAAATTTGCCACTTTTTTCTTTTGCTCAACATACACCTCCAAATACCTGGGCAACGCCGGACACCCATGCTAGTCATAACTGTTATTGAACCAGTATCTTTTAAATATATTTTTGTAGGTTAGTATATATATAATAATAATAATAATAATAATAATAATAATAATAATATTATTATTAATTAGTAGAAGAAGAAGAAGAAGAAGAAGAAGAAGTATATACAATAGATATTTTTAATAGAAATATAATGCTGAAATTAAATTTTATTTTATAGTATTAACGAAGAGTTATAGAAAAATGAAAACAAAGAAGAATCATTTGAAATGGTGTCTGGTTAATTTTAATCTATCTAAAGCTTTCTCTTTGTCATCATAATCGCTCGGAAACCCATTTGGCCCCAATTGAAATAAATGACTCTCCTCTTGGGAATGCACTACGCCTTGATACGCTCCTGAGACTGACCTTTACTCCTGATCTGATATTAAAACATATACATCAACTATGTTATTAAGATTAGTGGAAAAATCTTATATCATTCTATCACAGTCGTAGGCATTCCCTTTTCTGTATAAGAGCCAAGAACGATCAAGAATGGCGTACTGTTGCAACATGTTGGCAGGAGCTGCTCGGCGCGCCTTATCCTAACTTGATAGAGTTTGAAACGAGCTTCGAAATCTAGTAGGTGATGCCATTTTCTCGTCTCTGCAACCTTTTTTTACACAAACGAGACGTTACGAGCTTGTCTCTGATCTATCGTTACTTTCATGCCAAGTGCACATCTGAACTCCTTGATAACCTTTCACAAAAAACGCTCGCCTAGATACAACCACTATCAACAATTTCCCTCACCCGTGCTTTAATCTAAACGCAAATTTCATTAAAAAAAACTTCTTTCCTAGAACTCCCCGCCTCGTGGTCTGCTCCTTCACAGACCTTTATATAGTAGCCTTTAAAAGTCCAAATTACACAAATTCTCGATGGGCCATGATTCAAATTCTACCTAATATACAACAATAACGATTACTACACTATTATTATACATTTATTAACTCTTATTCTCGAGTGGTCCTTGGGTCTTGATAAGTGGTTACTTCCTTGTATTTTTCCTTTACTCCAAAGCGATGTTTAAAAAAAACGCTTACTACAAAAAGAATAGCTGTACAGGTAATAATAATGCACACTATTGAGTCAACACTTTTTGAAATCTGTATCGAAATCATAGAGAAATATTGATTAAAGTATAAAACAACAGAAAAATGAGAAACAAAAATGGCAATACAACATTTTTAACGTACACCCATAAGTTGTTGGTGAGCTCTTTTTTTCTTTGCACAGAGACGATGTTCGTAAGGTTATCGCATCCGTTTCAAGAATTCTTAAATAAATCTTCGAACAAGGAATGTGACAAATAAAGAATGTTTCATCCATACACTGTTAAGTGCAGATTTGCCACTAAAATAAATAGTTATCATTACCCGACTTGCACCCGGATGTTTGCCATTTTCTGGGTTTGTATATTGAAAAGTGGGAAATTCCTACCTGCAAGTGCTAGTTGGTACATCCCACGTAGAATTAAATAAATGTAATTGTTCAAATTGGAGAATGCGCGCTGACAAATAAAATTAACATATGCAATAAAATCTCAAAAGTATAGATAAATCAATTTAGAGAAATTGTGTATTTTATATTCTAATATTGTATTGTGTTTCGCTAGAATTTATCAGACTACTGACTTATAATACTCGCGTGTGTTAACCGCATTTTTTATTTTATTTTTAATTTTTAAAATAATATAAGTTCTCCCAGTTGCTATCTGCAAATGGCGCTAATGTATACTCCACAGTATTAGTATCCCTTTATACAAAGTCAGTTATCATTTGCCGCCTTGTAAATTTTACTTGCTTTGTGCTTTTTAGCATAGTTTTGTTTTTCCTTTTGCTTCGGGAGCGAAAATTTGGATCTAAAATTAGAAACTTGTAACTCCGGACAGCATCGGACAGAAATCGTAATTGTGTCATTAAAATCGATTCCAAATATAACATGTATTAGAGTAAATATTTGTCTACCGAATTCGATTTAATCAAAAGCAACAAAAAAAAATAAAATTTAAGGTATAAAAATGCATAAAAAAATAAAGAATACAATACGGAATAATCTAAAATAAAAAAAATACAATAAGAGAAAAAAGTTTAAATAAGTTGTCATGGAGTCCAAGTTAAACGCAAAATTAATAAGAAAAACACTTATCGTTATTAGGGTATTGTATACAAACGTAAGCTTTGTAGTAAATGAGGGATGTTAAATTTCTATAATCTAATTCATTAGGAGAGTCAGAGTAGAAGTCATGCCGGGTGATGCATTATTAAATTTCTTATAATGTAGTAATGCCAGAGTAATTGCAGGTTGAAGGCAAAATGTGATATAAATATGCAACTCTGTCCATCTTTTTTAGTCAGTGGGGAATGCATTTTTCTACATCTCCAGCATCATTGTATATATTGCATGGCTAACAATAAAAGAAAAGGGCACCAATATAAATGCTGTTGAGTGCTAAAGTAGATAATATAGACTATTTATAATCCGTTGTATTTATACTAAGTGGGCATAGAAGAAGCAAAACCTCTTGTAAAAATGTAGTACGTTTTGTATTAAATTTTCGAAATACTTATCATATAATCATAAATAAACAGACTATAAAATCCACTTTGTTCGAAATATTTAAAATAGCTTTCGAAGCGACATAATATTAGACAACGTCACATTTGAATATTTTAATGTTTTTATCGATTAACATGAAATCGTGTATTAGACACAAATTATGCAGGAATTTATGAATTCAATCTTTTTTTAGACGCTTTAAAAATTACGTTTTGGACATTTTTATTTCTAAAATTAAATTTATGCAATAGATTCTAATCAAAATTTGAACAAGAATACAAGAAACGAGTTAGATCTAGATTTTAATTCTCATGAAACAGCAATATTCGTGATTCAAAACAGTTTGGTTCGGCGAATTAATTTAAGTTGTCTGAGATCTGGTAATTCATTGAATTTTACACTTATGAAAATATACAATTAAAGTATGCTGATAGGTATACACATTTTAGTGATATCCCTAGCGACATAACGCATTTATTTATACATGATGAATATTATTCTACACTTGAATTCAGCATCTATACCGTCGTTTGTAAAGTTATATTTAATTGTAATCGAAATAGTATTTTTGTTGCGCATAAGTGAATAATAGCATGTGTAAAATCTTAAGTATTACTCAAATATTAATCATTTCAGAGGCATCGAATCAAATATACATGTAAACAAATAAACAGATACATGCAGACACATATACATACACGCACACAGACATATATGCGTATGTATATCTTATATATATATATATATATATATATATATTATTTGTTTTTTAGCGATACTTATTGAATGAATTCAATTATTTATACGAAAAACATTTTTACCTAAATGCAAGTTAGAATAATCTTCACTTAAACCATTTCGGTACGCCCAAATGTGGAATGACATATGTATTGTTTTTAAAATAGGATGCATGTGTATTATGATGTGTACCAAAGCAGGGGTTATAGAGTAAACGTAGTTGAGAATATCCTTTCGATTTCTCTCTACAAATAATCAGCAAAGAGCCACGATTTCGTTTCCTTCCTCTTCCTCTAAAAACTCGGCTAAAATTTCCCCTTTCCGCGCCCTTCTTCAAAATAATCAGCCCAGATGTCTTCCCCTCTTCTCCTTTCCCGTTATTAATTAGACCAGAACACCCTTCTCTCTTATTTTCTCTATGTCAAAAGTACGAAAAATTTCCCAGCGAGAGGGTCAGACAAATGCCTCAGTAACGGAAGATTGAACCCCGGATGCGGATATGTCAGACTGATGAGACCAAATGAGGGCGAAACTCGAGTATTGGACCCGGTTCGTTAGTTGTTGTGGAGTTTGTGGGCTGCGACGTTGTTTTGCTGTGGAAATAATTATATATAATCTCTTACATTCTGAAAATTATATATATATATATATATATATATATAATACTAAAAGTCTATGGATCTTGTATGTTTGCAATCAGATTTCCGGTTTTCAACATCCGGTTGCGCATGCGTAAATAGCAACGTCTTCAATCCGTTATTCCAATTCCGGAATTTTTATATCGCTTTTAATACAAACAATTTCATTTAATTTGATCAAATAGTTTTTTTGTTTTTTTTTTAACGGCTAAAAACATTCAACTTCGTAAAGTCTGTCGCAGTTTCAAAAAAACTTCTCCCTTTTAAAAAAACAAAAGTAAACAAACAAGAAAAACAACACTCATTATTAATAGAAACAGCGGCGGTGAAAGAAAACACCTCTCACTTTCCCTCTAATAGATTTCAACACTCCTACTCCCTCTGTTTTCGTTACGTACGCGAGAAATCTTTAATTCATGTCATTATAAATAAATAATTTTATAAAATCAACCGTAGTTTTTTTGTTTTTTTTAACGGCTAAAAACATTCAACTTCGTAAAGTCTGTTGCAGTTTCAAAAAAACTTCTCCCTTTTAAAAAACAACACTCATTATTAATAGAAACAGCGGCGGTGAAAGAAAACACCTCTCACTTTCACTCTCATAGATTTCAACACTCCTACTCCCTCTGTTTTCGTTACGTACGCGAGAAATAGTTACGTGTATGTGTGAGAGAGAGAAAAAGGGAGCGATGTAAAACTGGATAGTTAAGCGAAAGGAAAACATAAAAGTTTTTTTAAAACACTCAAATTGTACAAAAAATGTTGTAAATAGAAAAGTATTGTCTTAGTTTTAGTGACCTTATTATTAGCATATGAATACAATAT
This sequence comes from Euprymna scolopes, assembly GCF_053919585.1. Classification (NCBI taxonomy): domain Eukaryota; kingdom Metazoa; phylum Mollusca; class Cephalopoda; order Sepiida; family Sepiolidae; genus Euprymna; species Euprymna scolopes. The sequence goes on along the minus strand of NC_136495.1, from coordinate 39,778,586 downwards.
TTATTTTCTGTACAATAAGTGCTTAAGCACCCGTGCTTTTCAGCGATACATATTCAATAAAATAAATTGATTAATATAATTAATCTGGATATAAGAGAGTTAGAACCTGATAAGAAGTCTCAATTAAGCAAAAGGATAACAAAAGTTTTCTTTAAAAAAAATTAATTGTACAAAAAATGTAAATAGAAAAGAATTGTCTTAATTTTATTGACCTTATTATTAACATACAAATTAAATATTTTACACAATGGGTACTGAATGTTTGCTTAAATTAAATGAAAAAAGTTACATTTTATTTTCATTTTCTATTTAAAAAGCCATTATTAACATGTGGAGAGTGTTTTTTTTATTATTCTGTACTTTCAACTAACAATTTCATTTAAAAGATGATATATCAAAATTTGAATTTAACTATAATAAGGATTATGATACCTGTTCAGTGAATATTTACCTATAAGTATGACCAACCACTTATAATTCAGTAACTGTAATTTAAAAAAAAAATAACAATTATAATAAACAGAACGACTCATAGAAATCTATCTATATTCTTTTTTCATTTTAATATACTTTCATAGAAATGCTTCTGTTATGTAAAAAAAAAACTATTTTCTTTATGCCACAAGTGTCACGCTCATACATGAATTCCATAGCTAATATAACGTACTGACCCAACGGGTCACGGGTGGTCTAGTATATATATATATATATATATATATATATATATATATATATATATATATATATGTATATATAAATATATATTCAAACCAGGCAGTGATTAATAAATGTTTAGTAAACACAAGCAAATCTTACTTCAATCTATAATATAAATTTTACCGGTCTGTTTACACATATGTATACATGTATATATGCATGTATGTACGTATGTATGTATGTATGTATGTATGACTAAAATATTCGAAAGAGGCGACGGATTTTCACGAGTCGCGTTTTATTCGCTGATATTTTCGAAAGTCATCCCCTCTTTTCGATTGACTAGCCGTGATTTAAACCTTCGCCACTTCCCGTTATTCACATTCTTTTCCTCTTTCGCGGTACAGGTTCGAGCCTGCCCGCCTACTACCACCTTTTCTTTTATTTGCCCAGCGTACACCTCCAAACACCCGGGCAACGCCGGACACCCAGACTAGTCTAATATTAATATTAATCACAACCAAATAAAAATGTTCAATAGGACGACAATAGGAAATAGGGCTTTACACAAGAAGTCTAAATAAAAAAAAAAACACGTAAATTGATTTCACTCTGGAACTACAATTTTCGGGTCGTTTTTTTTTTTTTTTTTTTATTCATTTTTATAAGCATTTTACAAATATTTTTTTTTTGTATTTTATGACCACGTTTGTAAAATTCAGTTTCCAGCAATGCTAAACAAACTATTTTAACGTGACAGGATACCTCCTCTCAACCCTAAGAACTCGGATAAATATATGCACGGCTTTGGAGCCTATATTTGTAGCACCCTCCTTTTAACTATAGAGAAACGTCTTGAATGTGATTACTTTTATGTGCTTTTGATTTTTTTTTTACATAGGCATCACCACATTATCAAGGCCAAGAGGCCACTCAAGGATAAAGGTTAAAGAGTGTACATTAGAAATTGGACAATATAGTAATCATTATTAATGAAAATTTGGTAAATTTGATAACTTATATGGAACGGCTCATCAAGAACTTATTTACGTTAGACTTAAAGACAACCATATTGTAGCCAGCCGGAAAGCAGGAAAACGGAAGACAATTCCACAGGCGTGCAGTTCTAAGAAAGAAGCTCTGTTCATGGAATTTACGTTTAGGGTTAGGCAAAGATAATGAGTGGGGGGAATTATTGATAGTGTTTACAGCTAGACGAGTGTTTCTTGTGAAAGTTTATGAAAATAACGATACATCAGAGACAAACTCGCAACATCTCTTCTGTGAGATAGAGGTTTCAAGGAAGAGAAAAGGACATCTCCTACAAGGCTACGAAGTCTATTTTGAACTCTATCAAGGCAGGCCAAGTCCTTTCTAGCAGCTCCTGCCCAGATGTGGCAACAGTATTCCATCCTTGGACGTACCTGGCTCTTATATAGATAGAGAATAGCATCAGCAGTGAGATATCTACAGGATCGATAGAAAGATCCCACCATTTTTCCAGCGGCCTTGGCAACAGATTTGATGTACGTGTTCCATTTAAGATCAGGAGTAATGGTCAAGCCAAGAAGCTTGTCAAAACTTGAGGCCTCCTGAAGACGAGAGCCATTCATTTCAATTGATGCCAGATGTGGATCAGAATGTTGATGATGTAAAGAGAGAAGCTTGGTTTTAGATGCATTAAAAGTAACCAGCCACTCCTTACCCCATTGTACTACGTGCTCAAGATCAGAGGAGAGAGAATTGGAGAGAACTTGGTCGTTTACTGTCTTAGATGTGCTACCATAAATGGTAGTGTCGTCAGCATAGATGTCTACAAATGATGTAAGGATGTGATTTGGAAGATCATTAATATAGATCAGGAAAAGAGTTGGGCCCAGGATGGATCCCTGAGGGACACTGGCATTAATACTGTGAGCTTCTGATTTTTGCCCCTCAACTACTACTCTTATGAACCTATCAGAAAGAAATGATTTAATAATTGAGAAGACATTTCCAGCAATACCATAGCTAGAGATCTTATGAAGTAAACCTTTATGCCATACCCTATCAAAGGCCTTAGATATGTCAAGAGCAATTGCCCTAGAAAGGTTGCCTCCATCGAGAGATCTGCTAATCCTATGAGATATAACTGTAAGCACATCTGCTATAGATCTAGCAGAACGGAAACCATATTGAGTGTCACTAAGAAGGTTATTTTTGTTGAGATGGTTGATTACTTCTGTATTTAACACAGATTCCAGCAACTTACTCATGACGCACATGAGACTTATTGGCCTGTACTGAGAGAGGGATGAGCGATCACCTGAATTCTTAAATACAGGGCATACTGATGAGATTTTCCAGGGAGATGGGAAACTATTCTCCTTAAGACAACGTTTAAACAGTTTTGTAAGTATGGGCGCTAGTTCAGGTTAAAGTTTTTGAGTACTATAATTGGAATACCGTCAGGGCCAGTTGCTTTACTGGAATCAAGGTTTTTGATTAGCTTGGCAACATCACGTACAGATATACGTATATCACATAGCGTGTTTTCTGATACAGGAGGAAATATTGGGGGTTGGCAGCCTTGATCGCAAAGGGTAGAATTAGCTGCAAAGTTCTTGACAAAGAGTTCGGCTTTGTCTGATGCTGACGATATTACCTCAGGTCCATTGATAATAGTTGGGATGGAGCACACGCTTCTGTTCAGGATTCTGTTTGCTATTTGCCAAAACTGGTCGGAACCAAGCCGCTTCTCAGCTACTTTGGACTTAACAGATTGAGCATACAACTCTCTTGCATTCTTTATTACTTTCTTACAATGGTTGCTGGCAGTCCTGAAAGCGGCTTTAGTTTTCATACATCTATTACGTTGGAAACAGTGGAAAAAGTGATGTCTGTGCGCAATTGCAGCAGCACATTCTGGAGAGAACCATGGCTGGCGGTTAGGTTTTTGCTGAAACGTTTTCGAGGGTATGAAACGGTCAATACCTACAATTAACCATTCCGTCAGGTCTTAGACTATAGAGGACACATCCTTTTTAAACATGGAATGCAGAGTTAGATCAGATATAAATGTACGGAAGCTATCCCAGTCAGCCTTAGTGTATCGATATACTGTACGATGGAGAGGTACGTCTGGGGACTTATTACATTTCATTTTTATCTTAATTGATACAACAGAGTGGTCGGAAGATCCCAGAGGCGACAGAACAGAAACTGAACATAGTTCAGGGCAAGTTGTGAGAAAAAGGTCTAGTAGGCTCGCATACTGGCCGTCATTGTCGGGCACACGGTCCAAGAGGCGACAGAACAGAAACTGAACATAGTTCAGGGCAAGTTGTGAGAAAAAGGTCTAGTAGGCTAGCATACTGGCCGTCATTGTCGGGCACACGGGTGGGTTCCTGAACAATCTGAGTGAGGTCATAGGCAATGGAGAAATCATGACAGAGCCTCCCCTCATCATCGGTCTTATTAGAGTGGGTCAACCATTCGACGTTGTGAACATTGAAGTCACCACATACGTGAATGTTAGCTGAAGGATAAGCAGATAGGACTTGGTCAATTTTCTCAGATATGCTTTGAAAGACAGTAACTCCGCTGTCATGGGGGCGATAGAGTGTAAATATAAATGCCGTAGTGTGATTTTCAGCACTGCATTAGCTGTTTATATTTTCTTTACCGTTCTCCCTCAATTCAGCACTGTACCCTAATCGACCGTGTGTCTGATATTATAGATGCAGCACTCTCCTTAGATAGTAACGCCTTAATATATGTTTGGTGACTTGAATGTCCACCGTAAAAATTGGCTTGGTTTCTCAGTTTGTACAGTTACAGCTGGACGCTTTATTTATAGGGTTTTTTTTATAGCCCATTCCCTCACACATACAGTAATGTTCCCAATTCGCTTTACCGGCTTCACTTCTAGACCTATCCATCACCACAGCAACCGGAGACTGTGTGATAATTTCTCATAGTCCACTTATAAACGCAGACCACCTAGTTGTATCAGTTAACATCACACTAAAATCCCAACCCCAAGGTGAGGCGCTATTGCTCCAAACAACAAAGTACTACAAAACGGTTGATTGGGAAGCCATCAAAGAACACATGCCTTATGGGCCAATATTTTTTTCTTCCTGCTGAATAGTGTATCAATGAGACAACTCAGTGGTGCAAATTGGGTATTTAAGCACATGTTTCCACACCGAAATATCAAAGCAAACCCCACTCACCCCCATGTTTAACTACAGAATTTGTAGCTGTCATTGCACAAATATAGCATGCATTCCGTCAGTTCGAACCTCATAAGTCAATTACAAATAGGCAAAAATTCATAGATGCCAGAAATCATTGTAAGAGAGAAATAGCGACAGTCAGAGGAAAGCATGCTGAAATAATCAAGGAACGCATGGAATCGCAAAAGATCGGAACTCGTGATTTCTGGAAAATCTAAAATAGTTATGGCGAATGAGTGTAATCAGTAATTCCCCTACTGTCCAACAACTATAAAGTCGCGTGCACGGCAATCGAGAAGGCGGCACTGGTTGCCTGGCAATTCGCCTCCAACTCAACCTTAGAGCCAAAACATCTATCTCCCAAAGTTCCCTGTGTGGATGGAAGCCACATTAGATGATGTGAAAATTACCTCTCCTTATGTCCACGATATCATAAAAAACTTAGGCACCTGCTAGTCGTGTGGGTTTAATCTCACTCGTACCATACTAATTAGGAAATCTTCAGCTGAGCTAGCCCTTGTATTCAAAACTCTATAATAAATGTCTTGCTGAATTTTTCTTCTCTAATACCTGGAAGATGGCCTACGTAGTACCAGTGTACAAGAATTCTGGTGAAAGGACTGACACTCTCAATTATCGCTTTATCAGCATCCTTTCTCATTTCGCTAAGATTTTTGAGATCTTAATTAATCAAGAATTAATCAAACACCTCACAAAAGCAAATCTTTTCTGACAAACAATATGGATATAGGCAATGTCGTTCTACTACAGATATTTTAACAGTCGTCTCTGAACTCATATCTCATGTACTGGATAACGCTAAGAAAATGGCAGAATCTTTGGAAAATGACTTTTAGACCGTAGTGGAATGAGGCAGCAAATAGATAGTAACTTTTAATGCTAGTAAGACTATGCTGCTCTCCCTTAACAATTACAAGACGCCTCTCCAAGCGCCGATATCCAACACAAATAACTCCCTACCTGAGAAGTCTTCCTTAATACCCCTTTGCTTAACATTCACAGAAAATATGAACTGGAACCAATACATTGGGGACATTGTGAAGGCTGCTGCAAAGAAGGTGTGTTCCATCTATCAAGTTAGAAGACTACTATAATCTGAGGGTATCCTTTACATCTACAAAGCCATCATTCGCCCATGAATTGTGTATTGTTGCCACATTTAGCTGGTACATCTACCATTAGTCTGTCCTCTTGGATAGAGTTCAAAAAAGTTTTCAATCTAATTGGTCTCACTTTGTCAACTAAACTCCGACTCCTGTTCCATGGCCGCTACTTTGCATCTATGTGCCTGTTTTACAAATATTTTAATGTAATGTGCTCTTATGAACCCGTCGCATTTGTGCCCCCTCGACGGGCATATCCCGACATATCCGCTTAGCAACAAAATTCCACCCCTTCGCTATGGAGGGCCCTAAATGCCGGAAAGCTTTCTATTTTAACAGTTTCTTCCCTCGAACAGCTAAACTTTAGAATGCCATTCCAACCATCTGCTTCCCTGACTGTACTGATATGCAGAAGTCTAAATGTAACGTAAACCAACACCCCGTTAATCCTTTCTAGGCATGGCCAAAAATTGTAGCCTCTTTGCCTTTTAAGGGGTTAATGTAAGTACAAAAAAAACAGCAAATTTTCAGCTTTGCTATCTGTATAAATTTGATAACATATACTTTACCTCTGAAGATAAGAATCTTGCATTTTCTGAAACTCTGCGGAATAAGGATTTAATTATTATCTTTCCTTGAGGTATTCTGTCGAAAACTAAATTTTGCATGTAAATTTTAACTGTACTTTTAATTTGTGCTTCTTAAGAAAGGGGGACAGCAAGAGGTGACCAAAAATAGAAAAACGAAGGAAGAGAACAATACACAGACTATGATTCTATCTTCCGATGATTCGCAGTAGGCTCTATTGCCCGACATTTGTTTTAGTTTGTTTTTGTTTCTTAGCCCAGCTAAGTACATGTTCCTTTTCATCGCAGGCATGCCTCCGGCCCCATATTAGTTAAATGTTCATAACTTTGAGATGACGTTTATGTTCGATTTTTAATGCCGTATGGTTATTCTTATATAATATCGTCGTTCGTCATGATTGTATTCTATCAAATCTCCTTCTCTGCCTGTTAAGTTTGTCTTGTTGGAATTAAATAGAATAAAATACTTTAAACAATAGCATTTATTGCTGAGTGTTTGTATTGTTTAACGATTGAATGAAGAGAAGAGTGTCTATGACTTAGACAAAGTTTGATCTATTTTACATGTTGCTACCAACACATGGTTGATAACGAACAATAAGCACAGTCGCAAATTCTGTACGATGGGACAAATCCCGTAGGCTTAACCTCCCCAAGGGCGTAACAAGTAAACATATTTTAAGTCAACACAAACTAAAACACACGGATCTAACCATGTTTTAGATTAGTTTTAAACGACTAATATATTGAACGTGACTTATCCTTTAAGTTATTTCTTGAGATAACTATAACAATGACGATGCAAGTCCACTCCCAAAATATTAAAAATAAAGTAAAAGAGAAGTGCAAAGATATTGATAACACTAACTAAAGACAGATATTTTTTTCCAAAGTACAAAATACATGACTAGAGAATTACAAAAACTCTAAGAGCGTCAACCAACTTTTTTGACAAACACTCGAATAAATGGCACTACTTTTAATATAATGCACACACACACACACACACGCACATATATATGTGTGTGTGTGTGTGTGTGTGCATTATGTTAAAAGGCAGTGCCATGCAACGGAGGCACTTTGTTTTATGTTTCAAAGGAAAAAGTAAATCGCAAGCTAAACGTTTTTATTTCGATGCTCAGTGGTGAACATAGGTCATTTTCTTTTTAGATTTTTAAATCGTTTCTTTATATTGGATCCAATATAATATAATAATAAATACGAAAACTGCATTAATTAAAATGTTATACTTAAGCGTATTTCACGACTGCACAATGCCAGGCGGCCTGCTAGTATATATAGAGAGAGGTTTGTGTTTACTATAACCTTTTATCGATAATTTTACGCAAGTATCATGTAGACTATCTGCATTGTTATGATTACACGTAATAGTTAACTAAAGGTTATCATTCCATAAGAACGCCGACAAAACTAATAGGGATTTAATTTAGAAGAATATGCAACAATTATCTAGATCTTTTGCAGATTAATGCAAATCCACTACTCATATATAACAAAGTTGTATTTTTATTTTAAAGTAAATAGAAAAGAATTTTTTAATATGAATATCAATACACAAGAAATACAATTTTATAGTGCAAAGCAGGAGAAGGGAGAGCGGTAGTCCTAGATAGTTCTAAGGCTTTTGACAGAGTATGGCCCGATGGTCTCCCTAGGAAAATCAGGTCATACGATATCACTGGAAGAATACTGAACATAATTAACTCCTTCTCAAGAACGAAAAATTCAGGTTGTCCTCGACGGTCGTACATCTAAACTATATGATACAAATGCGGAAATACCTCAGGGGTCTATCCTTGAACCTTTAGTATTCCTAATATTCATAAATGACCTCCCTGAGATAGGTATATATGCTGATGACACCAAGTTCTATAACAGGCACAACGGGAAAACAAATGAACATATATCTAAGGAAATGGCAGAACTACTAGGAGAAGACCCTCAGTCTGCAGTGGAATGGGTACATAAATGGATGGTCACATTCAATGCTGCCAATACTAAGCTTGTTTCCTTCAATAATTACAAGAAAACTTCTCTACCACCAATAGCAATGGGCAAAGACAATTGCTCAGCTTAACGTTCACGGAGTTGGAAAAGTTACATTAAACGCATTACCACTGCTACTAGTCTGTCGCTCTGTCAAGCTAATAGATCATGAACTGTTATCTAAATTTCAGCCTCTGTCCCATCGACAAAATTTTGTACTTTAATGGTGAATGCTCTGACGTACTGCAATCACTTGTACCCCCTCAACGTAAATACCCCCCAAACCCAACTAGCAGATAAATCCCACCCTTACACAGTAGAGATCCCTAGATGTAAGAGAGCTTTCTACTCCAGTAGTTTCTTCACTAGAACTGATAGAGTTTGGAACCCCTTTCCGGGTCCCTGCTGCCCACTGTACTAGCACGCAAAAGATCAAGTGTAATGTAAACAAACATCTTGCTGCCAAACTCGCTAAATATTATCCCTGTAGTTTATGTCCCTGATAATAGCCTTCCGCATAAAAGTGGCAATGTGCCTTGTTTGCGGTGAAAATGTAACGTATATATATATATATATATATATATATATATATATATATATATATATTGTGATTTTCATTAACAGAAATTATTTTTGAAGGAACTTTGTATAATATTTTTTTAAAATTAATATATGTTACAATAATGTAACATTCGTTCAGAATTGCAAAGTTGCCGCTAGTTTTTTAAAACCTTAATTTATTGCGGATGATAATAAAAGATATACCACGCGAACAGCATCGAACAAACTCGATCAACGTATGAATATCCAGACAAAGGCGGTCACATTTGTCAGTGTATGTATTTAATTGTACATTACTTCACTGTCCAATTATTTCTGGGATATGATGTGTACATGCTTTTAAGATCTAGATATCGCCATTAGAAATTGTGGAACGGACTAGAAGATGTCATCTATGTATAGAGGATGGTTTTTCGATAGTCTGTCGTAAACATATAGAGGAATTCAGCAATAGGCAGTTGAAGATATTAATCAGCGCATGTTTGACAGGTACTAAATAACGCTTGACGTGACAATTCTAACTTGCCAGATACAGTGGCTCCTAAAATATTATGCACATGAAATCATTAATAAATTCATTATACTTTCCTCAAGCGAACCATATCTAATAAATATAAAATGAACTCTACGTATGTGTTATTCACCAAGAGTACATCGTACATTTACAACAGATTTTTTTATAACAGTTTACTTATAGGCAAAGATATGTTTACTCTTTTGTACTCCTGACGAGCAATATGCCCACTTGCACATATGACGATACTATTTAGAATTGTGTCTTACAAGAGACTGTAAAGAATTAAGCGGCGAAATATCTGTTCATATTACATGTAAATTTCTGCAAGTCAGTGCCGTCAGTGAAGAAGGAAACGGAGAGGGAATTTCAAGATTCCGAGATTAGAAATTATTAGAGTAAAATGATTTCCCTATCTATGTACTTCTGCATAAAACGGGTGGGATTTTGCTGTTGGGTTTGTTAGGTGTAAGTACCTCTAGGAAAGCACAAATGCTATGAATTCATCAGAGCACAACCCATTAAAATCCGTTTCTGAATTTTTGAGATAAGGATTGGTTATAAATGTTATTTGGATTAATCGGACTACTGTTCTCAGTTCGAGTTCGACACTTGAAGAAGTTCGGAGATTACATCGACCGTAACCTTGCGAAAATAACACTGAAGATGAAAACAGTAGTCCGATGAATTGAAATACCATTAAAATCCGTTTAGAAGTTGATGCAATGTTGAAAATAATTAACAATTCTTACACATTCATCTCATGTATGTGTCCCTTTTATGTTGTGATGATTTTCTAAACGAATAGTCTAGAGATTGCTTTGAAGGATAGCATTTTTTAGATATCACCATAGTTTTAGTTCCGCTGATTGAATGTCTATTTAACTGCATACCTCGTGCTGATAAGGTTTAAAAATCATTTCAACAGCAATTTCCACTGAGGCTATCGGAAATTTGGGCGATTTGATGCATTTTGTGAAAACCACTTTTCATTCTGCTCATACAGACTGCGTGCTACTGAATGTTTTTTCCTAAACCTGATAGTTTTTAATTAATAAATTCCATGAAACTTGGCACGGTATTTGACAACGCTAACACATGTACAGATCTAAAATTCTAAGCAAATCTGCGTAATATTAAACAAACGGCAGTCATTTTCTGACTTGCAGCCTGTTTCAGCAAGCCAACTTTATATGCAATCATAGCTGAATGACAAATAGGGTGAAATATTGACGGAAAATTAAAGCATTAATTATTTTAGGAATATGTAATTTGATAACAATAATACAGAGCAAACGTCTTTAATATTATTTCATAGTACAACCAATATTGTATATATATGCCATTTTTATAAACAAGAGAAATGGTGCATTGAAGATGTCAAACTTTCAATGTCATCAGATGAAATGTATTTGCCAGCAGAGAGACCAGCATTCATATTCTCTGTTATACAAAATAAATCTTACTTTTCAATCTGCTCCACAATTTTTCGATGCGATTTACACCAGGAGAACAAACTGACCATTGCATTATTGTCAAAAATTCAGTGGTTACCATTGAAGCATGGGGCAGTGTATTATCGTACTTGAATACAATTTTTTTCCGGAATGGCAAATTATTCTTCTTGTGTCGGGGTTTAACGTGTTCTTTTATGAAGTCAATGTAAAGTTTGGCGGTCGTTCTCAATCCATCTGCGAACTGCGAATCTGAATGGTCATCCAGCTCATTAAAAAGGATTACAACCCAGATCACGCCAGAATCTCTTTGTTGACGCCTGATCCGGTGAGACGTTGACCGTCATTACGCTACCAACCATCCTCCACCAAGCAGGTTCATCAAGGGTTCCTCGATACTTATCGATGAACGGAATAGTTTGAAAATTTACCTTCATTTGATTTCTTGCTCACTCCATCTTCTTTTCCTTATGGATATCCTCTAATGGAGGGCGAACATCGGATGTTCTACATGTTGTAACCGCCCTGACGATATGGCATTGAGTTGACATGGGCACATCAGGAACGCTAAAGTTTTCAAAGATTGTGTGCTAGTTTCAATTGAGTCATTGCTTAATGCAACACGTGCTTGCTTCCCAATTTTCCATTTGCCAGAACGATTGTTGCAAGTTCAGAGTTAGTAATTACATTTTTTTTATTGTGCGATGACCACAGTCCAATTCCTTAGCTATATCTAAGGTAGATATCTTATTATGTATTCATTTAAATAATGTAGGCTTTTTTAGCTTAACTCAAAGAACATTTACATTACAACTTTCTATATAAACTTTACACGCTAAAAACAGACTCCAATCACCAGTCCATTGTAATTATTTAGCAGATTATCTTGAAATTTTAAATCTGCACATGTGTTAGTACGGCCATGTGACAAATTTCACTAACTTTTATGAAAACTATCGAAGTTAGAACTAAAATCGATTTTTATATAAAACAGGCACGCAGTGTAGTCTTCGTTTTAAGAATCAAAGTGTCCGTCAGTATGTTCTATGTTTAGTTATATAACACAGAAGTCTTCGCCAAAAGAAGTAAAATTTAAGCCTACCTTCTGAAGATAAAAGACACACTCACGTTGACAAAGCATATCTCGCTAGATCATCGAAGTTAAGCAACGATAAGCCTGGTCAGTACCAGATGGTGATTATTTTGGAAGACTAGGCATTGTATGTACTATGCCAAGTCGTATAAAGTTCCAGGTTGGTATCTTGAGGTGCGTGTAACTCACTGTGTGAGACGCACCGCTGAATCAAGACAGAAAGCAACAGGAAGCTACTGCCTTTACATGTCTTTCCAAGATTACCATGGCTCTACAATTTGGAGAGGCTTGGTTGCCGATGATGTTAAAACAGCAGGATCGCTGATAGCAAAGGTAAAAAAGAGAAACTTCCATTCTTGTAAATAATCTACTCCTGCACTATTTCCACCGTTACCGTTCATTAAGGAGTTCACTCATTAAGTATTATGCTGGTTGGTTGGTTAGTTGTTTTTGTTTTACGGCATATCAACCCTTATTATTATTATAGGTTATTTAATGCCGAATCCAAAGATTTTGAAGAATGTATTTTTAATAGAAGATCTGTTGTTTCAAGTCAGTTTCTATCTAACCCATAGTTGGGACCCTAACAGATACTACCACTCCGGGTCAGAGTGGGTCTGGGAGCAATGGTAATTAAAGGGTGACTCCACACTCCCAAAGGTCCGCTGGGTTCTCACCATTGTATATAGTTTACGGTCATATCCAGGATCAAGCATTATGCTGGATTGGCATATAGCTGTTGATATCTTGTAAAATTTATATTGAAATTTTGATTAATTGCTTTACATGATTTTGACTCTAGAAAAATGTCGAGAATATAAGAGGTGACTTTAACGGTATTTAAAATGACCATTACCTTAAGAGAGTCTTTTTTGTTTGTCTATCAAATTTAATGCAAAGTTGATATAAATTACTTTTTTAAAATCAGAACTTATCTTATATTGATACCGCCAGTAAAATCATTTAAAATACTTAAAAAAAATGAATATAAAAAATATATATATAAATCTATATTTAATAACAACTGGTAATATTTTTCAAATATCTAAGTTTCTACGCAAAATGTGAACTCGCCTTTTAATGTGTTTTCTAAAATTCTAATAAAATAAACAAATATTCTAGACTTGAAATATAACCCACATTTGTTTCATTATACAGAATGACTATATTTTCATCTTTTACGTCTTACGCACGTTTCACAACCTATAACGGAAAATATTGTTAATTTTCTATAGGTTGCTCTTCGGAGACGATCAAGGATAAAACAGAAAATATAAACAATATAATATAAAACAAAACAAAGAAATACAGTTGATTAATAATAATGAGAAAACACCTAAAAATGAATAACACATTTTAAAATAACAATAGGCGAAACCCTTCCTGTATGTACATTTGTTACCATATTGGAAGCTAATAAATTTGGTTTATAACCGCCAGGCCTATATTTTTATACGCGCGTAAAGCAGTAAGTAATAAAATATATAAAAATTCGCCGAAAAAAAAATTGAAAAAAATTAATTTCAAAATATGATTATAAAGTGATTTTAGTCATTGGTATAAAACTATATTGATTGTGAAGCCGGAAATATAACGTTCTTGAGGTTTTCATTTATTAATGATTTAGATGATATCAAAATAGTTATACATCGTAAATATATAGTATAAAATCAATTCAGGAATATATATATATATATATATATATGTATATATATATATATATGTATATATTTACACATATAATATATATATATATCTGAACACACACATGTATATACATACACATATGTGTGTGTTCATATATATGTATATATATGTGTGTGTGTGTGTTAATGTCTATGCGTGTGTTCATATATATATATATATATATATATATATATATATATATATATATATATATATATATATATATATATGGGTGAGTCTCAGATGTACAATCAGAATAGATAGGAAACAAAAGAAGTATAGACTTTGGACAAGGTATCCATTTCCCGGAAACCAGCAGAATCCTGAAAGATATCCGCAGAGGAGTCATAGCTTTCGAGAAAGGCGATTATAACTTGGAAATAAGGCCCCGTCTCGATGACGAAGAATGGCAGCAGGAAGCGCTTAATCGCCCCTGGAGATTTCGTCCGCAGAACGATGCATCGCTTGGAAATTCTAGACATGCCAGTGTTTCGGCAAATGTGCGCAACATATCGAGCGGAGGTTTTTAGTTACTGTCCTTTCGATAACAGAAGAATAGGAATGCATGTTTATTTAATAACGTACATTCGTCCATAAAAAAAACAGGAAATGGCAGCTCGACTATTACACACACACAGCACACACACACACATATACGCACACACATATATATGTATATATATATATGTGTGTGTGTGTGTGTGTGTGTGTGTGTGTGTGTGTGTGTGTGTGTGTGTGTGTGTGTGTGTGTGTGTTATTTGAGAAGGAAAACCGAGAATTAATAAAGTAGTACTCAACGTTTCGTCCCTATTTCAGGGAACATCATCAGGATTTCGTAGGAAAAATGTAGAAAAATCCTGTTTCGTAGGAAAAATGAAGGAAAAAACTCTGATGATGTCCTCTGAAATAGGGACGAAACGTTGATTACTGTTTTATTAATTCTCGGTTTTCCTTCTCAAATAACATAACGTCAACCATCGTTTGTATTTTTATTTTATTTTATTTTTACTCATACATATATATACACATACATATATATATATATATATATATATATATATATATATATATTAAGGCGATTAGAAAATCCCACTCAATATTTTTTGCTGATGAGGAGACTTTGTTTAAAAAAAAACATATGATAAAATTATTGTCCAAGACTTATTGTCTATCTCAATAAAAACATCGTTTCCGAAACGATAGTACAATTTATTGATTTGTGGGTTTTTCTTTATGAAACCGATATTTAATTATAATTTTTAAATTATCAATCACCTTACTCTCTCTCTCTCTCTCTCTCTCTATATATATATATATATATATATATATATATATATATATATATATATATATATATATATAAAACTAGCAATTATGTAGCAATTTCATCATTTTATTTTGTTAGCTATTTTTCTGCCAAGTAAAAAAATAATTCTTAAACTTTCTTTAATAATAAAATAATATTTTGCATGTGATGTTGTTTTCTATTGAACAATAAATTTTGTAAATATAATTTTACATAATTAAAATTTCATTAAATATCGATGTTCCACGACGGAATGTAAATCATTATTTTATTTAATCCTATGCATTTTAGCCTGTTTTTTTACATAGAATATAAGGTTTTGATAAATTGCATTATATGATTCTATTTATTACCTATCTCTACTGATATATTGGGCATTAATGAAATTATATACTGAAAATCAATGCATAAAAGTAACATTTAATGTAGACACACGAAATGTTAAATATCATTTCATGTATACACATAAAATCATATAATGCATTGCTTTTCAGTATTTACTTCAACAGTGCTTATTGCGTTAGTACAGATGCATGGAATTTATGACCATATATATTATACTAGACTACCCGTCGTTCCTGGGCCTTGATAGAGAAAAACTGTCAAAACTAAAATGATTAAGAGATTATATTGTGTTTTCTTTTCTTGGAAAAAATGTTTTTTGTGATGAGTGAAAATATCACACTTATCAGAGCACTACTGTAAACAATAATTAAAATTAATGAGGCTCCTAGAGCACTACTAGGTTGTTTTAGTAGTGCTCTTGGAGCCTCATTCATTTTTAACCACCCCTTTGAAGCGAAGATATTTTTCAGTAAGGACTAAAACGATAAAATTCTAGATGCCACAGAAGCGCTACTAACAACATTAAATATGGATATAAATACAATTATGAATATCGTTATTAATATGTTTATTATTATATGTTATATAGTTATGTGTAAATCAGTATATTTTACTTGACAGAGTTAAACTACGTGATTATAGCTATATGTTTTTTTTAATCGACGGAGTTAAAATATATTTACTTGTAAGACAAACACGATTAAATAAGTTGAAACATTTAAAACTCATTTTTTAAGTTGAATATAAATTACCTTTGCCTTTGGTTATAGTTAGATTTTGTATAGTCATGTTTAAAATTAATGTTTTTAACATAATATGGTTTAACTACATTCATTTGTTAGGAGAATGCGTTAAAATAAGTTAAAACACATAAACTTTATAATCTACGCAGAGAAGTAAATTATAATTCCTTTGGTTATAGTTATATGTTGCATATTTATGATTAAATGAGTCTATTAAACTCGGCAAGGTTTCGACTTTACATCTTTTCTGTTGATCTTAAACAATTGTTTATTGGCCATTTTGAAATATTCCATTTCTATATTATATTTATTTAATCAGCATGATAACGGTCGATTTATACCGATCAATCACTGGCTGACGATATTCAACGTATTCGTATTATTATTGTATTGATCTGCACCGACCAAACAATGTCTAACCATAACTAACGACTTATTATTATGATTTGAACCGACTAAAAACTATATATTAATATTATCAGTGTATTGATCTGAACAGACACAACACTGGCTGCTGTTAACAAACTACTTTTATATTAAAATAAAATATATCAAGTGCGCGTTGTATCTCAGCAGTTATATTTTAAATGTTTGAATTGTGCGTAGGCAACGCGAGAATAATGTCAAGGGTGTGATTTCATATAGAAACGTTGATTTACTTTGAAGCAAATAAAATACGCATCAAGTGTTTTTGAAAGCCAAAATACAACGTAATATTAGGAAAATAAATAAATATTTTACTTGTTTGAAATTTATCACAAATATATTTCAGAGGTATACTCCATCTGCAGGATGTCGTTTTGTTTCTTTTTTTTTCTTTTCTTAGAAACGTTGACTTAATTTAATGTAATTTCTACAACTTTACAACATGTAAAGGAAGATGAAAAGTGAGAATGCATGTGTAATCACACTTCTGGACCGATATATCCAACTAATGTTGGATATACAAACTTGAACTTTAGTATACATGGTATTCCGAAACGTTTTAATCAGGTTGTACTCGGAAAAAAAGTAGCTAATGTATCAAAATTTTAAAAAATTGGTACATTGAAGTTACCGGATGTTCATCATTTTGTCAACTGTTACACAAATATGCACGCGCTCGTTAAACGTACATGCTTATATATATATATATATATATATATATATATATATATATATATATATATATTTACACAGTGATGACCACTTATCAAAGCCCGGAAGCCACTCAGCCATAGGGTTATATATATATATATATATATATATATATATATATATATATATATATATATATATATATATATATATAAGAAAAATAAGTGTGAAGACACTGTATATTGATACTGTCAAACTGGTCTAATGGCTATAGTAATTGAGTCGGCGACGTAAGGTTTTGGTTTCGCTCTCAGCTGGAGTAAACTTTTTTTCCTTTCTTATTATAAGTAAACTGTCTACAATAAAATATAATACTCTCATGCACATGCCTCTGTTTCTGTATGAATTAAAATATAATATTCATGTGTATTTCACGACCGAAGAATCGCTGGGCGCCCTGCATATATATATATATATATATATATATATATATATATATATATATATATATATATGTGTGTGTATATATGTATATATATATATATATATAT
Organism: Euprymna scolopes; assembly: GCF_053919585.1. NCBI lineage: Eukaryota > Metazoa > Mollusca > Cephalopoda > Sepiida > Sepiolidae > Euprymna > Euprymna scolopes. The sequence continues at coordinate 39,760,661 of NC_136495.1, read as the reverse complement.
CCTTGTTTATGTGGATGTTTGTGTTTTCCTTATAGAAATGAAGGCCGGCGAAATAACATGAATTTTACTTATGAAGAACGCTCCCCATTCGTTGTGGCCTCTATTACTAGCCTAGAAAATCAACGGACAAATTCTTGCCGATGGCACCAGCACGTTACCATTTCAAATTTCACGTTGGTGTTTTTATGCCGTTTATAAGTTTGACATAATTCCCGGGTGTTGATATCGACGAATGTGTTCTGCTCAAATAACGAACTTGAATGACTGGAAGCTTTTTGGGTACTTGATCTTGCCTTCACGGGCAATTTTCTCCTATAAGACCGATAACCATCCTCACTAAACTGGATTTCAAGTGGAAAGTTTTCAGGATATCTTTTTGTACATTGTCCATCACCCATGCAAGGTTGATTTCTATAAGTATTGCCACAAAACCCACGGACTATGGGACTCTTTTCAAATAAGTTTATACTAGTATATATATATATATATATATATATATATATATATATATAAGGTAACTCAGTTGACATAATGAAATCAATGTGATTCCAGTTGTTTTTCTGATAAGCCACAATAATATATGAGCATGAGGCAAGCCTCGTTGTTGCCACTGAAATTTATACGTGTAGCATCGTAGTGGGTTAAAGATTTCTGATCCGTTCATCAGATTCTCATCACTTTGACTATCTTTATGTGAAACATTCGTCTTGTCTATTGATGTATGTTTTTTCAGAGAGTTAATCTTTAATTTCCTTCAACCTTGGATTTGAAGTGAATGCGATGAACAGGTATAGTTTCCCATAATTTCTGACATAAGTTAATGCATCATGTGTCCTTTCATGCATATATTGTAAACTACCTGTGGTGCTAGAAAGTAATATGCGAATCTGACTTTGTCAAATTTTCTCATCAGTTAATTCAAGATGGCGATGGGGAATCCTACCAGATGCTAAACGTTCACCCGCTAACTCAGATATTCCAACCCAGAAATTTTTAAGGCTCTGAGCCTACCCTTAAGTGCAAATATTTCAATCACTCTTGCACTTGGTTCACCTGGTATTATCTGCCAGGAAGTTTTTGAAATTCTTTTACGTGAGTCCAGTTGCTCCTATAATTATTGGAATGGTAGATTCCTTTTTTTTACCTTTTCATGTCATACATAAGACGTTGGTATTTCGTTTTTTACCTTTCAGCTCTCTTAACCCGGCATCATTAGGGACACTTACTTCTACTAAGGTTGCTTCTCTCTCTTTCTGGTCCCATATCACGATATCAGATTTTATGGCTCTGTCTTCTTGGTACCGCGCTATAGAAATTGGATAGTTATAGTGGATTGTGTATGACTAATAACCTATTGTTCTTTCTTTATATTATCGGGATTCTTTTCATGAAGGTCACCACTTATCAAGGCCCAGAAGCCACTCCGGGATAAGGGTTATTGCGTGTACAGTAATCAATGGGATAGTATCGTAGTAATCGTTAATATTGGAGATTTGATAAAGTGTCTTACTTAAGGGGACGGTTTGTCAGGAATTTCTTTATGTTGGACTTGAAGACATCCAAGTTGTAGTCAGGTGGGAAACAGGTAAACGGAACAGAGTTCCACAGTCGTGCACTTTTAAGAAAGAAGCCCTGCTCATGGAATCTACGTTTGGATTTCGGCACAGATAAAGAATGGGGAAAATTAATGACAGTCATTTCAGCCAGACGGGATTTTTCGTGAAAGATTGGAGAAAGGGGGAGCAGAGATTGGAGCTCAGACGAGCACTTGCCATGTAAATAACGATAAAACAAAAATAGGCTCGCAACGTCTCTTCTGTGGAAGGGAAGCTGCAGGGAAGAGAAAAGGGCATCCCCCATAAAGGCCACGAAGTCTATGTTGTACTCTGTCAAGGCAGGATAGGCTCTTTTAGCAGCTCCTGTCCAGATGTGGCAGCAGTACTCCATCCTTGGAAGTATTTCGCTTTTATACAGATAGAGAATTACATCAGTAATGAGATATCTTCTGGAGCGTTAGAAGTATTGCACCATCCCCCCCATCGACCTTGGCAACAGACCTGATGTACGCCTTCCATTTGAAATCACGAGTAAAGGTTAAACCTAGAAGCTTGTCAAAACATGGAGCCTCCCTAAGACGAGAGCCATCCATTTCAATTGATGCCAGGTGAGGATCAGAGCGCTGATTGTATAAAGAAAGGAGCTTGGTTGTGGATGCATTAAAAGTAACCAGCCACCTCTTTCCCCACTGTACGGTGAGCTCAAGATCAGAGGAGAGAGAATCAGAGAACTTTGTAATTTACAGCCTTTGATGTGTTGCCATAGATGTCCACGAATGATTTCAGTATGTGTTTTGGGAGATCATTGATGTAGATCAGGAAGAAAGTTGGGCTCAGGATGGATCCCTGAGGGACTCCAGCATTAATACTATGGGCCTCTGATTTCTGCCCATCAACCACTACTCTTATGAGCCTATCAGAGAGAAATGATTTAATAATTGAGAAAACATTTCTAGTGATACCATAGCTTGAAATCTTGTGAAGTAGGCCCTTATGCCATACGTCATCGAAGGCCTTTGGTATGTCAAGATTAATTGCTCTAGAAAGGTAACCTTTGTGGAGAGATCCACTAATCCTATGAGATATAACTGTTAGCACATCTGCTGTAGATCTTGCAGAACAGAAACCATATTGCATGTCACTAAGAAGGTTATTTCTGCTGAGGTAGTTGACTACTTCTCTATTTAATATGGATTCCAGCAGCTTACTCATGACAGACATGAGACTTATTTGTACTGAGAGGGAGATGACTTATCACCTGAATTGTTAAATACAGGGCATACTGATGAAGCTTTTTCAGAGTGCTGGAAAGCACTTCTCCTTAAGGCAACGCTTAAACATGTTTGTAAGTATGGGGACAAGTTCTGGCTGGAGCCTTTTCAGCACTATAATTGGAATGCCGTCAGGGCCAGTTGCTTTAGTGGAATCAAGGTTCTTGATTAGGTTGGCGACTTCACGCACAGATATTTGTATGTTGCATAGCACGTTGTCTGTTATAGGAGGAAATACGGGGAGTTGATGTCCTTCGTCGCATAGAGTAGAATTAGCTGCAAAGTTATTGGCAAATAGTTTGGCCTTGTCTTATGCTGACGAAATAACCTCAGGTCCATTGATGATGGTTGGGATAGAACGAATGCTTCTGTTCAGAATCCTGTTTACTATTTGCCAAAACTGGTGGAGACCAAGTCGCTGCTCAGTTACTTTGGATTTAACGGACTGAGCATATAGCCCTCTTGCATGTTTTATTACTCTTTTACAGTGGTTGCTGGCAGTCCTGAAAGCAGTTTTAGTCTTAATACATCTATTACGTTGGTAGCTATGGAAAAAGTGATTTCTGTGCCAGATGGCAACAGCACATTAAGGGGAGAACCATGGCTGGATATTAGATTTTTGTTGGAATTATTTTGGATTGTATGAATCGGTCTATGTCTACAATTATCCATTCGGTCAGATCTGCTACTATAGAGGACACATCCTTTTTAAACATGGAATGCAGAGGTAGATCAGATATGAATGTACGGAAGTTATCCCAGTCAGCCATAGAGTATCGATATACAGTACGCTAGAGATTTATTACATTTCGTTTTTATATTGACTGATACAACGGAGTGGTCGGAGGATCCCAGAGGATATAGAACGGAACATGAACATAGCTCAAGGGAAATTGTGAGAAAAAGGTCTAGAAGGATTTCTATTTCTAGGATTTGCTGCTGCATTTGATATTCACCTTTTTGCAGACACTGGTTTCGGTATGTTGTTTGACCTATATAGTTATTAATAAGATCTTTGAGATGTATGTAGGAATCTCCTTTTAGCTTGTGTTTGTGTTTTTAATGTATAAAAGTCTTTCTGCTTCAGCTTATGCAAAACTATCAACTGCAAACTGATGGAAGAGGTTTTGACTTCTGTGAAGATGATTGAAGTCTTTGATCATAAAATGATACGCATAAAAATCCATGTATGACACATGTTTCCAAATTAGTTATGGGTCAAGTGAGATATGAGGATTGGTTATGACCAACATTTTTTTCAATATTTTAAAAAAAAAATGAGTTAAAAATAGTTTAATTCGATTGATCAATCTAAGAAATACCTGCGAAAAGTAAAGAAATTGCATTTCTTTGTGTTGGAAATGTTTAAGAAATCATTAAAAAATATTTGTAGATAAAATGTGTTTTATTAGTGATTAAATAATTCCAAGTGTAGTATCTATCATGGCCAAAAGATTTTTAATTTTATTTTCGAATGAATAATTATATATTCATTTTCCTCGTCAGTTAGAAGATAATGAATCATTTTCAACTTAGGTTATTGTTACTTCTCAAAATCTTTATTTATACTTTATGAAATAGAATCTGTGTTTTAGGTTTGCATACTCTTTTTTTTTACTCATGTTCAACTCTTACAAAGCATATCGACACTTGGATGTAAGGAGCTATGTCTAGGAAAGATTAACAAGATAGTTTTTTTATGTTACATTTAAACTTCTGCATATCAGTACAACCAGGGAAGCAAGCAGCAGGAATGGAATTCCAAAGGCTAGCGGTTCGAGGGAAGAAACTATTAGAATAGAAAGATTTCCGGCATTTAGGGACAACAACAGTGAAGGGGAGAGATCTTATTGATAAACAGGTTTGTCGGGGATATGTACGTTGAGGGGGTACAAGTGGAGCGAGTTCATTAGAACACATTCCATTAAAATATTTGTTAAACAGGCACAGTGATGCAACATGCGGCGATGAGAGAGAGGCTGTAGCTTAGTTGATAAAGTCGGACCAATTAGATCGACAACTCTTTTTTGGACTATATCTAAAAGGGAGAGACTAGTGGTAGATGCACCAGCCCAGATATGGCAACAATAATCCATTCATGAACAAATGGTGGCCTTGTAAAGGTACAGGATACTCTCAGGCGAGAGTAACCTTCTAGTTCGATAGAGGGAATCAAATTTGTAGCAGCCTTTGCAATGTCCTCTATGTATTTGTTCCAGTTGATATTGCCCGCAAATATTAGGTCGTGTAAGTTATCTATATCATAATTTTGTATTTCATTTATTTAATATTTAATAACTCGCAATCTAAAATATCAATTATTTTTTATTTTATTTCCTAAAATATAGTTTTAGTAAAATAACTTTTTCGGGAGTATTTTCAGTACTAACTCAAGTAAATGAAATAAGATTTGACTAGTATTTTAATATTTTATGATAAAAAATTAAAGAGTTAAACTAAGCGCCTTAACGTTACTTTGATATTTTTTAACAAGATCAGTTACTTAAAGGGAACAAAAACACACAGACAGAAAATAATATCACATATTTTAACCCTTTCATTTTTATCATAAATTATTTAAATATTGGTGAAATCCTATTTCAGTCACTTAAATTAGTTTCAACATCACCCATAAACAACTAATATTTTTAAATTATATTTTAGTTAAAAAAAAAAAAAATTAAAAAACATTTTATGAAAGCCCGATAGACCCCATAATTTTAGTATACCATACCTAATCAAAGTGAAACACGCTTATCAGAATATTCTTATGTGGACCTATATTTTAAAAAAAACTGTTAAACCGTGTGACATATTTACATTCTGTGGAAATCATGCGCCAATGCAAACCCATCAATTTTATTATACCATATTTCTTAAAACTGAAACAATTAAATTATACTTACGCGGATAGATATCAAAAGTCTTTGTTAAAGCATATTTCCATTTTATGGAGGCCGGGCGCGAAAGCATCTCAAAATGTTTGTTATACCATACCTATTCGATTCGAACTGAAACATACTTATTACAGTATGCTTATGAGCATCTATATAAAAACAAAACTCGTAAAAGTTGTTTTTGTTTCCATACTTTAGGGGCCAGGCGCGTGCACAGACCACACACTTTTAAGAAACCAGTGTTCAAAATGAACCAAATCCTCATGTACAGTACGTGCATACACGGTGTGTGTTTTTATCCTATAATCTTTCGTATATATCCCATATTTCAACAGGCACTTCCTTTTTTAATAGAACTAGCAGTTAAGCCCAGCTTTGCTCGGGCCCTATGTACTGTTCATAACTTGGCCTACGTGTGAATACACTTTATGCAAGATTTTTAATGTTTAGATCAAAATTTGTCCAACTAATTTTGTAGAGACCACAAAGGTAAATTATTTTTTAAACTTTGATCCGAATTTTGACCTCTTAACATTTATTATTTTGGTCTCAAATCAAAATACAAAGTTCTACCCATGTCTAAATTACTTACATCTTAAATCTCAAGTGTTAAGACCCAAACTCAGCGGAGGAATTTGGTAGAATCTGCCAAGGTCAAGTCTTTCAACTTTGACCTTACGACAGCAAAACTTTCGCCCAAAAACTTATTAAAATGGCTGATGCATGTCTGAATATCCGTTATGTATAAATTTCAAATGTTTAGACACAAAATTAGCTGAGTAATTTAATAGAGACTGTAAAGGTATAAATCTTTAGAACTGTCAAATTGTCGAACCAAACGAATTAAAAAGCTTGTCCTTCCTCTGATTACCCGTTATGTAAAATTTCAAATGTTTAGATCAGAAAGTGGCTGAGTAATTTGGTAGAGACCGCAGAGGTCATTTTTTCTTAACTTTAACCCCAATGTTGAACCCTTAACAGTTATTTTTATGTGCACAAATCAAATTAAATTATTTGCTTCATGTCCACGTAACCTACATTTAAAATTTCAAGTGTTTAGACCCAAAATTGTCAGAGGAGTTTGGTAGAGTTTTCAAATGGTAAAATTGTTTAACTTTGACCCCTTGACAGTTAAATTTCTGGTCCAAAATCGATTAAAAAGAGTTTTCCGAATCTCAATACTCCTTATGTTAAATTTCGAGTCTCTAGACCTAAAATTGACAGAGTTATTTGGTAGGGAAATTTACACACACACACACACACACACACACTATTTCACTTTTATAGATATATAGATTAACCTTGTTCAATGTTCACAAAGGCAATGTACGATAATACCAATCTTTTTATATTCGAATATCTGTTTTTTCTAGTCCTCTTAATATTTGAAAATTATGATATTATGTTAAAGAGCATCTCTCCTCTCTCTCTCTCTCTCTCTCTCTCTCTGGCTCTTTCATACTCTCTCTATTTTCTCTCTCTGTGTCTCTATTAGATAGTAGATCGAGAGAGAGAGGGAGAGGGTGGGAGGAGGTAAGAGAGATATTTTTGTAGTTAACCCACGTTGCAGGAAGTGACGTTTCATCTAACCGGATGTCATGTGATGCTACGTGGCAAGGTTGGTGAAACGTTGAGTCTCAGAAAAAGCCGAGCCGAGCAGAAGTCTAAAATGGTTCTCTCCTAAGTAAGGGGGGAGATGCGCGCCCCAGACGTGGGACGTGGTAGGCACCCACAGTGGAGACCATCGATGGCGACATCTGCAGATCATGCCTGGGAGAATAAAAGGTTGAAACCCCAACATCTGTCTTCATCTTGTGTATTCCGGCGAAAACAGCAAGAGAGCTCCACCCAGATGAAGACTCTCCCAGAGCAGCAAAACCAGGTATGAACTTCTATATATAAACACATAAATACACAAGTGTCCTAACCACCAGACAAACGGTTTAAGGGATCTTGAGTCCCGTTCTCTCGTCTCTTAACACTTGTAATATCTCTCTCATCGTCGTAAACTTTTTCTCTTCATTAGTAAAATGGACACGTCATCACCAGGGTACCAGTATCCCTCAAGTAAAGTGTCAAAGTCCAAATCCGTTTCTTCTCCCTCCCTTATGTAACATATCTGTTATTTGGTGCCGTTGACCTTCTTGCCCCCGCATGGGGCATATATCGAAACCTGGATTGCCACGGACATTACGAGAAAAAGAGATAACGAGGAAAAATAAAGACAAGAAGAGAAATTGAGGAAAAAGGAGAGAAAAAAAAAACGGAGAAGAGACAGTGGAATAAAAAAGAAAGAATAGTGAAAATGAAGAGAAAAAGAGAATAAAGGAAGAACAGTGAAAAAGGGTAGAGAGAGAGAAAGATAGAGAGAGAGGAAGGAAGAAGAAGAAAAAATGATTCAGTTATGTGTTGAAAAAGATAGCAAAGGCATGAAGAATACCATACGCATTTAGAAGAAAATTAAACTCCAAAATTAAAAATACGCTGTAAGCTTTGAAAACGACTGAAAAACAAAAGAGAAAAGAAAATTAATTTACCATATTAAAAATAAAAAATAAAATTGAAAAACACAGAGAAAGAATTGAAAACACAGAGAAAGAAAAAAAAAACGTATATATATATATATATTTAAACAGACAAGACAACACAAACGAACATTTGTTGAAGCAAAATGACATCGAGTTTGTCCACAGTTTATAAACCTGTCAGTCATTTGACATTGTTGAATTTAGCAAAGCGTTACAAAAATAAGGGACAGTGAACTTTTAAATGCATTCGGAATAGCAAGATGTCATTTTAGATTTGAAAAAAAAAAGAAGAAGAAATTACACTATTGTCGAAAGTATTAGGTGATAAATAAAAATCAGGTTGGTGATGTGGCATCCCTCCGGATTAATTTTAAGTAAATTATAATTATATGAATAGAATAGAAGCGGAACTTTTTAATTTAATTCTGTGGTTAATTGTAAAAGAATAATGATTTTTTTTTAGTTTCAGAAAACCCTTGAACTTTGCTTACGTGGACAATTTGATCTGTGATAATTTTGTTGAACTTTGCTGAAAGTTGTTAGTTATAAGTGAATTAATTAAGTATATATGAATTAAGTATTATTGAATATTGTTAAGTATTGTTGAGTTGCCATGTGTATTTTTCTGTATTTCTTTTTCTGTACTTTTGTTATCTTGTATTTGTATAGCAGATGGGGGCATCGATGGTCTTGCCACGTGGTGTCAATGTAATTTAATTTTTTAAAAATAAGATGATGACAGGATAGAGGTATATCAATTATCAATTGTAATTTTTGAGATAACGGGATTATGCAAGGAAAACATAAATGAGAATTTTTAAAATGGGATGATGTCGGAAGACAAAAGAATAAGGAATAAGGATTTTTTTTTTAATCGAAATACAGTAGTTGGACAGGCAGACGGTTTGCTGGATTATGAGTAATGAGGTCAGGAAGTCAGTCGGTATTTATTCTAGTATCGAGGTGGTCATGTATACATATTTTTGTTTGTTTGTTGTTTTGTTCTTGTAGTTTCGACAGATTTGTTTTTGTTCCGGATGCGTAAGTCGGTGGAGGGCGGTACAGAACGTCCTCGTAATAAATTTAAAAAAAAATCCATATTTTGGTAGGTGCTCAGGGAAGCACGAGATAGTTATAGAGAAATGGGCGATCTCTGTAACTAATATGGACAGTCGGAGGACGTGTCCATTGTGTGTTGACCACACGGGGGGTAAATGGGGTAGAATAAATAAAACCGACTTGATTACTCTTGGACCAATTAAGTATAGTAATAGAGGAGGTAAATTAATTAAGAACATTTGATGTGAAATGGTGAAGGTTTGGGATGGGATTTTTTTTTTTGTTTTTGTGCTGCCTAAGAGTAAAGAAGATTGTCCGTAAATCCTGAGATGTAAGTAGGAGGCAGATGGACCTCGATTTAGTGTTTTATTGTTGTTCGGCTAGGAGCCGTGAAATTATCGACCACGAGTAGTGTTGACCGGGAGCAAAGGATGCTCTGGAAGTCCCGAGATGGGTACGAAGAAGCCATGGGGTCATAAAGGGGTTTGACCTTGAAGAGCGCAGGGTAGCGCTACATGGCAATTTTATTGTTGTATTTATTTAATTTTGAGTTTATCGATTTATCGTAGGACAGTCTTCTTGCCAGCGGGTAACGTATGTATTCCCTCCTTAGTTTAGTTAGTTAGTTATTAAAAATGTATGGCTTTGCCATACATTTTGATAAAAAAGGGGTACAGGAAGAATTTTAGAAGTAAAATGTTACCTTATTGTGAATTAAAGGTACCAAATTTAAAAAAAAAAACATGCTGGGTGAATTTAATTGGTATTATTAAATTAAATTATTTTGGAATAGATTTGGTTGGTTTAGTTATATTTTAGGGAGGTTTAGCGCGTAGTTACATTTTTTTCATGAGAATTACAAGGCGATTAGGCTGTAGAAAGCAGTTTTTCTGTTGTTTTATTTTTTTTTATAAGCCACGGTATTGTCACAAATTAGAAAATTTGGCAGGGGAAATACTATTTTAGAGTAATGACTACCCTGTTAAAACAATACTAGTGGTTCCAGTGAGTTGGAAGATGTCACGTAGGCCCAAGCAACGGCAATAAGTCTTGTCCAACAAAAGTCTGGCGTGCGAAGTCGCGATAATTCCTCAGGGTACGGAGCCACTGGACAGTCGGTACCAAGCCTAATCACGGGGAGATAGAAGAAAGGGAAAGATGCAGATTACGTTAGGGACAAGATAGAGCCTTATTATTTTTTTATTTTTTTAGAGGAATGTGTGAGGGATATCTGGGTTGGAATCTTGGGACTTGCTGGGAATACGGAAAAATCACAAAGGGAAAGCTACTTAGTTAGAAATCGATGCGCAAGTAAGCTTTGCCGCATTAGTTAGGGAGTGATGATTCCGTATCTTGTCGGGTTCCAGGAACTCAAACAGGCTCCGAGTGAATCAGTGTGAAGGCGTATCTTGGCTTAGACCAACCAAGGGAGTTAGTAGAAGAGCTTTGTGAAGTCCCGAAGTAGTAGATTGAATAGAACAAAGCTCCAGTAATAGGACCACTCAGAGAAAGACGTCAGGGCATTACAGTAAAGGAAAAAAAAACTGGGACTTAGGCCTATGTTGAAAGTCGAGAACGCGAGTGGGATGGTTGGGTCGGTAGAGCATCAGACTTTTAATCTGAGGGTCTGGGGTTCGAGTCCCCATGCGATAAAGCTACCACCAACATGGAGCATCCGAGGTTCTTGTCGTAATTGCGATATGCTGGCCCCATTTCGAAAAAGTGATCGAAAATGGAGTCTCCATTTGTTTGGCCAAGTGGTCCAAATAAAGAGCAGAGTCAGTGGAAAATATCCAACAATGCGACCGCCTAGACAAGATGTATATCTGCAAAGCTGTATCTTTGTCTAACTTGGAAGCAAGTTAATGTCGAGGAGAGACTTTCGAGAAGCAGCAGAAGGGTTGATAGTGTTGTAGAAGAGTACTGGTGCCTGATCTTTCTTGGAAAAGGGGTGAGTCCGGAAAGTGAAAGAATAAAGATGTACTTCGGACATAATTATTTTTTTTAGTTAGTTAGTTATTAAAAATGTATGGCTTGCCATACATTTTGATAAAAAAGGGGTGGAGGAATGTTAAAGAGCATCTCTCCTCTCTCTCTCTCTCTCTCTCTCTCTCTCTCTCTCTCTCTCTCTCTCTCTCTGGCTCTTTCATACTCTCTCTATTTTCTCTCTCTGTGTCTCTATTAGATAGTAGATCGAGAGAGAGAGAGAGAGGGAGAGGGTGGGAGGAGGTCAGAGAGATATTTTTGTAGGTAATCCACGTTGCAGGAAGTGACGTTTCATCTAACCGGATGTCATGTGATGCTACGTGGCAAGGTTGGTGAAACGTTGAGTCTCTCAGAAACAGCCGAGCCGAGCAGAAGTCTAAAATGGTTCTCTCCTAAGTAAGGGGGGAGATGCGCGCCCCAGACGTGGGACGTGGTAGGTACCCACAGTGGAGACCATCGATGGCGACATCTGCAGATCATGCCTGGGAGAATAAAAGGTTGAAACCCCAACATCTGTCTTCATCTTGTGTATTCCGGCGAAAACAGCAAGAGAGCTCCACCCAGATGAAGACTCTCCCAGAGCAGCAAAACCAGGTATGAACGTCTATATATAAAAACATAAATACACAAGTGTCCTAACCACCAGACAAACGGTTTAAGGGATCTTGGGTCCCGTTCTCTCGTCTCTTAACACTTGTAATATCTCTCTCATCGTCGTAAACTTTTTCTCTTCATTAGTAAAATGGACACGTCATCACCAGGGTACCAGTATCCCTGAAGTAAAGTGTCAAAGTCCAAATCCGTTTCTTCTCCCTCCCTTATGTAACATATCTGTTATTTTTTATGTCGCTTATACGCCGGTCGTTCCAAAGCTTTCCTTTTTTAAATAACAAAACTAAAACCGTGAAGAGCAACGAATACGGGACTCGTACTATTCAAACTTGTGTGCTTTAGAATACATTTTTCTACATAGTCACAACCATTATCAATGCACTTTTGCCTGCGATGATGATGCCCGCTCTAAAGAATCTGTAGGGCGTTTTGTTATCCATATCTCTGTCGTCACTTTAAAATCGACGAACCGTCTCCTAACTGTGCTGATATTAACAGCATTGGCTTTGTAAACGTTAAACAGCGTTGGTGATTATTAATCGGTACATTTTTTTTGCATAAAAGAATTTAATGACGCATATCCATGACAGTAGTTTATTTCTTAGATTCTCAGAGAGTAAATACTTGCAACAGGGAGATAAAACCTTCATGTTATAAATGCGTAAGTTCTATCATCATACCAATGCGATTTGCTATACCCTCCTATTAATTCGGGCAGAATTAAAAAATAGGAAGATTTGCTTTAAAAACTTCAAAATAAAACATTTGTCATGCGTGGTATTTTCTGATTTTCCCCCATTTACGTGTACTATATACTTATTTGTAATTTAAAGTCGAACACAACTTCTTCTCATGTGACAAGGGCGCATATTATAATTTTTGATGCGAGAATATATTTTAGCTTTACAATTCGCTGAAATACAGCTACTTAGTAATTGTCTGTATTTTTGAGATGAGGTGTTTTCATTGATTGAGATTGTCGGACTGACTTCCTTATCTTGGCTGTTATCGTCACAACGTTTCGGCCGTTTTGCCCTCCGGCCTTCATCAGGTGTTTTGTATCGAACTGGGGAACCGTTTGTTAGGAGTCTCGAACCCAACCCTTTATTATTATTACGGGGGTACCGTGTTCGGACTCCAGCTAGGCTCTGGGACATAGTTGCTGATTCTCTGTTTTGAATGTTACTTTTTTCACTGCCTTCGTTCAGGATTGAACTCAGCACCTTTGGGTAACTGTAAACTTTGATACAACGTCTAGGACCATTGTATCAAAGTTTACAGTTACCCAACGGTGCTGGGTTCAATCATGAACGAAGGCAGTGAAAAAAGTAACATTCAAAACAGAGAATCAGCAACTATGTCCCAGAGCCTAGCTGGAGTCCGAACACGGTACCCCCGTAATAATAATAAAGGGTTGGGTTCGAGACTCCTAACAAACGGTTCCCCAGTTCGATACAAAACACCTGATGAAGGCCGGAGGGCAAAACGGCCGAAACGTTGTGACGATAACTACCAAGATTAGGAAGTCAGTCCGACAATCTCAATCAATACAGCTACTTGTTAAAAATATTGACGTTATCTTGCCAAGCCCTGACACATCGCACAATGTCAATGTGAAAATATAAAAAAACAAAGAAGCATGTGTGGTCTTCCGTGAATGCTCAATGAACGAGGCATAAAAAATGTCATTAGTAAGCGTGTTGGAGGTAAACGTTTTATCTGGTATGACGTTATCCGCCTGAGAGTCAGGGACCTGAACCTTGGATTAACCACTAAGGAGGCTGTCCTATCAGCAGGTGAAAAGTACTGGGGCTGCTGTATTTCCATTTAGTGAATTGATTCTAAACCATGCAGTAGCTTCTGGTGGGGCCTCTTGATGCCATATTAGTGGGTAATTGTTACGGCTTTACCTTTTCAAGTTCTACAAAAAAATATTTCTTCATTTCTATTTCTCTATTATTTTCCCTCTCTGCCCTGATTCAAGCAAGTCTGCCAACCTAGTCCACAAATCCTAAAACTCTATCATGAAAAGCTTCAAGAAAAAATACACGACTAAACCCGGATCTTCAACTTCTAACGTAGACCTCCACTACCATGTCTCCTTCTCGAACATCAGGGGGTCTACGTTTTAACCTTCCAGAGGTTGAAAACCAACTACAGGAGACTACACCAGACATATTATTTATAAGCGAAACTGACATTGGACAGACCATTTCCCTAGATGAGTTCGTAATTAAAGGATACTCTAATTTAACTTCCAAATCTGACCCCCAAGATCGCCATGGGCATGGATTTTATGCCTATATAAAGAAAAATGCCTTTCCATGTGGTAGGGACATCTGCAAAGAAGATCCTAACTTACCCTATATGTGCTTCCGGGTTGCACTTGCTCAAACTACTGCATTTATATTTGCTCTCTATCGCTCCCACAACAACGGAGTTACTATCTTTAAAGGCATATCTGAGAAAATTGACCACGTCCTATCTGCTTATCCTTCAGTTAATATTCATGTCTGTGGAGACTTCAATGTTCACAATGTGGAATGGTTAACTCACTCAAACAAGACCGATGAGGGGAGGTTCTGTCATGATTTCTCCATTGCGTATGGCCTCACTCAGATTGTTCACGAACCCACCCGTGTGCCCGATACTGACGGCCAGTACGCAAGTCTACTAGACCTTTTTCTCACAACTAGCCCTGAACTGTGTTCAGCTTCCTTTCTGTCTCCACTTGGATATTCCGACCACTTTGTTGTATCAGTTAAGATAAAAATGATACGTAATAAGTCCTCAGATGTACCTCTCCATCGTACAGGATATCGATACTCTATGGTTTACTGGGATAGCTTCCGAACATTTATATCAGATCTATGTTTGTTCCATGTTTAAAAAGGATGTGGCCTCTATAGTATCATACCTGACGGAATGGTTAATTGTAGATATAGACCGTTTCATACCCTTGAAAATTTCCAGCAAAAACCTAAAAGCCAGCCATGGTTCTCTCCAGAATGTGCTACTGCCATTCCGCGCAGAAATCACTTTTTCCATTGTTTCCAACGTAATAGAGGTACTGAGACTAAAGCCACTTTCAGGACTGCCAACAACCACTGTAAAAAGTAATAAAGAACGCAAGAGAGTTGTATGCTCAGGCCGTTAAGTCCAACGTAGCTGAGCAGCGGCTTGGTTCCCACCAGTTTTGGCAAATAGCAGGCAGAATCCTGAACAGACGTGTGTGTTCTATCCCAACTCTCATATCTGGACCTGAGGTCATCTCGTCAGAATAAAACAAAGTTAAACTCTTTGCCAAGAACTTTGCAGCTAATTTTACCTCTTGTCACCAAGCCGCCAACCTCCAAAATTTCTTCCTGTATCAGAAAACATGCTATTTGATATACATATATCTGTATGTGATGTTGCCAAGCTAATCAAAACCTTGATTCCAGTAAAACAACCGGCCCTGGCGGTATTGCAATTATAGTACTCAAAAGACTACAACTGGCCCCCATCCTTACCAAACTGCTTAAACGTTGTCTTAAGGAGAATCGATCCCTGTCACCCTGGAATATCTCATCAGTATGCCCCGTATTTAAGAATTCAGGTGATCGCTCATCCCCCTCTCAGTACAGGCCAATAAGTCTCATGTGCGTCATGAGTAAGTTGCTGGAATCTGTGTTAAATAGAGAAGTAATCAACCATCTCAGCACAAATGACCTTCTTAGTGACACGCAATATGGTTTCCGTTCTGCTAGACGTACAGAAGCTGTGTTTACAGTTATATCTCATAGAATTAGTGAATCTCTTGACGGAGGCTACCTTTCTAGGGTAATTGCTCTTGACACATAAAAGGCCTTTGATAGAGTATGGCATGAAGGTTTACTTCACAAGATCTCCAGCTACGGTATAGCTGGAAATGTCTTCTCAATTATTAAATCATTTCTCTCTGATAGGTTCATAAGTGTAACGATTGAAATACAGAAATCAGAAGCTCTCAGTATTAATGTTGGAGTCGCTCAGGGGTCCATCCTGGGTCCAACTCTCTTGCTGATCTAAACTAATGATTTACAAATCACATCTTTACATCATTCTTAGACATTTATGCTGATGACACTAGTAATTATGGTAGCACATCTAAGTTCTTTCTGATTCTCTCTACTCTGATCTTGAGCAAGTGGTACAGTGGGGAAAGAGGTGGCTTGTTACTTTTAATGCATCTAAAACCAAGCTTTTATCGTGACATCATCAACGCTCTGATCCCAACCTGGCATCAATTTAAATGAATGACTCTCCTCTTGGGGAGGCTTCATGTTTTGACAAACTTCTGTGCTTGACCTTTACTCCTGATCTTAAATGGAACACATACATTAAATCCGTTTCTAAGGCCGCTGGAAAAATGGTGGGCTCCTTCTATCGATCCAGTAGATATCTCACTTCTAATGCAATTCTCTATCAATATAAGAGCCAGCTACGTCCAATGATGGAGTACTGTTACCACATCTGGGCAGGAGCTGTTAGAAAGGACTTATCCTTCCTTGACAGAGTTCAAAATAGACTTCGTAGCCTCGTAGGGGGTGTCCTTTTCTCTTCCCTGCCACCTATTTCTCATAGAAGAGATGTTGCGAGTTTGTCTCTGCTTTATCGTTATTTTCATGGCAAGTGCTCGATTGAGTTTCAATCTATGGTCCCTCTTCGCCAGACTTTCACAAGAACCACCCGTCTAGCAGAAAACACTATCACTAATTTCCCCCACTCGTCATATGTGCCTAAACCTATACGTAGATTCCATAAACAAAGCTTCTTTCTTAGAACTGCACGCCTGTGGAATTATCTTGTTTTCCTGCTTTCCAGCTGACTACAATATGGTTGTCTTCAAGTCAACGTAAACAAGTTTTTGATGAACCGTTCCATAGAAGTTAACAAATTTACCGAATTTCCATTATTAACGATTATTAGATTGTCCAATTTCTACTGTACACTCTTTAACCCTTATCCTCGAGTGTCCGCTAGGCCTTGATAAGTGGTGATGCCTATGTAAAAAAAAACTCCTTTTGTCGGGGGCCAAAATTCTTTTTAGAGAAATTACCATTAAAACCTTTTACTAATACTAGTTTTTTTTTAAGTTCCGCAGGGCCTTTTATCAAGAAGTTCACTTTGGCACATCAGAGGAATATGTAAAATCATTCAAAAACAATATACATATAAAGCAAAAAGCTATGAATGTTTTACGTTTTTTTTTTTTGGTGCTGATAAAGCAGCTATAGAAAACAATTATTTTGCTTCTTGTGTTACTGTTATTTTTTCTATTTTGATTATTCGGACTCTTATTCTCATTTTAAGTGTTAATCGAACAACCTTTCGGTCAATAGAACATCCAATTTTCTACAGATTCACGTTATCCAATTTGGAAATCTTTCTATCGAACTCTGGTATATGCACAGAATTTCGAACGAAACTCCTTATTTAAACTACGGGGTTTGCATGCTCTCGTTCGAGCAGCCATGATTTGGTAAAAATCATAAATATTTTTAATTGTATTTTGAGTGTCGCTCGCACTGCGGTTTGAACATTCAACTTCTAGAAGATTGTAATCTATAACCGAATTTTACCAGGTAATTTATCTTGCAAACAATTCTAATGAGCCTTAAAGCTACTCATCACTATTCATTAAAACAAACTGTGTGGGTGTGTGTATATATATATATATATATATATACTAGACTACCCGTAACCCGTTGGGTCAGTATGTTATATTAGCTATGGAATTCATGTATCAGCGTGACACTTGTGACGTAAAGAAAATAGTTTTTTTTGACAGAACAGAAACATTTCTATGAAAGTATATTAAAATGAAAAATCACGGACGGATCACTCAAACATGAAAAAAAATCTCCCCTATTCGTGTAAAGTTACCTATTTTTCCGAATGATCGCTTAAAAATCAAAAATTAAACATGATTTTCTTACGAATCGAACGCCGACGAAAGCCATTTAGTAAAAAAAAAACGCATAGGAACCTACCGATGATAAATATAAGAATGAAAACCCCCATATTGGAATCCTTTGACCCAGTTATAGAAACTTAAAATCTAAAAAAAAAAATAATTAATAAAACCTGAAGCAAAAAAATAAAACCTAAATAAATAAAATAAAATAAAACTAATATTGAAACAGATTAGTAAATGTGTCAACAAATTCACATTCTCACACAACTATTTTGTATCTAGAAATGTAAACAAAAAATAAAAAAGAAGGAAGGAAGGAAAAGGAACGGATAGAGGGTAGTAGTAGTAGTAGTAGTAGTCGGCTTTACTACAATTTTTTTATGTTTGTCAATGGGTTAAAGTTGTTTCGTTGTAAGAAAATATCGACAGTATAGTTGTAATAAAGAATAGTTGAAAAACACCCCCACTTTTCCCATGTTAAATAATAATTAAAAAAAAAATTACGTTACTATTTCAGTGTGCAGGTCAAAATCTGCAAAAGAAGCGATTTGTGTTTATTTGTTTAAGTTGTTATGGGTTAATGTTTATGCGCGCATGCGCAACCGTATGTCGTAAACCGGAAAGTGGTTTACATCGCTCGTTACAAGGTCATTTGAGTTATATATATATATATATATATATATATATATGCAAGAGACTCGGGTTTCGAATCCTGAGTTCGGATGTGTCTAAGTGATGAGCCCAAATGAGAGTGAAACTCGAGTATTGGACTTCCGGTTCTTTGACTGCCACGGCTCTTGTGGGCTGCGACGTTGTTTGGCTGTGGAATTTATATATATATATATATATATATATATATATATATATATATATATATATATATTGAATTGGTATATTTAGCAAGCATTTTTTCATTCAAGCAAACATTATTAAATGCAACGGAATCATTTTGCTTTATTATTCTTCTTATATTTTTCTATTTTCCATATAATCTATATTTTTACTCGAATTTTTATCGATTTATATATTTTAACTTATCACCTAACTCAGTTTACTGTATATTTTAGTTCTCAGTTTTAATTCTCATTTTCGCTCCTTCGCTTAACTTCAACATAATAGTATATGTATATATATATATATATATATATATATATATATATATATATAAAAGATGACTTTGTGTGTGTAAGACTTCCTACCTTATAGGTTCTTAAACTGTTGAATCTATCTGTTACAAATTTAATACAATGATAATTTATATTTCTGGCGGTGTACTTAGATTTGTTTTGTACAGCAATTAATTAATTCGATAAGTATCATAATTAAAAAAAAATCCGATCCTGTAAATAACTTTTCTTCTCTTGTAGATAAAAGCATTTGTACGGGGACATATTTTTACGTTAAACCGGTCTAACCGTAGCTGGTATGGCGTAAAATATTTCCCCTGTAAAATTCGTCATTTTATCTATAAGAGAGTAAATACTATTTTCGAAATCGTAAAACCCAAATAACAGCTGACGTAATATTGTACAAAAACAGAGACTGACTTTGATGAACGCCATGATCATTATTGTTTTTATTTTTATTCATTTATTTTTATTTTTAGTTATTTATTTGGGTTTTTTTTGTGCCAATTGCAAATTATTCCTCGTAACATTTAATAATCAATAGATGATTGCTTTTATAATAATACATATGCAATCTGCATAAATTAAAATTTCATGTTTAAGCGTATTGTATGATCGAGCAACGCTGGGCATTCAGTTAGTATATTATCGCTCCTCATATTGTAGTATCTTCTTTTTATAATAGATCAGTTTAGTAAGTGATCGTCATCGTCGGTCTTGTCTATCTATATTTTTTACTCCATCCAATGAGATTAAATGGTTAACTTTTTACCTATATATATTCCCAACCATAACCGGCTTTTCAATATCTCGACGTATTACGGTTTTCCCATGTCTTTCTTACTATACTTTTATTGGTAAACCTCTCTACCAGATGTCATAATTAAACGATTGGTATGCGATTAGTTGAATACAGATTGCTATTTTATCAATAGCAGAAGCAGATTGTAGATTTATGCTTTTATTAAAAATCTTTAGCTGGTAATTACCATAAGAGCATAGAGCATCATGCTTCCATAGTCTGCAATTGTAACCATTAGACAACTCAAACTTCAAGAAGAATATTAAAAATAATAACAATAAAAACAAGAGCAATTATGACGTTGCCAATAACAACAACAACCGCGTTCATAATGAGAGTTTCCTGTTTGAGAGAGGAGTATCCCAAGGCGACAATATAATGATTGGGTGGATAATGAGGAACAATACTGCCATTTATCTCTACTCTCTCACATAGACTATTTAATTTCTCATTCCCCTCTTTCATTCTCTATCTATTTAACGCATCCCCCTCACTTTCTCTCTCACTCTTTCTCTCTGCTTCATTGGTTACACTCACTCTCGACTTCTTTTCCGATCTTACGTACTTTCCTTCTAATATTCTCTTTCACTTCCTTTCTCACTCTATCTCTCTTGCTCTCGCTCTCGCTCTCTCACTCTCTCTTTCTCTCTCTCTCTTTCCCCCCCTCTCTCTCTCTCTCTCTGTCTTTCTCTCCACCTATCTCCTTCTCTTTATTTGTTTCGCTCGCTTTCAAATTCACTCCCGGCTTTCACGCACACTTATAAACTACCATTAAAATTACACCAATTTTGTTGGAGAAAAATATCGTATAATTAACTTCTATGGAGATAATTAGTGACACAAAATACATTCTAAAAAGATATCATGATATTGCTTTTCATCGATAAACGTTATTAGAAAAAATCAACATTTTTTTCGACTTGTATTGCCTGAATCAAAAACACGAGAGAAAATCTATTCTTGATTGGAAATACTTTTTAATTACTAAAATTCTTCTGTTTGCTTTATAACACAAACAAGATTTAAACAGGTTTAGGTTGGACAAACCTTCTTGGACCTTTATTTTCTTTTATTACATGCAAAGCAAACCATTAATTTTGTTTTATTACATGCAAAGCAAACCATTAATTTTATTTTATTACATGCAAAGCAAACCATTAATTTTGTTTTATTACATGCAAAGCAAACCATTAATTTTATTTTATTACATGCAAAGCAAACCATTAATTTTATTTTACATTTGTTATATGCTCACCAAACCTTATTATATTTGACAGAGGATGGATGATTCATATTATTTCAGTAATTTGAAGTGTTGTTCTTATACGAGTGTTATTTTCACAACGTTTTCATCAATGTAACCTATGTCGTTCTTCGGGTGTATTTTTTGTCAAACTCGGGCATATTTTTGTCGAACTCGGGAATAGGTTAAAAGTTACACTCTTCTGGACGTTGAAAACTCAATCCTCTGTAAGTTCGACTCCCAAAATGCAATTGCAAATTATTTAGGACTTCAAATAAGTTATAGTTAATGGGGACAGGATAATGCTACCGGCGTGATTTAACCAGTATCGGTCGAAATTCAGTGCGGATTTCCGAGTTCAACAGAAAGATTCCAGTGTTCAACAGTAAGATTCCTGATTTCAAAAGAAAAAAACCCCGAGTTCGACAGAAAGATTCTCTCATATTACAAGATACACCTATAGAATG
This sequence comes from Euprymna scolopes, assembly GCF_053919585.1. Taxonomy (NCBI): domain Eukaryota; kingdom Metazoa; phylum Mollusca; class Cephalopoda; order Sepiida; family Sepiolidae; genus Euprymna; species Euprymna scolopes. The sequence continues at coordinate 39,739,175 of NC_136495.1, read as the reverse complement.
CCGTTGGTTACTCTGAAAAGGTATTTATTGCTATAAATTTTATTATGCGGCTGGCTTCTTTAATGCAGTATTATCGCCTACATTATTCCAACAGCGTGCCGACGTTCTACGAAGGATTTAGAAAAATTAGAAGCACTAGTATGTATTATGAAAAATGTCGAGGGAATTGAGAATTATTTCACACGAGTTGGTAAAAGAATATAACTGAAGCAAGTGATTATTTTACTATGTGTCGGGTACAAAGTCAGATATCATAATAAGTATGGAAAATATCGACCGAGATGAAACATGATTAAGCGGAACCAATGATGATCAATGTGATAAATTTCTCTCGTGCAGTTCAACTAAGGTATGTAGTCACTGATGAAGGCGCGTTCTAGTCAAACGAAATAATTATGTTCAGGCAATACGGAGTAACCAGCATCACTTAGTAAATTGTAACTGTCAGCAGAAAATACCAGAATAGAGAAGAGAAAGTTGCAATTATGAACAGAGGTGTCAGTCAGTTAAAGTTAAACTGCGATGGTGCTGCAATTATTTCTCCTGTAATCGAGTTAATTGGCATTTCTTGCGCCTGGAAAGAAAAATCGTTTCATGAAGTAAAAACCTCGCAAGTTGAAATTGATCACTATTACCTTATTTAAAAAAACAAAACAAAAAAAACGAACGTAAATTAATATATAGATAATAATTAGGAGGTGTATTGTGCTCTATTTGTTTACATCTCCCCATTAATTTCAAATGTTATCTTCTTTCTTCATGTGTCTTTCAGTATAGATGCCCTCAGAGAAAGTGACGGCTGGGTCTCAGGTACTAGATACAATGATTACTAGGAATGTGACAACAGAATATTCTTTTCATTCTTTTGACTCTCGGGTATATATCCGACACAGTTAGACACACGTAATCAACCGTCTATATGAAAACATATAAGATATTTACGGATATATACTCAAGAGTGAAAACAATGAAAAGAATATTCTGTTGTCACAGCCCTAGTGATGACGTTAAACATGGAAGAACTAAAATGCAAGTGTATGAAGAAAGTGACAGTAAAATCCAAATATATAACTTCAAGAAAGTATATATATTTGGATTTTACCGCCACTGGTTTATTTATCTTCCACCAGACTATCCATTCACGTGTAATCACCTTTTTCTTCACCATATTCGCTCTGCTTCACTTTTTTTGTTATCAAGTAAGATCTTTGACTTACTTGTTGTTTCATCAAATACTTTTGTATGCTAAATCCGATCCTGCATTTTGCTAATTCCTACCCTCTGATGAGAAGGAAAGTATTTCTTCGAAACTCTGCGGATTAAGGACTATCCACTTATCAAGTGTTCCCTTTTCAGATTAAATATGTTTTTAACTCTTTTTCAATGTGTTTTTAACGTTTTATTAACTGTTTTCTCGTATATATATATATATATATATATATATATATATATATATATATATATATATGTGTGTGTGTGTGTGTGTGTGTGTGTGTGTGCTCGCATGGATACCCAGCGTTACTAGAGTCAACATGAAGTTCGGTTTCGCCACACCTGCTATACTAAGAATATTGAGCAGATTTTCATTATTATAAGTCAACCCCATCGTTACCCCAACAAAAATTTAAAAGATAAAAGAACAGAATAAAAACACGAAAATGTAATCCCTCACCCTAAATAAGAAGTCCGTGACTAACTCTCCCCCAGAAGCAGAAGGGATACGAAGAGAAGGTATTTTCCGGATATTGAGCACCTTTTTATATTATTATATTCCAGTTTAAGCGAATTCCTTTGATGCTACCTCAGTCTAGAAAGATTTGTTTTACGGTCTGTTGTAACGAAAAAAATGTAAACAATTATGTTTCAAAAATACCAAAGTAGAATTGTGTTAACCGAATGTTTATGTTATTAAAATGATGAGTTATGACTTATGGCGTTATTAAAAGAAAAAAAAAATAGTTACGATGTCAAAAAAATGTAAAGAAAAAATGGTAAAAAAACGTAAATGAAAGTTTTTTTTGTTTTTGTTTTAAATAAAGAATCGCAGTTGAATTGACTTGTTTGTTTATTTTACAATAAAAATTCACTGAACCACAACGTTAATTGCGAAATCAGGAAAAATATTTTATTTAAACTAATTCCAAAAATAATGCTTGCAGGTTTTTAGTTTCAATATCAGCCGAAAAAGAAAACAAAAAAGGACAACGTTCGCGCCTAAGGGAAATAACTCAAACCGATTCATAAAAATCGATGTCGGTAAAAATAAATTAAATTAAATATGTTATCAATATAAATCAAATTTAAATAATAAACTTAAATAGAACACTTAAACTAATTATCTCACTATAAACAATAACTAATACATTGCTATTTAATACAGTCGATTTTTCTTATTGTAATATGCAAATGACGTCATCTCTAATCTTATATTTTGCAATAATGATAGTATATATAGGAATAAGAAATAAGATAAAGTAATGGATTTTTGTATATGGACTATGAAAATCCACACTTCCAAACTTAACTCCAAGACTAATTTTATACCGAAACTGCATACCCAGAGCAGCGCAATATATCTAGTTATTTTCATTGATACCTTCCTTTGACCTTACTATTATGCTGTGTAGTGGGGTGTTTCAAGCGCACATATCAACCAGCACCCAACACCCATAATTTAAAAGTTCACGCATACAAGGTCCGTTATGTAACTGCAGCATTCCTGAGTTCCTATTCATCCATTAATTAACATAATGTCATCCACTTTCTGCCCTCCTTTCAGGATATGAGGGAATATCTGATCGATCCCGCTCAAAGTTGGTAACAGGAACGAAACCTTCCCTTAGATTTCATACTGACTAGACACAATAAAATCATCGCCTTATCCTAGTATACTTCATACTATTAAACATCGACTTCTTTTTTGCTTCTCTGAGTTGTCTAAACGATAGGTAATTTGGGATTTTATCGTAAAAATAGCCCCCCAGTTCCGGACCCATATAAATTTAAACTCAACTCAAATTAAAAACCATTGTCTAGCCTTAATTTAAACCTACGTTACTTCAATATACACCTTCAAACACCCGGGTAACGCCGGGCTGAAATGCTAGTATATCTATGAAAGTGCAAATGTCTGACTGCCTGTCTGTCTGTGTGTCGGTCTGTGTGTCTGTCTGTGTACATTTCCCTACGCAATAACTCTGTCAATTTCAGTCCAGAGACTCGAAATTTGATATACAGGGTACTGAGATTTGAGAACATTTTTGTATTTTTTTTTCGGTCAGAAATTTGGCTGTTAAGGGATCAAAGTTCAACGATTTGACCTTTGAGAACTGTACCAAACTCCTGTGCCAAGTTTGGGTCTAAACACTTGGAATTTTAGATATATGTTCCTCAGACAATAAAAATTAATCACCCCTAGTACATATAGAATCGAATCATAATAAATGCATCTAAACTTAAATTTCTACTTGATTGACCTTTTACTCCATTTCCAATGACCATTAATTATCTTGTTTGTTTTTGTTAATTACCATAACACAAGAAAATATTTAAATCGATATCTAGTCTTTGCCGGAAAAATATGCAAAATCACGTAACATTGCATGGGTGTACATCGACATAATAACAAATTTCAAATACAATATACAATCAACTGTGAATAATTTATGTGACTTGAATAAGAATGAAAGTGTTTGACATAAATTAACGGTAAATTTTACTATGAAACTCGACGTAGATTAACCCATGAAACATTTCAAATTCAACGATTTTGCGATTATATGTAGACGGATTGAAGAGTATCAACTTAAAAGAAATAAAAGCATAATAGTTGATTTGATATTTTTTTAAATAAAACACCGAATAATGAACCTCCAAGTTTGATCAGTTTTGATCAGATCAGGTAAATTTACATATAATTTCTACATTTTGGTAGGGAAAATTGAAGCATTTTTTTTTTTTTTTACACAGTGATCACCACTTATCAAGGCCCGGAAGCCACTCAGGGATAAGGGTTATTGCAAGTACATCACGTTAGTGAGGAGATTTTATGAAGTGTTTAATTAGGGGGGGGGCGGTTCATTAGGAATTTGTTAACATTAGACTTGAAGACATCCAAGTTGTAGTCCGGAGGGAAGCAGGCAGACGGAACAGAGTCCTGCTTCCCTCCGGACTACAACTTGGATGTCTTCAAGTCTAATGTTAACAAATTCCTAATGAACCGCCCCCCCTAATTAAACACTTCATAAAATCTCCTCACTAACGTGATGTACTTGCAATAACCCTTATCCCTGAGTGGCTTCCGGGCCTTGATAAGTGGTGATCACTGTGTAAAAAAAAAAAAAATACTTCAATTTTCCCTACCAAAATGTAGAAATTATATGTAAATTTACCTGATCTGATCAAAACTGATCAAACTTGGAGGTTCATTATTCGGTATTTTATTTAAAAAAATATCAAATCAACTATTATGCTTTTATTTCTTTTAAGTTGATACTCTTCAATTCAAGTATGGGTCATTTGTTTTGCTCCGCAAAATCATTTCTGTTTTATATTAAAATGACATAGTACCTTTAAATATTTCGATTTTTTATAATATTGTTGTGGGTAGAAATTATTAAATTAGCGACTAATTCTGAAAATATCGACTATGCTGGAAAATAGTTGTGTTTAATTGCGTAAAATATCATGAACTTCAACTAATAACTACACAATATGAACCAAACATGTTTTCCTAACTTAACCTTACCATAATCTATCTCTAATCTAACCTTAAGCTAATTCAATTTGCATATATCTGCATCGTGCAGAAGCATCAGGATTTTATTTGCCTTTATACTTGGAAACGTATAAGATCACTTGAATTAGGAAAATATGTGTTTCCAAACTCAGTTCAATTTAAAATGAGAAAAATAAATCAAAACGACTCTTTTTATGTCGTTATACTTTCCTCTCTTTTTCGCTTTATTTCTCTATCTTTTTCCCTTTTTGTTTATTGTAATGGAAATATTGTTGTTTTTGTTCATGTTATTCTGTATTGTTTATTATGAATCATTGCAATATTCTGCTTTATAGTAAGTTTTATATAATTTATGCAGTCAATAAAAAGAGTTGAAGAGATAAAAGTATAGCATGAATAGCAATGATATCGGGAGTGGATACACACTGTACGATTAGAATCAAGCAATATAGAGTGAGAGGCTGAGCGTAATAGACAGAAAAATAGTAAAAGAGGGTTTACTCGCAGCTTACATTGAAAATGATGGCTAATTCGAACAATAAACATAGACGTTGTTGAACATAACTGAAGCTTTAAACCAATCAAATATGTAAGATTTCTCATAGAAATATATAAGTAAAAGACGTTGAGGAAAAGTCTATTCTGTTTAACTCAGATTTTTTTTTTTTAATAGATTTCAATTATGCCCCACAGAATCTTTAAGTTAACATAATCGATTATTTTTATGCAGTTGCTTCTGTATCTCTGATCGATAACTGATTAAATACTATTAGCAAGTTCGGGATTTATAAACATGCAGAAATAGACAAACAACGGGGAAAATAACCTTGAAATTCCAGTTGAGTTAGAATAATAAAAACACATTCAAAATATTTCTATTCAGTCTCCGTCGAGCTATGAGTCTATTAGTATAAATAATTGCTGCTGTATACATTATTTTAATCGCGTTTCAATCCACTGTTTTATAATTTTAATTTCTTTTGTTAAAAAAACAATATAGAGAAAGTGATGTAAGCGAGGTTAATAGAATATATAAAACATGAGAATGGGCAAAGCCACGTGAAGCAAGGTAGAGTAATAAATAATAAATTAGTAAAAAAAAAACTATCGGATGGGTTACCTGTTGAGTAGGTTAAAATATGCGGTTAATTAATAAAATTACAATTGGTTTTTAAAACATAACTTAATCCCAAAACTAAGTAATATTTTATCGTGCATTTTCTGGGATTAAACTATGAAAAAACTAGAGAAACACACGTTGATTTACTCCGATTCTGTATAATAGTAGATTTCTATTCGGCATGGCGACTTATTTGAGATATTTCAAATGCTTTGTAGAACATAATTGATTCTTTTCATTTGTTTCTCGTTTCTCCGATCGATATTTAACTAAATGTTATCAGCAAGTTCTGCGATGTTTTCCCTTTCATTTCAAACATTTACTGATTTGAAAAATTCACTCCATCCGGGAAAACAAGGAAAGGTCAATAAATTGACTTTCGAAATAAATAAGTTCATTTTATTTTACGTTAAATGGATGGGTATGTGGAATGTGGGCATTTCATTATGCATAGGATTGGACGCGTATGTGTGTCTATCTATATGAAAACGCGTACGCAGAAATTGTTTGCTTTCTGTTTGTCGACGCATATTTGCATATGTTGATTTAAAAATGTATAATTTTTTGTATGTATAAAAAACGTGTTTTTCGTATGCATTATTATACGCATATATAAGGACTTATGTTTAATCTATATTTTGGGAGTAATGTCTTAATCTACATAGGCTTCATTATGAAGTTTAATAAATATTATTCAGATTATGATGACAATACAAGCATTGTTTGTATCATTATTCCTTGGTGTACATCTATTTTCTTATATAAAAGGAACGTGTGTGTGCGCGCGCGTGACTGTGTGTGTGTGTGTGTGTGTGTGTGTGTGTGAGAGAGAGAGAGAGAGAGTTCCTTCCCTTGGGCTTGGAAATGGTTAAGCCGATTTTTTATGAAATTTAACACGACAGTACTTTGCAGTGTTCTTAGATAGGTTTTCTATCGGAATGCCTCCATTAAGGATTGATGCTCGATAACCGAAATAATCCAATGAAAGAAGGAAAAAGGCGATTTTGGCCAAAATTAACACGTTACACAGCCAAACATCACAAGTGTATTTAAGAAACTTTACTACCACATGAACCGACATATAAAATCAAAACTAGTGCATGTAATTTCGGGCAACGTCGGGTATGTCTGCTAGTTAGTTATATTACTATGTCTTAATTTGTCTAATTTGTATTAATTTGACTTAATGTGCATTAATTAGATATTTATTCTATATTTCGCATTGTTTTTTTTATTCACCTTCACCCCAAACAATGCATATTGCCACTGGTACATAAGGGGCTACTATTTGGAACCATGCTTAGGACATATTAAGATGCTTGTTCACGTTACATTTAAATTTCTGCATATCAGTACAGTTTGGGAAGCATTGTAGCAAGAAGGAATTTTCAAAGTTAACCGTTCCAGAAAAGAAGCTATTAGAGTAGAACACTTTCTGATATTAGGGACCTCAACAATGAAGGGGTATGGTTTTCTTGCTAAGCGGGTCGTCGAGGGGGCACAAGTGCATTGAGTTCGTCAGAGCATATTCCATTAAAATATTTTTAAGCAAGCACACGGATGCAACATTGCGGCGATGAGACATATATTGGAGCCTAGATAACAAATGATTTGCCTAATTATGATTTTACTGTAATATGTGTGTGATAGAATTATTTTCACTACCATTGAAGTCGTTATGTTTTAATCTGTATTTCCATATTATTATAGCATTTTGTTTTATTTATTTAAAGCTTATGAAAATAAATATTTCAAATAATAACATAAATGAGTTCCAATAACAAATGCTTGTGGAATATACATTAAACAAGTTTACTATTGTTACTATATACAACTAGTTTTAAAGCCGGTTAGACCAATATTTACAGAATAACTACAAAAAGATAGACCTTTTAACGTTAGGGTTACGTAACCGAAAACTACCGTTGTGCTATATCTAAACTTTTCCAGATCCGAAAAGCAGTCAGTTTACCGGGGATCTAACTAGCGACTGGTAGTCATTTTTACGTCCATGAACGCATGTTAGAAGATGTTGACATCTAGAGATGATGCTTCCGAGGGAAGCGTGGATACATGAAAATAAAGTTGTATACATTATAACCTAGATGGCATAGTGTTTCTCGCGGATAGTGATAACTTCCTTTTACAAAACGTTCAAGTCAAGTACACGCTAGTGTTGAAAAGAAACAGTCAGAGAAGGTATGTTTCCTTCTTTGGACGCAGAGAGGAGGTTAGGGTTTGTATTACTGTACACATAGATTCGAAAAAGTTGTCAAAAAACAAATATATAACAAATAAATGTTATCAAAGGCAAGATCAGTTACTTTTCTACCTAACTGGATATATTGTTTGTGTTTTTATTCAATGTAACATATTTATTCAGCTCGAAAAACATACAGTGTTTACCGATGTATTCGAAAATTCAAGATGGCGTCTCACACCCTCTTTAACACCGTAAGTATGGAAAAAGGTGTTATAAATAAAAATCTATACAAAATACTATTAAAACCCCGCCGAATATATGTCAACCTATTCCACGGTAAAATATATTGAGCGAGTTTTTAACAGTATTTTATCCGGTTTTTTATTTATAACATCTTTTCCCACACTTACCGTGTTAAAGAGAGAATCAGACGCAATCTTGAATTTTCGAATACATCGGTAAACGCTGTATGTTTTTCGAGCTGAATAAATATGTTACATTGAATAAAAACACAAAAAATATATCCAGTTAGGTAGAAAAGTAACTTATCTTGTCTTTGGTAACATTTATTTGTTATATATTTGTTTTTTGACAACTTTTTCGAATCTATGTGTACAGTAATACAAACCCGGAAGTTATATATACTTGTTAATAACTGTATCTTGTATCTTGTTTATTGTCACGTTCGGTTAACTGTAATTTGATATGTAAAATACACACTGTACTTTCCCGCAATGTACATTACAGAAATTATTGAACACCGTATATACACTAACTAGATAATACTGACGTAACACATTTAAAGAGACAAAAAGCGTATCCTATGCACACACCCTGTTATGCTACACTCTAAGACGGTAAAGGGTAAGCAATAAAAACGATACATTACATGGAACTTTTTCAAATATCACCGTATTATATAGCACTGCAAGTAAAAATGGGAATGACCAACCCGTGTCCCAGCCAGTAAGTTTTTGTTTAAGCAAAAAAAAAAAAAAAATCACTGTCAAAAGGGTATTGTAGTCTGATGTTTAATTACGTATAATTCGAAAAAGTAATTCGACTGAAGTAAATTTTTCTTGTTTTCGGTAAATGGAGATGGCAGAAAATAAATAAGAAAGTAGGAGCTGAGTTCCGGCTGAGATCCGTGTGTAGTATATGTTTTGATTCTACACGTAAACCCTTATATACTAAATCAGTTTTTATTTTTGCCTACACCAACAGTGGGCCATGTTGGGGAGCTGTTTTTACCCACAATAAAAAAGGACAATTTGTCACATTTTGCTCTCGTGATGAAGCAATTCAATGCCAATAGAAATAAGATAAAATAATGTTTGTGGAAAAATAACCTGGTTTCTGAAGATCTCATCTTCTGTGTTTATGTAGAACTGTGACTTTGTGTTAGATTATGTACGAAATGCAGGCCTACGTACATTTCAACATAGTTAACGCGTGTAGCTGATTAGCCCATTGGTTGTGACTCAGCAAATTCTAAAGTAATCGACTATTCTAATGTTTCGCAGCGCAAAGCAGCAAGTTTTCAACCGGTACAGTAATTGAAGAAATGTCTTAATCATTGAACAGCTCAAAGACATTTACAAGATTCCCATTAAATTTTACATCTGCTTGACAGCATAAATTTAAAAAGGACGCCCATTCCATTAATTGTAATGGTAAATAAAAAAAAAGTATCTATTATAAAATAACAACAAAAATTTATTTGGAAATAGTTGCTTCAGTTTTTTTTTTTTTTTTTTTTTTTTTTTTGGATAGTATGTATTTACTTTAAAGTTCGGCGGTGGTTAAAGTCGCGATCACTTGCCAATAAAGGTATCGATCTCAACAATCAGAAACTGGATCACTTCGATATCCACATATCTGGCAAGGTCTCTAAAGTTTTTAAAAGAGGGAGCACATTGCTTGCTTCTTAAGAACAGTCAGGGCGGAAGTAAAAAAAAATATATGTATTGATCAAGAAACAGTGGATGAATAACTATAAAACAGATCAATTATTTCTAAAGTGTGGATCAGTGCAGAGGTTAAAAAATGAACATTTGAAAACCAGTTTTGCTCTCTTATTATTACCAATCACATAAGTAAACAATAGAATGTCATAATTAGCGTAATATTAGTTTAGATCAGATATTTTTTCTAGCCAAATATGGAGGACTGTTTGAGATATATTATTGCTAGAAATAGAACTATAGTAAGGCATCACGTTTTATCTAGAGTTTTATTTATTCTTGGTGGTCCTGAGCTTTTTTCTTTTTTTTTTTACATAGTGATCACCACTTATCAAGGCCTGGAAGCCACTCAGGGATAAGGGTTATTGCAAGTACATTACGTTAGTGTGGAGATTTGATGAAGTGTTTACTTAAGGGGGCGGTTCATTAGGAATTTGCTAACATTGGACTTGAAAACATCCAAGTTGTAGTCTGGTGGGAAGCAGGCAGACGGAACGGAGTTCCACGGCTTCAATTCTTACCAGGCGTTGCATCTCTCATTTGGGTTGAGTAAGTTTACTGTTTTCGACTTCAGCGGCCCGACCGGTGAATGCCGACGAAACTGACCAAGCAGTTTTTAAGGGTCAATTTGCTTTTCCTTAAAGTAAGCTGACTTGCTGTCCCCTACATTTTCACATTTTCCTTCAGTGGAAATGGATTTAATACTGCGATTCGTGACAATCATGAACTTTTCGAACATACGTTGGTATTTTTTTTTATTAATAGTTAATTAATTATGTTTTATTTATTATATAACCGTGTTTTCCTGATTATTACCGACCTGCGGGAATAAAAAGTTCTATATTCCTATAAATGTTAATAAAGAACTTTTCTATTATTAACTTCATTTTTTTTTATTATTCCATTGCTTACTGGTGCTGTCAATTAAAAGTATCCATTTTCTTATATATTTCCTTTTTTCCATTAGTATAGATTTTTTTTTAGATCGAGTCAAGTTTTTTTTAATTTTTTATTCTTTTTTATTTTTATTTTTTTACAAGGTAGGCATCATTTATCAAGTCCTGGAAGCCACTCAAAGATAAGGGTTTTTCGTGTACAGTAATCAATGGGATAGTATCGTAGTAATCGTTAGTATTGGAGATTTGATAAAGTGTCTTACTTAAGGGGGCGGTTGATCAGGAATTTGTTTATGTTGGACTTGAAGACACCCAAGTTATAGTCAAGTGCGAAACAGGCAAACGGAAGAGAGTTCCACATGCGTGCACTTCTAAGAAAGACGCTTTGTTCATGGAATCTACGTTTTGGTTTTGGCACAGCTAAAGAGTGGGGAAGTTTTTCGACAGTGGTTTCAGCTAGACGGGTGTTTATAGTCAACGATTGGCGAGGGGGGACCAGTGATTGGACCCAAGTGCCTAAATTACACTAAATGCATTAAAGAAGTAACTAAATCACTAGAAGGTTTTATTATTTCTATGATAAATAAATATAACTTAGTCTTCGTTTGGAGTATGGAAAAATGATATACTTAAATGCGTAAATAAGAAGGTGTTAACTTAAAGAAAAAAAATAAACTCCCTAATAACTAAACCTCCTCTGAAAAATTCAGAAATACGGAAAGAACTAGAAACACTTCAGGGTAAGTTTGTAATAGTTCCTATTGATAAAGCGGCAAACAATATAGCGTTTATATGTAAAAAAATATCATATGCAACGTTTATTGTTAGAAGTAAGAATTTTAGATAACGTTTCGGATACCTACAAAGTAAGTAATATGAATTTAGATTGAATTATTCCTAATAACAGCATTAATAGTGAAAAAGTAGGATTAAAGATTGAAGGGGAAACGAAAAACTTCCACGTATGTCGGTATAAAACTAAAATATTTAAACAATTAAATAAAACATTAGTTCGTTATCCTAATGTTTTGGAATCGTATCAAATTAATCAGAAACTATTAATAAACGGAATCCAAAACTATATATATATATATATATATATATATATATATATATATATATATATATATATATATATATAGAGAGAGAGAGAGAGAGAGAGAGAGAGAGAAAGAGAGAGAGCATACTCTCCTTCATACAATTTTATTTTATAAAATTGAACCATAAAAAACATACAACGTGGAGCAATTACATTTGTCGCCGTAGATTCCATTTCTTTACTTATGTTGCAGACTATCTATTAGTTGGACAGTAGTGTACAAACTTCCAAGGGCGATAAGAGCCTTCTATCAAATCTGAAAGTTAAACAATGCTAAACAAATGAGATTGGAGCTCGTTTAGTATTGTATCACTTTCAGAAATGATAAAAGGCTCTTCCTGCTCTTGGGATTTGTACATAACTGGCCAACTAGTAGATAGATTTGAAAAAATAAAAACGGGTTTTCATCAAACAGAAATGGAAGCATGTTGCCTCATCTAGTGGCATTATTTTATCGCACCACCTGTGTGCGTGATTAATTTTACAGTTTCCCAACACACGCACACACACACACACACACACACACATATATATATATATATATATATATATATATATATATATATGTATGCATATAGATATGCGCACGGGTAGAGGGTGCTCACGACTTTGTTTCCATTTATTGTCGGTCGTTTTTTTTTTTTTAATTTTATTTTGCTTTTTACAGCGTCTTCTCTGCCTGAAGATTTCTCCCGTTTGAAATCGATTTAAATCTAATTGGAAAGAAAGACTTGTCCCAAAGATCGGCAGAAAGTAATTCGTACGATTTATTTCTTCTGTCATTTTTTATGTTTTCTCATAAAGCCTGACGTTTACAAGCTTTCCTCTATTGTAATGGCAAATTCATCGCGTTCAATTCAAGATAAACTGTTCCGATTCAGACCACCCATAAAAAAAGACTGGCTTTTATAACATTTTCATTGTAAATTAAAACCAATACAAATGAGTGAACGGAAAACGGCAATGGAAAAGGTGAATAGAGACCGCGGAATATGGAAGTGTGAATTGTCTAAGCAAACCTCGCCCAATACTAATTGAAATATAGAATATATTGTTTAATTTCATCTGATTAATCGATGGTCTATTATTTGTGGATATCGGTGTAAATGAGAAAGTGTTATCTGTTTTTATTTTTACAAGGCACTCTTCGAGGCTGCTAACTATGTGCTTTTATGTGACCCAGTTACGGCAGAAATTTTATCTATAATCTTCAGGAAGGTATGACGCCTAATATCAGCTTTGAATCAAAAGTATATAAATACTCAGCAGAAAATAGTTTTTATTTGCTTTGCATCCCAACGATGGAAGAATTAGATATAGACTCAGTTTATATAATGGTCGGGAAGCCTACTCTCACATTTAAGATACGACCATCTATGACAACACATATAAGACCGTAAATGACAAAGTTCTCTCTGATTGACTGGGGGAAGAAGTAGCTGGTTACTTTTTATGCATATGAAACCAAGCTCCTATATTTACATCATCAACGCTCTTATACCTATCTGGCATCAATAGAAATGGATGGATCGCGTCTATGGGAAGCTCCAGGTTTTGATAAGCGTCTGGGATTGACCTTTACTCCTGACCTGAAATAGAACACGAACATCAAATCTGTTGCAAAGGTCGCTGGAATCCTTCTTCCGCTCCAGAAGATATCTCATTACTGATGCAATTCGCTATCTATATAAAAGCCAAGTACGTCCAATGATTGGGTACTGCTGCCACATCTGAGCAGTAGCTGCTAAAAACAGCCTATCCTGCCTTGACAGAGTACAAAATAGGCTTCGTGGCTTAGTAGGGGATGCCATTTTCTCTTCCCTGCAACCTCTCTCCCACAGGAGAGACATTGCGAGCCTGTCTTTGTTTTATCGTTACTTTCATGGCAAGTACTCGTCTGAGCTCCAATCTCTGGTCCCCCCCATCTTTCACGAAAAACACCCGCCTAGCTAAAGCCACTGTCAAAAATTTCCCCCACTCTTTATCTGTGCCAAAACCAAAACGTAGATTCCATGAACAAAAATTGTTTCTTGGAAATGCATGCCTGCGGAACTCTGTTCCGTTTGCCTGTTTCCCACCTGACTACAAATTGGATGTCTTCGAGCCCAACATAAACAAATTCCTGATGAACCGACCCCTTAAGTAAGACACTTTATCAAACCTCAACCCTTACGTACTGTACACACAATAACCCTTATCCCCGATTGGCTTCCGGGTCTTGATAAATGATGAGCACCTTGTAAACAAAAAAATACTATTTATTTTATGAACTTACTATTTAAATATATCGACTTGACTTCAAGTTTTAAATGCAAAAGTCAAGTATCATTGTTGAGTAGTACTCTAAATTAAAACTTTCGTTTCTAAATTGCTCTTGTCACATCAAAAAACTTAGTTGATTTTATATGCCACGCCTTGCTACTTGTGCTTTGAGAAAGGCTTGAATTTAAGTTTAAAATGGAAAAAGTAAGTATCATGGTGCAATCGTCCTTTAAACAAAAACAATAATTTTGAAGGCGCCCTATCATATCAAATAGCCTACTGTTTATTTAATATGTCGGGATATCGGCATTTGTTGCAATAAAACTTATCCAATGCACATGTGATATTAGGCTGTGTAAAGTGTTAACTTTAGTCAAAATCGCCTGCTCTTTCTATAATCGGGTTGTTTCCATTACTGATACTTATCGAAGACATTCCGATACAAAACCTCTCTAAGAACACTGCTAGACATAAGATACGTTTGTGTGAAATTTCATAAAAATCGGCACAGTTGTTTTCGAGTCTATGGGGAACGAACTCACACGCACACACACACACACACACACATAAAACGTTGTATTTATATTAGGTTGATGCAAAAATAATGTCGGCTTTTGGCGTTCAACTTCAAAAGATCATAACTCCTTTCACAATAAACTTTATTAATCGAAATAAAAAAAACATTAGAATCGACACATTTTTGCCAACAAAAAAAAACAAGTTATTAGCATAGAAATCTGGAGTTCTGGAAACGATGAAGTCATTGAAGGCCATTTCGCCATCATCTCGGCTTTCGAAGCATTTTTCGCGCATGAAGTTCTCAAGATGCTTGAAAAAGTGATAATCGGTGGGCGAGAGGTCCGATGAATATAACGGATTAGGCAGAGTCTCGTAAGCCAATTTGTTTAGCTTCTGCAGGGTCAGTTGAGCAACATACGGGCGAGCGTTGTCATGGACAAGAATTGGTCCTTTCGTATAGACCAATCTCGGGCACATACGTTGAAGTTTCTGATGCATTTCGTCAATTTGTCGGCAGTACTGCTCCACCGTAATCGTTTCGCCCGGATGCAAGAATCTGTGATGGATGAGACCGGCTGCAGAACACCAAGCAGTCACCATAACCTTTTTTTGTGTAATTTCGGCTTGAGGAAGTGTTATAAAGCTTCACTGTCATCCAGCCACTGTCCAGGACATCGCTGTTTGTCACAATCCGCTCGAGAAATGGGTCGTTTTTGTTGCGCAGAAGGAGCGTAAAAGACACCTCCAAACGACGATTGTTTAAATTATAATTCAGTTCATGCGGCACCCATTTATCCAAGTTTTTTTTTTTTACTTCTCTATGTGCTTTAAATAGTGAACGACTCTTGAACGACTGTCGAGTTCAACTTTTCGTGTGATTTTGCGAGGATCGGTTTCAATTATGGCTTTCAAATGTTCATTATCAACCGCAGTCGGCCGCCGCCACCGTCTTAATCTTCGAGGCTCTCGTCACGATTGAAAAATGTCTTGAACACGGTTGTGCAACACGTTTGTTAGCGGTTCTTGGGCCAAACGCATCATTGGTATCACGAGCTGTCTCGGCAGCTTTTAGGTTTAATATGAACTGGAACAAGAAAATCGTGCGGATCCAAACTTAGTCCATACTGTCGAAAAACCTACAAAAATAAATTAATTAATAGATTGAGAACGGTAAGAAATAATACGATTCGATAGAACGAGAAACGCGCTTCAATATGATATAAAGATGCCTACATTTATATTCATGAATTAATTCAGAAATCATATATAAAAGTATATGTAAGAAAACGATATTTTTTGCACCAACCTAATATAATAGTAGATTTATGTGTGTATGTATTAGTATATATGTATGTATAAATATGTACATATAGAGAGTGTGAGAAAAGGTGTAACAGATGGAACGTAAATAGAAGAAAAACTGGAAAGAAGATATTATTTAAAAAGGCAATAATTGAACAACTTGAAAGAGCAAAGGGATAAAAAACATAAAACGTATAAAATTACGTGAAAATCTATATGAGATTCAAGACTGCTACTTATCACACAAAAGGTTTTGCTTTTGTTTTTTACTTTTTGAATTTTATTTCCACTTCATCAGATTTCTTTTCCGAAAAAAAGTGTGCCAGGGAGATAACTCGATCTTTAATTTGAATTATCTCAACGGTTTGCTCGTAGAGTCTCACACGTTAACAGGTGGGTGAGTTTAAAAAGATAAGGACAGAGCAATTAGAAACATGATAACTCTACTGTTTCTTTAGCGTACGCCCGAGTTGTCAAGCGTCTGGGGAACACGCTGTTATCAGCCATATTTTTTTTTATGAGAGACAATGTTTTGTTTATTTTGCAGTAAGGTATGAGTGACATAGGCTTATTATACAGGTGATGTCATGAATATTGTCTTTAGTTCTGATGCTGAATGCTATTTAAAAAAAACACATTTTTTTCAATTTCTATATGTTAATATTTTATATATCTATTTTTCGCGTATGTTTGTAGACAACTAGAAAAATATCCGTCTATGGGCGGGTAAAATTAATTCTTGAACAAAACAGATTTGCATCTCTTTTATGCCGTAATAAGAATATTTAAACCAAAATATAGCGATACAAAACCTTATGTAAAAGGCTTTTATTCAAATGTTTCAATAGGTTTCCAGATTTTTTTTTGTATAGGCAATTTATTGATAGTACATACTATAAGCTGTAACCCCCTTGGAACTAAGCTTTTTCGGCTGCAATGCACTTGCTGTGCCGTTCTAACAACTTCTGGACGACCCCCGGGAAGTCCTGCTGTGTAAGCGTGTTAATGATCCTCGTCATAGCCTTTTACATCTCCTCAATTATCTCATAACGACGACCTCTAAAGTTTTCCTTGAGCTTAGGAAATAACCAAAAAGAGAAAGGAAAATCTGGGCTATAGGAAGGGTAATGCCTAGTTGGTAAAATAATTTGTGATAAGGATGGAGTTGTAGACCGGTGCATTGAGGAAAACGTCACATAAATCTTCCGCATTTTCAGTTCCTTGCGAATAATTGTGCACTTAATATCTTTATAGACACACGGCATTACTTATCAATGGATTTCTTTATTTTGGTCAACCCCGGTGTTCTAACTTCCTTACGTCTCCCTCATAGGCTCCCTGCCTTCCTTGAATCTCTTACGTCACTTCAAAACTCATGCTCGATCGATGCAAGAGTGTTCAAAAGCAGTCCATACGTATCTGTTGCATTTTTTCCACATTTAAAACAGAATTTCATTGCATATCGTTCTTCTAAAGTGTGCTCACGTCCAGATCTCATTTTTGAAATTCACCAGCTTTAACAATAAATCTTTAGTAGGGTGTATTCCAAATCCTTCTGTAGCTGTTTCTTAGAACCTGGCATCATACAACATTGCCAGTCATCTCATAAGATGTATAGCAATAACATACTGAATTTTCAAGTGTCTACGACAATTTTAAATGCCTGTAAAAAAATGCCTGGAACCTTATTGAAGGCCCCTCGTATTACAATGCTAAGTTTTATGTCAATAACTTTATTTGAATTTTTATCTCTGATGACGGTGTAGACATACCAAGAGATAAGCGGCTCCAATGAGCATGCACCCGCTATAAATAAACTATAATTGTTGCTGGAGCGAACCTGGAACTGTTTAACTTTCAGTCAATGGCCGAACGCGCATAATTATGCAAACTAAGTTTTTGATAGTGAGAGATATTCGTCCGCATGTGTTTTTATTAGCGTTAATAAAATTAGTTAAACATTCTTTTGTTGTGTCAATGTTTCGGCATTTGATTTCGACTTCCATTCTGTTTGTATAAGTATTCATGCTATCATTTAACTGAAATAGAACACGCATAATTATGCAAACTAAGTTTTTGATAGTGAGAGATATTCGCCCGCATGTGTTTTTATTAGCGTTAATAAAATTAGTTAAACATTCTTTTGTTGTGTCAATGTTTCGGCATTTGATTTCGACTTCCATTCTGTTTGTATAAGTATTCATGCTATCATTTAACTGAAATAGAACGAATTGTACTGCTGCTACTAGTGCACCGTAACAACTTTTATAAGTGAGAAAAAACAATCCGGCGTCAAAAGAAGAAAAACAGCGAACATAATATGAGATAGTGTCATTTTATTCTATTTATTACTACTCTTCCTTGTTTAAAGATCAAAAGTCATTACGTAATATAAATACTAGAAATTTTCTAAATGGTAAACCTTTACTTTAAAAATTCTCAGTCAATTCCTTTATCCTCATTGTGGTCTACTTTTATATTAAATTTAATGCAAATTGAAATATTTTTACATAAAAATGCATGGTTGTGCCTCCTAAACACATTTTAAAATATTCCAAATGAATTGAAATCTGAGGAATATTTATGGATTCATCTCTCATATCTTTTTTCACAAATCCCGGAAAAATGTGCATATTCACAAAATAAATTCCTGGCATAATTATAATCTATATCGGGTAGGAAATAACTGGAATGATATAGCAACGAAAACAATTATAAATTAAAAAAAAGTAAATTCCAGTGAAGAAAAAATTATAAATATTAATTATTTTAAATATATTTTAATTAAAAAAAAACAGAAAAATGAGTTCACTTTCATGTAAACAAACTTCAAATAAGCACAGCTATCTGACGTGAGACGTAGTTATTTGGTTGGGTATAGCTTAACACTACACATGTCAGAACATATTTACGTGATTTTGAATTTGTTTTAAAAAAGGTTCGAGAACATATGGCGTTGAATTGGATATTTGATCTAAGATACTGATTCCAAATATTTAGTTTAATTTTCTTAATTTATGCAAGCATCGTTGGCTTCATGTCTGCATACATGTGTTGCCTGTGATTGCATTTCAAAGTTCAATGTTATCAGGTCCTTAGTAGTTACTCGTTTCAATTTCGAATTTACAAGTTATTTATATCAAACTGTTATTATTTTTAATTTCCCTCAATTAATTTTAAGTTAATAACTATACTTATACTTATGATGATAATAATAATAATGATAATAATAATAATAATAATAATAATAATAATAATAATAATAATAATAATTATCATTATTATTATTATTATTATTATTATTATTATTATCTATATATTAATACGATAGCGTGTGTGTTCTTTTGTGTGTCACGCTTTCCGGCAAATTTCATTGGTTAAGATTCAATTCTTTTTTTTTCTTGTTTCAGAGAGACATAGAAAGTGAGAGAGAGAGAGAGAGAGACCGATGTATGCTGTGTACTTCCTTAATTAAACTATTACTGCTACTATTACATTTTCATTTGTGTGTGTGTACTTACACTCATCTATGTGTGTGAGAGAACTTTAGACACCTATATATTAATATGATGGCGTGTGTGTCTAAATATTGTTACAACCACCTACTTTTTGCAATAAATACTGATACAAAAATTCTTCATAAATTTTTGTTTTAGTTTCGATCATAGCTGAAGACACTCAAGTCATCTATTTTTTTTTAATCATTATAATATTTTTTACCCAATAAAATATATCTTATCTTCATATCTATATAGTAATACGATAGCGTGTGTATTATTTTGTCTGTCACGCTTACATCTTTTTTATTCCGAGTGACTGTTGTGTGTTATGATCTTCCATTTCTTGTAATAAATAATTATACTAAGAATTTTCCATGAGTTTTAGTTTCGGTTTCGATTCTAACCGAAGGAACTCAAGCAGTAGTAGTAGCAGTAGTAGTAGTAGTAGTAACAGTAGTAGTAGTAGTAGTATTGTGTGAAAAGAGAAAACGTCCTAGATTCGAAAAACCTTTCATAAATGTAGTGTAAAGATAGACGTGTTACGATCTTTGAAGTGCAAGTTATTAATAGGGTTATATATACCTATAAATTAAGCGATGATAAATGTAGTATGGTCTATATATGATATCGTTTATCTTACCAGATTAATAAGTATAGCAGCGTAGGTTAAATATTTGAATTCGAATAGGGAATCCCCAATTCTTAGAACCCTCATGAATCGTAGTCGCTAAGAAAGACGTGTCCGTGACTAAAACTTATGTAGGTTTGTAAACGAAACATTTTCTATAACTTGGTGGCTCGTCCTTATTGCACGACAAGGAAGAAAAATAAAAAATAATACAATGTATATAACCTATTAGTAAAGGGCATAATTGGTTGAAGTATTTTATATATATTATTTTCATCTATTGATAAAAAATTTAAATTGAATTGTTTTTTTTTCAAAAAATGTTTCTCATATATCATCCGTATAAAATATTTAATTAGAGTCAGCACTCGAGAAAGCGATTATTTAAACTTTGTGTAAAGAAGATATTTAATCCTAGGTCGTAAAATACACTTAAATATATTTTAATTTATGTAGATTATGTAGCTAATTCTCTATTGAATAACTTTGATTTCAACAGTTACAAAATAACTTCTTTGTCACTAGCTAGAATCTAAACCAAAACATTTAGCGCTCCAGTCGCGTTCTCTACCGTTTCAGCAGATAGATGAGAAAGAGTTAAAATTAAACCATTTAAATACATGAATACATTTGGGCATGCGCAGAAGTAAAAGAAAATTGTCGGCAAGTTTAACTTAGCATTTTGCATTACCGATTGCCGACATATTTTTGTACGCGTTATTCATCTAGCCAAACACAGCTCTCGTTCGTTATAAAGTAGACTGAGTGTATGATTACAACAGTATTATGTGGTCAGTAGTTTAAGTGTTTATCGTTTAAG
This sequence comes from Euprymna scolopes, assembly GCF_053919585.1. Classification (NCBI taxonomy): domain Eukaryota; kingdom Metazoa; phylum Mollusca; class Cephalopoda; order Sepiida; family Sepiolidae; genus Euprymna; species Euprymna scolopes. The sequence continues at coordinate 39,718,124 of NC_136495.1, read as the reverse complement.
CATTTTAAAACAGACATACATATATAAACTAATATTTTATTTATTTATATTATCAGCATCGTTAAAATATTAATATATATTTTAGTTTTTATACGATAAAACTCCTCATGGTTTCGTTTATCTCAATTGCTAATGGGGCGGACACCGGCAACCGGTATTCTGTGTATGACTGTCGTTCGTTATACGCAAGGCTATAAGTAGAAGTGACTACAAAACACGTGTCTGTACACAGACACTTTTTCTACCCATCACACACACACACACACACACACCCATCACACACACACACATCACAGACGCACCCATCACACACGCACCCATCACGCACACACACACACACACACACACACACTGATATTTATATGCAAGCGTGCGTGTGTTTATTGATTACCAGATCCGACTCTAGTTAATAGATTTTACTAAACAATAGGCAGTGAACCTTACTCTATTATTTTGGCGGTCTTCTGTGTGTTCTTTCCAACAACGAACCATAATAATTTTCTCAATAAATCATTGCCAATACCCACAAGTTCATTTATTCGATGAAGCATCATCTATGAAATAAACCTAACAAATGCAATTTCTAGCCATTTTGAAGATTGTAAATAGCATTAAAAAATGGTCCCCGTTGATGGATTATTCGACTATTCTCGCTCAGTTAAATAATAGGAAGATGGAGGCATAAAACGTCATCACTATTCATGACCACAAAGCGAGAATCTCTCGTCTCCCGTAAATACGCTGCACACATTTAGACGTTTAGTTCTAAATATGACTGAGGGTATTTACTCATCGTTTCCCGATATCAATTGCACACAATTCTTTTGTATTGATTGCTTTTTGTCTCGCTTTCTTTTTCCTACCATCAAAATTAGCAGTAGGCCTAAACATGGTGCTCAGGCAATATATTTAGCTAGAGAAGAACAACGGTGCAGAACGTTAATGAAAAAAAATGAAAATAAAAGAAAATGGCCAGAAATAACATTATTTTCGCTAGACTGAACGCTTGCAGAATTGAATTGATTCACATAATACATTAGTGTAAACTAGATTACTTATATTATCAATTTACTAGTAATAACAAACAATATATTTAGTGTAAGACGGGAAATCAACAATGATTTTTTTTTTTACATTGGACTTAAAGACGACCTTATTATCGTCAGATGGAAAGTAGACAAGCGGAACAGAGTTTAACAGTTGGGCAATTCTAGAAAAGAAGGTTTGTTCATGCAATTTGCATTTAGATTTGGACACATGTAGAGTTGAGAAAACTACTAACGGTCGTTGAAGCTAGACGAATGGTGTTTGTGAAAGTCTGGCAATGGGGGGGGCGTAGAGGAAAACTTAAAGGAGCAGTTAGCATGAAAATAACGATAAAGCAAAGAAGGATCACAACGTCTCTTTTTTGGGAAAGAGTTTGCAGGGAATTAAAAAGTGTATTGTCTTCTAGGTCTCAAACTCGGTTTATCAACGAAGGATAGGGTCCTCCAAGCAGCTACCGCCCATACATAGCAATAGTATGGCAACAATACTTCATTTTAGGTCGTATTTGGCTCTTGTACAAGTATAGGATTACGTCGGGAGCTACATACTTTATAGAGCGGTAAAATGACGCAACAATTTTTCCAGAGAATTTGGCAATAGTTTTCCGTCTCAGGTAAAGAGAAAACGTCAGACCAAAAAGTTTTCAAAACAGGAAACCTCTTTTTTAAACTAGACATATGCAGATAAATTAAGGCCCAGTGGAGATGAGAGCGATTTGGGGGGGGGTAATTTGTATATAACAGTTCACAACTTATTAAGGTCCAGAGGTCAATCGAGGATAAATGTTAATGTGTGTACGGTTTTTATTGGGACAAAAGCTTATTACTACTTAGTAGTGGAATTATTGGTACACTTGGATAATATGAGGCGAGAATTCAACAAGAACTGGTTTCCATTCGATTTGAAGATAAGCTTGTAGTCAGATTAAGCTTTGTTCATGGAATAAATATTTAGGTTTAGAGATTGGGTAAACTTATTGATAGTGGTTTTAGATGGACGAGTATTTTCGTGAAGGTTAGGAAAGGGGCCCATAGATTAGATGTAACACCACCACTAGCCATGAAAATAACGATAGAGTAGAGAGGCTTGCAGCATTTCCTCTGTGAGAAAGGGGTTGTAGTGAAATATAAAATGCATCATGAAGTCGGTTTTAAACCCAGTCAAGTAGAGATTGGTTACGCCTAGCAGCTCATGCCCAAATATGGCAAAAGTACTTGCTCATAGAACGTACATAATTGCATCGCCAGTGTGACATCTACTGGAGAGGTAGAACGATCTTCCATTTTTCCAGCCACAATGACAATAGATTTGATGTATGTGCTCGATTTCAGACTAGGGTTGAAAGTCAGACCAAGAAGCTTACGAAAACAAGGACCCTTCCTAAGATGAGAGCCATTCATTTTAATTGGAGTCAGAGCGTTGATGATGGAACTACAGAAGCTTGTTTTTTATATGCATTAGAATTAAACAGCCACCTCTTTCACCATTGTACCACGGGTTCAAGATTAGTGGAGATGGAATCAGAAAGATCTTTGTCATTTCCGGTATTTGAAGCGTTGCCATAGATTGTAAAATGCCTACGAATGATCTAAGAAGGTATTTTGGAAGATAATTGATGAAGATCAAGAATACAGTGTGGCCCAGGCAGAGACCCTGAAGGACGCCAGCTTCTGATTTCTGCCCATCGACGAGAGTTTTAAAAACCCATCAGAGAGAAATGCTTAAATGACTGGAAATATATTTCTAGCTATTCCGTAGCTGAAGATATTGTGACGTAGACATTATGCTACACTCTATAAAAAGCCTGTGATATGTCGAGAGTAATTGACCTAGAAACGAAACACTCGTCGAGAGATGTGATTGCGTAGGTAACATTTGTTTAGGCCATTGATCATGTCTCCATTTGCAACATATTCCAGCAAGTTACTCATGGCACAAAGGAGACTGATTGGTCAATACTAAGAAGAAGATGGCCGATAACTTGAATTTGTAAATATGTGACATACAGACGAGGTTTTCCTGGGTGTTGGAAAACATTTTTCTTGAGACAACGTTTAAAGAGCTTTGTACGTATAGGAGCTTGTTCTGGTTGAAGCTTTTGGAGCACTATAATTGGAATGCTGTAAAGGCCAGTAGATTTACTGGAATCAAGGTTTTTGATTTGCTTGAAAATAAGTATAAAGAAATAAGGGATCCTCATTGCAATACCTACGCGGCCCTGGCAGGAAAGGGTAGAAATTATTGCAAAGTTTTCAACAAAGAGGTTGGCTTGGTCTGATATTGACGATATTACTTTAGGTCCGTTTATGATAGTTGGAATAGAGTGCACGCTTCTGGCCAGAATCTATGTTTGTTATTCACCAAAACTCATGAGAAGCAAAACCAGGCCGCTGCTCAACTAACTTGGACTTTATGGACTAAGCATACAACTTTCTCGCGTTCTCTATTACTCTTTGGCCGTGATTGCCGGTTGTCCTAAAGGCAGCTTTCGTCTCGGTACATATATGTCGTTTAAGGCAAGTCAAAAAAGGTTTCTGTGCGTAATGACAGCGGCACATTTTTAAAGGAATAACGTTTGGCTGTTGGGAGGTGCTAGAATTTCTTAGGGGTTATGAAGCGTCTAGACCGACAGTTAACCATTCAATCAGGTCTGGTGCTATAGAGGACACTTCATTCTTAACATAGACATAGGTATAACTGATATAAATGTACGGATGTTTTCATCAATATACTGTACGACAGACAGGTACATCTGAGGACTTTTGTCATATTATTTTTATCTAAACTAATATATTCTAGTTGTTGGAAGAACCCAGTGGGGACAGAGCGGAAAATGAGCATAGCTAGGCAACTTATCAAATAATGTTTTGGAGAGAGAGTTAAAAGTTTTTTTTTTCCGAATGCTTAGATATTAAAAAATATATGATCTAGTTGATGTTCTTTTCCAGAATCAATAAAAGAAACATATGCACCAGCGCTTTTCTCATAAAGATTCATTTGATTTTACCAACTCACGCCAATAATGCAATAATTTGCAACACAAAAAACAAACTAAGAATTCCCATAATACAAAACACATGACAAACTATAAAACAAACAATAAAAACGACAAAATATTTTATAGAACATGTCCAGCTCACTTATATGTACTTAATCATACCCTAATTGCCATTATAAGTTGGTGAGATTAAACGTGGACTAAGGAAAGGCGTTTCTGAATGATGATGATTGATTATTGGTATTATTTGGATTCATCGGACTACTGTTCTCATCTTGAGTGTTATTTTCACCACGTTTCAGTCTCTATAAGCCTCGAGCTTCTTTAGGTGTATCTTGTCGAACTCTGGAATGTATCTGTCGAACTCTGAAATTGAGACGGAATTTCGAACGGAACCCTTTATTTACTTCATTCGGGTAGCGTTCTCTTGTTCCATCAGCCATGACTGGATAGGGGTCCTAAGTAATTCGCAATTGTATTTTTTCACACTGAGGATTGAACCGGCATCTTTCAGGAGAATATCACTTTTTACAATTGTATTTTTCCAAGTACCCTAACCTCTACGCCACGGCTCCTTGTGGAAAATTTTCACATGTATATTTTCAAATATTGTACTTGTTTACTATAATATTTTATCGATTTGCCGGAAATTGTTATGGACATTAGTTATGATAAAGTGCAGTTTACTAAGTATTATACTAGTTGGGATTAATGTTGATTAATAGGGCTTAGTACGCATGTTCCACTTTTTCTCGGAAGCTACTGGTTGCTAATTTCTTTAAAAAAACAGTCTGCTTTACCAAATCACATTAATACAGCTGATGTTTTCATGGGCCTTTATTATGATAAGATGAAACGAACTAATTATTAGCAGAACACAATATCAATAATTCCCGCACGCCTGTGGAACTGTCTTCCGTTTTCCTGTTTCCCAGCTGACTACAATCTGATTGTTTTCAAGTTCAATGTAAACAAATTCTTGATGAGCCGTTCTACTTAAGTTAACAAATTTACCGAATTTCCATTACTAACAATTACTATATTGTTCAATTGACTACTGTACACTCTAAATCCTTATCCTCGAGTCGTCTTTGGGCCTTGATAAGTGATGATACTCGTGTAAAAGCAGTTATTATAGTATCCGTCCGATTTATAGCTAGGGATGAATAAAGATTAATACGGATTAATATTTAATACTAAACAGCCTCAGTTAAACCACATTGAACAATCAATTTCGCATAAAACACTCATTTAAAAGCAACGGATTATAACGTTTGCCTTATCTAGTATCATTATATTTTTAATCTTAATTTTTATAGCTGTGTTTCAAATTACGTCTGTTCTTTTCTCACGTTTACGTAAAAAAATAATATTTCTTAATTTTTAAACAATATTTTTCGTCACGTTTTTATTGAGAAACGATGTGTTCGCTAATCTCGTATGAGTTAGCTTAAAATAGTATACTCGTAGCTAAACGCACTGCGAGATTGAACGTGTGTTTGGGGTATTCTGTCTTGCATAGAAGTAAAAACAGAAAACAATAAAAACTAGCAAATGCTTTTTCTCGTTAATCAGCGATATCAGATTTTTTATGATCTCTGGAATTTCTATGATCGCAATTGATGCTTTTTGCTAGATCGACTTGATTGCTATCTTTAATTAAGCTCATATTTTTATTCTTGCTCTTTTTACTCCAACTCAACTTTACCAAGAAACAGTGCCATTAAAATGTAAGGGGGATTCTGAAAATTAAAGTACCAAGTTATACAGTCGTCCTACGTAGGACTCTGTGCAGTGAGCTAAAATAATCGAAATTACAATTAAACTTCATGTTGATACAGATAAGAAAACAACATCATCTGGAAATAAGTGGTTCGAGGGAAAAAGCGATTAGATTAGAAAGCTTTCCGACATTAATGATATATATATATATATATATATATATATATATATATATATATATATATATATATATACATATATATATATATATATATATATATATATATATATATATACCGATTTGGAGTATACGAGGTAAAATTGCGCAAATGGTGGCTAGTCACTTTTAATGGCTCCAAGCTAGCTCCCTTGATATTTCCATATTGCTCACTCCTACCCAAAACTTTAAATAAAAGTGTTACAGCAAATACGTTGCAAATTAATTGAATTATCGCTTCAGAAAATAACTCAGCCCTGGCGCCATTTTTACATGGATTAGGGTTAGATCCTCTCTAACTTGGAGTAATACTGCCATATCAAGATAGAGGATCTTTCGCAGAATGTTTTCTTAAACAGCAGATTACAAAGCCAATTCTGCAATCTAGTGGTCGGTGTATATTCTCCTCTTGCAGAAGAGATGTTGATAGTTTCTCTTACTGTATCAATTTATTCAGCGTTGGAGTTTAGCATAGCTTCAATCTGTCGTGATCGTTTTCAAATCATTCACAGCCAGAACTTGCCTGGCTGCAATCAAAGTAAACGATTTATTACTCCCTCTCGCACTCTCCATACCAAATAGCAGGCGCGATTTCCATGAACAAAGTTTGTCTCAATAAAAATCTTCAGTTAGAACTGATTGTTAATAAAGAATTTATCTACTACGATTTGTAGCAGAGTGTTTAAAGCGTTGATTATCAATCAGTTCTTTATGAATGTTTTTCAATGTAAAATTTCAATCCTCTTACAGATAGTAACAGAAAATAAACATAAAAAACGAACACTTTAGTTCTCATTTCACCTTGGCTGATGGAATGAGTATACTCTACCTTAGTTAATTCATCATCATCATCATCATCATCATCATCATCACCACCATTATATCATCATCATCATTATTATATCATCATCATTATTATATTGTATGAATCCAAACATCCAATTGCTTACATTGGTTGCCCCTATAGTTTTCTAGTCAGAATTATTTATAGAAAGATGTAAGGAATTTACGGGGGCGACCGCATTAAGGTTGCCAACATCCTTAGTGAAGCTGACTTTTGTGGAACAACATAGATTTGGACTTGGGGCACTCAGGTCGTCAGTTCGCGCCGTTAATCGCGAACCAATTGTACCCCCACAACCTCGTTAATTAAAGAAACTATTTGCTTCTGAATTCTGAAGATCAGCATAAAGAATTCCGAATTCAAAAAAATGCACCTAAAATCGCGGACATATCTGAATACTACAAAGGAACAATCTTATCTAAAAAAAATATTCCAATACCGCATGTTAATCACTGTAGATGCAGATTGGATTTTCTCGTTCTTCTTAATATATGGAACACTTATTTTTAATCAAAATGTCCAACATTACCTTATTAATCAGACTTGAAACATAAAGATATTCGAGCTACTTTTTATTTCGAATGATTTCTTGTATTTTTTATCTCTGTCTATTTTTCTACTTATGTTCTAATAGCGTTTCTTTGATCTTAATATTAAACAGCCATTTCTACTAGTAACCACGGATTTAATTATCATATATGCATCATATTTGTTCATCAAAGTATATTTCTTTTACTTTCATCGTCTTTTTTCTTCTTTTCTTATTCAACTGCGTGTCCATTCGATTTGATTTATGTACGTAATATAGAAAAATGTGTATGATGCAAGTATACATTAATTCCCAGACAATAACTCCAAAACCATTAGATCGAGATTTATTAGATTAATAACAGTGTTTTATACATCACATGTTATATATTCTACATATATATATATATATATATATGTGTGTGTGTGTGTGTATGCGTGTGTAAGTGTGTATACATAATACACACATTATATATATATATATATATATATATATATAAACGTTTGTGCATGTGTGTGTGTGCCTGGTCACGAATAGGCTCCTATATGGTTGACTATTATATAGAACTGATCACATATAATGATAGAAGATGCATCGAGACACAGAAATGGGTATGTTTGATCTGGCAGAACGGTGGTTCATTAAAATTGTGGGGTCTGCGTTCGCGCCTGGTCCACAAAGTATGGAAATAAAAAATTAAAAAATAAAAAGAAAAAAAAAACGTTTGCAGGTGTTTTGGATACAGATGTACATAATACTTTGATAAGTATGTTTTAACTTAAATAGGATGGTATAATAAAATAGTGGGGTCTGCGTTCACGCTTGGTCTCCATAGAATGGAAATAATCACAAACTTTAATAAAGACTTTTCATATCTATCTGCGTAAGTATACTTTGATAATTATGTTTCAGTTTGAAAAAAAAAGGTATAATAAAATTGTGGGGTTTTCGTTCGCGCCTGACCTCCATAGAATGGAAATATGTCACAAAGTTTAACAAGGTTTTTTTAATATAGATCCACAGAATATTGTGATAAGTGTTTCAGTGTGAACAGGTATGGTATAATAAATTATGGGGTTTATCTATTTTGTTTTTACTTTCATCATATTTTGCTTTGGTTTTGATACCCCCAAATTAGAAGCTATTTCGTTACACCCCTTCTTTTTCATAACCTATCATACTTTCATAAATCAGAGTCCATTTTCTGTAGGCTGTTTTTTAACCCATGAAACGACGGGTACTTTTGCTAGTATATATATATATAATACATTATAAATTTATTTCAACCCAGTATGGGTCGAATTAGACCAGAAAGATTAGTAGGGCCTGTAAATTTAAAGTCAAGTACAGATCTGACTAGTTCGTCTCGTTTGATAAAGCTTGCACTGGATGAAAGTAAATGTGTAATTTGACTGAACTAAGTTTGTGTGGGATTTTTTTTTCTTTTTCCTTTATTTATGTTCTGCTCCGAATTGAATTCTCACACTTAAGTTTGCTCACAACTACCTGATATTGATATAAGTCTATGATACAGGTTTCAGAAATGCACAAAAAAGTCTTCTGTTCTTAAATATATAATACAACTCTGTTTTTCTCCATTTTGAAAAATTATTAATGTATCTACCTTGAGATTTAATTTTCATGCATTTCGCAAATGCGAAGTAATCAATACATAATATTTATATCTTTTTTATATGTCCAATACGCGAGTTTATTTCTACAGCATACATAACAAATAACATAACTGGGCATGTATAAGAGTTGACAACCGAATACGAGTGGATGAAAACATAAATCTGCAAAGGGAATTTTACCAAAGGCAAGTTAAGTCACAGTTTTACCGAACTGGATTAGTTTGGGGGCTTTAAATTTCCTCGTTTCAGTTTTTTATTTTTTTATTTCCGCCTTAAGTAACAAACAACCTTCCTGTTACAAGCATATAAATTTATTTTAATTAATGCACAGATATCATATATATATATATACATATATATATATATATATATATATATATATATATATACCTACTTCATTTATTCACATAAATTTAATATACGAAAGTATAGATTTATGCGTAAACTTAAAGTATTTACTTCAAAAGTGATCAATACGTAGGTAGAGCTAGTTAGTAATTTATAAAATATATATGGCGATTAAGCTACACTGAATATTCTGCGTTTCATCCAACTATAGGATTCGTCAGGCTTATGCGCATAAGCCTGACGAATCCTATAGTTGGATGAAACGCAGAATATTCAGTGTAGCTTAATCGCCGTATATATTTTATAAATTACTATATATATATATATATATATATATATATATATATATATATATATATTTACCAGTGGTGAAAAAACCGGAATAGAGTGCTCAATGTGTAGTCAGAGCAGTATATAGGAAATTTATTACTGTGAGTCCAACTAGCATCGTCAGAATTCATAGATGGACATCTATGAATTCTGACGATGCTAGTTGGATTTTTTCCTCTCTTTGAGGATTTTCCTCTAGCTGAAACAATTTGTAAACTCATTCTTGACTCACAGCAATAAATTTCCTATGTATATATATATATATATTTATATATATATATATATATATATATATATATATATATATATATATATATATATATATATATTCTATTTGTTGATCGATCTTTTAAATTTCGGCAGGCATGTTATATAAAATTGCACTCAAACGTTGAGACTGAAGACGGTTACATTAAATAGATGTCAGCTCTACTAGGAAATCAAATTACCCGAATTGATTTTTTTAAATAAAAGTTTTAAAATAAAACTGTAGTGTTTTTTCTTTGGGGCGACAAATTTATCGTTCCATGTATATACAGACACCAATGTGTGTTATATGTTATTTTATTATTGGAATCTTTTGAGTAAATTGTGTATTTATTTGTATTTTATTTATTTTTTACGAACTGTTATCCTCATCTTCATAGTTATTGTTTTACGATGTTTTGTCTTCTATCCACTGTTCCCTTGGCGCAGTGGATAAAGGCAGTGAGTCTGTACGGTTCCAGATGAACATTGTCTGAAGATAGCGGTTTCAATCCTACCGGCAATATTCTTCTTAATCGCTTTCTATCGGTGCATCCGATTATGACCAAGAGCGATTGCTGTTGTTTTTTTTTCTTTTACTTTGATACTTGGTGCATTTATAATTTTTGTTGTAACATGCCTGCTGTAATTAAAAAGATCTGTCGACAAATGGAAAATATATCCAGTCGGAAAAAAATAACTCCGCCGTGTTCAATCAGACATGCTTGAATAATGATTGCTGCGGATATATATATATATATATATATATATATATATATATATATATATATATATATATAATATATAGTAAGTTATCAAATATATATAGTAAGTTATCAAATATATATGGCGATTAAGCTATACTGAATATTCCGCGTTTCACTCACCCAGGACTCTTCAGGCTTATGCTAGAGTGGATGAAACGCAAAATATTCAGTGTAGCTTAATCTCCATATATATTTTATAACTTACTAACAAGCTCTACCTACGTATTGAGCACTTTAAAAGTAAATACTTAAAGTTTACGCATAAATTTATACTTTCGTATATTAATTTTATGTGAGTAAATCAAGTATATATATATATATATATATATATATATATATAAATATATATAATGAAATAAGAATTGCAATTAAGTTTACCAAGATAATACAAGATGGTAAACTTAAAGTATATTATAAATATTAAAGAGTTAATATTTATAATGTAATCTCAACCAGATGTAAAAGCACGATAAAAACCATATAGGAAATAGAGTTTATAATAAGAACAGGTAGTTAATAAAACATGTTAAAAGCACTTTGAAAAAGAGTTAAAAACATATTTAATAAAAAAAAATCACAAAATAAGTGGATAGTCCTTAATCCGCTTAGTTTCGAAGAAATACTTTACTTCTCATCAGAGGGTATTTGCTAATTCTTACCCTTTGATGAGAAGAAAAGTATTTCTTCGAAACTCCACGGATTAAGGACTATCCACTTATTTTGTGATACCTTTTTTAAAATTAAATATGTTTTAACTCTTTTTCAAAGTGTTTTTAACATGTTTTATTAACTACTTGTTCTCATATATATATATATATATATATATACATATATATATATATATATATATATATATATATATATATATATATATATATATATATATATATACGAGGAGAGTATAATGCGGTTGAATGCCATGGTAAACATTCAGCTATTTCCGATTTTTGTGAAATTTTTCAATGGCTACTAAACATCAATTAATTTTTATAAACCAAATTCCAAATCTTTGAATATTTTACAAAATCTGCTCGAGTATCGCTAATATTTGCAAAATATTTTAGTGTAAAATTTTAAGATTTCGCATCGTATAACATTTTATCCATAGTCACAGATAAAATTGTCCGAATTTTCCTTTTTTTATTTTTTTATTTTTACTTAACGTTAAGCGATTTTAAGACCGCTCATGTGAAACCTGGCATGTTAGACACTTTTCCGAACTAATATAACATATTTTTTCATCAACTTTTATACGTAATATGGTGTATCATCGTATGGTTATTTTAGTCGTTATCAAGAAAGGTGCAATTTATGCAAACGTTTTCTGTTTGAGGAAAATATTACTCGCCCTATAACGGGTATTTTCCTGTAATCTTTACCTACACCCATCAACATAACACACTAACACGTGGACAGAAATAAGATATGCGATAAATCCAGGTTTTTATTTGAGGGATGCGTTGTATTAGAGTATTATATATATATATATATATATATATATATATATATATATATATATATATATATATTTATTGACACACCAATAAATAAGTCTCGTAACTACCATTTACGATGCGAAATTAATGAAAAACTATATTATGTTTATAAAATGCATGCTTACAGGTGTCAAATCCTGAACCAAATCGGACTTTTCGTTTACAAATTATAGTTGTTTAAATGAAGCCACGGTTGCAAGCTCTGTGACTATACAACACGCATTGCAAATCTAACCGGGAATGGAATGCTTACATCAGAGCCGTTGCCAATGTCGCTGAAAAAATAGTTTTATCATTCTACCATTCCAGAATATTTAACTCCCAATGCAATAATCTATCTGTATGAAAGCCAAAATACGTCCTAAGATTGAGTACTCTCGCCACAACTAGGGAGTCGCCGTTCAGATCAACTTTTCCTGCTTTTATAGAGTTCAAAACCGGCTTCGAAATCTAGTGGACAATGTGTTTTCTCTTCTTAAGGCCTTTTTCTTACAGAGTAGTTGTTGAATGTCTATATCTGCTCTATCGTTATTTTCATTTAAGAACTCGACTGAGCTTCAATCTATGTCTTCCTCTAAAACATTCGCAGCAAACCTCCGTTTATCTGCAACCATTACCAAGAATAGTCTTTACACTCTATTTATGCTTAAAACTTAACGAGTATTTTTAGCAAAGTTTCTTTCTTGGAAAACAATAACTCAAGGTTGCTTCTCAGCTAATGAGAACATTGTCGTTTTTAAGTTCAATGTAAGCAAATTTTAGTTGAGTTATCCTCTTAAATGATCTTATCTTACCCAATTTTCACCACTACCAATCATTGTGGTGTTTAGCCGGCCACCTAAAATCCATTAACTTATGTACTTGAATGGCATCTGGGATTTAATAATCGGTGACTTTACTAGTAAAAATAATAGAAGAATCTGAATTGCGTGTATTGATTATGCCTTGCTTGCTGCTGGTAAAAAATACTGGGGGAGCGCATAATGTTTTCATCAGTGGTATCTTAAATCTGCTCCATTAGGAACAGTAATCAAGAGATGAGATGCAGACTGTAAAGAAAATCATACAGGCATAGGTAGTGTTGAACGCTCAGAAGGTTGAAGTTCAGCAGTTTTAACGATAAAAATAATTACAAAATAGCCTTGGTCGTTTGTAAATTGAAGCTTCGTTTGATAATAGATTAAACCATATCTTAACTTCTTCCAACTAACCTGTTGCAAATATAGCTGCTTCCACTGTATGAAGTTTTACTCACCCCCTCCTCCAGTAACAATGCCCCTTAATCACTTTTGAGGAGTGTAATTTCTCAGTAGACATAACATTTACATACTAACCCAGTAATATTAACTACTCACGCGGGGTCGCAGATATACCTGGATTAGGACACAGGCGCGAGGTAACCCTTCTCACTACTGATGGACCCGACGATCTTCCCAGGTTATCCGTCAAGGAGAAGGGAAACTCTGAAGCTAAACCTAAGGGGAGGGAGACCCCTCTAGTCTTGGATGATATCCTTCCTAGAGGTGTTGAAGAAATTACCGGTCTGCAAACCTAAACTGCTTAAGGAGTAGATAGGCACTGTCTATCGCCCGGCTTCCATACTCCTTCTTTGCCTATTAGCCAGGCGTAGTAGTCGAAGCACAGGGATTCAACAAAACCACTCAGTGGTCGATCTTGTTGCCGGACATGAGCAATGAACGCTGGTTTTCCCGTCTCAGGACACATCGTGTTCCCCACTAAACTGGCACACGGAAGTGCTTGAACACCAAAATTCCAGTACAAATAGATTGGTTTGACCATCGTCTGATGGGTTGAGGGTACCGGATTGACAGTTTCCTGGCTGCTGTTCCCGACTGGTAGTACAGGTGCCCTAACTCTTTGGTAGCGCTTAGAGCGGCTGATCCATCAACTGTTGAATAATATGGGGTTGTTTGCAGTGCCATTTCGCGCATGGAAAGAGACCCTGCACTCATCCCCGGTGGACTTTCATGAGGCCACAATTCTAGTAGATGGAAGGTCACCTGATGGTCTACTTGTGTTGCATGTCTGGTTTTCTGCATAACCACTTGCTCAGTACCCCTTACCTAAACTGAAACTCTTAAACAAAATGACAGTACAATCTGAAATTACGTTTAAACAAGGGCAAAACTCAAAGAACAGAAAATTGCCTCCTCCCTTTAGGCTTGCATTTACGACCATCGTGGGCTTAGAACTAATTAAAACGATGTTGAATCATTTCTCCTAACAAATACGTCGGGTCTCTTAGCACTAAGTGAGACTAACCTACACTCGTCCATCCCCTCTAACTACTTTAACATGCCCGGATATCTCCCACTCTTCCGTAAGGACTCTGACAGACATATGCACCGGCTTGGAGTCTATATTCGAAACACCCTCCCATTGACTAGAGAAAGAAAACTAGAATCGGACGATCAAGCATTTATGTGCTTTAGACTTAACATGCAACATAATATTAGTCACTTTTATTTTCTCTACAGATCTCCCTCGACCCAGGACTGAACCTTTATAGACTCTCTGACAGCATAGATACAGCACTTGCCCTCGACACTAGCGCACAGGTTCATGTATTTGGAGACGTCAATATCCACCACAACAACTGGCTTGGATTTTCTACTTACACAGACGCAGCTGGTAGCATAACACATAGCTTCTCTATAACTCATTCCCTATCACAGATGGTTACGTTTCCAACCCGTTTCCCTGACCAGCAAGAACAACACGCATCACATTTAGATCTTTTTCTGACCACAGTTCCTGATGATTGTGTTACGAACGCCCACAGCCCACTTGCAGATGCTGATTATGTAGTGATAATAGTTGAAATCGCCCTAAACTGTAGAGCCATTGCTCAAAACAATGAGATATTATAAAAAGGCTGTCTGGGAAACCATCAGAGACGAAATATATTGTCTCATTTGCTGAACATTGCGCAAATGAGACCAGTGAATGGTTCAAGACAGTAAGTGAAGCTCATGTTTCCACGCGGAAATTTTACAACAAGCCCCACTTTCCCCAATGGTTTACTTCCACATGTGCAGTTGCCATTGCGCAAAGGCAGCACGCGTAACGCAGATTTAACTGAGATAAATCCAGTTCAAACAGAGAGAAGTATATAGAAGCCAGAAATAACAGTAAGAAAGAAATTGCGACAGTTAAGAGAGAATTTACTGAAACCACCAAAAAAAAAAAAAAAACGCATCGAAGCACAGAAATTAAGCACCCGTGACTTCTGGAAAATCTACAACAGTGTAGTAAATAAGGGGGAATCAACAATTCCCCCACTAACCAACAATCACGAGGTTGCTTGCTCAGCAACCGATAAGGCTAACATGCTTGCCAGTCGGTTTGCCTATAACTCCACACTGGACCCTGCTAACAACCCTTTCCATGATTTTCCTTTGCGGACAGACGCCACACTAGACGATCTGAAAATCACCCCTGGTACCAGTTTTCAAGAATTCTGGCGACAGAACTGAACAACTAAATTACCGCCCCATTAGCCGCCCTCTCACTTTTTGCCAAAATATTTGAGTCCATAATTAACCAAGCTCTAGTCCATCACCCTACAGACGCTAAACTTCTGACCGACCAGCAATATGGATTTAGGCAAGCCTGTTCCACAGCAGACATAATAACTGTAATATCTGAGCGTATATACCATTCACTTGACAAAGCAGGGGAGGGTAGAGCGGTAGCTGTAGATATATCTAAGGCTTTTGACAGGGTATGGCATGAAGGTTTTCTCAGGAAAATCAGATCATACGGTATCACTGGAAGAATACTTAACATAATTAAATCCTTCTTAGATAAGAGAAAAATCCAGGTTGTCTTCGATGGTCGTACATTTAAACAATATGATATAAATGCGGGAGTGCCTCATGAGTCTATCCTTGGACCTCTATTATTCCTAATATTCCTAAATGACCTCCCTGACAAAGTTGTCTGTGAGATGGGTATATATGCTGATGACACCACGCTCTATAACAGACACGATAGGAAAACAAATGAACACATATTTAAAGAAATTAAAAAAACACTAGAGGATGACCTCCAATTTATAGTGGAATGGAGAAAAAATGGATAGTCACATTCCATGCTGCCAAGTCTAACCTTGTTTCCTTAAATAATTACAAGAAACCTTCTATACCACCAATAGCAATGGCCAAAGACTTTTTATCTGAAAGCACATTTTTTAAACTCCCCGGCCTACCGTTCACAGGAAACATGAGTTGGAACAATTACATTGAGAGCATTTCCAGGACCGTACTAGAAAGCTACTAACGCCCAAAAGTATCCTGTACCTCTATAAGGCCACCATTCGCCCATGTATCGGGTATTGTTGTGCCGATGCATCTGCTACTAGTCTCTCAATCCTAGACAAGGTTCAAAAGAGAGTCCCCAACCTAATAGGTCCTGAACTGTCATCCAAGCTTCAGCCTCTGTCCCATCGACACAATGTAGCATCCCTCTGCCTGTTTTACAAGTACTTTAACGGTGAATGTTCCGACGAACTGCAAGCACTTGTACACCCTCTACGTAAATACCCCCGACAAACCCGACAAGCTGAAAAATCGCACCCCTTCACAGTAGAGATCCCTAGATGTAAGAAAGCCTTTTACGCCAGTAGTTTCCTCCCCAGAACCGCTAGACTTTGGAATTCACTTCCGGGTTCCTGCTTCCCCAACTGTACTGACATGCAGAAGTTCAAGTGTAACGTGAACTGACATCTTGCTGCCCAACTCCCCACCTAGTACCCCAGTAGCCTGTGCCCCTAATAGTAGCCCCTACACCAAAGTGGCAATGAGCCTTGTTTGGGGTGAAAATGTAATAAAAAAAGACATCAGAAATCAGTGCGTTCACCATTTTGCATGAACGTTTGTCAAGTAGAAGGCTATGTTCAAATTAGTCGCCGCGTTTGATCAGTCTGAAAAAGGAACAACGCTCGACGATTCGAAACAATTTTGTTCTCCACAGTTAAAGCATAATATAAAAATAGTTGTGAATAATTGATGAAACACGTATCAACAAATTTACTCCAGAATCAAATAAGCAATCACTTGAGTTGGTAGTTGCAGATAAAAGCCGTTCATACGTAATAAGAGCCAGACAAAATGTTGGCCACCGTATCTGAGAGGCGCAAAGTATTTTGTCATCGATTACCTTGAGAAAGAATTATTAAGGAGTAATATTTAACATCATATTTAACGTTTAAATAAATTGCTCTCAGATCGTCCACAACTAAGAGCAAAACCAAGAACAAGTACAGTGTCAAGTCGATCAAAACCATTAAAAAAACTATACTACGCAATTCTGATTCTGCATTGATTCTGTACCCACTAAATATGCCTCCCGGCGTCTTTTGGCTGTGTAACATTGCGTAAATATTAAGGAAAGAGATATGTCTACCATGCAGAAATGATATTATAAATTGAATTGGAGTTTAAAATCAAAGATAAATTCCCCTAGATAAAAAGCATAGGTTGTTATCTTTGAAATCAATATTTGGCTTTAGAACGAGACAATGCTGATATAAGTATTTCTTTCATTAATAAGGGTCTGAATCTATTACGTAATGTGCACATCCGGATTGTGTATACATGTCAGTGTGTTAACTGGATGTTAGTACCCTAACCTTATCGTCATACGTCTCGAGGTGAATCTTCAATATAATATGGAAGATAATTTCTCTGGAAACTACTAGACAGATCTGTCTGAAACTTTGTAGAGATCTTTGCTATGAGGAGTAACAGCGAACTAAAGACTATTGTATCAGTTGCATTCACAGGGATTAATAAGCATTAATAAAGAATAAATCACTACGATACCACATTCACTTTAGAAGGTATCACAGAAACTAATCTCTCGCTCTCTCTATCGTCTCTCTCTCGTCTCTCTCCTCCTGTCAAACAAATAAGTTAAATAAAAGAAGGAAAATAATGCATATGTTTTAATAATACCAATATTAATAATAGCGAGTAGCAACTAAAGGTATATAATATACAGTTTTGAATTGTATCGACACTGGCATATAATTGATATATTGTGTTTCTATTTTACTTTCAAGAAAACATTGTTCGAAGTAAACAGATGCATAAAAGTTGTTCGTCTACATTATTACGAGAAAACCTGAACAAAAATGACTTTTTATAGAAAGTTTTTGTTAATGTTATTATGTAAACTGCCCGCAGCTCTGAGTGTTATATTGAACATATTGGCGTGGCTACACGTCTATTTGAAAAATTGTGCTTAAAAGGGTTTGATCTTCGGAGTCGACTCTCATATTTTACAGTCAGTGACATCAACACTGACCTATCTGTCTTCAACGCTGTCACGTGATAGGATATACTATGCCTGTATGTTTTTGTATACGATATAACTTCGCCTGAATGAATAAATTGAATGTTCGTATATTTCTCGGCGGGGAAACGGACACGCGATTGGAATGATAAAAAAGCGGAGGGGAAATCGCTGTTCGTTAAATGCAAATATAGAAAATCTGGCTCAATAATATTTAGATATGAACTGAGAATCAAGAAATAGGATAATATGCTAAAAATTAATCAAAAGTAGGTACAACATATAAGGTATATCGAAAGGGGAGTGAATATGTAGGTAATAGTAAAAAAATATATGTAAGCAACTATAGAAGAATGGCAATCATTAATGAACAACCAATAATAAAAAGAAGAAAAGAAAGAAAATATTTTTTAAAAGTGAAGAACATAAAAATAGAAAAATCTTCTGTTTTTTTTTTAATAATAAGTTTATAAAAATAAATAAATGGCAAAACTGATGAATAATTAAAAACTAGCAGGGAGACACAAAGTTACCCGGGATCGAATGAGGATCAACGAATTTTTCACCTGTCTAAGATTTTCTTGTCATTGACATTGCTTATATCGCCCACTTTCAATCAAACCGATTAATTGACTGCTGTAGTCGCGAACTCACTATGGTGCACTAGAAAGAATCTTTACATGCGTCTCTACAATGACTTAGTCTATATTACCGTGTAGAGAACGTACTATTTATTTTTAAAAATATTTGTAAGTAATTACTAATGTATTGCACTGTGAAGGGTCTACAATTGGCTTTATGAAATCATTTTTATATAATGCCGTGAATGAAATTTTACAATGAAAGTATTATGCTTCGATTGTGCTCAAAACATAAACATTTATTTTGAGCGCGTCCTACATGTCCAAGAACTTACTGTTTATTTTATATGTCGGGCATTTTCCACTTGCACGGTGATAATGACTGGAAGTAAAGTTTAAATTACTTTTGACTTTATGTGTCAGACCTTTCTGCTTGTGCAGTAATAAACCTTTATAAATGTACATTTTATATTAGTCTGTACAATTCGTTAACTTTAGTCAAAATCGCCTCCACTTTATTTCACCGGATTATGTCGATTATCGATTATTGATACTTATCGAATACATACAAAACCTATCTAAGAACACTGGCGGGCACATATAGAAATTTTGTGTGAAATGTACACAAAATCGCCTTGTCATTTGGGAGTTCATCGGGAACAAACCCCCCTACACACAACACAATTCATTTTATATAATAAATAGATAGATATATAGATAGATTCATAGATAAATAGACAGAATATATAGAATGGATAGAACAGATAGAAATTTTGTATGATTTTAATATATAATGTCAATGAAATTACCATACAGAAGAATACAGACGATGATGATCGCACAGTAGGAAAGTAAAATTGCAAAAAAATGAACTCTATATACTAATAAACAAGACGTGTATTGAGCTAGATATGATAAAAGCAGTCTAGAAATTAAATCCACCTACCAAGAAGAAACCTCATTTATTTAAAGACATTGTCACAGAAATTTTTGTAGATGGACGCAGCATCAGGGTATTTTCTACAAACAAAAGAATAGATTTTGCAAGGTGTTCACCTAAATGGTAAGAACTGCTCTGGGAGAAAACATACTGCCATCGAGAGAAATATTCTGCGGACACGTTCCTCAGATTTTAGCTCTGATCATCGGGAGAAGAACGAAGTTGACGGTCACTGCTCGACGGCTAAGTATGTAATCGTAAGCAATGTTCTTTTATGGATGCAAAAACAGAGATAGAATTCAGTTATAAGACCGCAGATAAGTTGGGTCAATTTTCTTAAAAGAAGACTCTTAAGGTTGATTTTGCAAGCCGTTGTAGGTTAGAGTGAGACAGCATGAGAGAGCCAAGAAGATCTGTGACACTACTACGAATAAATGGTGGTGGTGGTGATGATGATAATGATGATGATGATGAGGAGGAGGAAAACAATCATTGAAAACAAATACAATTTCTATTATTTTATAACAAGGAACTTTGTATCTGTGAAAGGGAGAGAGAGAGAGAGAGAGAGAGAGAGAGAGAGATGTTAGCAATATTCTCGCAGTTCTTACCTTTAGTATCCGGTAATTTCTTGAAAGATTTTCGATGGAATAGGAAACAACTGAGCCGATCTGTTTGAACTTTTATGTGCCTGGAAGTGTTTGAGTAGGTTTTTTTTATCGGAAGGCATTCTGATAACTATCGATAATCGGTAATCGATAATCGAAAAATCAGAATCAGGAAGGAAGTCCGATTTTTACTAAAGTTAACACTTTTTTGCAATCAAACATCACAAGTGCTTTTAAAAAGTGTTATCAACGCATGAGTAGAAAGACCATTCAACTGTAGATTCTTTTATAAGATAGAGGCACATTCAGAATGAATATTTCTTTTAAGAACAAAATTGAACCACGATATTTTATTTTTGTACATGTAACTTCAATTCAAGTGATTATGTAAAAATCATTTCATAAAAGAACTGTTTCTTTGATGAGAGAGGTGCGCGTTCGGGATGAATGTTTCTGTTCAGAGCACAATTGATATTTGATTGTTGCATTTTTAAATTTACGTAAAGCCATTATCTAAAGATAATTTTTATCAAATTAACAGTAGAATCTCACTAGTGCAATGTTGTGGACTAAGTCGCTGTGAAGAGGCATG
Source organism: Euprymna scolopes (assembly GCF_053919585.1). Lineage (NCBI taxonomy): Eukaryota > Metazoa > Mollusca > Cephalopoda > Sepiida > Sepiolidae > Euprymna > Euprymna scolopes. The sequence continues at coordinate 39,696,907 of NC_136495.1, read as the reverse complement.
TGAACCTTTCTACTGCAAGGTGAGGGAGCTTCCGAAATAGAGTATGTAATCAATCCTTTTCATTTAACAATGGGTGAGTTCACCGATTTCGATAGCAATGAAAGTATGGAAGGATAGAATATTTGTTAATCCTAATTCATTCTCCGTCAATGTCAGGTCTCCCTGCCAGTAATATATATAAACAACATTAAATTATGTGCGATAGTTAATAATATTATTGTTAACAATGCCATGATATTATTAAATATTTGGTTTGCCTAATCGATAATAAGGTTCTAATCTGGGAAATGGAACCATCACTTGATTTGGATTAAATCGTTCTCTAATTCATTTTATAGTTTTACGAACATCGTTCGATTTTTAGGGGTGAGTAATATTAATGAGGAAGTTACGTAACATTCGTGAATAAGACTACCATCACAGATTTTTGAATTTTACGAATTTATACTTTTTAAAAAAGCTTTTGACAAAGAATATTGTATCTAGGCATTATTACCGAACTAGCATGTTTAACCAGCGTTGCTCAGGAACATGCACAAACACAATATAACAAATGTAATTATGCGTATATCTGTATAATATAGTAGGGGGATGTAAGTCGTGTATATATTTATGACTTACTTCTATAGTCTAGTGTACGATTTTATGCGAGTGTATATATGTGTGTATATACATGCATCTATGATCGTCTACCGTGGTGATCGCCTAACGTGCGTCTATTGTTCGTGTATACAAATGTTCAATTTCCATACTTTATATATCTACGTGTATGTAAGTTAAAATACAGATAATGACGGCACAATAATATACTTAAATACATCTACAATACAAAGAACGGATAACACGTATTTGTAGTTTTAACGTTTGATCACTCGGAGGCATATCTGGTCAATCTTTGGTTTTGTCTTGAAGAGAAATTTCAATGGAAATTCCCCCAAGAACGACAGAGCTTCGGGGTTTTTTCGGCAATTTTTTATTCCAGATTGTAATTTCCATTTCGGAAAAAGGCAACGCTGATCTTAGATTCATACATTTGATAGGCGTTAGACCCCTAATTTCCATTCGGATGATCTGAGACATTCAACCGATCGGCTTGAACCTTCGTCTATCTTCTCCAAACTCTAAACACTAACTTTTTTTTACTTATCTCAAAAAGACAACCCACCCATTTTAATAACGCCATTTGTATACGTCACTAAGATAATTAACTGATGTTTTTACATGTCATTATTTCTTAAGTTGTCAATAAAATTGGAAGAAGAATATTTTTAAGGTACAGAGAGAGGAGGTAAAGAGATAATAAAAGTCGGAATGAATAGAGGCAGATCGGCAAGGATAGAATAGACGAGATAGAGAGAAAAAGAAATAAGTTAAGTGAGAAAAAGGACAAAAATAGACAAAATTAAAAACAGGAGTAAGATAAAAGAAAAGACAAAACGATACAAAAAGGGAGAAAAAGAATAAGAGAGATAGAAAGAAAAGAGAAAATTAATTGAGAATGTTTTGGAAATGAATATTAGCTAAACCGAAATCAAACAATAACGGCTATACCTGGAGTAGAAAGGAGGTGACATTTTCAAAGTTCCGCATCAAGATTGCATTTTGTAATTAATAATAAAGATTAAGTAGCTGATCCCTCAACAGAGAATCACGTTCGCAGTAAACGCAGGGACGTTTATTATGTTTTGTTATTTTTGTTCAATTTTGAAAGACTTCGTTAGCAACGGATCAGAATGTCAGTTAAAGCTCCTTCTCATCATATCCAGTATTCATCTGTCCATTTATAAAATTCCCACGGTGATTAAAAAATGGTATCAATAGCTACCGAATACAGTTGGCGTTGTTCTGATGTAAATATATATTCATTACACAGCGTGTTCAATACTTAGTATCATCGTGTGTCATTAAAATGTAATGGGAGGTAACGGTATTTCTGTTGTTAACGACGCAGACTGATGACCTGGGTGTTCCAAGTTCGAATCCAGTTCGTTCCACAAAAATCACTCATATATATAATATATTCGAATATACTTCGATTTGGTTTTCAGCCGGCAAAAGTATCTGCTAAATGGGTTAAAATCTTACAACAAACATTGAATATCGCCTGGCGTAAGTGAATTATACCCGCACTAATTAAAAATTACACGTATACCATGCTATTTCTTGCAGTTGATTATGTGCATAATTTTAGGTAATACGCTAGCGGATATGGCTTGAGAACTATTTTGGTTTCGATTCTTGCTAAGTGAGTACTTTACTGTTGAACTTACTACTATAAATTAGGTATATTATAATGATCGGTATCGTGTAATAATCGGGTTTGTAACAAAAAATACAAAATTAAAATATTATATTTTTGCTTATTTTACAACCGGGCAACGTCGGGCGGTTTGCTAGTTTATATATATATATATATATATATATATATATATATGTGTGTGTGTGTGTGTGTGTGTGTGTGTGTGTGTGTGTGGAAATATCCTGTATGCACTTATATTTCCTTTCATATACGGCAATCCTTATTTAAGAAGTTAAGAAGCTCAATGTAATTACAGAACATATAATGAATGAATAACAAAAGTCTGTATTCCAAATTTTATGATGTTGACCATCTTACTATTTATTCCTTGTATTCATTTGACACTTACAATTCTTGACAATATCTGTTTCATAGCACAAAATATTTCACTTAATTTTTATATCAATCAGTGAATTTATTTTGCCCTAAACTCATCAAAAGAAACAGCAACAATCAATCCACCAAAATGAAAAGAAAATGCGTTTGAACATAATTAAAAACTCCGAAATTAGGAGGAAAAGCTCCAAATACCTTATATTGTTATTGCATTACGTCATTTTTATCGACTGAATATGTTGTAAGATGGCCAACATCATGAGACTTGGAATAGAGACTTTTGTCATTCATTCATTATATATATATAGCAAACAGAATCCTGAACAGAAGAGTGTGCTCTATCCCAACTATCATCAATGGACCTGAGGTAATCTCGTCAGCATCAGACAAAGCCAAACTCTTTGCCAAGAACTTTGCAGCTAATTCTACCCTTTGCGACCAAGGCCGCCAACCCCCAATATTTCCTCCTGTATCAGAAAACACGCTATGTGATATACATATATCTGTACGTGATGTTGCCAAGCTAATCAAAAACCTTGATTCCAGTAAAGCAACCGGCTCTGATGGTAGTCCAATAATAGTACTCAAAAAACTTCAACCAGAGCTAACGCCCATACTTACAAAACTGTTTAAACCTTGTCTTAAGGAGAATTGCTTCCCATCACCCTGTATGCCCTGTATTCAAGAATTCAGGTGATCACTCACCCCCTCTCAGTACAGGCCAATAAGTCTCCTGTGCGTCATGAGTAAGTTGCTGGAATATGTGTTAAATACAGAAGTAATCAACTATCTCAACAAAAATAACCGTCTTAGTTACACTCAATATGGTTTCCGTTCTGCTAGATCTACAGCAGTTGTGCTTACAGTTATATCTCATAGCATAAGCAAATCTCTCGACGAAGGCAACCTTTTTAGGGCAATTGCTCTTGACATATCTAAGGCCTTTGATAGGGTATGGCATAAAGGTTTACTTCACAAGATCTCTAGCTATGGTATAGCTGGAAATATCTTCTCAATTATTAAATCATTTCTTTCTGATAGGTTCATAAGAGCAGTAGTTGAGCGGCAAAAATCAGAAGCTCACAGTATTAATGCTGGTGTCCCTCAGGGGTCCATCCTTGGCCCAACTCTTTTCCTGATCTACATTAATGATCTTCCAAATCACATCCTTACATCATTTGTAGACATTTATGCTGATGGCACTACCATTTATGGTAGCACATCTAAGACAGTAAACGACCAAGTTCTCTGTGATTCTCTCTCTTCTGATCTTGAGCAAGTGGTACAATGGGGAAACGAGTGATCTTAAATGGAACACGTACATCAAATCTGTTGCCAGTGCCGCTGGAAAAGGGGTGGGATCTTTCTATCGAGCCAGTAGATATCTCACTGCTGATGCAATTCTCTATCTATATAAGAGCCACGTACGTCCAATGAATGAATACTGTTGCTACATCTGGGCAGGAGCTGCTAAAAAGAACTTGTCCTGCCTTGATAGAGTTCCAAATAGACTCCGTAGCCTCGTAGGAGACGTCCTTTTCTCTTCCCTGCAACATCTATCTCACAGAAGAGATGTTGCGAGCTTGTCTCTGATGTATCGTTATTTTCATGGAAAGTCTTCGACTGAGCTTCAGTCTATGCCCAACTCGCCAAACCTTTACAAGAAACACTCGTCTAGCTAAAAACACCGTCAATAATTTCCCCCACTCTTTATCTGTGCCTAAACCTAAACGTAGATTCCATGAATAAAGCTTTTTTCTTAGAACTGCACGCCTGTGGAATTGTCTTCCGTTTTCCTGCTTTCCAGCTGAGTACAATATGGTTGTTTTCAAGTCTAACGTAAATAAGTTCTTGATGAGCCGTTCCATATGAGTTAACAAATTTACCGAATTTTCATTACTAATGATTACTATATTGTCCAATTTCTACTGTACACTCTTAAACCCTTATCCTTGAGTGGCCTTTTGTCCTTGATTATATGGTGATGCCTGTGTAAAAAAAAAAAATATATATATATATATATATATATATATATATATATAAAGCACTGATACGCGAAACAATAATATATGTAGATTACTATAATGCTCCATATCTTGGGTTGAGCTTATTGGGAAGTGAAAAACAATCTGCATTAGCGTATTAAGCGATGATTTTTGTGTAGACAAATGGGGCTTAGGCATTGTAACAATCTTTTAAGATTGTAAATTCAGGTGCCTGTTATAGCAGCAGCTGAATAGCGTAACGGTTAGAAGCGACTGTTGTCTAGTCGGTTGACTTTAAACAAGGTTTGAGGAAGTTGCTTGTCTAGCCGCACTTATTAGCTGTGATACAGCGAAACAGTGTCGTATGTGGGTGGATATATATATATATATAAATGGAGAGAGATACGAGCAATGATATATAATTACTAAACTCTTATTCCTGTTCATCCTATTCTAAAATATTGATTGCCTTTGCATACTTTCGAAAATAGTATATAGGCGTCGATTTACATTTTATTTCCTTTCTTTTATGATATGTCTCCGAATTTATTTATATGCATATATAGGGTGTGTTTTTAGAGGTGGCGAACAAATAAACGACTGTATTTCTTTTTTAGGATTTGGCAAGTATCATTTATTTTGAGTTCAGTTTGCTTTGGCAATTTACAATGAAGAGACTGACACCCGAGCAGGGTTTTCCAAATTGCAAATAATACGATTAATTACCGAGAAAAATATTTGATGAACTAATGATCTCATGAAATTGACCTGTCGCTAACCAATTTTTTATTTGATTAAACCTTACTAGACTATTTTCCTTGACGAGTCTCATATTTACGTTGATTTTACCAGACACAATAGATCACTTAAAAGACAACACACAATGAAATACAGCCTAATTTTATGTGTAAACTTTCTGAAAAACTGATCTCTAAATTAAACCATATAAGCGTGAGCAGCAGACACATATGCTCGAAATTGTATTTAAATAGAAAGTGCTTAAATTAATCATTGAAATAACCCACATATTTGTGAGGTAAGTTTTTTTATGTAATTTATTTTAATTAAAAATACTACAAAATCAAAAAAGTTGTATTGACAGCTTATTATAATTTAAAGACTTGGGATACTATTTAAAGTTGTGCTTGTGATTGCCTGTATGTTTGTGGACGTGTCTTTTTGTATGGTTGGCTTATAGTAAAACTGTTCATTTGTACGTACGTCGCAGCGTCGCACTGCCTTCTGCTTAATCTTTTCTGTCCTAATCTCTTTTCTTCTTTTTCTGTCTATTTATCTTTATTGGTTGTTTTTGCTTATATAACGATTGATGTTAAAAATTATTTTCTTCAAATCGCCCATAGTTTTCTATGGATTATTCTAAGCGTTAATATTTTCCCGGTTAAACAACAGAATTTATTAATTTTGTAACACATTATTTCTCTATCGCCCATTGACTGAGATGATATATATTGCTAATCTATTGTTTTACTAATTCTGTAACAACACTTTATTGTTAATTTATAAGTCCATATATTCGATTCTTCGACAGTAAATTTTATGCTTGGGTTAAACGCCCATTTTCGCGTAGTGTTACAAAATACTAGTTATCCATAGTAGTTTCTGAATTTCATTATTAAAATTGCTATTGTCAATGGATTAAACCGTACACGTATCTCACGCGGCAAAAATCATTAATTAATAATCATTAATAGAACTTAAGAGTGGATCATTCTCAGAATAAAAAAACGACACAAAAAACTTGTTTAATTTGTGCATTGATTTATGAATTACTTGCTTTTATACAGCATTATCTTCAGCTCGTGTTTTAATGTAGAATGTGTTTTTTTTTAAGATGTAGTTTTTATTCATCATAGTAAAAGAGAATTGCGTCTTAAATTCGGTGTGATGTCTAATTATGTAAAAATAACAAAACAAACAATGTCATCGAAATAAATCGAAATTAATTTATGTGGATTTCAAAGTTGTTTATTTAATTAAGACATTCTTTGTTGAACAAAGGCATCCAAAAACCAATATTGTTTTTTTTATCTATCTATCTATCTATCTAACTATCTATCTATCTATCTCTGTATATATATATATATATATATATATATATATATATATATATATATATATATATATCAGCTTTTGCTGTTTCTGTGAAAATTTAACAAATATATAATATATATATCAATATATAAAGTTGTAGTCGCTCTATCTTTATTTACAAACAGCCGGAACACATTTAAATATAGAACTGTATATACATATATATATATATATATATATATATATATATATACATATAGTGTAGATTTCTTTTAAGTATATATGTGTGTACGTGCGCAAGTGTGAACCCGTGGCCACGACCGCTCGCTGACCCTCTCCAAACAATTGACAACAAAATGAAAACTAAAAATAAATAAACCGAATCATAGCCCCCGCATCCAAACATAAGCGAACACCCAACAGCTCAAGACATATTTACCAAGAAATTACCTCACCAACGAGACGCTAAAAACTTTTAACACTAAGACTCGAAGTTTAAAGTAACCCCCCTCCTCCCACCCCCACATATTCCACTTCCCCTCATGTATCCCTATGCCCTCAGCCACACCAGAAATGAACCTCCCAGACTCTCCCCCACAAGTTCCTTAAAACCCAAAACTAAAACATAATAGACATACCAAACGCCCCCACCTTCCCTCCTTGTTCCCTTCCTCTCTTCCGCCCTCTTCGCAACCCCCCTGGCCTCATTCACTCTTCCACTCTGTCATCCCAAAATAGCAGAAAATTCTGTAAAGATCTGAGGACGCTACAGACGGCCAAAAAAACGGCCGTGAAGCCGAAACAATAATAAAAATTAACAGAAAGATATGGTAATAAAAAATAAAACGTATATATATATATATATATATATATATATATATATATCGCTTATTAAATATAAGTCCTTTTGTATGTGTGTGTAAATTCCTTCCACATCAATTTTGAAACTGCTTAGCCAATCTTTTCCTTATTTACCACAAAGGTAATTTATATAGCTGGCAGTGTTATGAGATAGGGTTTTCACAAAAATGCATCCGATAATATCTAGATAATATATAGAAATAATATCTAGATAATATATAGAAATAATATCCAGATAATATATAGAAATAATATCCAGATAAGATAAAGAAATAATATCTAGATAATATATACAAATAATATCTAGATAATATATACAAATAATATCTAGATAATATATAGAAATAATATCCAGAAAATATATAGAAACAATATCTAGATAATATATAGAAGTAATATCTAGGTAATATATAGAAATAATATCCAGATAATATATAGAAATAATATCCAGATAATATATAGAAATAATATCTAGATAATATATAGAAATAATATCCAGATAATATATAGAAATAATATCTAGATAATATATAGAAATAATATCTAGATAATATATAGACATAATATCTAGATAATATATAGAAATAATATCTAGATAATATATAGAAACATTATCTAGATAATATATTGAAATAATATCTGGATAATATATAGAAATAATATCTAGATAATATAAAGAAATAATATCTAGATAATATATTGAAATAATATCTAGATAATATATAGAAATAATATCTAGATAATATATTGAAATAATATCTAGATAATATATAGAAATATTATCTAGATAATATATAGAAATAATGTTCAGATAATATATAGAAATAATATCTAGATAATATATAGAAATAATATCTAGATAATATATAGAAATAATATCTAGATAATATATAGAAGTAATATCTAGATAATATATAACAATAATATCTAGATAATATATAGAAATAATATCTAGATAATATATAGAAATAATATCAAGATAATATATAGAAATAATATCTAGATAATATATAGAAATAATATCTAGATAATATATAGAAATAATATCTAGATAATATATACAAATAATATCTAGATTATTTGTAAAAATCATATCTACATAATTTATTGAAATAATATCTAGATAATATATAGAAATAATATCTAGATAATATATAGAAATAATATCTAAATAATATATGACAAAAATATCTAGATTATATGTAAAAATAATATCTAGATGATATATAGAAATAATATCTAGATAATATATTGAAATAATATCTAGATAATATATAGAAATAATATCCAGATAATATATAGAAATAATATCTAGATAATATATAGACGTAATATCTAGATAATATATAGAAATAATATCTAGATAATATATAACAATAATATCTAGATTATATGTAAAAATAATATCTAGATAATATATAGAAATAATATCTAGACATTATATAGAAATAATATCTAGATAATATATGGAAATAATATCTAGATAATATATAGAAATAATATCTAGATAATATATAGAAATAATATCTAGATAATATATAACAATAATATCTATATAATATATAGAAATAATATCTAGATAATACATAGAAATAATATCAAGATAATATATAGAAATTATATCTAGATAATATATAGAAATAATATCCAGATAATATATAGAAATAATATCCAGATAATATATAGAAATAATATCTAGATAATATATAGAAATAATATCAAGATAATATATAGAAATAATATCCAGATAATATATAGAAATAATATCTAGATAATATATAGAAATAATATCTAGATAATATATAGAAATAATATCTAGATAATATATAGAAATAATATCTAGATAATATATAGAAATAATATCTAGATAATATATAGAAATAATATCCAGATAATATATAGAAATAATATCTAGATAATATATAGAAATAATATCTAGATAATATATAGAAAGAATATCTAGATAATATATAGAAATAATATCTAGATAATATATAGAAATAATATCTAGATAATATATTGAAATAATATCTAGATAATATATAGAAATGCTATCTAGATAATATATAGAAATTATATCTTGATAATATATAGAAATAATATCTAGATAATATATAGAAATAATATCCAGATAATATATAGAAATAATATCTAGATAATATATAGAAATAATATCTAGATAATATATAGAAATAATATCTAGATAAGATATAGAAGTAATATCTAGATAATATATAACAATAATATCTAGATAATATATAGAAATAATATCTAGATAATATATAGAAATAATATCCAGATAATATATAGAAATAATATCTAGATAATATATAGAAATAATATCTAGATAATATATAACAATAATATCTAGATAATATATAGAAATAATATCTAGATAATATATAGAAATAATATCCAGATAATATATAGAAATAATATCTAGATAAAATATAGAAACAATATCTAGATAATATATAGAAGTAATATCTAGGTAATATATAGAAATAATATCTAGATAATATATACAAATAATATCTAGATAATATATACAAATAATATCTAGATAATATATAGAAATAATATCCAGAAAATATATAGAAACAATATCTAGATAATATATAGAAGTAATATCTAGGTAATATATAGAAATAATATCCAGATAATATATAGAAATAATATCCAGATAATATATAGAAATAATATCTAGATAATATATAGAAATAATATCCAGATAATATATAGAAATAATATCTAGATAATATATAGAAATAATATCTAGATAATATATAGACATAATATCTAGATAATATATAGAAATAATATCTAGATAATATATAGAAATAATATCTAGATAATATATAGAAATAATATCTGGATAATATATAGAAATAATATCTAGATAATATAAAGAAATAATATCTAGATAATATATTGACATAATATCTAGATAATATATAGAAATAATATCTAGATAATATATAGAAATAATATCTAGATAATATATAGACATAGTATCTAGATAATATATAGAAATAATGTTCAGATAATATATAGAAATAATATCTAGATAATATATAGAAATAATATCTAGATAATATATAGAAATAATATCTAGATAATATATAGAAGTAATATCTAGATAATATATCACAATAATATCTAGATAATATATAGAAATAATATCTAGATAATATATAGAAATAATATCTAGATAATATATTGAAATAATATCTAGATAATATATAGAAATACTATCTAGATAATATATAGAAATTATATCTTGATAATATATAGAAATAATATCTAGATAATATATAGAAATAATATCCAGATAATATATAGAAATAATATCTAGATAATATATAGAAATAATATCTAGATAATATATAGAAATAATATCTAGATAAGATATAGAAGTAATATCTAGATAATATATAACAATAATATCTAGATAATATATAGAAATAATATCTAGATAATATATAGAAATAATATCCAGATAATATATAGAAATAATATCTAGATAATATATAGAAATAATATCTAGATAATATATAACAATAATATCTAGATAATATATAGAAATAATATCTAGATAATATATAGAAATAATATCCAGATAATATATAGAAATAATATCTAGATAAAATATAGAAACAATATCTAGATAATATATAGAAGTAATATCTAGGTAATATATAGAAATAATATCTAGATAATATATACAAATAATATCTAGATAATATATACAAATAATATCTAGATAATATATAGAAATAATATCCAGAAAATATATAGAAACAATATCTAGATAATATATAGAAGTAATATCTAGGTAATATATAGAAATAATATCCAGATAATATATAGAAATAATATCCAGATAATATATAGAAATAATATCTAGATAATATATAGAAATAATATCCAGATAATATATAGAAATAATATCTAGATAATATATAGAAATAATATCTAGATAATATATAGACATAATATCTAGATAATATATAGAAATAATATCTAGATAATATATAGAAATAATATCTAGATAATATATAGAAATAATATCTGGATAATATATAGAAATAATATCTAGATAATATAAAGAAATAATATCTAGATAATATATTGACATAATATCTAGATAATATATAGAAATAATATCTAGATAATATATAGAAATAATATCTAGATAATATATAGACATAGTATCTAGATAATATATAGAAATAATGTTCAGATAATATATAGAAATAATATCTAGATAATATATAGAAATAATATCTAGATAATATATAGAAATAATATCTAGATAATATATAGAAGTAATATCTAGATAATATATCACAATAATATCTAGATAATATATAGAAATAATATCTAGATAATATATAGAAATAATATCAAGATAATATATAGAAATAATATCTAGATAATATATAGAAATAATATCTAGATAATATATAGAAATAATATCTAGATTATTTGTAAAAATCATATCTACATAATTTATTGAAATAATATCTAGATAATATATAGAAATAATATCTAGATAATATATAGAGATAATATCTACATAATATATGACACAAATATCTAGATTATATGTAAAAATAATATCTAGATGATATATAGAAATAATATCTAGATAATATATTGAAATAATATCTAGATAATATATTGAAATAATATCTAGATAATATATAGAAATAATATCCAGATAATATATAGAAATAATATCTAGATAATATATAGACGTCATATCTAGATAATATATAGAAATAATATCTAGATAATATATAACAATAATATCTAGATTATATGTAAAAATAATATCTAGATAATATATAGAAATAATATCAAGACATTATATAGAAATAATATCCAGATAATATATGGAAATAATATCTAGATAATATATAGAAATAATATCTAGATAATATATAGAAATAATATCTAGATAATATATAACAATAATATCTATATACTATATAGAAATAATATCTAGATAATATATAGAAATAATATCAAGATAATATATAGAAATTATATCTAGATAATATATAGAAATAATATCCAGATAATATATAGAAATAATATCCAGATAATATATAGAAATAATATCTAGATAATATATAGAAATAATATCTAGATAATATATAGAAATAATATCCAGATAATATATAGAAATAATATCTAGATAATATATAGAAATAATATCTAGATAATATATAGAAATAATATCTAGATAATATATAGAAATAATATCTAGATAATATATAGAAATAATATCTAGATAATATATAGAAATAATATCCAGATAATATATAGAAATAATATCTAGATAATATATAGAAATAATATCTAGATAATATATAGAAATAATATCTAGATAATATATAGAAATAATATCTACATAATATATAGAAATAATATCTAGATAATATATTGAAATAATATCTAGATAATATATAGAAATAATATCTAGATAATATATAGAAATTATATCTTGATAATATAGAGAAATAATATCTAGATAATATATAGAAATAATATCCAGATAATATATAGAAATAATATATAGATAATATATAGAAATAATATCTAGATAATATATAGAAATAATATCTAGATAATATATAGAAGTAATATCTAGATAATATATAACAATAATATCTAGATAATATATAGAAATAATATCTAGATAATATTATTTTTTTTTTATTATAGGCCCTTAACGTCGAGGACGACGATTGGCAAGGCGCTTCAGTCTTCTACAGTTCAGGAAGTCTGTGTATTGCTGGCAGGATCTTTTGGCACCAGATCTTATAGCAGCTTGCCACTTTACTCGGTTGCCGGCAGAGGTTTCCCAAGTGTTGTGAGGGATGCCGAAGACCTGGAGGTCACGTTTCAGGACATCCTTGTAGCGGAGGCGTGGCCTGCCAGCACAGCGAGGGGCATCAGCTATCTCTCCAAAGAGAAGTGCTTTTGGTAGCCGGCTGTCGTCCATGCGGCAGGTGTGGCCAGCCCAACGTAAGCGACGGATGCGCAGCACTGTGTACATGTCAGTACTCTTGGTCGTGGAGAGGATAGCTGTGTTTGGTACATGATCCTTCCATGTGAATCCAAGAATTGTGCGCAGGCATCGGAAGTGGAAGGCGTTCAGACGGTGTTCGTGTCGGCGGTAGGTGCACCAAGTCTCACTGCCATACAGGAGAGTGCTGAGGATGCAGGCCTCGTAAACCTTGATCTTTAGGTGTAGCGAGAGGGACTTGTTCTTCCAGACTCTCTCACTAAGCCTGCCGAAAGTTGTTGATGCCTTTCCAATGCGGGAGTCCAGTTCACAATCAAGACTGTTGGTGTTATCAACTGTAGAACCCAAGTAAGTGAACTTGGTGACGTTTGACAGTACATGATTGTTTACGGTTATTATGGGTGAAAGCCCAGCAGGCTGGGCAAAGACCACCGTCTTGCCTAGGCTGATTTTGAGACCAAACTCCTCGCAGGCAGAAGCAAAGGAGGAGCACATTGCCTGAAGCTCAACCTCCGAGTTGGCGATGAAGGCAGCATCATCAGCGTACAGGAGTTCACGGATCTGTACGCGGTTAACCATAGTTTTTGAGCGTAGCCTGGCCAGGTTGAATAGGCCTCCAGTACTGCGAGTGTGAAGGAGCACTCCAGTTGGGTTTGGGAAGGCTCGGCGCAGAACAGCTGAGAAATATATTCCGAACAGAGTAGGAGCTAACACGCAGCCTTGCTTGACACCACAAGAGATGGGGAACTCTTTAGAACGAGAGCCCTCAAACTGTACTGTAGCCTTCATCTGATCGTGAAATTCTTGTATGGTTTTCAGGAGTTTGGGAGGGCAGCCCAGTAGACGGAGGACTAGAAATAGCCCTGATCTGCTAACATAATCAAAGGCCTTCGTCAAGTCAACGAAAACTGCATAGAGAGGACGGCCTTGCTCAATGCATTTCTCCTGGATCTGACGAACAGAAAAGATCATGTCAGTGGTAGAGCGGCCAGGTCGAAAGCCACATTGACTCTCAGGAAGAATTCTGTTGGCAATAATCTGGAGACGTGGCAGGACTAAGCGGGCATAGATCTTTCCAGGCTGGGAAAGTAGAGATATGCCACGGTAGTTGTTGCAGTCGCAGCGAAACCCTTTGTTCTTATACAGGGTAACTATGTTGGCGTTACGAAGTTCATCGGGAATAGTACCTTCATTCCAGCAGATTGAGAAGAGATGATGGAGTTCCTCAGTTAGTGAGTCACCACCGCATCTGAAGATTTCTGAAGGTAGCCCATCCACGCCGGGGGCTTTGTTGTTCCTCAGTAGCTTGATGGTCTTGTGTACTTCATCGATGGTGATGTCGTAATCTAGCTCATGGAGGACTGGTAGTTGGGGAACAGCAGCTATTATAGCAGCCTCACTAGCTGCTACAGGTTGAGCATACAGTGAGCTGTAGTGCTCCACCCAACGGTCAAGCTGATCATCAGGATTGGTGAGTAGTTCTCCGGTCAGAGATCGCAAAGGAGATGATTTCTTCACAGGAGGACCTAGAGCCTCTTTCAGAGCTTGGTACATGCCACCGGTGTTGCCGGTGGCAGAGCAGTCTTCAGCACGCTTGGAGATGTCACTCCAATAGTTGTGTTTAGCCTCTCGAGTTAGGCGCTGCACTTTTGAGCGGCTCTGCTTCCAGAGGCTAGTAGCTTGAGGAGAGGGGTCCTGCATCACAGCCAGTCTTGCCGCTCGCTTTTCTGCTAGTGCTTGATGGAGTGTGTCCGCGTGGTGTCTGAACCAGTCCGGCTGCTTTACTGTACGTCTACCAAAACTGGAGAGTGCGCAAACTCCAACAGTGTCACGAATCCGCAGCCAGGCAGAGGCAGCATCCTGAGGGGGTGCAGACTGGCCAAAGGTGGATTGTATTGAAGCTTGAAAATGTTGGCATTTCTCCTTGGACTTAGTAGCAAGAACATTGAGCGTTGAAAGTGGTTTTGAGCAAGACAGGTGGATTTTCTTTGGCTTTAGTTTAAGCTTACAGCGCACAAGTGAGTGGTCTGTGTCACAGTCCGCAGAGTGCATTGTCCTGCAGTGGATGATATCCTGGAGGTGCTTCTTTTGAGTGATCACATGGTCCAGCTGGTGCCAGCGCTTAGAGCGTGGGTGTTGCCATGTCATCTTCGACCACGGTGAGCCCTTAAAGAAGGTTGATGGGATGCACAGCCTGTGTGTAGCACAGAGTTCCAGAAGACGCTGTCCATTTTCATTCATAGAGCCCACTCCGTGAGGACCCAGGACATCAGGCCAGGCATTGGTGTTACTGCCTACTCGAGCGTTGAGATCACCCAGGATGATTATGCGGTGACCGCGGTCGATTTTGGAGAGGGTCTCACTCAGCTGGAGATAGAAAGCATCTTTCTGGTCATCCGGCGAGGTGAGGGTTGGGGCGTAGGCAGACAATAGGGACACTGGACCAGAGGTGGTGTGTAGCTGTAGTGACATTAATCTGGGAGAGATGGCGACGGGAGTTTCGACAAAGCTGAGCAGCTTGTTGCAGATGGCAAAACCCACTCCATGTTTTGGTCTCTCCAAGTCAGGGTAGCCAGTCCAGTAAAATGTGAAGTTAGCTTCACGTATGGAGCCATTTCCAGTGAGCCATGTCTCGCCTAGTGCTGAGACATCCACCCCCAACCGGAGTAATTCCAGGTCGATAACAGCAGACTTCCGAGGATGAAAACTGTCAAGAGAGGAAGTCACCCCAAGGGAGCGGACATTCCAGCAGGCCAGGTGTAGTGGGGAGGCAGTAGCAGGATGTCGACCGGGGCGCGCCTGCCTAGAACGCGGGCCCTGCCGAGCAACGACAGCACCCCCGACTGCAGGGGGCTCCCGAATTGCCAGTCGCTGAGAATTTATTCTTGACATATCCATAGTAGTTGCCTGAAACGTCAAGCGCCGGGGCAGGGAAGTAGTGGATGAGTGCATGCCCAGAACAGAACATCCACCTCTGGACCTAACATTGCGGACCCCAGCGGAGCACAGGAGTGCGACAGCTGGAGCAGTGGTAGGTTGCCCCGCAGTACCCGCTAACTGGGTGTTGATCCCTGACCGTTGATCGTTCTTGATTCATCCGCTCAGTGATCCGCCATGGGAGACCGGTGGTTGAAAGATATATCAGCTGCGCTCATACCATGACTGCCAACTCCTGCTGCCGAGATGACATTTTGCTATTTGACCACATAGCTGGGGTCTGGATTGGTGTAAGCCAGGGCGTGTCCTCACGCCGGAGGGCCATGCACTCAACACCTCTGGGGCTCCAGACTACTCCGAGATCCCACATACACTTAGCCTGGGGCCGCAAGGTACCCAGTTAAAACCGTGATGTACCACGAGGAGGTGGCATGCGAGTCTTGACCAGTGAGACGCTCTAACCACCAGTGGGCAGGGCTTACTAAACTGCCTCCCCTTCACTCTTGCGAGTATAGGTGGCGGTTACAGCTGGAAGCAAGAGGAGCAAAGCACCTGAAAGCCAAGCAGCTAAGCACTCTACACATTCACTAAGCTACAACACTACACGCTCAAAGGCCCTGTGTGCAACACACCACATCACTAGAAACATTATCTAGATAATATATAGAAATAATATCTAGATAATATATAGAAATAATATCCAGATAATATATAGAAATAATATCTAGATAATATATAGAAATAATATCCAGATAATATATAGAAAAAATATCTAGATAATATATAGCAATAATATCTAGATAATATATAACAATAATATCTAGATTATATGTAAAAATAACATCTAGATAATTTATTGAAATAATATTTGATAATATATAGAAATAATATCTACATAATATATAGAAATAATATCTAGATAATATATAGAAATAATATCTAGATAATATATAGAAACATTATCTAGATAATATATAGAAATAATATCTAGATAATATATAGAAATAATATCCAGATAATATATAGAAATAATATCCAGATAATATATAGAAATAATACCTAGATAATATATAGAAATAATATCTAGATAATATATAGAAGTAATATCTAGATAATATATAACAATAATATCTAGATAATATATAGAAATAATATCTAGATAATATATAGAAATAATATCCAGATAATATATAGAAATAATATCTAGATAATATATAGAAATAATATCTAGATAATATATAACAATAATATCTAGATTATATGTAAAAATAATATCTACATAATTTATTGAAATAATATCTAGATAATATATAGAAATAATATCTAGATAATATATAGAAATAATATCTAGATAATATATAGAAATAAAATCTAGATAATATATAGAAATAATATCTAGATAATATATAGAAATAATATCTAGATAATATATAACAAAAATTTCTAGATTATATGTAAAAATAATATCTAGATAATATATAGAAATTATATCTAGATAATATATAGAAATAATATCTAGATAATATATAGAAATAATATCTAGATAATATATAGAAATAATATCTAGATAATATATAGAAATAATATCTAGATAATATATAGAAATAATATCTACATAATATATTGAAATAATATCTAGATAATATATAGAAATAATATCTAGATAATATATAGAACTTATATCTAGATAATATATTGAAATAATATCTAGATAATTTATAGAAATAATATCCAGATAATATATAGAAATAATATCTAGATAATATATAGACGTAATATCTAGATAATATATAGAAATAATATCTAGATAATATATAACAATAATATCAAGATTATTTGTAAAAATAATATCTAGATAATATATAGAAATAATATCTAGATAATATATAGAAATAATATCTAGATAATATATGGAAATAATATCTAGATAATATATAGAAATAATATCTAGATAATATATAGAAATAATATCTAGATAATATATAACAATAATATCTATATAATATATAGAAATAATATCTAGATAATATATAGAAATAATATCAAGATAATATATAGAAATTATATCTAGATAATATATAGAAATAATATCCAGATAATATATAGAAATAATATCCAGATACTATATAGAAATAATATCTAGATAATATATAGAAATAATATCTAGATAATATATAGAAATAATATCCAGATAATATATAGAAATAATATCTAGATAATATATAGAAATAATATCTAGATAATATATAGAAATAATATCTAGATAATATATAGAAAAAATATCTAGATAATATATAGAAATAATATCTAGATAATATATAGAAATAATATCCAGATAATATATAGAAATAATATCTAGATAATATATAGAAATAATATCTAGATAATGTATAGAAATAATATCTAGATAATATATAGAAATAATATCTAGATAATATATAGAAATAATATCTAGATAATATATTGAAATAATATCTAGATAATATATAGAAATACTATCTAGATAATATATAGAAATTATATCTTGATAATATATAGAAATAATATCTAGATAATATATAGAAATAATATCCAGATAATATATAGAAATAATATCTAGATAATATATAAGTATAATATCTAGATAATATATAGAAATAATATCTAGATAATATATAGAAGTAATATCTAGATAATATATAACAATAATATCTAGATAATATATAGAAATAATATCTAGATAATATATAGAAATAATATCTAGATTATATGTAAAAATAATATCTAGATAATTTATTGAAATAATATTTTATAATATATAGAAATAATATCTAGATAATATATAGAAATAATATCTAGATAATATATAGAAATAATATCTAGATAATATATAGAAACATTATCTAGATAATATATAGAAAAAATATCTAGATAATATATAGAAATAATATCCAGATAATATATAGAAATAATATCTAGATAATATATAGAAATAATACCTAGATAATATATAGAAATAATATCTTGATAATATATAGAAGTAATATCTAGATAATATATAACAATAATATCTAGATAATATATAGAAATAATATCTAGATAATATATAGAAATAATATCCAGATAATATATAGAAATAATATCTAGATAATATATAGACATAATATCCAGATAATATATAACAATAATATCTAGATTATATGTAAAAATAATATCTACATAATTTATTGAAATAATATCTAGATAATATATAGAAATAATATCTAGATAATATATAGAAATAATATCAAGATAATATATAGAAATAATATCTAGATAATATATAGAAATAATATCTAGATAATATATAGAAATAATATCTACATAATATATTGAAATAATATCTAGATAATATATAGAAATAATATCTAGATAATATATAGAACTTATATCTAGATAATATATAGAAATAATATCTAGATAATATATAGAAATAATATCCAGATAATATATAGAAAAAATATCTAGATAATATATAGACATAATATCTAGATAATATATAGAAATAATATCTAGATAATATATAGAAGTAATATCTAGATAATATATAACAATAATATCTAGATAATAGATAGAAATAATATCTAGATAATATATAGAAATAATATCCAGATAATATATAGAAATAATATCTAGATAATATATAGAAATATTATCAAGATAATATATTGAAATAATATCTAGATTATAAATAGAAATAATATCTAGATAATATATAGAAATAATATCTAGATAATATATAGAAATAATATCTAGATAATATATAGAAATAATATCCAGATAATATATAGAAATAATATCAAGATAATATATAGAAATAATATCTAGATAATATATAGAAATAATATCTAGATAATATATAGAAGTAATATCTAGATAATATATAGAAATAATATCTAGATAATATATAGAAATAATATCTAGATAATATATAGAAATAATATCCAGATAATATATAGAAATATTATCGCGATAATATATAGAAATAATATCTAGATAATATATAACAATAATATCTAGATTATATGTAAAAATAATATCTAGATAATTTATTGAAATAATATCTAGATAATATATAGAAATAATATCTAGATAATATATAACAATAATATCTAGATAATATATAGATATAATATCTAGATAGTATATACAAATAATATCCAGATAATATATAGAAATAATATCTAGATAATATATAGAAGTAATATCTAGATAATATATAGAAATAATATCTAGATAATATATAGAAATAATATCTAGATAATATATAGAAATAATATCCAGATAATATATAGAAATAATATCTAGATAATATATAGAAATAATATCTAGATAATATATAGAAATAATATCTAGATAATATATACAAATAATATCTAGATAATATATAGAAATAATATCTAGATAATATATTGAAATAATATCTAGATAATATATAAAAATACTATCTAGATAATATATAGAAATTATATCTTGATAATATATAGAAATAATATCTAGATAATATATAGAAATAATATCCAGATAATATATAGAAATAATATCTAGATAATATATAGAAATAATATCTAGATAATCTATAGAAATAATATCTAGATAATATATAGAAGTAATATCTAGATAATATATAACAATAATATCTAGATAATATATAGAAATAATATCTAGATAATATATAGAAATAATATCCGGATAATATATAGAAATAATATCTAGATAATATATAGAAATAATATCTAGATAATATATAACAATAATATCTAGATAATATATAGAAATAATATCTAGATAATATATAGAAATAATATCCAGATAATATATAGAAATAATATCTAGATAATATATAGAAACAATATCTAGATAATATATAGAAGTAATATCTAGGTAATATATAGAAATAATATCTAGATAATATATACAAATAATATCTAGATAATATATACAAATAATATATAGATAATATATAGAAATAATATCCAGAAAATATATAGAAACAATATCTAGATAATATATAGAAGTAATATCAAGGTAATATATAGAAATAATATCCAGATAATATATAGAAATAATATCCAGATAATATATAGAAATAATATCTAGATAATATATAGAAATAATATCTAGATAATATATAGAAATAATATCTAGATAATATATAGACATAATATCTAGATAATATATAGAAATAATATCTAGATAATATATAGAAATAATATCTAGATAATATATAGAAATAATATCTGGATAATATATAGAAATAATATCTAGATAATATAAAGAAATAATATCTAGATAATATATTGAAATAATATCTAGATAATATATAGAAATAATATCTAGATAATATATAGAAATAATATCTAGATAATATATAGAAATATTATCTAGATAATATATAGAAATAATGTTCAGATAATATATAGAAATAATATCTAGATAATATATAGAAATAATATCTAGATAATATATAGAAATATATCTAGATAATATATAGAAGTAATATCTAGATAATATATAACAATAATATCTAGATAATATATAGAAATAATATCTAGATAATATATAGAAATAATATCAAGATAATATATAGAAATAATATCTAGATAATATATAGAAATAATATCTAGATAATATATAGAAATAATATCTAGATTATTTGTAAAAATCATATCTACATAATTTATTGAAATAATATCTAGATAATATATAGAAATAATATCTAGATAATATATAGAAATAATATCTACATAATATATTACACAAATATCTAGATTATATGTAAAAATAATATCTAGATGATATATAGAAATAATATCTAGATAATATATTGAAATAATATCTAGATAATATATAGAAATAATATCCAGATAATATATAGAAATAATATCTAGATAATATATAGACGTCATATCTAGATAATATATAGAAATAATATCTAGATAATATATAACAATAATATCTAGATTATATGTAAAAATAATATCTAGATAATATATAGAAATAATATCAAGACATTATATAGAAATAATATCTAGATAATATATGGAAATAATATCTAGATAATATATAGAAATAATATCTAGATAATATATAGAAATAATATCTAGATAATATATAACAATAATATCTATATAATATATAGAAATAATATCTAGATAATATATAGAAATAATATCAAGATAATATATAGAAATAATATCTAGATAATATATAGAAATAATATCCAGATAATATATAGAAATAATATCCAGATAATATATAGAAATAATATCCAGATAATATATAGAAATAATATCTAGATAATATATAGAAATAATATCTAGATAATATATAGAAATAATATCCAGATAATATATAGAAATAATATCTAGATAATATATAGAAATAATATCTAGATAATATATAGAAATAATATCTAGATAATATATAGAAATAATATCTAGATAATATATAGAAATAATATCTAGATAATATATAGAAATAATATCCAGATAATATATAGAAATAATATCTAGATAATATATTGAAATAATATCTAGATAATATATAGAAATACTATCTAGATAATATATAGAAATTATATCTTGATAATATATAGAAATAATATCTAGATAATATATAGAAATAATATCCAGATAATATATAGAAATAATATCTAGATAATATATAGAAATAATATCTAGATAATATATAGAAATAATATCTAGATAATATATAGAAGTAATATCTAGATAATATATAGAAATAATATCTAGATAATATATAGAAATAATATCTAGATAATATATAGAAATAATATCCAGATAATATATAGAAATAATATCTAGATAATATATAGCAATAATATCTAGATAATATATAACAATAATATCTAGATTATATGTAAAAATAATATCTAGATAATTTATTGAAATAATATTTGATAATATATAGAAATAATATCTACATAATATATAGAAATAATATCTAGATAATATATAGAAATAATATCTAGATAATATATAGAAACATTATCTAGATAATATATAGATATAATATCTAGATAATATATAGAAATAATATCCAGATAATATACAGAAATAATATCTAGATAATATATAGAAATAATACCTAGATAATATATAGAAATAATATCTAGATAATATATAGAAGTAATATCTAGATAATATATAACAATAATATCTAGATAATATATAGAAATAATATCTAGATAATATATAGAAATAATATCCAGATAATATATAGAAATAATATCTAGATAATATATAGAAATAATATCTAGATAATATATAACAATAATATCTAGATTATATGTAAAAATAATATCTACATAATTTAAAAAATAATATCTAGATAATATATAGAAATAATACCTAGATAATATATAGAAATAATATCTTGATAATATATAGAAGTAATATCTAGATAATATATAACAATAATATCTAGAAAATATATAGAAAAAATATCTAGATAATATATATAATAATAATATCCAGATAATATATAGAAATAATATCTAGATAATATATAGACATAATATCCAGATAATATATAACAATAATATCTAGATTATATGTAAAAATAATATCTACATAATTTATTGAAATAATATCTAGATAATATATAGAAATAATATCTAGATAATATATAGAAATAATATCTAGATAATATATAACAATAATATCTAGATAATATATAGAAATAATATCTAGATAATATATAGAAATAATATCCAGATAATATATAGAAATAATATCTAGATAATATATAGAAACAATATCTAGATAATATATAGAAGTAATATCTAGGTAATATATAGAAATAATATCTAGATAATATATACAAATAATATCTAGATAATATATACAAATAATATCTAGATAATATATAGAAATAATATCCAGACAATATATAGAAACAATATCTAGATAATATATAGAAGTAATATCTAGGTAATATATAGAAATAATATCCAGATAATATATAGAAATAATATCCAGATAATATATAGAAATAATATCTAGATAATATATAGAAATAATATCCAGATAATATATAGAAATAATATCTAGATAATATATAGAAATAATATCTAGATAATATATAGACATAATATCTAGATAATATATAGAAATAATATCTAGATAATATATAGAAATAATATCTAGATAATATATAGAAATAATATCTGGATAATATATAGAAATAATATCTAGATAATATAAAGAAATAATATCTAGATAATATATTGAAATAATATCTAGATAATATATAGAAATAATATCTAGATAATATATAGAAATAATATCTAGATAATATATAGAAATATTATCTAGAAAATATATAGAAATAATGTTCAGATAATATACAGAATTAATATCTAGATAATATATAGAAATAATATCTAGATAATATATGGAAATAATATCTAGATAATATATAGAAGTAATATCTAGATAATATATAACAATAATATCTAGATAATATATAGAAATAATATCTAGATAATATATAGAAATAATATCAAGATAATATATAGAAATAATATCTAGATAATATATAGAAATAATATCTAGATAATATATAGAAATAATATCTAGATTATTTGTAAAAATCATATCTAAATAATTTATTGAAATAATATCTAGATAATATATAGAAATAATATCTAGATAATATATAGAAATAATATCTACATAATATATGACACAAATATCTAGATTATATGTAAAAATAATATCTAGATGATATATAGAAATAATATCTAGATAATATATTGAAATAATATCTAGATAATATATAGAAAAAATATCCAGATAATATATAGAAATAATATCTAGATAATATATAGACGTCATATCTAGATAATATATAGAAATAATATCTAGATAATATATAACAATAATATCTAGATTATATGTAAAAATAATATCTAGATAATATATAGAAATAATATCAAGACATTATATAGAAATAATATCCAGATAATATATGGAAATAATATCTAGATAATATATAGAAATAATATCTAGATAATATATAGAAATAATATCTAGATAATATATAACAATAGTATCTATATAATATATAGAAATAATATCTAGATAATATATAGAAATAATATCAAGATAATATATAGAAATTATATCTAGATAATATATAGAAATAATATCTAGATAATATATAGAAATAATATCCAGATAATATATAGAAATAATATCTAGATAATATATAGAAATAATATCTAGATAATATACAGAAATAATATCTAGATAATATATAGAAATAATATCTAGATAATATATAGAAATAATATCTAGATAATATATAGAAATAATATCCAGATAATATATAGAAATAATATCTAGATAATATATAGAAATAATATCTAGATAATATATAGAAATAATATCTATATAATATATAGAAATAATATCTATATAATATATAGAAATAATATCTAGATAATATATTGAAATAATATCTAGATAATATATAGAAATACTATCTAGATAATATATAGAAATAATATCTTGATAATATATAGAAATAATATCTAGATAATATATAGAAATAATATCCCGATAATATATAGAAATAATATCTAGACAATATATAGAAATAATATCTAGATAATATATAGAAATAATATCTAGATAATATATAGAAGTAATATCAAGATAATATATAACAATAATATCTAGATAATATATAGAAATAATATCTAGATAATATATAGAAATAATATCCAGATAATATATAGAAATAATATCTAGATAATATATAGGAATAATATCTAGATAATATATAACAATAATATCTAGATTATATGTAAAAATAATATCTAGATAATTTATTGAAATAATATTTGATAATATATAGAAATAATATCTACATAATATATAGAAATAATATCTAGATAATATATAGAAATAATATCTAGATAATATATAGAAACATTATCTAGATTATATATAGAAATAATATCTAGATAATATATAGAAATAATATCCAGATAATATATAGAAATAATATCTAGATAATATATAGAAATAATACCTAGATAATATATAGAAATAATATCTAGATAATATATAGATGTAATATCTAGATAATATATAACAATAATATCTAGATAATATATAGAAATAATATCTAGATAATATATAGAAATAATATCCAGATAATATATAGAAATAATATCTAGATAATATATAGAAATAATATCTAGATAATATATAACAATAATATCTAGATTATATGTAAAAATAATATCTACATAATTTATTGAAATAATATCTAGATAATATATAGAAATAATATCTAGATAATATATAGAAATAATATCTAGATAATATATAGAAATAATATCTAGATAATATATAGAAATAATATCTAGATAATATATAGAAATAATATCTAGATAATATATAACCAAAATTTCTAGATTATATGTAAAAATTATATCTAGATAATATATAGAAATTATATCTAGATAATATATAGAAATAATATCTAGATAATATATAGAAATAATATCTAGATAATATATAGAAATAATATCTAGATAATATATAGAAATAATATCTAGATAATATATAGAAATAATATCTACATAATATATTGAAATAATACCTAGATAATATATAGAGATAATATCTAGATAATATATAGAACTTATATCTAAATAATATATTGAAATAATATCTAGATAATATATAGAAATAATATCCAGATAATATATAGAAATAATATCTAGATAATATATAGACGTAATATCTAGATAATATTTAGAAATAATATCTAGATAATATATAACAATAATATCAAGATTATTTGTAAAAATAATATCTAGATAATATATAGAAATAATATCTAGATAATATATAGAAATAATATCTAGATAATATATGGAAATAATATCTAGATAATATATAGAAATAATATCTAGATAATATATAGAAATAATATCTAGATAATATATAACAATAATATCTATATAATATATAGAAATAATATCTAGATAATATATAGAAATAATATCAAGATAATATATAGAAATTATATCTAGATAATATATAGAAATAATATCCAGATAATATATAGAAATAATATCCAGATACTATATAGAAATAATATCTAGATAATATATAGAAATAATATCTAGATAATATATAGAAATAATATCCAGATAATATATAGAAATAATATCTAGATAATATATAGAAATAATATCTAGATAATATATAGAAATAATATCTAGATAATATATAGAAATAATATCTAGATAATATATAGAAATAATATCTAGATAATATATAGAAATAATATCCAGATAATATATAGAAATAATATCTAGATAATATATAGAAATAATATCTTGATAATATATAGAAATAATATCTAGATAATATATAGAAATAATATCTAGATAATATATAGAAATAATATCTAGATAATATATAGAAATAATATCTAGATAATATATAGAAATAATATCTAGATAAAATATAGAAGTAATATCAAGATAATATATAACAATAATATCTAGATAATATATAGAAATAATATCTAGATAATATATAGAAATAATATCCAGATAATATATAGAAATAATATCTAGATAATATATAGCAATAATATCTAGATAATATATAACAATAATATCAAGATTATATGTAAAAATAATATCTAGATAATTTATTGAAATAATATTTGATAATATATAGAAATAATATCTACATAATATATAGAAATAATATCTAGATAATATATAGAAATAATATCTAGATAATATATAGAAACATTATCTAGATAATATATAGAAATAATATCTAGATAATATATAGAAATAATATCCAGATAATATATAGAAATAATATCTAGATAATATATAGAAATAATACCTAGATAATATATAGAAATAATATCTAGATAATATATAGAAGTAATATCTAGATAATATATAACAATAATATCTAGATAATATATAGAAATAATATCTAGATAATATATAGAAATAATATCCAGATAATATATAGAAATAATATCTAGATAATATATAGAAATAATATCTAGATAATATATAACAATAATATCTAGATTATATGTAAAAATAATATCTACATAATTTATTGAAATAATATCTAGATAATATATAGAAATAATATCTAGATAATATATAGAAATAATATCTAGATAATATATAGAAATAATATCTAGATAATATATAGAAATAATATCTAGATAATATATAGAAATAATATCTAGATAATATATAACCAAAATTTCTAGATTATATGTAAAAATTATATCTAGATAATATATAGAAATTATATCTAGATAATATATAGAAATAATATCTAGATAATATATAGAAATAATATCTAGATAATATATAGAAATAATATCTAGATAATATATAGAAATAATATCTAGATAATATATAGAAATAATATCTACATAATATATTGAAATAATATCTAGATAATATATAGAAATAATATCTAGATAATATATAGAACTTATATCTAGATAATATATTGAAATAATATCTAGATAATATATAGAAATAATATCCAGATAATATATAGAAATAATATCTAGATAATATATAGACGTAATATCTAGATAATATATAGAAATAATATCTAGATAATATATAACAATAATATCAAGATTATTTGTAAAAATAATATCTAGATAATATATAGAAATAATATCTAGATAATATATAGAAATAATATCTAGATAATATATGGAAATAATATCTAGATAATATATAGAAATAATATCTAGATAATATATAGAAATAATATCTAGATAATATATAACAATAATATCTATATAATATATAGAAATAATATCTAGATAATATATAGAAATAATATCAAGATAATATATAGAAATTATATCTAGATAATATATAGAAATAATATCCAGATAATATATAGAAATAATATCCAGATACTATATAGAAATAATATCTAGATAATATATAGAAATAATATCTAGATAATATATAGAAATAATATCCAGATAATATATAGAAATAATATCTAGATAATATATAGAAATAATATCTAGATAATATATAGAAATAATATCTAGATAATATATAGAAATAATATCTAGATAATATATAGAAATATTATCTAGATAATATATAGAAATAATATCCAGATAATATATAGAAATAATATCTAGATAATATATAGAAATAATATCTAGATAATGTATAGAAATAATATCTAGATAATATATAGAAATAATATCTAGATAATATATAGAAATAATATCTAGATAATATATTGAAATAATATCTAGATAATATATAGAAATACTATCTAGATAATATATAGAAATTATATCTTGATAATATATAGAAATAATATCTAGATAATATATAGAAATAATATCCAGATAATATATAGAAATAATATCTAGATAATATATAGAAATAATATCTAGATAATATATAGAAATAATATCTAGATAATATATAGAAGTAATATCTAGATAATATATAACAATAATATCTAGATAATATATAGAAATAATATCTAGATAATATATAGAAATAATATTTAGATAATATATAGAAAAAATATCTAGATAATATATAGAAATAATATCTAGATTATATGTAAAAATAATATCTAGATAATTTATTGAAATAATATTTGATAATATATAGAAATAATATCTAGATAATATATAGAAATAATATCTAGATAATATATAGAAATAATATCTAGATAATATATAGAAACATTATCTAGATAATATATAGAAAAAATATCTAGATAATATATAGAAATAATATCCAGATAATATATAGAAATAATATCTAGATAATATATAGAAATAATACCTAGATAATATATAGAAATAATATCTTGATAATATATAGAAGTAATATCTAGATAATATATAACAATAATATCTAGATAATATATAGAAATAATATCTAGATAATATATAGAAATAATATCCAGATAAAATATAGAAATAATATCTAGATATTATATAGACATAATATCCAGATAATATATAACAATAATATCTAGATTATATGTAAAAATAATATCTACATAATTTTTTTGAAATAATATCTAGATAATATATAGAAATAATATCTAGATAATATATAGAAATAATATCTAGATAATATATAGAAATAATATCTAGATAATATATAGAAATAATATCTAGATAATATATAGAAATAATATCTAGATAATATATAACAAAAATTTCTAGATTATATGTAAAAATAATATCTAGATAATATATAGACATTACATCTAGATAATATATAGAAATAATATCTAGATAATATATAGAAATAATATCTAGATAATATATAGAAATAATATCTAGATAATATATAGAAATAATATCTAGATAATATATAGAAATAATATCTACATAATATATTGAAATAATATCTAGATAATATATAGAAATAATATCTAGATAATATATAGAACTTATATCTAGATAATATATAGAAATAATATCTAGATAATATATAGAAATAATATCCAGATAATATATAGAAAAAATATCTAGATAATATATAGACATAATATCTAGATAATATATAGAAATAATATCTAGATAATATATAGCAGTAATATCTAGATAATATATAACAATAATATCTAGATAATAGATAGAAATAATATCTAGATAATATATAGAAATAATAACCAGATAATATATAGAAATAATATCTAGATAATATATAGAAATAATATCTAGATAATATATAACAATAATATCTAGATTATATGTAAAAATAATATCTAGATTATTTATTGAAATAATATCTAGATAATATATAGAAATAATATCTAGATAATATATAGAAATAATATCTAGATAATATATAGAAATAATATCTAGATAATATATAGAAATAATATCTAGATAATATATAGAAATAATATCTAGATAATATATAGAAATAATATCCAGATAATATATAGAAATAATATCTAGATAATATATAGAAATAATATCTAGATAATATATAGAAATAATATCTAGATAATATATAGAAGTAATATCTAGATAATATATAACAATAATATCTAGATAATATATAGAAATAATATCTAGATAATATATAGAAATAATATCCAGATAATATATAGAAATAATATCTAGATAATATATAGAACTAATATCTAGATAATATATAACAATAATATCCAGATTATATGTAAAAATAATATCTACACAATTTATTGAAATAATATCTAGATAATATATAGAAATAATATCTAGATAATATATAGAAATAATATCTAGATAATATATAGAAATAATATCTAGATTATATATAGAAATAATATCTAGATAATATGTAACAAAAATATCTAGATTATATGTAAAAATAATATCTAGATAATATATAGAAATTATATCTAGATAATATATAGAAATAATATCTAGATAATATATAGAAATAATATCCAGATAATGTATAGAAACATTATCTAGATAATATATAGAAGTAATATCTAGATAATATATAGAAATAATATCTAGATAATATATAGAAATAATATCTAGATAATATATAGAAATAATATCCAGATAATATATACAAATAATATCTAGATAATATATAGAAATAATATCTAGATAATATATAGAAAAAATATCTAGATAATATATAGAAATAATATCTAGATAATATATAACAATAATATCTAGATAATTTATTGAAATAATATCTAGATAATATATAGAAATATTATCAAGATAATATATTGAAATAATATCTAGATTATAAATAGAAATAATATCTAGATAATATATAGAAATAATATCTAGATAATATATAGAAACATTATCTAGATAATATATAGAAATGATATCCAGATAATATATAGAAATAATATCTAGATAATATATAGAAATAATATCTAGATAATATATTGAAATAATATCTAGATAATATATAGAAGTAATATCTAGATAATATATAACAATAATATCTAGATAATATATAGAAATAATATCTAGATAATATATAGAAATAATATCCAGATAATATATAGAAATATTATCGCGATAATATATAGAAATAATATCTAGATAATATATAACAATAATATCTAGATTATATGTAAAAATAATATCTAGATAATTTATTTAAATAATATCTAGATAATATATAGAAATAATATCTAGATAATATATAGAAATAATATCTAGATAATATATAGATATAATATCTAGATAGTATATACAAATAATATCCAGATAATATATAGAAATAATATCTAGATAATATATAGAAGTAATATCTAGATAATATATAGAAATAATATCTAGATAATATATAGAAATAATATCTAGATAATATATAGAAATAATATCCAGATAATATATAGAAATAATATCTAGATAATATATAGAAATAATATCTAGATAATATATAGAAATAATATCTAGATAATATATACAAATAATATCTAGATAATATATAGAACTTATATCTAGATAATATATTGAAATAATATCTAGATAATATATAGAAATACTATCTAGATAATATATAGAACTTATATCTAGATAATATATAGAAATAATATCTAGATAATATAAAGAAATAATATCCAGATAATATATAGAAAAAATATCTAGATAATATATAGAAATAATATCTAGATAATATATAGAAATAATATCTAGATAATATATAGCAGTAATATCTAGATAATATATAACAATAATATCTAGATAATCGATAGAAATAATATCTAGATAATATATAGAAATAATATCCAGATAATATATAGAAATAATATCTAGATAATATATAGAAATAATATCTAGATAATATATAACAATAATATCTAGATTATATGTAAAAATAATATCTAGATTATTTATTGAAATAATATCTAGATAATATATAGAAATAATATCTAGATAATATATAGAAATAATATCTAGATAATATATAGAAATAATATCTAGATAATATATAGAAATAATATCTAGATAATATATAGAAATAATATCTAGATAATATATAGATATAATATCTAGATAGTATATACAAATAATATCCAGATAATATATAGAAATAATATCTAGATAATATATAGAAGTAATATCTAGATAATATATAGAAATAATATCTAGATAATATATAGAAATAATATCTAGATAATATATAGAAATAATATCCAGATAATATATAGAAATAATATCTAGATAATATATAGAAATAATATCTAGATAATATATAGAAATAATATCTAGATAATATATACAAATAATATCTAGATAATATATAGAACTTATATCTAGATAATATATTGAAATAATATCTAGATAATATATAGAAATACTATCTAGATAATATATAGAAATTATATCTTGATAATATATAGAAATAATATCTAGATAATATATAGAAATAATATCCAGATAATATATAGAAATAATATCTAGGTAATATATAGAAATAATATCTTGATAATCTATAGAAATAATATCTAGATAATATATAGAAGTAATATCTAGATAATATATAACAATAATATCTAGATAATATATAGAAATAATATCTAGATAATATATAGAAATAATATCCAGATAATATATAGAAATAATATCTAGATAATATATAGAAATAATATCTAGATAATATATAACAATAATATCTAGATAATATATAGAAATAATATCTAGATAATATATAGAAATAATATCCAGATAATATATAGAAATAATATCTAGATAATATATAGAAACAATATCTAGATAATATATAGAAGTAATATCTAGGTAATATATAGAAATAATATCTAGATAATATATACAAAAAATATCTAGATAATATATACAAATAATATCTACATAATATATAGAAATAATATCCAGAAAATATATAGAAACAATATCTAGATAATATATAGAAGTAATATCTAGGTAATATATAGAAATAATATCCAGATAATATATAGAAATAATATCCAGATAATATATAGAAATAATATCTAGATAATATATAGAAATAATATCTAGATAATATATAGAAATAATATCGAGATAATATATAGAAATAATATCTAGATAATATATAGACATAATATCTAGATAATATATAGAAATAATATCTAGATAATATATAGAAATAATATCTAGATAATATATAGAAATAATATCTGGATAATATATAGAAATAATATCTAGATAATATAAAGAAATAATATCTAGATAATATATTGAAATAATATCTAGATAATATATAGAAATAATATCTAGATAATATATAGAAATAATATCTAGATAATATATAGAAATATTATCTAGATAATATATAGAAATAATGTTCAGATAATATATAGAAATAATATCTAGATAATATATAGAAATAATATCTAGATAATATATAGAAATAATATCTAGATAATATATAGAAGTAATATCTAGATAATATATAACAATAATATCTAGATAATATATAGAAATAATATCTAGATAATATATAGAAATAATATCAAGATAATATATAGAAATAATATCTAGATAATATATAGAAATAATATCTAGATAATATATAGAAATAAACTAGATTATTTGTAAAAATCATATCTACATAATTTATTGAAATAATATCTAGATAATATATAGAAATAATATCTAGATAATATATAGAAATAATATCTACATAATATATGACACAAATATCTAGATTATATGTAAAAATAATATCTAGATGATATATAGAAATAATATCTAGATAATATATTGAAATAATATCTAGATAATATATAGAAATAATATCCAGATAATATATAGAAATAATATCTAGATAATATATAGACGTCATATCTAGATAATATATAGAAATAATATCTAGATAATATATAACAATAATATCTAGATTATATGTAAAAATAATATCTAGATAATATATAGAAATAATATCAAGACATTATATAGAAATAATATCTAGATAATATATGGAAATAATATCTAGATAATATATAGAAATAATATCTAGATAATATATAGAAATAATATCTAGATAATATATAACAATAATATCTATATAATATATAGAAATAATATCTAGATAATATATAGAAATAATATCAAGATAATATATAGAAATTATATCTAGATAATATATAGAAATAATATCCAGATAATATATAGAAATAATATCCAGATAATATATAGAAATAATATCTAGATAATATATAGAAATAATATCTAGATAATATATAGAAATAATATCCAGATAATATATAGAAATAATATCTAGATAATATATAGAAATAATATCTAGATAATATATAGAAATAATATCTAGATAATATATAGAAATAATATCTAGATAATATATAGAAATAATATCTAGATAATATATAGAAATAATATCCAGATAATATATAGAAATAATATCTAGATAATATATAGAAATAATATCTAGATAATATATAGAAATAATATCTAGATAATTTATAGAAATAATATCTAGATAATATATAGAAATAATATCTAGATAATATATTGAAATAATATCTAGATAATATATAGAAATACTATCTAGATAATATATAGAAATTATATCTGGATAATATATAGAAATAATATCTAGATAATATATAGAAATAATATCCAGATAATATATAGAAATAATATCTAGATAATATATAGAGATAATATCTAGATAATATATAGAAATAATATCTAGATAATATATAGAAGTAATATCTAGATAATATATAGAAATAATATCTAGATAATATATAGAAATAATATCTAGATAATATATAGAAATAATATCCAGATAATATATAGAAATATTATCTAGATAATATATAGCAATAATATCTAGATAATATATAACAATAATATCTAGATTGTATGTAAAAATAATATCTAGATAATTTATTGAAATAATATTTGATAATATATAGAAATAATATCTACATAATATATAGAAATATTATCTAGATAATATATAGAAATAATATCTAGATAATATATAGAAACATTATCTAGATAATATATAGAAATAATATCTAGATAATATATAGAAATAATATCCAGATAATATATAGAAATAATATCTAGATAATATATAGAAATAATACCTAGATAATATATAGAAATAATATCTAGATTATATATAGAAGTAATATCTAGATAATAAATAAAAATAATATCTAGATAATATATAGAAATAATATCTAGATAATATATAGAAATAATATCCAGATAATATATAGAAATAATATCTAGATAATATATAGAAATAATATCTAGATAATATATAACAATAATATCTAGATTATATGTAAAAATAATATCTACATAATTTAAAAAATAATATCTAGATAATATATAGAAATAATATCTAGATAATATATAGAAATAATATCTAGATAATATATAGAAATAATATCTAGATAATATATAGAAATAATATCTAGATAATATATAGAAATAATATCTAGATAATATATAACAAAAATTTCTAGATTATATGTAAAAATAATATCTAGATAATATACAGAAATTATATCTAGATAATATATAGAAATAATATCTAGATAATATATAGAAATAATATCTAGATAATATATAGAAATAATATCTAGATAATATATAGAAATAATATCTAGATAATATATAGAAATAATATCTACATAATATATTGAAATAATATCTAGATAATATATAGAAATAATATCTAGATAATATATAGAACTTATATCTAGATAATATATTTAAATAATATCTAGATAATATATAGAAATAATATCAAGATAATATATAGAAATAATATCTAGATAATATATAGACGTAATATCTAGATAATATATAGAAATAATATCTAGATAATATATAACAATAATATCAAGATTATTTGTAAAAATTATATCTAGATAATATATAGAAAAAATATCTAGATAATATATAGAAATAATATCTAGATAATATATGGAAATAATATCTAGATAATATATAGAAATAATATTTAGATAATATATAGAAATAATATCTAGATAATATATAACAATAATATCTATATAATATATAGAAATAATATCTAGATAATATATAGAAATAATATCAA
This sequence comes from Euprymna scolopes, assembly GCF_053919585.1. NCBI lineage: Eukaryota > Metazoa > Mollusca > Cephalopoda > Sepiida > Sepiolidae > Euprymna > Euprymna scolopes. The sequence goes on along the minus strand of NC_136495.1, from coordinate 39,659,258 downwards.
GATAATATATAGAAATTATATCTAGATAATATATAGAAATAATATCCAGATAATATATAGAAATAATATCCAGATACTATATAGAAATAATATCTAGATAATATATAGAAATAATATCGAGATAATATATAGAAATAATATCCAGATAATATATAGAAATAATATCTAGATAATATATAGAAATAATATCTAGATAATATATAGAAATAATATCTTGATAATATATAGAAATAATATCGAGATAATATATAGAAATAATATCTAGATAATATATAGAAATAATATCCAGATAATATATAGAAATAATATCTAGATAATATATAGAAATAATATCTAGATAATGTATAGAAATAATATCTAGATAATATATAGAAATAATATCTAGATAATATATAGAAATAATATCTAGATAATATATTGAAATAATATCTAGATAATATATAGAAATACTATCTAGATAATATATAGAAATTATATCTTGATAATATATAGAAATAATATCTAGATAATATATATAAATAATATCCAGATAATATATAGAAATAATATCTAGGTAATATATAGAAATAATATCTAGATAATCTATAGAAATAATATCTAGATAATATATAGAAGTAATATCTAGATAATATATAACAATAATATCTAGATAATATATAGAAATAATATCTAGATAATATATAGAAATAATATCCAGATAATATATAGAAATAATATCTAGATAATATATAGAAATAATATCTAGATAATATATAACAATAATATCTAGATAATATATATAAATAATATCTAGATAATATATAGAAATAATATCCAGATAATACATAGAAATAATATCTAGATAATATATAGAAACAATATCTAGATAATATATAGAAGTAATATCTAGGTAATATATAGAAATAATATCTAGATAATATATACAAAAAATATCTAGATAATATATACAAATAATATCTAGATAATATATAGAAATAATATCCAGAAAATATATAGAAACAATATCTAGATAATATATAGAAGTAATATCTAGGTAATATATAGAAATAATATCCAGATAATATATAGAAATAATATCCAGATAATATATAGAAATAATATCTAGATAATATATAGAAATAATATCTAGATAATATATAGAAATAATATCTAGATAATATATAGAAATAATATCTAGATAATATATAGACATAATATCTAGATAATATATAGAAATAATATCTAGATAATATATAGAAATAATATCTAGATAATATATAGAAATAATATCTAGATAATATATAGAAATAATATCTAGATAATATATAACAAAAATTTCTAGATTATATGTAAAAATAATATCTAGATAATATACAGAAATTATATCTAGATAATATATAGAAATAATATCTAGATAATATATAGAAATAATATCTAGATAATATATAGAAATAATATCTAGATAATATATAGAAATAATATCTAGATAATATATAGAAATAATATCTACATAATATATTGAAATAATATCTAGATAATATATAGAAATAATATCTAGATAATATATAGAACTTATATCTAGATAATATATTTAAATAATATCTAGATAATATATAGAAATAATATCAAGATAATATATAGAAATAATATCTAGATAATATATAGACGTAATATCTAGATAATATATAGAAATAATATCTAGATAATATATAACAATAATATCAAGATTATTTGTAAAAATTATATCTAGATAATATATAGAAAAAATATCTAGATAATATATAGAAATAATATCTAGATAATATATGGAAATAATATCTAGATAATATATAGAAATAATATTTAGATAATATATAGAAATAATATCTAGATAATATATAACAATAATATCTATATAATATATAGAAATAATATCTAGATAATATATAGAAATAATATCAAGATAATATATAGAAATTATATCTAGATAATATATAGAAATAATATCCAGATAATATATAGAAATAATATCCAGATACTATATAGAAATAATATCTAGATAATATATAGAAATAATATCGAGATAATATATAGAAATAATATCCAGATAATATATAGAAATAATATCTAGATAATATATAGAAATAATATCTAGATAATATATAGAAATAATATCTTGATAATATATAGAAATAATATCGAGATAATATTTAGAAATAATATCTAGATAATATATAGAAATAATATCCAGATAATATATAGAAATAATATCTAGATAATATATAGAAATAATATCTAGATAATGTATAGAAATAATATCTAGATAATATATAGAAATAATATCTAGATAATATATAGAAATAATATCTAGATAATATATTGAAATAATATCTAGATAATATATAGAAATACTATCTAGATAATATATAGAAATTATATCTTGATAATATATAGAAATAATATCTAGATAATATATAGAAATAATATCCAGATAATATATAGAAATAATATCTAGGTAATATATAGAAATAATATCTAGATAATCTATAGAAATAATATCTAGATAATATATAGAAGTAATATCTAGATAATATATAACAATAATATCTAGATAATATATAGAAATAATATCTAGATAATATATAGAAATAATATCCAGATAATATATAGAAATAATATCTAGATAATATATAGAAATAATATCTAGATAATATATAACAATAATATCTAGATAATATATATAAATAATATCTAGATAATATATAGAAATAATATCCAGATAATACATAGAAATAATATCTAGATAATATATAGAAACAATATCTAGATAATATATAGAAGTAATATCTAGGTAATATATAGAAATAATATCTAGATAATATATACAAAAAATATCTAGATAATATATACAAATAATATCTAGATAATATATAGAAATAATATCCAGAAAATATATAGAAACAATATCTAGATAATATATAGAAGTAATATCTAGGTAATATATAGAAATAATATCCAGATAATATATAGAAATAATATCCAGATAATATATAGAAATAATATCTAGATAATATATAGAAATAATATCTAGATAATATATAGAAATAATATCATGATAATATATAGAAATAATATCTAGATAATATATAGACATAATATCTAGATAATATATAGAAATAATATCTAGATAATATATAGAAATAATATCTAGATAATATATAGAAATAATATCTGGATAATATATAGAAATAATATCTAGATAATATAAAGAAATAATATCTAGATAATATATTGAAATAATATCTAGATAATATATAGAAATAATATCTAGATAATATATAGAAATAATATCTAGATAATATATAGAAATATTATCTAGATAATATATAGAAATAATGTTCAGATAATATATAGAAATAATATCTAGATAATATATAGAAATAATATCTAGATAATATATAGAAATAATATCTAGATAATATATAGAAGTAATATCTAGATAATATATAACAATAATATCTAGATAATATATAGAAATAATATCTAGATAATATATAGAAATAATATCAAGATAATATATAGAAATAATATCTAGATAATATATAGAAATAATATCTAGATAATATATAGAAATAAACTAGATTATTTGTAAAAATCATATCTACATAATTTATTGAAATAATATCTAGATAATATATAGAAATAATATCTAGATAATATATAGAAATAATATCTACATAATATATGACACAAATATCTAGATTATATGTAAAAATTATATCTAGATGATATATAGAAATAATATCTAGATAATATATTGAAATAATATCTAGATAATATATAGAAATAATATCCAGATAATATATAAAAATAATATCTAGATAATATATAGACGTCATATCTAGATAATATATAGAAATAATATCTAGATAATATATAACAATAATATCTAGATTATATGTAAAAATAATATCTAGATAATATATAGAAATAATATCAAGACATTATATAGAAATAATATCTAGATAATATATGGAAATAATATCTAGATAATATATAGAAATAATATCTAGATAATATATATAAATAATATCTAGATAATATATAACAATAATATCTATATAATATATAGAAATAATATCTAGATAATATATAGAAATAATATCAAGATAATATATAGAAATTATATCTAGATTATATATAGAAATAATATCCAGATAATATATAGAAATAATATCCAGATAATATATAGAAATAATATCTAGATAATATATAGAAATAATATCTAGATAATATATAGAAATAATATGTAGATAATTTATAGAAATCATATCTAGATAATATATAGAAATAATATCTAGATAATATATTGAAATAATATCTAGATAATATATAGAAATACTATCTAGATAATATATAGAAATTATATCTGGATAATATATAGAAATAATATCTAGATAATATATAGAAATAATATCCAGATAATATATAGAAATAATATCTAGATAATATATAGAAATAATATCTAGATAATATATAGAAATAATATCTAGATAATATATAGAAGTAATATCTAGATAATATATAGAAATAATATCTAGATAATATATAGAAATAATATCTAGATAATATATAGAAATAATATCCAGATAATATATAGAAATATTATCTAGATAATATAAAGCAATAATATCTAGATAATATATAACAATAATATCTAGATTATATGTAAAAATAATATCTAGATAATTTATTGAAATAATATTTGATAATATATAGAAATAATATCTACATAATATATAGAAATATTATCTAGATAATATATAGAAATAATATCTAGATAATATATAGAAACATTATCTAGATAATATATAGAAATAATATCTAGATAATATATAGAAATAATATCCAGATAATATATAGAAATAATATCTAGATAATATATAGAAATAATACCTAGATAATATATAGAAATAATATCTAGATAATATATAGAAGTAATATCTAGATAATATATAAAAATAATATCTAGATAATATATAGAAATAATATCTAGATAATATATAGAAATAATATCCAGATAATATATAGAAATAATATCTAGATAATATATAGAAATAATATCTAGATAATATATAACAATAATATCTAGATTATATGTAAAAATAATATCTACATAATTTAAAAAATAATATCTAGATAATATATAGAAATAATATCTAGATAATATATAGAAATAATATCTAGATAATATATAGAAATAATATCTAGATAATATATAGAAATAATATCTAGATAATATATAGAAATAATATCTAGATAATATATAACAAAAATTTCTAGATTATATGTAAAAATAATATCTAGATAATATATAGAAATTATATCTAGATAATATATAGAAATAATATCTAGATAATATATAGAAATAATATCTAGATAATATATAGAAATAATATCTAGATAATATATAGAAATATTATCTAGATAATATATAGAAATAATATCTACATAATATATTGAAATAATATCTAGATAATATATAGAAATAATATCTAGATAATATATAGAACTTATATCTAGATAATATATTGAAATAATATCTAGATAATATATAGAAATAATATCAAGATAATATATAGAAATAATATCTAGATAATATATAGACGTAATATCTAGATAATATATAGAAATAATATCTAGATAATATATAACAATAATATCAAGATTATTTGTAAAAATTATATCTAGATAATATATAGAAATAATATCTAGATAATATATAGAAATAATATCTAGATAATATATGGAAATAATATCTAGATAATATATAGAAATAATATTTAGATAATATATAGAAATAATATCTAGATAATATATAACAATAATATCTATATAATATATAGAAATAATATCTAGATAATATATAGAAATAATATCAAGATAATATATAGAAATTATATCTAGATAATATATAGAAATAATATCCAGATAATATATAGAAATAATATCCAGATACTATATAGAAATAATATCTAGATAATATATAGAAATAATATCTAGATAATATATAGAAATAATATCCAGATAATATATAGAAATAATATCTAGATAATATATAGAAATAATATCTAGATAATATATAGAAATAATATCTTGATAATATATAGAAATAATATCTAGATAATATATAGAAATAATATCTAGATAATATATAGAAATAATATCCAGATAATATATAGAAATAATATCTAGATAATATATAGAAATAATATCTAGATAATGTATAGAAATAATATCTAGATAATATATAGAAATAATATCTAGATAATATATAGAAATAATATCTAGATAATATATTGAAATAATATCTAGATAATATATAGAAATACTATCTAGATAATATATAGAAATTATATCTTGATAATATATAGAAATAATATCTAGATAATATATAGAAATAATATCCAGATAATATATAGAAATAATATCTAGATAATATATAGAAATAATATCTAGATAATATATAGAAATAATATCTAGATAATATATAGAAGTAATATCTAGATAATATATAACAATAATATCTAGATAATATATAGAAATAATATCTAGATAATATATAGAAATAATATTTAGATAATATATAGTAATAATATCTAGATAATATATAGAAATAATATCTAGATTATATGTAAAAATAATATCTAGATAATTTATTGAAATAATATTTGATAATATATAGAAACAATATCTAGATAATATATAGAAATAATATCTAGATAATATATAGAAATAATATCTAGATAATATATAGAAACATTATCTAGATAATATATAGAAATAATATCTAGATAATATATAGAAATAATATCCAGATAATATATAGAAATAATATCTAGATAATATATAGAAATAATACCTAGATAATATATAGAAATAATATCTTGATAATATATAGAAGTAATATCTAGATAATATATAACAATAATATCTAGATAATATATAGAAATAATATCTAGATAATATATAGAAATAATATCCAGATAATATATAGAAATAATATCTAGATAATATATAGACATAATATCCAGATAATATATAACAATAATATCTAGATTATATGTAAAAATAATATCTACATAATTTATTGAAATAATATCTAGATAATATATAGAAATAATATCTAGATAATATATAGAAATAATATCTAGATAATATATAGAAATAATATCTAGATAATATATAGAAATAATATCTAGATAATATATAGAAATAATAACTAGATAATATATAGAAATAATATCTAGATAATATCTAACAAAAATTTCTAGATTATATGTAAAAATAATATCTAGATAATATATAGACATTACATCTAGATAATATATAGAAATAATATCTAGATAATATATAGAAATAATATCTAGATAATATATAGAAATAATATCTAGATAATATATAGAAATAATATCTAGATAATATATAGAAATAATATCTACATAATATATTGAAATAATATCTAGATAATATATAGAAATAATATCTAGATAATATATAGAACTTATATCTAGATAATATATAGAAATAATATCTAGTCAATATATAGAAATAATATCCAGATAATATATAGAAAAAATATCTAGATAATATATAGACATAATATCTAGATAATATTTAGAAATAATATCTAGATAATATATAGAAGTAATATCTAGATAATATATAACAATAATATCAAGATAATAGATAGAAATAATATCTAGATAATATATAGAAATAATATCCAGATAATATATAGAAATAATATCTAGATAATATATAGAAATAATATCTAGATAATATATAACAAAAATATCTAGATTATATGTAAAAATAATATCTAGATTATTTATTGAAATAATATCTAGATAATATATAGAAATAATATCTAGATAATATATAGAAATAATATCTAGATAATATATAGAAATAATATCTAGATAATATATAGAAATAATATCTAGATAATATATAGAAATAATATCTAGATAATATATAGAAATAATATCCAGATAATATATAGAAATAATATCTAGATAATATATAGAAATAATATCTAGATAATATATAGAAATAATATCTAGATAATATATAGAAGTAATATCTAGATAATATATAACAATAATATCTAGATAATATATAGAAATAATATCTAGATAATATATAGAAATAATATCCAGATAATATATAGAAAAAATATCTAGATAATATATAGAACTAATATCTAGATAATATATAACAATAATATCCAGATTATATGTAAAAATAATATCTACATAATTTATTGAAATAATATCTAGATAATATATAGAAATAATATCTAGATAATATATAGAAATAATATCTTAAATAATATATAGAAATAATATCTAGATAATATATAGAAATAATATCTAGATAATATGTAACAAAAATATCTAGATTATATGTAAAAATAATATCTAGATAATATATAGAAATTATATCTAGATAATATATAGAAATAATATCTAGATAATATATAGAAATAATATCCAGATAATGTATAGAAACATTATCTAGATAATATATAGAAGTAATATCTAGATAATATACAGAAATAATATCTAGATAATATATAGAAATAATATCTAGATAATATATAGAAATAATATCCAGATAATATATACAAATAATATCTAGATAATATATAGAAATAATATCTAGATAATATATAGAAATAATATCTAGATAATATATAGAAATAATATCTAGATAATATATAACAATAATATCTAGATAATTTATTGAAATAATATCTAGATAATATATAGAAATATTATCAAGATAATATATTGAAATAATATCTAGATTATAAATAGATATAATATCTAGATAATATATAGAAATAATATCTAGATAATATATAGAAATAATATCTAGATAATATATAGAAATAATATCCAGATAATATATAGAAATAATATCTAGATCATATATAGAAATAATATCTAGATAATATATAGAAAAAATATCTAGATAATATATAGAAGTAATATCTAGATAATATATAACAATAATATCTAGATAATATATAGAAATAATATCTAGATAATATATAGAAATAATATCCAGATAATATATAGAAATATTATCGCGATAATATATAGAAATAATATCTACATAATATATAACAATAATATCTAGATTATATGTAAAAATAATATCTAGATAATTTATTGAAATAATATCTAGATAATATATAGAAATAATATCTAGATAATATATAGAAATAATATCTAGATAATATATAGATATAATATCTAGATAGTATATACAAGTAATATCCAGATAATATATAGAAATAATATCTAGATAATATATAGAAGTAATATCTAGATAATATATAGAAATAATATCTAGATAATATATAGAAATAATATCTAGATAATATATAGAAATAATATCCAGAAAATATATACAAATAATATCTAGATAATATATAGAAATAATATCTAGATAATATATAACAATAATATCTAGATAATTTATTGAAATAATATCTAGATAATTTATTGAAATAATATCTAGATAATATATAGAAATAATATCCAGATAATATATAGAAATAATATCTAGATAATATATAGAAATAATATCTAGATAATATATAGAAATAATATCTAGATAAGATATACAAATAATATCTAGATAATATATAAAAATAATATCTAGATAATATATAGAAATAATATCTAGATAATATATAGAAATAATATCTAGATAATATATAGAAGTAATATCTAGATAATATATAGAAACAATATCTAGATAATATATAGAACTAATATCTAGATAATATATAAAAATAATATCTAGATAATATATAGAAATAATATCTAGATAATATATAGAAATAATATCTAGATAATATATAGAAATAATATCTACATAATATATAAAAATAATATCTAGATAATATATAAAAATAATATCTAGATAATATATAGAAATAATATCTAGATAATATATAGAAACATTATCTAGATAATATATAGAAATAATATATAGATAATATATAGAAATTATATCTAGATAATATATAGAAATAATATCTAGATAATATATAACAATAATATCTAGATTATATGTAAAAATAATATCTACATAATTAATTGAAATAATATCTAGATAATATATAGAAATAATATCTAGATAATATATAGAAATAATATCTAGATTATATATAGAAATAATATCTAGATAATATATAGAAATAATATCTAGATAATATATAACAAAAATATCTAGATTATATGTAAAAATAATATCTAGATAATATATAGAAATTATATCTAGATAATATATAGAAATAATATCTAGATACTATATAGAAATAATATCCAGATAATGTATAGAAATAATATCTAGATAATATATAGAAGTAATATCTAGATAATATATAGAAATAATATCTAGATAATATATAGAAATAATATCTAGATAATATATAGAAATAATATCCAGATAATATATACAAATAATATCTAGATAATATATAGAAATAATATCTAGATAATATATAACAATAATATCTAGATTATATGTAAAAATAATATCTAGATTATTTATTGAAATAATATCTAGATAATATATAGAAATAATATCTAGATAATATATAGAAATATTATCTAGATAATGTATTGAAATAATATCTAGATTATAAATAGAAATAATATCTAGATAATATATAGAAATAATATCTAGATAATATATAGACATAATATCTAGATAATATATAGAAATAATATCCAGATAATATATAGAAAAAATATCTAGATAATATATAAAAATAATATCTAGATAATATATAGCAATAATATCTAGATAATATATAGAAGTAATATCTAGATAATATATAACAATAATATCTAGATAATATATAGAAATAATATCTAGATAATATATAGAAATAATATCCAGAAAATATATACAAATAATATCTAGATAATATATAGAAATAATATCTAGATAATATATAACAATAATATCTAGATAATTTATTGAAATAATATCTAGATAATTTATTGAAATAATATCTAGATAATATATAGAAATAATATCTAGATAATATATAGAAATAATATCTAGATAATATATAGAAATAATATCTAGATAATATATAGAAATAATATCTAGATAATATATACAAATAATATCTAGATAATATATAGAAAAAATATCTAGATAATATATAGAAATAATATCTAGATAATATATAGAAATAATATCTAGATAATATATAGAAGTAATATCTAGATAATATATAGAAACAATATCTAGATAATATATAGAACTAATATCTAGATAATATATAAAAATAATATCTAGATAATATATAGAAATTATATTTAGATAATATATAGAAATAATATCTAGATAATATATAGAAATAATATCTAGATAATATATAGAAATAATATCTAGATAATATATAAAAATAATATCTAGATAATATATAAAAATAATATCTAGATAATATATAGAAATAATATCTAGATAATATATAGAAATAATATCTAGATAATATATAGAAATAATATTTAGATAATATATAGAAATTATATCTAGATAATATATAGAAATAATATCTTGATAATATATAACAATAATATCTAGATTATATGTAAAAATAATATCTACATAATTAATTGAAATAATATCTAGATAATATATAGAAATAATATCTAGATAATATATAGAAATAATATCTAGATAATATATAGAAATAATATCTAGATAATATATAGAAATAATATCTAGATAATATATAGAAATAATATCTAGATAATATATAACAAAAATATCTAGATTATATGTAAAAATATTATCTAGATAATATATAGAAATTATATCTAGATAATATATAGAAAAAATATCTAGATAATATATAGAAATAATATCCAGATAATGTATAGAAATAATATCTAGATAATATATAGAAGTAATATCTAGATAATATATAGAAATAATATCTAGATAATATATAGAAATAATATCTAGATAATATATAGAAATAATATCCAGATAATATATACAAATAATATCTAGATAATATATAGAAATAATATTTAGATAATATATAACAATAATATCTAGATTATATGTAAAAATAATATCTAGGTAATTTATTGAAATAATATCTAGATAATATATAACAAATATATCTAGATTATATGTAAAAATCATATCTAGAATATATATAGAGATTATATCTAGATAATATATAGAAATAATATCTAGATAATATATAACAAATATATCTAGATTATATGTAAAAATCATATCTAGAATATATATAGAGATTATATCTAGATAATATATAGAAATAATATCTAGATAATATATAGAAATAATATCTTGATAATTTATTGAAATAATATCTAGATAATATATAGAAATAATATCTAGATAATATATAGAAATAATATCTAGATAATATATGGAAATAATATCTAGATTATATATAGAAATAATATCTAGATAATATATATAAATAATATCTAGATAATATATAGAAATAATATCTAGATAATATATAGAAATAATATCCAGATAATATATAGAAATAATATCATGATAATATATAGAAATTATATCCAGATAATATATAGAAATAATATCTAGATAATATATAGAAGTAATATCTAGATAATATATTACAATAATTTCTAGATAATATATAGAAATAATATCTAGATAATATATAGAAATAATATCCAGATAATATATAGAAATAATATCGCGATAATATATAGAAATAATATCTAGATAATATATAACAATAATACCTAGATTATATGTAAAAATAATATCGTGATAATTTATTGAAATAATATCTAGATAATATATAGAAATAATATCTAGATAATATATAGAAATAATATCTAGATAATATATAGATATAATATCTAGATAGTATATACAAATAATATCCAGATAATATATAGACATAATATCTAGATAATATATAGAAGTAATATCTAGATAATATATAGAAATAATATCTAGATAATATATAGAAATAATATCTAGATAATATATAGAAATAATATCCAGATAATATATACAAATAATATCTAGATAATATATAGAAATAATATCTAGATAATATATAACAATAATATCTAGATAATTTATTGAAATAATATCTAGATAATTTATTGAAATAATATCTAGATAATATATAGAAATAATATCTAGATAATATATAGAAATAATATCGAGATAATATATAGAAATAATATCTAGATAATATATAGAAATAATATCTAGATAATATATAGAAATAATATCTAGATAATATATAGAAATAATATCTAGATAATATATAGAAATAATATCTAAATAATATATAAAAATAATTTCTAGATAATATATAAAAATAATTTCTAGATAATATATAGAAATAATATCTAGATAATATATACAAATAATATCTAGATAATATATAGAAATAATATCTAGATAATATATAGAAATAATATCTAGATAATATATAAAAATAATATCTAGATAATATATAGAAATAATATCTAGATAATATATAAAAATAATATCTAGATAATATATAGAAATAATATCTAGATAATATATAAAAATAATATCTAGATAATATATAGAAATAATATCTAGATAATATATAAAAATAATATCTAGATAATTTATTGAAATAATATCTACATAATATATAGAAATAATATCTAGATAATATATAAAAATAATATCTAGATAATATATAGAAATAATATCTAGATAATATATAAAAATAATATCTAGATAATATATAGAAATAATATCTAGATAATATATAAAAATAATATCTAGATAATTTATTGAAATAATATCTACATAATATATAGAAATAATATCTAGATAATATATAAAAATAATATCTAGATAATTTATTGAAATAATATCTCCATAATATATAGAAATAATATCTAGATAATATATAAAAATAATATCTAGATAATTTATTGAAATAATATCTACATAATATATAGAAATAATATCTAGATAATATATAAAAATAATATCTAGATAATTTATTGAAATAATATCTACATAATATATAGAAATAATATCTAGATAATATATAAAAATAATATCTAGATAATTTATTGAAATAATATCTACATAATATATAGAAATAATATCTAGATAATATATAAAAATAATATCTAGTTAATATATAGAAATAATATCTAGATAATATATAGAAATAATATCCAGATAATATATAGAAATAATATCTAGATAATATATAGAAATTATATCCAGATAATATATAGAAATAATATCTAGATAATATATAGAAGTAATATCTTGATAATATATTACAATAATTTCTAGATAATATATAGAAATAATATCTAGATAATATATAGAAATAATATCCAGATAATATATAGAAATAATATCGCGATAATATATAGAAATAATATCTAGATAATATATAACAATAATACCTAGATTATATGTAAAAATAATATCGTGATAATTTATTGAAATAATATCTAGATAATATATAGAAATAATATCTAGATAATATATAGAAATAATATCTAGATAATATATAGATATAATATCCAGATAGTATATACAAATAATATCCAGATAATATATAGAAGTAATATCTAGATAATATATAGAAGTAATATCTAGATAATATATAGAAATAATATCTAGATAATATATAGAAATAATATCTAGATAATATATAGAAATAATATCTAGATAATATATAAAAATAATATCTAGATAATATATAGAAATAATATCTAGATAATATATAAAAATAATATCTAGATAATATATAGAAATAATATCTAGATAATATATAAAAATAATATCTAGATAATATATAGAAATAATATCTAGATAATATATAAAAATAATATCTAGATAATTTATTGAAATAATATCTACATAATATATAGAAATAATATCTAGATAATATATAAAAATAATATCTTGATAATTTATTGAAATAATATCTACATAATATATAGAAATAATATCTAGATAATATATAAAAATAATATGTAGATAATTTATTGAAATAATATCTACATAATATATAGAAATAATATCTAGATAATATATAAAAATAATATCTAGATAATTTATTGAAATAATATCTACATAATATATAGAAATAATATCTAGATAATATATAAAATAATATCTAGATAATTTATTGAAATAATATCTACATAATATATAGAAATAATTTCTAGATAATATATAAAAATAATATCTAGATAATTTATTGAAATAATATCTACATAATATATAGAAATAATATCTAGATAATATATAGAAATAATGGCTAGATTATATGCAAAAATAATATCTAGATAATTTATTGAAATAATATCTAGATAATGTATAAAAATAATATCTAGAATCGAAAAAATCTGATCTTAAATTCTGTTTCTGTTTTGATTAATTACGGGGTCATGATACTTGACTTTTGAATGTTAAACTTTAGTTCAAGCCATTATATAAAACAAATTTTATTAAAGCAACTGCCTGTTGTCTTTAGTTGAATGTAGCTTACAAATGAAATTACTGTAAGTAGGAATGTGAAGCTTCCTCTCGGTGCACTGCCATGAATCTCTGATTAGAGCGAGCAATCAATCGATTTAATTAATAATTGGGCAATTTCACCAACATTGTCGAAAATAGCAAGTATTAGGAGTGACTGTGCATGGAATATTGTTTGCAAACATAAGCTGGTGCATAAACCAGTGGTTTCTACATTTGTGAAAGAGTATAAAAAGTGTATACCATTTCATGAATGTGTTCCAACAAACTTTATAAACTTGACGCCATTTAATGTAAATACCCTCTACACGAGTAGCAGCAAATTATTGAATATTAGAACGGCATACAGACATATAGACTAGGAGACATATAATATAGATGCTTCAAGCAATGGAGTCTGGGATCAAGGACAAATTGTGACGAAATTTAACATGTCGAACTTATAACAAATACTACTACTACCACCACTACAACTACTACTAATAATAATACTAAATATGGATAAAACTGATAAAATAGCGAGAAATCTTGTATCAATATTAAATTAAACAATTAAAATATTAATATTTGAATGTTGGTTTCAGACCCTTTCGAATTAAGGGGAAGTGGTTTTGACAGATTGTCAATTATGAATTCCATTGTCAAATGAATATGATTGCTTAAAAAGATTAGTAAGAAATAAGGCAAAATAAAATCTTTTGATAAACACGGTTAATCTTTTTTTTCATTTTGAGTGGTCTTTGATCATCTATCCCCCCTCCCGGAAAAAAGACACTAAAATTCTGGCCAGGTTCATCAACCGATTGAAATAAGTAAATTGTGATTTTAAGTTTTATGTAAACTAATACAATGATCACGTGACATATCTTTATTAGAAGTAACCTCACGAAGAATCACGTAAAGAACATTACGACATTTTTAAACAAGATTGCTGCCACTATGTTACTGTAAGTTGGCGTCCTCCCAAAGTTCAATAGTTATTCTGATCACCTGAATAATTATTACAACACGACAGTTTAACCTGATCGTCTACACGTCTGTTTTATTTTACCGTTTTCATCAACGCTAATCTTGAATAAGTCTGACAATCCATAGTGGACCAATCCGTATGCTAGATATTGGGCGGGTAGACACACTTGTGTATAAAATGGTTATGGTAGAATAACATGCCATGAAAGTTAAGCTAGACAAAACTCAAGGAGCGGATTGCTAATCTGTGGGAATTAATAGAAACAGATGGTTTTACATAGCTCGATGATAGAGTGTGAACGTGTAAGAAGCAGTCCGTTATAGAGCACACAACACATGGGCGTGAAACGTAGATGGGCTGAGGAAATATTAAATTATGAGTATCAATCTCTTCTACCAATCAATGAGAAGTGATTTGGAAAGAAGTTCACACCGACAAAACCTCGTGTGTATTTTATCAGTCCTTCAACAATTTCGTCAACGTACTCGCTCTGAATGTATAAATAAATATATATGATTTCAGTACAGCAAGTCGTCAGTTTGGAAGAATCACATATACCCTATTTAGTTTTCTATAAAATATGACACAATGTTGAAAATAAACATGTGACGAATTATAAAACAGTATCGTTGTATTTTGAGTTTATCTGGTTAAGTGGGGTATATACTTGATATATTTTCCTGTATTCACATGCAATATTTTTGGAGGGGGGTCATGAATCTGTCAAATATCGTAGAGACTTTGCCTGTGACGAGTACTTCATATTTCTCAAAAGTATTTATTCCATATGTTATTTTATGCGAACGTGTCGTAATTTTCGTGTAGTGCATGTCTTTGCTACCGGAGACACTCCTCCTTTATTTTTTTCCGAGATCATGGTAACAACATAATAGTGAAGAAGATCAAATGTATTATCGTGGCATTGCTAGCGAATTGTCTTCTGTTTGCTTCTATTATTTAGACAAAGCATTCGTTCATTTCTATCTGATGAATCAAAAAACTGTATTGTTAGCATTAGTTTTCCAGATATCTTTTACATTAAAATTATTCGGAGAAAAGCATCGGGTACTTACAGGAAAGACAACGTGAGTATTTCCTACATCCTAAATGAACGTGTTTCTATGAAACGAATATACTAGGACTCTGCACATTCAGGTCGTCAGTCAGTGTTGTTAACCACCGTCAACTAGAATGCATTAAAAGTAAAAGAATTCTAGCGGTTTAAAAACAATCCAGTGATGTTGTTGTTTCATCGATCCTTAATCCATGAATTACTGGGAACTCGAAGAAAGTACGTTATTTCAATAATATAGCATTTTATATAGCAGCGTTTTTTTCTAAGAATCATGTAGCCACTGCTTGAAGTTGAACGAAGTTTAATATATTTCGTAATATTCGGTTAGACAAACTGCACACTGGCGTAAGCATTCTCATAAAATTTCCTAAGTATTTCTACATCAGTGCTGGTTGATATAAGGTAGAACGATAAAATGTTCGCCGTAGAAAAGATTGTAAGATTCCATTTCCGTTTGATAAAAAAACGATTTTCTTTTTTCGTTTCAGACCACCTATCAGTTGGCCAGTTGTGTACACTCTCAAAACGATAGAAGCCTTCAATCATGTCTGAAAGTGAGATGCTCTCCAACGAGCGCGATCAGAGATGCGTCGCTGTAAAACTCATGTTCTCTACTGATCCAGATTATGAGAACAGGACCATTGCCAGTACCCACAAATGCATCGCTCGGCTGGATTTTCATGAATAGCAGGGGCGTGCCCAAGGTGATGAAAATAAATTTTCCAGCCACTGTTATAAGTTTTTGTGGTTTCAAGAGTGGTCAACATCATGCCAAAAGTGTGATGATCCCCTCATGCAATAAGATGACCGCTGCCAGACACTCAACAAGTCCAAAGAGAGAGCCATGTCTTTGGAAAGAGTAGTACAACTTTGTACTCTGCTCTCACTGGCCTCCATACTCCCCTGACCTGAACCTGCTGGACTACCTCGTTTGGTCAAACTCGAGAAGATTACCAAAATAATTTTCTACAACACCAAAGCCAGCCTGGTAGCTGCCATCCGCCGAGTATTCGCCGCTACCCTCGGATTTGTGGAAAAGGCATGCTTCCAGTTCCGGACCCGTATCGAGGCGGTAATTGGGCTGAAGGTTGCTGCATTGAATAGATTGGAAGCTCTACTACATAATCAATAACCTGAATGGATTTTTACAATAAAAGTTTTTAAAAAGAGCTGTAGTGTTATTTTCTTTAGGGCGACACATTTATCGTTCAACCCTGTAGCAAATATTTAACGTGTTTTATTTTGTTGTTGCTTTTTTTTTTGTGATACTATCATTAGGAATTTGCCGTACAGGTGTTTCTCTATCAGATGAGGCTTTTCATTGATGTATTGCTTTTCTTATTTCCTTTAGAGAACCCCTCACGGATATTATAGGTATTGGAAACAATTTAACCTGGGAAAATCTTTATATTCTACTTGGGAACTGCGATGATTATTTTTATCGGTGATTTAGTACACAATAGTTTTATTCTTAAATCTTAAAAATCGATCCTACCACAGTCGCGCTAGTGTCCACCGATCGAGTTCATTCTGTGAATCCATGACAATGTCACCTACTCACGGAAATGTCTAAAGGAAAGGATAATTGAGAGTTATATGACGTCATATCAATGTCAGTTATAATGATTCCATAACAGCGATTCGGAAATCTAATTAACGATTGTATGAAACATTTCTCAAACTGACATGTGTACATTTTGTATGTGAATCCAATGACAAGAATACCCTGAAGAATCGAATCCAATTAGCCAAGGACCCATGGCAATAGATGATCGCACCATTCTGATTTCTGTGACATTGACGTGTTAGAAAACAACATTCGGTTATAAAAAAAGAAAACAAAAGTCTAAAACACTCATAGATGATTTCCGAAAACAAACATGTCGATGTATTTTTTTGATAATCCTCTGGTGAATTCCAAATCGCAAACAAAGGCAAGGTGACCTGGAATATGCGGTGTCATTCAATGACTGACAAGAATTGGATTCATGCGGTTGACAATATTAACAAGACATACAGAGACAAAAAGAAGAAAAGGCTAAGAGAGAAAATTATGACAGTGGCCATGCGATCCAATAACAGAATGTATAAAGAAAGAAATAAGAGAAACATATTAAATAGAAAGGAAAATAAAGTGAATAGATAAGCTAATATATGTTTTAATTTATGCGGTGGATTTTATCAAGCACTAGAACATTTGTGCGTTCTTTTATCAGCGTTGATATATTGTATATTTTGTGTGTTATTTTGGTATTTTATGATTTTATTATATATATATATATATATATATATATATATATATATATATATATATATATATAGTAGAAATGGTAATTAATAAAAACATGAAGAAAGTGCTCAATACTGCTGTAGGTCAAATATGCGTTTTATTTTTTATTACTGTTTTTTTCTCTTCAGTTACATTTTTGTTTCAGCTACGCGACCGTTTTTTGGCTGTTATGTAGCTTCCTCACACTTTACAGAAAAGTTCGTTTTTCCCTCTGTAAAGTCTGGGGAGGCTACATAACGGCCAAAAAAAAACGGTAGTGTAGCTTAAACAAGAATGTAACTGAGCAGAAAAAAACGGTAATAAAAAATAAAACGTATATATATATATATATATATATATATATATATATATATATATATATATATATATATATATATATATATATATACAAGTTAGAAAAGCAGTTCATCCAAGGCATGAAAATTGTTAAACAAATTATTTTTACTACAGGCTTTAAAAATAACGGTACAAGATTCAATTCAAAATGTATTTATCTTCAAAGTGCACTTTTATAATTTTTACAAAGTAAGGTATAAAAATAATGCCTTACTTTGTAAAATGTATAAAAGTGCACTTTGAAGATAAATAAATTTCAAATTGAATCTTGTACATTTATTTTTAAAGCCGATAGTAAAAACAGTTTTGTTAACAATTTTCATGTCTTGGATGAAATGCTTTTCTTAATTGTTATCGCATCTTTTTAAAATTATATTTTATTTAATTTATTAATTTGGATTTTTAAAAAATGAATGTGGTTTTGTATGTATTTATACAAAAACTCTCCTACTCTCTATTTCAGTTTGTATTTCTCCTCACACCATAACTCATTCTTGCAACCTCCGCTTTGTATTATTACAGGTCTACATATTCTCTGTGTTTCAGTTTGTATTTCTCCTCACACCACAACTCATTATTTGCAACTCCCTCTTTGTAATACATGTCTGAATAATGAGAAAATCTGATTTTTTCTTAACAAAAACTTTAAAATAACAATTTAGATTAATTTCATTTTAAACTTCTTTCAGAATAGAAAATCTTTAAAATTTAAAAACGAACATATTTCATATAGATTCCATTAAGAAATATTCAGTACATAGCTAGAAAAATAGAGATGAAAATTTCAAAAGGAGTGTATAACTGGTTACGGTCAATCGTAGTCCTCGTCAGCAAAAGTCTTTGTTATTGTTATTCTATTATCATTATTATTATTTAAAACATTTTGTGTCCCGCTCTTTCGCGCGAGAACTAATTTATATAAAAGTTTAGGTATTTAAATTTTAATTTTTTGATTTGAAAAGGTTAATCATTTGAAGTATATATATATATATATATATATATATATATATACATACATAAATACACACACACACAAACATATATATATATATATATATATATATATATATATATATATATATAAGGCTGGCACACCGGTTCCCGTCAGATCACCGAAGTTAAGTAACGTTGAGCCTGGTTAGTATCAGATGGGTGACAATGTGGGAATTCTAGGCGCTATATGTGCTCTCCGCTTATCTCGGCATTTGTTTCCAGTCGTCCTGTACTCTACTTGCCACTGGTATTTAGCAATGTCGTCTCAAGAGAGGTGTGGTTGGAAATTGTGCTCCCCTGCCACAAAGATTTCACGCGCAAGCAAACATTCGTGGGTATCTATAGTCTGTCCAAAATTGAAGGAGCCTGCCTATATATATATATATATATATATATATATATATATATATATATATATATATATATGACAAAAGGTCTACATTCAAAATTTCAAGATGTTATCTATCTTGACAGCAACTGTTTTATACCACAGAATAATTACTGTAATATTATGTGCACTTTCGAATTAATTTTGCCTTTAACTCACCAGAAGAAAAGAATCTCATCAACTTTAAACTTTAAAATAAACTTATATGAGCATAATTACAAAAACCGAAAATCGGTAAGGTCGACAACATTATGAAATTAGACCTTTTGTCATTTATTTTATATGCTCTGTAGTAACATCGAGATTTCTAAATAAATCGTGAAATATAATTGAATAAACACATTTCCCATATATATATATATATATATATATATATATATATATATATATATATATATATATAAAATATTAGGTTGTCCGGAAAATAATGGCCAATTTTAGAGAAAAAGGATTTATTAATCAAATAGGTGACACTAGACATTGAAATTAGTCAAAGTATGATACTAGAACAGCCCTGCATTTTTGCCATTTATCAATTAGATCATTTATGCCTCGTTGATAAAATTCTTTGGCTTAGATGCTAAGAAATTTTTGAAAAAAGATTCAACCTCTGCATTAGATCTGAAAGTTTTGTTGCTTAAAAAAGCGGCTAAATGCTTGAAAAATGGTAGTCCGTGGGTGAAAGATCTGGAGAATAAGGAGGATGTGGTAAAGTTTCGTATCCCAAGTCTGTGAGTTTCTGCAGTGTCATTCTCGCAACATGCGCCCGCGCATTATCGTGGAGCAGGATTGGACCACGCCTATTCACTAATGCAGGTCTCAATTTTTGTAAATGATGATGCATTTCTTCGAGTTGATTGCAGTAAACGTCTGCCGTGATGCTCTGATTAGCATCCAGAAAGCTGTAGTGAATAACACCAGTTGCACACCACCAAACAGTCAGTATAATCTTCTGTTGGTGAAACTTTGGCTTTGGAAAATGTTTTTGTGGTTCATCACAATCAAGCCATTGACCTGATCGTTTCCGATTATCATAAAGGATCCACTTTTCGTCACAGGTGACTATTCGGTCAAGAAATGGATCATTAATGTTTCGCAAAAAGAGCATCGAACACACTTCAAAACGTCGAGCTTGTTGACTTTCATTGAGTTCATGTGGGACACATTTGTCGAGCTTTTTCACTTTGCCAATTTGCTTCAGATGGTCTCACACTGATGAACTGCTGACATCAAGTTCCCGAGACATTTTCCTGACACTTTGCCATGGGTTTTGCTCAACAATGGCTCTCAAATTTTCATTGTCAAGATTAAATGGCCGTCCTCTACCTTCTTCATCTTTAAGGCTCTCATCACCACTACGAAATTGCTGAAACCACCATCGTACTGTTCTATCACTTGTGATGCCTTCTTCCCATGCCCTATTGATATTTGCAGTTGTTTGAGAAGCATTGTTACCAAGCTTAAATTCATGGAGGAAAAGTAATTGTTAGTCTTCTTTTCTCATATTCCAAATTATGGGCTCATTCGCTCATAAAACGTTTTCTGAAAGAAAAACGTAAGAAATTATTAAAGAGCACATATAAATCAATAATCATGTTGATGTTTACCTGAAATATAATAAAAAATCCTATGATAAAATCCAATTTCAAAACAGACTTCCTGAAATGGCCATTATTTTCCGGACAACCTAATATATATGGCGATTAAGCTACACTGAATATTCCGCGTTTCATCCACTCTAGGATTCTTCAGGCTTATGCGCATAAGCCTAAAGAATCCTTGAGTGGATGAAACGCGGAAAATTCAGTGTAGTTTAATCGCCATATATATTTTATAAATTACTAACTAGCTCTACCTACGTATTGAGCACTTTTGAAGTAAATACTTAAAATTTACGCATAAATTGCTACTTTCGTATATTAATTTTATGTGAGTAAATGAAGTAGTTATATATATGTATATATATATATATATATATATATATATATATATATATTTGTTTTCAGCTAAGCAGTAATGTGTTGCTACACAATTATGACACTGTTTTGGTCAGCTAGTTCTCAGTTACTAGATAACTTATCAGGCGGCCCAGCTTATATGAAAATAAAGTTATTGAGCATAGCATCGTTATACTTTACTTGTTGCCTTACCTCTGAAAAATAACAATCTTAAATTAAATATATATATATATATATATATATATATATATATATATATATAATAGAATTGATAATAGATAACATTTAAACCATTATATTCTTTTTTTTAAGTAAGGTATCTTATGATCTCTTTTCCTTTTTATACAACACTGCTTCCATTTCACCGGTATATTCAATATTTTCTTTATTTACATAAACTTCTTACTCTCCTTTATCAAGCCTAATCAGGTTTACCGTAAGGTAATTTTGTTTGCCTTTTATTGAAAAAAGAACGACTTACAAAGTTTTTTTTGCTTGTTGCAAAAAAAAAAAGAAAAAAAAAAAAACAACTCTCCTCTTTGAAGAAAAGAGACGGTCCATGTATAAAATGCTGGCCTAATTTAGCGCACCGTTACTGTTTCATCTATTTAATTCTATGCAAACTGGAAACTAAAATATAATATTTTGGATTCGTTCAAGATTTTTTTCTCCCTCGAGATTTGAATATTTTCTTTTTCCAGACTGCCGTTGGAATTGAGCAGTTTATTTTATGAAAAAATGGTAAAAATAGACATTTGTAGCTAGAGGATAAAGACGCCATATTTGTTCGTTGTTAAATATTTGAAAAAAAATTTTCCCCCATTTTTATGCAGGCTATCACTCTTTAAGACCTTAAACCCCCAAGTGATATATTAAAAATTAACAGCATTCACACACAAACAAATATAGGGCATTTTCTATTTTTTGGTCCCCTCCGAGATTTTTCCAGTGTTCATATAATTTTTTTTGTCGTTCGCGTGGATGGAGTTTTGGAAACCCATTATCACACAATTGCTCAAGGAGCTGCAAAAATCGTAGTACAATTTAAAAGAACAAAATAGCTCCGGTTTTTATTTCAACAGCAGTTTTAGCAGCAACAACTATTCCCCCAGTTCCACAAGGAACAAAAAGCTAAATAAACAGCAACAAACACAAATGGTGGAAACGTAATTGTTATTTTAACAGAAGGGACAAGTGGGATTTTTCTTTAAATGTCGAATAGAAGGGGACACAGTGATAACAGCGCAGCGTTTTCCCCAAAACACCATATGGAATTTGATTTAAACGTTCACCTACATACCGGAGTAGGATAAGACGGTTTACGTTTTTTTATAGGCGATATGCAGATTTGTTCGCTGTTCA
The DNA here is from genome assembly GCF_053919585.1 of Euprymna scolopes. Lineage (NCBI taxonomy): Eukaryota > Metazoa > Mollusca > Cephalopoda > Sepiida > Sepiolidae > Euprymna > Euprymna scolopes. The sequence continues at coordinate 39,634,316 of NC_136495.1, read as the reverse complement.
CTGCCAAGAGTGGAGTCATGCTAAAAAGGTCCACTTACTTTTAAGGAAACTATTGAACACAGAACACAGTGAGTTTGTTGACTATTTACTACCCAAGATAATGAGCGAACTAGAATTACCAGAGGCGGCAAAACTCTTATCTGATCATTTCGGCCCGAATACGACTCTTTTTCACAAGACATGAAAGTGTTTTAACCTGGCGAAACGCAATGAAGATTATCTAATCGCCGCATCTATTATTAACACGCACTGTGACGACTTCTGTACAGCTGAATTCTCAGCGGACGATTTTAAATATTTGATTTTTTTCACAGGGTCTCGTCTCGATGAAAAACGCAAAAATAACACGAGCTCTCTCGAGACTCGAAAGCAACAGGGGCTGACACTCCAAAAGCTAACGGAAGATTTCCAACGTGTCGTCAGAGTAGAGAACGACTCGAGAAGCAGGCGTGTCATATGTAAGTGGACTATGTAAAGACCAAAGGAGAACTCCTTTGGAAAAAAAAAACAAGGAAACAAGAAGACAACCCAGGCACAATCAAATGGGAGTCATCCAATCAAAATCGCCCACAAGTTCGATCAGTCGTTGACGAAAGACATTGGTCTATAAACTGTTTTTACAAAAATAAAACATGCAATGATTGTGGCAGGAAAAAAACACAAATCGACACATTGCAGAAAGAACAAAATAAATAACAGGGACAGACAAGTGAAATTCGATTTTGAATCAGGAAAGAACCGCAAGTATGTAAGTGTTAAGATCATCAACAAGGAGTTGATTTACAGTAGGATTCCAGTTCAGACCTGTCAATCATCAACATACAAACATAGAAAAGGTTCACGAAACCAACTATGAGGAGAACTAAAGAATCAGCTTGTACAGTGATAGACAGTAACATAAAATTTGAGGGAGAGCTGATACTCCCTGTGACAAAAGTCTTTGTGCATATGAGAATTGAAAACTTATTCAGAACAGATTGGATTGGGCGACCGATAAACATGTTCTGTCATAAGGTAGAAAACTTTACTGTGACAAGGAAACTAAAGGACGAAATAAAAGGAAACTTTCCGAAAGTTCTTTCATCGAGATTAGGAAGATGTGACAGGGCTATAGCTAGATTTGAGCTGAAAGGGAAACGGTCTACCCGTTTTTAAGAAGAAGCGAAACGTTCCCTTTGCCACAGTCGAGAAGATAAGGAACTGGATCGGCTAGAAAAAGGCTGAAATACTATCAAAAGTAAGCAGTAGTGAATGAACTACCCATCACGTATACGTTACGAAAAAAACACACCAAATTCATGTCGGAGCGGATTTTTGTTTTCACGGGTCTGAATACGTCTCTTAAAGATTACACTTATCTCCTCCCCACACGAGAGGATACATTCAACAAACTAAACGGTGGTATGATAAGCAGAAAAATACGACTTTATTTGCGACATTAAGAGTAAGATCGATATGAAGGAAAATAACGTACTAATCCATTTTCAAGACTTTCAATCTCTACACACACCCACCCAACACTAGGAAAACGACGGTCGGTTCGGAAAAGATAAATCACTTACCTACTATGACTGACCTAAACGTAAGAGATATTAACAGCATTTACGAAAGAAAAACTTGGGATTGCGTGTTGTGGTGGCACCACTTCTGATTTTAACGATGGACTATTCCTGGCGTCACTTCCGGTGACCAGTTTCAGCTATTAAGTAGTCTTGACCTGAGATTCAGCGGAAGTTGGTCGTAACCTTACTTTTTCCTTCCACTTGAGCGAAGTCCCATTCAACCAATATACGTTTCTGTATTTTCTGTTAATATATATTTCATTTTGCTGTTCACAAGCATTTTCTTTCTTCTTTCAATATTAAACGACAACATTAAGTTAACGATCGTAGAAAGGAAAATGGGTGTATACGGGGACAAGTGAACTGATAAGAGTGTGTTTTGCTCTTAGCTATAATTAAAATTATCCCTGTTAATATAGCATTAGTTGGGAGCGATCCCACGCAAGATCTATAGATCATCCGTCTGAAATGTGCGTTTATTTATCAACCTTGGTATCTGTGATGTCATGTATAATTTCGACTGATATGTATTTGCTTTCATTTGACTTACATAACATTAAGTGTAATCTCTTCCTGTTAATCTTTTGTGAACTGACTTATTTCGCAAACTTTGTGTCACTACTGATTGTACTTAGTTCGCTCCCTCTCAAGAGTATCACTAGCTGATGTGATACCTTTTTGATATAGAGCCTTACATAATGTAACAATTATTTTACATCTACCTGGTTATTCTCGAATTGCTTTCTCATTTCGTAGTATTCAACAGGTTATAGATTAGTTTCTTTAATTATGCCGTTGCAATCAAGGAAATTAGATGGAGACCATGGATGTGGATCCAGTGTAAACCAATAAACGAGATGAAAGCCAAAACACCCTGCATTATTCCCGAGCTTTGTGGTCGTCTGCGGTACCTCTTAGCCTCCGGATATACTCCAAAAATATTATTCCAATGACAATGAAACGTCGAATATACAGAAACAATTGTCAGTCAAAATAGATTTTTAAGCGCATGTGGTGATATAACCAGCCTTTGTTTGTGGCAACGACGATTAAATCATTACCCGTCATCAATAGCAATGGAACACGTTGCAATAGTCAATTCGTCTCAAGAGGTCTATCGGTATAATGAGGCGCAATTGTCCAAACGAACCGAAGAGTGAATTACTATTGACATCTCCACTACAACTGGCGTAAAACAAAGCTGATTGCAAGAAAATGAACTGAGCCTATTTCCCCCCTCTCTCTCTCTCTCTCTCTCTCTCTCTCTCTCTCTCTATATATATATATATATATATATATATATATATATATATATATATATATATATATATATATATATATATACTAGACTACCCGATACCCCTTGGGACAGTATATGGTATGTGATATAGCTAGCTATGGAATATTTCGAATGGAGAAATAATCTGTAAAAGTCCGAGTGAGTATATAGAATTTATGTATAATCGCGCAAAAATTGAATGCACGCGCGTGCGCGAAAACAAGCATGGCGACCAGTGAAAGTTATATGCAATTTTGCGCATGCTAAAAAAAAATAAATACACACGCGCACGGAAACAAACATGGCGACCGATGAAAATAATACGGAATACATTTCGGTAATAATTGTCTTATCATCATAGCCCTGGGATTAAATGAAATTTCCTTTATATAAGAAAGGTGTAAGCCGTTGAAAAAATTGAAAACAGATAAAAACAAAAAAATACAAGGAGGCAGTGTGCACTGTTCACGTCCACCTATGTTTGTTATGTGTGTTTATAGCCTTAAAATATCACAAAATAATCATTAACTGAATAAGTAATATATAACGGTGAGACCTTTTCCAAACAAATCTCGAAGAAAAAATGAAAATCCTCCTGCACACACGTTTTGAAGTGTTTTTATGTATTTTTAAAATGTTCGGAACTTGTGTGAAAAAAATAAAACTCAGGGAACCTCGAGAGCACATTTTTTTTCTTCTTTCTGACCCAATCCTCGCTAGCAAGCTTGAAAAAATGCTAAAAATTACATGTATTGCTATATCGCCAAGAAATGGGGTCTTGTGTTACGTTAAATTTATATAGTTTTAATCACGCACAACTTGGGTAAAGAAAATATGTAAGCCCCCACGCTAAACTGTAAACTTTTAATTATTGAAATAAAATTCCTTCTTTTATATTATCTTTTTAGGCTGTTAAAACGTATTAGCCAAAAAAATGAGTTTATTTTGAAGGTAAACTACGCTGGATTAAGTCGTTTAATTTTTTTTTTTGTATATGTAAATTGATTAAGTAGATTTTTATATTACAAAAAAAAAACAGATTTGCTTTGTGTTTTTTGTTTGAAGAGAATCCAATTTGCAATGAAAATACAAATAAAATAGTTGTAAATAAATAATTTTGGGCACGATAAACGTACGTTGTTTAGCAAGTTATAGTTTTAATCACGCATAACTTGGGTAAAGAAAATACATTTAAAATATGTAGGGGCAGATAACAATCGGCAATGCTTCTTTTAGTCTCTTTTCTACTATTTCTATAGATAATTGAACACGAAGCTACCAGATTATAAAAAAAATGAAAAAATCAATATCACAAGATTTTGGAGGGGGTTCAGTTTCATATACAACGTTCTAGTAAATCGATCCCCCATTTTTAGAACATATTTACGTTGATTCCTTCACCACCCCCGCCATTATTATTCTTTTATTTTCTTTTATTTTTGCGGCTTTTCACATTCAGAAAATGTTGGTCTCCCTACCGTCATTATTTTTTTACATATTTATTTACGACTTTTAAAAAGGTGTTTTGACATTTAACGGCACATGCTATTTATTAAATAGTTGGACCTTAAAGTTTAAGATAAAAAAAAATGTTCAAAATAAAAAGTGATTTTGAAGTTATATTTTCTTTTATTGTCTGAGAAAATATTTGTAAATGATGAATGAAAAAAAAAATAGAACTCAGGAAGCCTCCAGAGCACTACTGCAAGTTCTAATAAAAATTGAGGCCCTATTAAAAGCACAAATAAAACCAAATTTCTACCTCCTCTTTCTTGAAGAGAAAATATTTTTTAAGTAAGGCATGAAAAAATAAATCTTCAGAATCCAAAAAAGGCTACTAAAAGCAGTAAATACGGTAATAAATATAATTATAGTTATATATTTAGTAATTTATGAAATATATATGGCGATTAAGCTACACTGAATATTCCGCGTTTCATCCACTCTAGGATTATTCAGGTTTCTGCGCGAATTTTGTTGTTGTCTGTCGTTTTTATATACGAACCTTCTATTGAGATTTTAGTTAGCCAATCAGCTTCCAAGTATCCACTGCGCCCTTCCTATCAACCAATGAACATACACTTACAGGACAAAGGCCCATTTGACCTCTGGTTGACCTGACTCTTTGTGTGTGTTCTGTTTAGCCTGGATAAAAAAGAATCCTATGGGTTTAAAACCATAAAAAATGCGAAAACAGTGGGCCATTTGATAAACTTTGAAAATGACCTTTTAAACGTAATTAAAAACTTAGAATTCCACAGTCAACCTAAGAATTTCCAACGGAACCTACACAAAATCGTTAGAAACATAAACAACTCTAATAAAATCTTTGTAAAAACAGAAAACTAGAAACTTTTATAATATAGATAAACAAGAATATAACATACTAATCACAGAACACTACAAAATACTGGATACAAACCAATGCGACTACATAGATATAATAAATACTGAAAGTAAACAAATTACCGATAAATTAAAAATAAGCGATAAAGTTGGCAAATTGAAACCAAAGGAGGCATACATTCTGCTCAAAGACCACAAATGTGACTTCAATAATAATCCCAGCACCCGCTTGATAAACCCAAATAAACCAGAAAGAGGTAGAATTAGCAAAGCAATACTTTCTAGAGTAAACAAACAAATCAAACAAGAATTAGAATTAAACCAGTGGGTAAATACTGTTTAAAAAATATAGAAAACAAAAATCAATGTATGTTTATACAGTTCGACATAATAGACTTCTATCCCTTGATATCCGAAGAAATTTTTAACATTTACCCAGAATTTGACGAGGCATACACTGATATATCCTCGGAGGAAATCAACATCATTTAAAAATGTAGAAAATCAGTTCTCATAAATAACAATAACCAATGGATAAAAGCTAAAATGACAGATTCGTTTGATTTGGCGATGGGTGGGAGATACTGCAGAGGCATCAGATCTTGTGGGATTATTCATTCTATATACCTTCACAAGCATATTTGATACTACGGATATCGCCCTATATAGAGATGATGGATTAGTTAGAATAAAAGACCCCAACAAAGTCAAGGCAGATAACTTTAAGAAAATCATACACAAGGAAATGAAAATATTAAGCCTAAAGGTAAACGTATTAGCTAACATAAAAATAACAAACTTCCTGGACGTTACGTTAAATTTAGAAAAAAAAAACACATACGAACCCTACGTAAAAGATAACGCTACTCCAATATACGTAAACCTCAAGTCCAATCACCCACCATCAATTATAAAACAGATTCCTAACTCGATCGTAAGTAGACTCAGCCATAACTCAAGCGATGAAAATGCATTTAATAGGTCAACTAATATCTATGAAACATTGAGGATACAAAAATATGGATATCAAATACAAGCAACAGAACACCAATAACTATAATAAAATTAAAAATAGAAGAAAAAGAAATAAAATCCGGTATACGGCCCCATACAATCAAATGTTAAAAACAAAATTTGGCAAGAAATTTCTATATCTTATTGAAAAAAAACTTTCCCGCAACGAACCCCTTACACAAAATTTTCAATAAAAATACCCTAAAGTTGTCCTACAGTCGCAACGAAAATTTAGAGATAATAATTAAAGCACATACTAAGAAAATATTAAATAAAACAATGTAAACAACAATAAAATATACAAAAAAAATAAACACTACGACAAAAACAAACTAACACAAAAGACACATATATAACTAGAATAAATGATAATAATAATAATAATAATAATAATAATAATAATAATAATAATAATAATAATAATAATAATAATAATAATAATCAAACTCCGGACAACAACGATACTAGAAATAAAAAAATATAAATACTAATAACGAACAAGATAAATGCAACTGTAGATACCGCATATTTTGCCCACTTTAAGATAACTGTCTAACCAAAAGCATTTAGTTTACCAGGCCACAATATTCGCGAGAGAAACCCGGAATAACAAGAAATATTACGTAGGTATGACTTCCTTAGATTTCAAAATTCGATATTATGACGACAAAAGTACATTCAACAATAAAAAAACACCGTATGAAACCAAACAAGCAAATAAGTACTGGGTACTCAAGGCAAGCGGCCGTTCGCCGGTAGTCGAATGGAAAATAGTACGACAAGCAAACACCTGTAGAGACCTAGACAACCCATGTGGTGTATGCCTTCATGAAAGATTTGCTATCCTGTATTTAAATAAACCAACATCTATTAAACTGTAGGAGGGAAATAGAGCAAAACTGTGTTCACAGGATAAAATGTATTCTAGGATAGAGATACAAAATAACTGTAAAATTATCAAAACAATAGAAAATAAACAAATAAATAAATAAAATAAATAAACACGCATATACATAAACTCTCATACATATCATAGTATATATATATATATATATATATATATATATATATATATAGGAAATTTATTGCTGTGAGTCCAGAATGAATTTACATACTGTTTCCGCTAGGAAGATAACCTCTGAGGATGAGGAAATATCCGACCAGCTTCCTACACATTAATCACTCTAGTCCGATTTTTCACCACTGATGAAATAAATATATATATATATATATATATATATAAACTAACATAAAAACCCTAACCTAGATTTAGAACAGGTCAAGACACTAGATATACAGACTAAATATAACACACACAAAGAATCAGGTCAACCAGAGGTAAAATGGGCCTTTGTCCTGTAAATGCATGTTCATTGGCTGATAAGAAGGGCGCGGTGGATACTAGAAAGCTGATTGGCTAACTAAAATCTCAATAGAATTTGCGTATATAAAAACGACAGACAACCACAAAATTCGCGCAGAAGCCTGAAGAATCCTAGATTGGATGAAACGCGGAATATTCAGTGTAGTTTAATCGCAATATATATTTTATAAATTACTAACTAGCTCTACCTACGTATTGAGCACCTTTGAAATAAATACTTAAGTTTACGCATGAATTTATACTTTCGTTTTATGTCAGTATATGAAGTAGTTATATATTTATATTTTAATTAATTTTCTTTTTACTAAACTGGGATCAAGCAACAGTTATTTTTAAGGAAAAACACGTTTAAATATTTTTTTTAAAATATTGTTGACTTTGTGTATGATTTGAATAGCAGCAGTGGCTTTTAATATCGGTTTAAGAGAGGGAGGCCATGAAATAGGTAAGCAGATTATTTTTTTTAATCCGGAAGAAACCAACAGGATAGACAGTTTAAACGCCCAAGCAATCAAGCTTATCTGAGTAATATATATATATATATATATATATATATATATATATATATATATATATATATATATATATATATATATATATATACTAGCAAAAGTAAGCGCCGTTGACTGAGTTCAAAAACAGCCTACAGAAAATTGGCTCTGATTTATGAAAGTATGATAGGTTATGAAAAGGAAGGGTTGTAAAGACATAGCTTCAAATTTGGGGGTATCAAAACCAAAGCAAAATATGATGAAAGTAAAAATAAAATAGATAAACCCCATAATTTATTATACCGTACCTGTTCACACTGAAAAACTTATCACAATATTCTGTGTATCTATATTAAAAAACCTTATTAAACTTTGTGACGTATTTCCATTCTATGGAGGTCAGGCGCGAACTTACACCTAATAATTTTATTATATCATATTTTTTTCAAACTGAAACATAATTATCAAAGTATACTTACACAGATAGATATGAAAAGTCTTTATTAAAGTGTGTGCCTATTCCCATTCTCTAGAGACCAGGCGCGAACGCAGACCCAACTATTTTATTATACCATTCCTATTTAAGTTATAACATACGTCTCAAAGTATTCTTATGTACATCTATATCAAAAACACTTGTAAACGTTTTTTTTTCACTTTAATTTTTTTTTATTTCGATACTTTGTGGACCAGGCGCGAACGTAGACCCCACAATTTTAATGAATCATCATTATGCCAGATCAAACATACCAATTCCTGTGTCTCGATACATCTTCTATTATTATATGTAATCGTTTTTTTAAAACAGTCAACCATATAGGAGCCTATTCGTGACAAGATACACACACAGAGGTTCAGCTTTATCTATAATATAAAGCTGAATGTCTGTGTGTGTGTCTCGTCACGAATAGGCTCCTATATGTTTGACTATTTTAAAAAACTGATTACATATAATAATAGAAAATGTATAGAGACACATGTTTGATCTGGCAGAACAGTGGTTCATTAAAATTGTGGGGTCTGCTTTCGCGCCTGCTCCACAAAGTATGGAAAAAAATATAAATAAAAAAAACACGTTTACAAGTGTTTTTGATATAGATGTACATAAGAATACTTTGATAAGTATGTTTTAACTTAAATAGGGATAATATCATAAAATTGTGGGGTCTAATTCGCGCCTGGCCTCAATAGAATGGAAATGGGTACACACTTTAATAAGACTTTTCATATCAATCTATGTAAGCATACTTTGATAATCATGTTTCAGTTTGAAGAAATATGGTATAATAAAATTATGGGATGTTCGTTCGTGTCTGATCCCCATAATATTGAGATATGTCACAAAGTTTAACGAGTTTTTTTTTTAATATAGATTCACAGAATATTGTGATACATTTTTCAGTGTGAACAGGTATCGTATAATAAATTATGGCGTTTATCTATTTTATTTTTACTTTCATCATATTCTGCTTTGGTTTTGATACCCCCAAATTCAACCCAAATTTACAACCCTTCCTTTTCATAACCTATCATACTTTCATAAATCAGAGTCCATTTCATGTAGACTGTTTTTGAACCCAGTCAACGACGGGTACTTTTGCTAGAATATATATATATATATATATATATATATATATATATATATATATATATATATATATATATATATATAAGATCTCGATCTCGTCATTGTTTTTGTGATTGTAATAATTCAGTACTTTTAATGAAATCAGTATTTTTCGAAACTTTGCAGGATTACAGGTATCATTTTGAAAAGAGAATAATCCTTTGAGGCTTTTTTATTGCCTGGCTAAAAGGACATCATCACTTCTGCGCTAATTTAGCATGTTTTTTTTTTATATTTGTCCAAATTAAACCACTTTATTTACAACATAAATGATTTCCTTTTACTCCTCAATTCTTTTCACTTTATCTGTAAATTCCACACATCCCACACCCAGTTAAGTGACAAACCGTATGATTTTAATAGATTCACTAGATTCGAAGTTTTTTTTTTTACACAGTGATCACCACTTATCAAGGCCCGGAAGCCACTCAGGGATAAGGATTATTGCAAGTACATTGCGTTAGTGTGGAGATTTGATGAAGTGTTTACTTAAGGGGGCGGTTAATTAGGAATTTGTTAACGTTAGACTTGAAGACATCCAAGTTGTAGTCCGGTGGGAAGCAGGCAGACGGAACAGAGTTCCACAGGCGTGCACTTCTAAGAAAGAAGCTTTGTTCATGGAATCCGCGTTTTGATTTAGGCACAGATATAGAGTGCGGAAAATATTTCACAGTTGATTCAGCTAGACGGGTGTTTTTCGTGAAAGATTTGCGAGGGGGGACCAGAAATTGGAGTTCAGACGTACACGTGCCATGGAAATTACGATAAAACGAGGATAGGCTTGGAAAGTCTCTTCTGTGAGATAGAGGTTGCAGGGTAGAGAAAAGGGAATCGCCCACTAAACCACGAAGTCTATTTTGTACTCTGTCAAGTGAGGATAGGCTGTTTTGAGCAGCTCCTGCCCAGATATGGCAACAGTATTCCATCCTCGGACGTACTTGGCTTTTATATAGATAGAGAATTGCATCAGTAGTGAGATATCTTCTGGAGCAGTAGAAGGATCCCACCATCTTTCCAGCGACCTTGGCAACAGACTTGATGTACGTGTTCCATTTCAGATCAGGAGTAACGGTCAAATCCAGAAGCTTGTCAAAACATGGGACCTCACCCAGACGAGAGCCATCCATCCCAATTGATGCCAGATGGGGATCAGAGCGTTGATGATGTAAGGATAGGAGTTTGGTTTTGGATGCATTAAAGGTAACCAGCCACATCTTCCCCCTACTGAACCACGCGCTCGAGATCAGAGGAGAGAGAATCAGTGAACTTTGTCATTTACAGCCTTTGATGTGTTGCCGTAGATGGTCGTGGAAAGTAATATATTTTTAATAGACTTCTTGGGTCTGTATAATTCTTTTCGACTGGTAAATCTCCGTTTCTGTCCCAGTTTGGACAGAAGGTATTTTTACTAGCACTGGTTCTGCATTAAGAATAATCAGTTGAACCCTAGATGCATGTTGTTAAATAAGTGTTTGACATAGATTTCCTCATGGTATGATTTTCTTTTCGTTATTGTAGAAGTATGATGAAGTGTGTATAGCATAAATGCGACATTGTAGTGTTTGTTGAATGATAGTAGGAATTTTCTGAGTTAGAACAGTTTGCAAAAGTTTCTACTTAATTTTTCCTTTGGTTCCGTGAGATATCTTTTAATAATATAGTTCTGTCTTATATTGAAAATAAGCATTTTAAAAAAGTTTTGTGGGTTGCCCATTTGAATTTAATTCAATATCTCAACAGCGATATTCTGTACATCATATCCAGAATGTTTCTCTTCAACCCTATTTTTTAAATATTTTTCTTCATCGCTGTTAAATGCAGTTTTCGTCGAATTATTTATTGCCAAACAAGTAACCAATAAAAACCTACTTCAACTGCCTTATTCTTTATTATATTCGTCCAGTAGACTTGCTATATTAAACAGAAATTCGTCGTATATATTCGTAGAAAGGTCAGTATATTTCATAGAAAGATTTCATCTTTTAAATGTTATGGATCAGTCGAAATATACGATATGGGGTTTTGAGAGGTCTTGCCCCCAGGTATAATAGACTTGAAGGAAATGATTGGCTGTGACCTTTAAAGCGTTTCTGCTTTTTGCAGATTTATCCTCTGTATATTTAAAGGTGAACGAATCTGTAGCAAGATATGAGAGGTCAAAATTGATGGACGTGTGATCTATTCAAGACATCGGAATTGATAGAAAGAGGGAAGGAAAAAAGATAAAGTTAGAGAGAATAATAAAACAAAGAGAAAACGAAATAAAGAAAAGAATGTGGTATAAACACGTACATACACACACACACACTTATATATATATTTATACATTTTATATGCATACACACCTATATATATATACACACACACACACATATATATATGTTTATGTATTATTCCAAATATAGACCATTTTACTATACAATATATGTTCTGAGCAGAGATTACGTATTTACTTTAATAGTGCACAAAACGTAAATAGAGTAAGGTAGTTAGTTATTAAATATATCTGGTTAATTAAGCTATTAATATCTTCTGCGTAAGTTCTCCGTAAGTTATTTAAATAAATAAACACACACATACACACAGACACACAGACACACACATATATATATATAGAGAGAGATAGATACATACACGCACACACACACATACATATATATATAAATATGTATATATATATATATATATATATATATATATAACCAGAAAACAAATTAAATTATTATAATAAAACTGAATTTTAATGATGTGGCACTACTGTATACGTACTTTTGTATCACTTATATATATATATATATATATGTATATATATATATAGTGCAAAGTTTTGTTGAAAATTCAAAGACTCACGTTTTCTTTTTTATAACCTTATATATATGTATGTATGCATGTATATATGTATGTATGTATGTATATATGTATGTATGTATGTATGTATATATGTTTTGAGAAAAATAGAAAAACCGAATGAAATTATTAAAATTATGAACGTTTCGTCCCTATTTCATAGGACATCTTCAGGATATTGAAGTAAAAATACAAGAAAAGAAAAAGTCATGGACCATACGAAAAAGAGAACAGTTTTTGAATCCTACCCATGTCGGGTAGGGCAAACATATGTGTGCGTATGGGAAAGTTGGGTTGTTCAATGTCTATATATATATATACTTTTAAAAATGCGTTGAATAAATATGTACATTTTTTTCTCTTTTGTTGAAATATTTAAGGAAACACGGTTAACCAGGATCTGTTTTGATATTTTGTTCTTTGATTATTATTTTCTCTATGTTAGAGGCTAAATGGTAGAAGACTTTTCTTTGCGTAATAGTATTAGTGTTTTATATTAGTGCTGATTCTAAAAGTCTTCTTTTAGCTCTATCTATCACGTATTTTATAATTTTCGCATGATCTAAATTAAATGAGTGATCGTGTTCTGCACAATGGGAAAAGGGTGCATTTAGGGCGTTACCATTCCTTATATCTCTTATGTGTTCGTAAAGTCTTAATTTCAATTTTCGCTGTGTTCACCTATGTACGTGTGTATGTATGTATGTATGTATGTATGTATGTATGTATGTATAACTTGGTGGTGCAAATGCATACAGTAGTGTCACATTATTAAAATTCAGTTCTGCCGAATATATTTGGTCCTTGCTAATGGAGTCAGAGATTGCTTTATTGCCGGGTTCGAAACTCTCCACCGGTGTTAATCGTGACACCCAGCGCTGATGATTCCCTAAAGGATGAAACACTAGTGTCCGTAGGTAATCATAATTATTATAGTAAATAATATATATATAGTGACGGCAAAAAGAAAATCCGTACGTTTTCATTTTTTAAAGGCCGCATATTTAAGCTAAATTGAATGTAGCAGTTTAAATAACCTATACCTAATTTGATTTGGATGTTATTCCTCTGTAATTTTACATGTTAATATTTGACTTTTAATTAAGGTATCCTAGTGTTCACGTCAATTTAAAAAAAAATAACTTCAATCGAGAAGGAAAAAAGAAACTCCGCACAATGGGAAATTGTTTAGTTAATTGTAACTTTAGAACATTAATGCAAACAATTACCACAAGAACACAATGAACTAGTTTATATTTTGTAGCATAGCCTTCTTGCAATCTGACAGCCTGTAATATTTGGGGTATTCCTTGAAGTACTCTGCGGCAATACTCCGGCGAAATGGCAACCCCACTTCTCTTTATTTTTGGTCCAAAGTTGTTCCAGATTCGAAATCTTCTCATTGCGTACCTGTTGCTTGATCTGCTGCCATACGATTTCGAAAGGACTGAAATCGGATGACAAATACAAACACGGAATATCATGCTTTTCAAGGAATCGTTTTGCATCAACTTTGTGAAGGGGAGAAATATCCTGCATGAACATTAGATTGTCATCCAAACTCCGGCTAAAGTATGATAGGAAATTCTCAGTTAATATTTTAATGTACTTTGTCGAATTAATAGGTACTAGAAAATTTGCATTAATAACGCCCCTCACAAGCAATGAACTTCCATACCCTTGCAGCATTGAAACTGCACCTAATATTTAATTATTTGTCCTTCTTTCGATGAGCGTACTGTCAACTATCACTGCTTAGCTTATTGAACTTGCTTTTGTCACCAAAAATAACTTTTGACCAATATTTAAAGTCATGATCTTCATCTTGGCTTGCGTTTTCCAACATAGCCTCGCAAATTAACTTCCTTCAATTAATTCTTAACTGTAGATAGAGAGGACTTTTTAACAAGCTTACACTGCTGAATTTGGGGAGCTGTTTTCAAGTCTGTTTCTGAAACTACGCATCTTCATAGCATTGTCTTCCCTATAAGAAGTAACTCTGGGACGACCAGATTTAGGGGTATCACAAACACTGCCGGGGTTCTTTGTGCTTTGCACAGTCATTTATACCGATTTCTTATCACATTTCAATTTGCAGCCAATTTCTCGATTAAAAAAAACAGAAAGGTTGGGATTAATGAGCTCCTGGCGATCACTAAGAGAAAATCGAGGCATATAGACTAAAAGAGACGTTGTATAGCCCGCAACAACAACAATTACGATGCGAGATGCTTCGTTGCCTAGGGAGGGATATTTTAAGCTGGTTTTAAGCTTCTTTGTTGCTGCGAAATCTTTTCTGCCTTCTCAGTTTTAAGTTAATTTTTAAGATGGACGTGAACACTCGGATACTTCAATTAAAAGTCAAATATAAATAGGTAAAATTATAGAAGACTAAAAAGCGAATCAAAGGAGGTATCTGTTGTTTAAACAGTTATATTTAATTTAGCTTAAATTTGCGATTTTTTAAAAAATGAAAAGTGCGGATTTTCTTTTTAGCGTTACTGTACGTATATATATATATATATATATATATATATATATATATATATATATATATATATATACCGCACCGGAACTAAAACATTAATGTTTTTTTTATGTAAATAATTTGACATAATTATATATTTCACTACGCAGCTCTATTTGCGTATTGAGCATTTATGAAGTCTAAAGTTAATATAAAATATTAAATTATATACGATAGGCGTTTCAAAAGTGAATCATCACAATTCCAACATCTTAAGAGCAAGGAACTCCTACTTTTCTCTCTAAAAATTTAGTCCTACTACTATTGATAGTTGTAACTAGGTCCTATTCTACATTTTTCAACTATAGTGTTATTATATCCTCCTTAACTGGCTAAGACAAACATAGACATAACATATTTTTCCGGTTTCCAAATCCCAAATAATAACGGCTCCCTAGAATGTTCCGCCCTTTCTAATTGGCTGAAAACGGTTATTCTCATATTCCAGATGAAACAAATTCCTAGATAAATGAACACTTCTAAAAGTTTACAAAAATAGCGTGGCTATCCACATGATGCACGATCGCTAAAAAAAAAGTAAACGTGTACAAAAGACCAACATGGCACTATCACCTCTCCCCAACAAAAATTAAAAACCTGCCTTAGAAAAAAACATGGTTTCCGGGTTTTACTAAATATGTTTGACTAACAATAATGTACGATCAATGTTCGACTAATTTCTACAGCTGCTGATACAAGCAACTTCGACGCAGGCGGTCGACTGGGCCCTTCAGCGTAAGAGATCGTAAAACAAGACTGTGAAACGAATTTACTCATACGTTTCGAGGGATTATTTTTGGTAAATATCTTTTTAAGTTCAAACCTAAACTGATATTTTCTAAAGAAAACTCTTGATGTTTATTAAATATTCCATCGTACACAAGCGATTTGCTACGTCCAGCAGCGTAAAAATGTTGTTATCAAAATAAATAATAACATTTTAGTCACAGTCGCGATTATATTTGGCAATTTCTTAGACTAAGACATTTTTTTCAACCCAGTTTGCCAATTTTTCATTTTATTCTTTTGATCTTTCTAATATATATATATATATATATATATATATATATATATATATATATATATGTATATATATATATATATATATATATATATATATATATATATAGCCACTGTCACAATTAGATTTTACGTTTGCAAATTAAATTTTACAAGTTGAGAACTTGGTGGCTTACGGCCTTTAAAACAATATTAATTGATTGAAAAATAACGACTACGATTAATTTCTTACTGTAGACTGCGTTATTCCCACAATATAATCCCCATTGGTTTGTAATTTCGATAAGTTGTAATTCTCATTTTGGTTACGCTACATTTTCAAAAACGCAACAATTATAACAAAATTGCTAACGAGTACACTTTCTATCAGATATCAATATTAAAACTTAAAGATTTCTGTCAACATGTCTTTTGAAAATAACTTATTGTTTACATATTCAATTGGTTATTTTTTTTATTTTTTACTATTACTATTATGACCATTATATTTCCTCCCTTTACAAGTAAAATTTTAAAAATAGCATAATACTGGAAGCAAAAATAAAATCTACTCAATACAGTTATACCCTGGTTAATACAAGAAATAGTACTTCTAATGACGTTACCTTAAATAACATCACCGAGCTAAGTATTCTACGAGACCAAATGAATTCTCGTTTAGACTCAGACAGAAAAAAACGACCGCATTTTAGAGTATTAATTACATAGCTCAATAGTAAATTGGGAACAAAAAATATGGATGATCTTGAATACTTTACGAACTAAAATTTGTGAGGTAGAAGAGAATCTGGTTTAAACATATGGGTATCTATGTATCTCAAGTGTTAGCTACAAGAAAGGATCACGAGATTTCTCAGAGCGAACTGAAATCAAATGACAAAATCGATAACTGTGTTGTATATAATAGATACTTATGCAAAATATTGACTCTTTTTGAAAATTAATTATATTGATTATTTTAATAACAAAACAAACAGGAGTTTCAGAATATTAGTGTAATAAGTTTTTTTGATAATTTTTCAGCTAACATTAAATTTTATTAAATGCATGGCAACTTCAAATTTATTTCATTTATTACTTTTGCGGTTATCATTTTCTGATCAATAAGAATATAAAAATCAATCACTTTCTTGGGCAATTCGTCAATGAATTACTTTGCTCACGGAACGTTCACACATTGATTATCGATTAATTTCTTCCAAAAGCGATATCTTTATACGAGTGACTTGAAGTCCAATATCTCGCTGTCTGTTCGCCTCCAGGATACTTTTGATTTCGTATGACCATCGATTCCCGCAATCCTTTTCAAGAATCGATCATTAAAGTTGGCCAATTCCCGATCGAAGATCAATATTGCCACTGACAAAATTAATACTATCGAACGTTTCGTTCGTTTCATTTGATATTAACGATCACACCATACGTTTTTCGTTTCAACATAGGCTTAACATTAAATTTCTCCGTTTTTACGTTCGGACCTTAGTAGAATTGAATATTTTATTATACTTGATATGACCCAATCAAAATTTTATCCGTACTTTTCGTTTTTGTAAACATAAAATACATTCTAATCTATTATATTTTATTTTATGTTGGTAATATTTTAAGCACAACTTGTTAACTAATAAACACGCCCTCGGTGTGTGGTTGTACATTTCAATGAAAAACGCAATCAAGTAAATTAAACCAAATCTAAAATAGACAAAACACGGGCAGCAGTAAATATAGATACTGTTGACAAATAGACAGAACGGTACCTCACATGGTAAGTAAATATAGGAAAATAGCACATAGGTACT
The DNA here is from genome assembly GCF_053919585.1 of Euprymna scolopes. Taxonomy (NCBI): domain Eukaryota; kingdom Metazoa; phylum Mollusca; class Cephalopoda; order Sepiida; family Sepiolidae; genus Euprymna; species Euprymna scolopes. The sequence continues at coordinate 39,616,420 of NC_136495.1, read as the reverse complement.
GCGAAAAATAGACACGGCTACGTGGGAAAAGTTACTGGTTTGAAACTATGCAAATATCTCGTATGTAAACATGTGATAAAAGTTAATAGCACAAACCGAAGACAGTATTAGAATATAAAAATCGTGAAATTCTCTAGTACTCTAATGTGCAAACAGAAACCATATTTCAAGCTAAAGGAATGTACATGTTAACAGTTTATGATAAAGAAAAAATCCATCCAAAATTGTAGGCTTCCTTATACTAGTAACTCGCAGCGTAAATATATAGAGGTAGCCGAATGGATATGTCCCTTCATAATGAAGCCAGGGATGGCTTTCGTCACTGGGTTCGAATCTGTCGACTGCTGTTAATCATAACAATCTACACTGAAGATTCCCGAAAGGATAAACTACTAGTGTCTGTAGGTATTTAATAATTATTATAGTAAATAATTATGTCAGCCCGTTTAAGCTATACGTTTCTTATCGTTGAGCACTTTCAGTTGAACGAAAAAGTCGACAAATTTAGCTGTTATGCGCAGATCGTCATATAATCATTAGATCACTCTGACTAACGTTAAAAACATTTTATGATATAAATGTTTAGAATTCAACAGCATTTGTCGCGGTTAGCGGAAGCCGAATAGATATGGTGCTTGCTAATGAAGCCAGAGATGGATTCTGTCGCTGGGTTCGAACCTATCTACTGATGTTAATCGTGACACGCTGCACTGAAAATTCCAGAACGGATGAAGCACTAATGCCCGTAGGGATTTAATAATTATTATAGTAAATAATTATATATATATATATATATATATATATATATATATATATATATATATTAGACTATATATATTAGTCCTCGCGCGAAAGCACAGGACACAAAATGTTCTAAATAATAATAATAATAGAATAACAATAACAAAGTATTTCGCTATCGAGGACTACTATTGAGCGTAACCAGTTATACACTCCTTTTGAAATTTTCATCTCCATTTTTTTCGTTATCTACTGAATATTTTTGATGAAACGTATATGAAATATGTTCCTTATTAAATTGTAAAGATTTTCTATTCTGAAAGAAGTTTTTTAAAAATTAACTTAAAAAAGTTATTTTAAAGTTTTTGTTAAAAAAATTCAGATTTTCTTATTATTCAGACATGTATGACAAAGAGAGAGTTGCACAAAAAGAGTTGTGGAGTGAGGAAAATTACAAACTGAAACAGAGAGAATATTCAGACCTGTAATAATACAAAGAGGTGGTTGCAAAAATGAGTTGTGGTGTGAGGAGAAATACAATATGAAATGGAGAGTAGGAGAGTTTTTATAAATACATACAAAATCACATTCATCTTTTTTTAAATCCAAATTAATGAATTAAATAAAATATAATCTTAAAAAGATAGGATACAAGTTAGAAAAGCATTTCATCCAAGACATGAAAATTGTTAAACAAAATGTTTTTACTATAGGCTTTAAAAATAAAGGTACAAAATTCAATTTGAAATGTATTTATCTTCAAAGTGCACTTTTATACATTTTACAAAGTAAGGTATTAAATTTTTATACCTTACTTTCTAAAATATATAAAAGTACACTTTGAAGATAAATAAATTTCAAATTAAATCTTGTACCTTTTTTTTTAAAGCCTATAGTAAAAACATTTTGTTTAACAATTTTCATGCCTTGGATGAAATGCTTTTCTAACCTGTGTATATACATATATATATATTAGACTATATATATTAGACTATATATATTAGACTATATATTAGACTATATATATATATTAGGCTTTATATATATATATGTATATATATTAGACTATATAAATATTAGACTATATATTAGACTATATATATATATATATTAGGCTTTATATATATATATATATATATATATATATATATATATATATATATATATATGGTCATGCACATGCGTACTGTTTCGCTGTATCAAAAGCATCAGATATCTTCAGTGGGGCTTTACTAGCATCTATAATGAACCTGGATCGAACATTTAATCATTGAAAATGGGCAACCCATACACATCGGGTACAGGGATAGATGCAGGTAAATCATATCCACAAAAAGTTTATGTAAGCATGTATGGTCATATTTACAGTGCTCTATTTGCTTATTTATAAAGAGCTTTTTTTCTCTTAGAAGCAGTACTCATTCGAAAAAAGCCTTTTAAACACACACACACGCATATATATATATATATATATATATATATATATATATATATATAGTCATCCGCATACACTACTGTTTCGCTGTTTCATAACTCATCAGTGCGGCTAGAAAAGCAACTACCCCAAGCCAGAATATATATGTGTGTGTGTGTGTGTGTGTGTGTGTGTGTGTGTGTGTGTGTGTGTGTGTGTGTGTGTGTATCTAAATCGATACGTGGTACTTTTCAAGGAAACTCTTGCTAGATGAGTGAAAGTAGTTACAGAGTTGTACCATCAGAGGTAAGTGGAAAATCTCAAATCCCTATATCATTTAATTGGAGATAATTTGTGTTATTTATTGTCGAATCGACAGGTATAACATAACCTTTAGATAATATTTTAAACAGAAAAAATCAAACTTAGAACTGTTTATTTATTTACTTGGGCTTGTCGATGGGTTAATACAAGGGTTTCACTTGTTTCAAATTTTAGAGAGAAAGTAAAGTTCTTTTGTTTAAATCGTTGGTTTGGTAGAAAGTATGTTCAAGATTTTGGGATTTCACAAATAGTTGTATATTTTTTAAATTTTTTTCCACCTATGTGCAATCGCTTAATTGTTATGTTAATTCGAATATTAGTTTTGTATTACTTTTTACAAGGATTACTTTTTGATTTTAAACAATATGTATCGAAATTTAAAAAAAATAGAACTTCTAATATGTAAACGCAAAAGAAAAAATTCACACTGTCATTTCATTACTTTTTTTAGAACCAATGTAAACAGTTTAATCTTCTATCTGTTCTGATTATTAGGTTAAATGCGTATACTTATGAGAACGCAATTTTAATAGTTTAAGGGATTTAAAAATGACACTTTCCATTATTATGCATCTCTCTTCAAACCGACTTTTGTTATACTTATCTAAGTAATGTCTTCTTATAAAAGAATGTTATAGTTTGCAAAACCATTATTCACAATATATAGACTAGCACAGCCTTACAAACAATTGAATTTATGCATTTTAACTATTAGAAATTTATTTTCAGCAGTATACCATATTTTATATCGAGCGTCCACATTTCATGCGTGAATGCTGCAAATTATCAAAAAGTACATGAAATAAGAACATAATATCACAAAATGAAAATTAAGATTTGCGTTGAATGCGAACACCTTTCTCAGAACATGTAAAAATCCGTTTACTTCATATTATTCTGTAAATATTCCATAGACATACATGGCAGCATGAATAAATGTTAGAAGATATTGAGAACTCTGAACATAAAAAAACAATCGTTTGTTAGTAAATAATCAAAAAGCTTTGATATTAAGTAAATTAAAAAACAATACTGTTAGAACTATCTTAAGGTTAAAAAAGAAAGGCATTGTATGCATAGAGATGAGAAATTACGTGACAGAGAAATGATATCCATTTTTTATTGTTTGTGTTCGTCATTAAAGCAAACAGATATTGTTATCGTGTATTTCCATTTTACAGCAGTGACCGGGGTGACAGTCATGTATATAGTCAACCAAATCCCACAGCAAATAATGAGGTTTTCTGTTCAGATTGCTTATCTTATTCCAGCAAAACAAATATCTCCTCCGTTTTAACTATTAAAGGGAGCGAGGTTTATCAGTTGAACCGACTACTTACAACGTTTCATCACAAGACTGTATATGTACTATTAGACAAAAGTGTATCTAAAATTTTTATTTCAAATTGTCACTTGCCTCGGTCTCTTTCAGTTCCAATATCCTTTGTAGTATATAATCATTCACTAATAACGATCACAGACATTCAATTTCATCAGCTTCCAGGAAAATAATCATTGATGTCCAATTAAAAGTATATTATGAACGTTTCTAAGTTTATGTTTTGTTTCAATATTAAATGATTCTACAAGGATTCGGGGTTGTTAAAATATTAATATCTGTAAGGAAATCGCATTAATTTTTTAATAGAGAGTTTTATAACATATTTCTTGGATCTGTATTACAAATAAAAAAAATTGTGCAGCATAAGACTTTCCACGTACATCAGAATGTAGTGAGCAGCACTTAGCAATTTGTAATGTAGTTTGTAATGTAGTTTATATAAGTAGTTTGTTCTAACGCTTTTGGAGTAAGACATGATGGCTATTCCGACATGACTGTGATTAATTACAATGCAAATATTCCAGAGTAATAGTTACTTTGTTTTGTCTTTTAGTCGACTTTTGTGACTTTCTATCTTATCCTATACACTCCAAATTCCCGGGAATTTCCCTCGGAATGCTTTATTATGAATCTGGTTAGCGCGTTCATCCCTGCAAAATCACACCGAAATTTGCGTTAGATTTTGACCATTGATCTCGTCGCTAAGCTGGCCTATACACTCCCGATCCTTTGCAGAGAATATCCTATTGCCTGTTTGACTTCATTTAAAAAATAGAAACCCGGGTTACTTTCCATATACAGCATTAGTAAAATGGCTCGACCCTTTTAAATCTCACTGGTTGATTTGGTGTAAAATAGATGAACCAAACCAGATTATCGGCTGTCAGGATAATTTTGAAAAGCATTGTCGTCTTTAGATTAATCAACCTCGTTTGCTAAAGGTTGATACATTTATTTGACTTGATGGCCAATAAAAATAATAATTACTGTCAACATTCGACAACATTAGTCTCGAAATAAAATTAACTGCTGCTCTCAAAGATATTTACGCCACTAACTGACCAGTCCTGGCGGCTGACCTCTTGACTATCACCATCAGTGGTCAATAAACCGGTTCAAAACGTCTATATAAATCTCGTGTATCGCACCTAAGTGAATTAAAGCACACTTTGCATAAATGTAATTGTGTAACTGTCGAAAGAGAATTACTAATTTGTAGTTTGTCTTTCTGAAAGATTAGTTTGTTTAATGAGATGATTAGTTGAAAAAGATCACGTGCTTTGTTTTGTTTTACGTCATATCAACCGTCCCCACGTGTTAGCTAGGCATATTGGTGAATGTTAGACTTCATGTTCTTCTGATGCCTGATCAAATCATTTACCTCTATTAGGATCAGAAAAGTCCAAATATTAAATACTTTCTCCACGTCTATGGAGATAGCGTAACGAACACTCATTCTGGCATAAAATACAAAATAGAGTTTGAAATCAGCGTGTCGTATTTTGAAATAATTCAGAAATACAACAAACCTTACAAACTGATGGACAATATAATATCAAAAGCTGTTATCTTCATCTAATCTTGCAGATCCTATTTTGTGAAATATTTTAGATAAAAATAGATATTTTAGATTACTGGATTCATCTGCACAACTATACGTATTGTTTATATCTACAGCATATTAGTTTATATTTAAATTGACCATAGGCAGCTATCACTTTTCGAACTTTCTAATATTGTTGTCGAAAACAAGACTATATACGAAGTTTCGATCTGGACATTAACAACGAGGACTTAATCTCCATTTTTCTAACTCCTTAGCAAAGTAGATAGTTTTAATAAATTATTTATATTAATATATTACCTGTAACTGTTAATCACTTCTTTATTCGTTTAGCCAAAGGAAAGTATATTCGTGTAGATTAAATGAGTACTTTTTTTTAATTATAGATATACTAGCATTTCGCCCTGGCGTTGCCCGGGGGTTTAAAAGTGTATGCTGGCAAAAAACAAAAAAAAAAAAAAAACAACGGTCATTTTTTTTTAATTTGATCACTATCATGACTCCTCAAAATTTATTGTTTTGGGTTCAAATCAAGTTATTAAGTTAAATCCATGTCCAACGAACTTATATCTAAAATTTCAAGTGTTTAGACCCAAAATTGTCGGAGGAGTTCGGTAGAGTTCTCAAAGGTCAAATCGTTGAACTTTGACCCCTTAACAACCAAATTTCTGGCCGACAACCGACCACATCGATTTTCCCAAATGTCAGTACTTTTTATCTCAAATTTCGAGTCTATAGACTAAAAATTGACAGTTATTGCGTAGGGAAATGTGCACTCACACGCACACGTTCATTTTTATAGATATATAGATAGATTTTAGTTAGATATGAATACTCCCAAGTTTTAAAGGAAGAAACGTAAGAAAATTCGTCGTTAGATTCACGAAATGTTTGAATCAACATAATATTCTCTTTTCCGTAAGCTTTCCTTAACAAAAGACACGTTGATAGCTTATCTTCGATGGAGGGTGATCAACTGCCTCAATATTTGGGTCCTTATTGTAAGACTTTCACAGCAAAAACTTGCCTTGCCACTATACAAATTATAGCTTCCCCTTTGTACCTTACCATGCCTGGTGTCAGTTGGGATTTGCATGGATAGAAATATTTTGCAAGGTCCCCTCACCTGTGGAACACATTGATGCGGGATTGTTTCCCTATCAGTTAAAACGTGGTCGCCTTCAAATCTAATTTCAACAAATTCCTCTGAATGAAACGCTCCTAAACGTAATCAAATGTAGTTCATACGTTTTATCAATGCTGAAAATGCCATAATATCCATTGGTTTTTCTGCTCGCATTTATTGGCGTGTCATTAAATCTTATCTACGAAATGCTTTTCGCCTTAATAAGTAGTGAGTTCGAAGTACACGGGGACAAATTACTAGATTACACAATACGGTTTATAATAAAAAAAAACTTATATTCAAACAACTATTTAAACAGCCAGTTTATTCCCGGACATCTTTAAGTAATATGTATTTTTGCGATTGTGAGTGTGTTTTGAAATTATGTAGGTGATAATTTGTATTATTTGAATTATTATTGTATTACTTTAACAAATTACAAACGTCTACTCAAGAATCAGTGACCGAACGAAAATTAACTACCTCTGTTGATTTATTAACGTGTCCCGTCCTAAATCCCTTACATATTCCCGAGTTTGACATAAACATGATTTAATTTGAAAAAAACTCAGCCGAAGAAGATCGGAGGATACAGATCCTTGGACGTCGTGGGAATAACACTCAAATTTTGAACACAGTCCTGATAATCGAAATATTGCAAATTATTAGCACTAATCTTGAAAATATCGGAACTTTAATCAGCAGTTTATAATGTTGTGGTTGTTTCGTCTGCATCAAGTGGACTGCAATCTTTTCCTTGAAAAATATATTTAATTAATACGTTGTAAGTTGTTGGCGTAATGGGCAGTTGTGTATATCTTTTTTTTTTCTATTTACCGTTGTTTTTAATCCTGCGTTCTGATAAGAATTCAATACAGATTCTTGAGTTCGACAGAAAGAGTCTCGAGTTGGATATGCGACGCATAAAATTCGAAGGTTACATCGATCGAAACATAGTGAGAATAACGTTCATAATTAGAGGAATAATCCAATAATCGAATAATCCAGATACAGCTTTCGCGTTATAACATTATTGCGATTCACATATGTAAATCCGGTTTCCCACTTTTTATGCTCTCATCCGCTCATCAATATTACACAGACAAATAAACCGACGCATATAGAAACTAACATATTAGTTTTAAAAAATAACTAGTTTTAATTTTATATAACCCATTTCGCGTATAGTTTCTAAATAATTACATGCTTATACCTTCAGCAAGTTGACACATGGATTTTCATGAAATCAATGAACTTGAAAAATATCAAGCATAACTAGAATGCATTGCCGAATACCAGTGTAGGTTTTCTGGAAAATAATCTGCATAAGACTTTCCCCTGCCATGAAAATAGTTTGACTAAGAGAAAAAGGTAGTATTCGTCCCTATTTATATTTCATTGTTTCTGTACTGCGTCAGTGAACTAGAAGTTATTCTAGACTGTAGTAATTTCAAATGTTTCTCAATCTCTAACGCGCCATTTTGTAGGAGCTCGATTTCATGAGTAAACAAGTTCATATGAAAATACCATCAAATCCAATAATAACACCATCATTATTTCTTGCATGTAGTATTCCTGTCACATCAGGTCTCAATCACCATAACAAATCTTTCCCTCTTAGACAGGGTCCCAAAAACATAAAACCTTGTCGTGCAAATTTCAATTCACGGCCATTCGCCACTAAGTTGCATCACTTTGCTTGTTAGATATGTACTATATTTAATAATAACTACCTTAAGTAACTCAACAAGCGTTACAGTTACACTGCTTCATCATAGAGAATCCCAGATGCTAGAAACCCTTCTCCTCTAACAGCTTCTGTCCTCGAATCACTTGCCTTTTGAATTCAACTTCTTTTCACTCATTCTACGACTGTAGAAATATGCAAAAATATAAATGTAATGTGAAAAACATCTAGCTGCACAACCTACCATTTAATATAACCAGTCCGTAATTAATAGTAGTCTTTTACGTGTCAATTTTATTATACCTTCTGTGTGTGGGGGAGGGGGTAAATACATCTTTTTAAAATGTTGATGCCCAAGATTAGTGTTTTCCCAATCAGATTTAGTTTAATGTAATTACAAAAACATTACGAGGCACGTTCTTTTAAAATAGTAAAACCTAAGCATTTGATAAAAATGATGGTCTTCTGTGTTCATATTTCTCAAGCTTAACTTTATTAATAAAGTGGCAATTGCAATATATATGAATTTATAATTTAACTATCAAACCAGGCCGGTAATGATATTTCGTATAAAATTATACAGTGTTCTTCACATTAATATTTCAAGTCATCCAAACTCAGCTTTCAATAAATTAAGATTTCATTTTTACTAAATAAAACACATTTGATTTATATTTGCCGTTTGATAATTCCCAGTTATTTCATTTATTAAATTAAACTGACGTTTTAACTTTAATAAAAATTAGATATTGCATCAATTTGAAACCTTCGAAAACAAATTGCGTTTTTTTTTTCATTATAAGATTTTCAGCTTATTATTCTCTAAAACACGAAAACCAACGCTAACTGTTTCTATTCATTGAAAATTGTAGAAGTTACACCTATTTTAAAATTGCATAAAAAAATATTACAAATTACTTACAAATTGTCGAGTGCTATTTTTATTTTAACTGAATGAATTAAAAGTCTAATTAAGTCTATAAAATCGATTCATTTTTCAATATTTTGGATGGAAATTTTGTATTACGTTCTTACTGCTATCATCATTTATATCAAACAATGTCATTTTGTAAGCGGAGTATAGTATACACATTCAAATGTTGAAAACTATTTTTCATATACATTATAAAGCAGGTACTTTCAGCCTGTTGGTCGTTGATATAATCAAAAACTGCTAATAACTTTTTCATCAAATATGCATGCAGAAACTATTGCTAAACTTAATTTTCTGTATGGTGTGTAACATTTTATCTCTTGATAATGACGTTGGATCACGCATTTGTTATAACCTTTTGAGTGTTTTCAAGTGAACAGGACGACTATGCCTCAATCTATTCATACAAAAACATCAGAAATGGTACTTGACGCTGTTTGCTAATATAAAAAGGCTTCGCAGGACAATGCACTTTCATGTGAAAGTATCCCTACAAGTATTCTATCGTGAAGCAAGTTTTGGGCAATTAACATGCACATCTCCTTACATCATCAACGCTCTGATCTCCATCTGGCATCAATTGAAATGTGTGGCTCTGGTCTAGGGGGAGCTCCATGTTTTGATAAGCGTCTGGGCTTGACCTTTACTCCTGAGCTGAAATGGAACACGTACATCGTCAGTTGCCAAGGTCGCTGGAAAAATGGTAGTATCCTTCTACCGTTCCAGAAGATATCTCACCCCTTATGCAATTCTCTATCTATATAAAAGCCAAGTACGTCCAAGGATGGAGTACTGCTGCCACATCTAGGCAGGAGCTGGTAAAAACAGCCTATCTTGCCTTGACAGAGTACAAAATAGGCTTCGTGGCTTGGTGGGTGATGCCCTTATCTCTTCCCTGCAACCTCTCTCCTACAGGAGAAACATAGCGAGCCTGTCTTTGTTTTATCGTTACTACCATGGCAGGTGCTCGTCTGAACTCCAATCTCTGGTTCCCCCTCGCCAATCTTTCACTGCAAACACCCGCCTAGCTGAAACCACTGTCAAAAACTTTACCCACTCCTTATCTGTGCCAAAATCAAAATGTAGATTCCATGAACAAAACTTCTTTCTTAGAAGTACACGCCTGCGGAACTCTATTCCGGTTGCCTGTTTCCCACCTGACTACAACCTGGATATCTCCAAGTCCAATGTAAACAAATTCCTGATGAACCGACTCCTTATGAAAGACACTTTATCAAATCTCCAACACTAACGTACTGTACACACAATAATCCTTATCCACGAGTGGCTTCCTGGCCTTGATAAGTGGTGACTACCTTGTAAAAAAAAGTACTGTTTGATTCTAGTAACAAGTAGTCGAAGACAACTTGAAATAATGCTTGGAAAAGTAGAGACCTTTACTATATAGAATTGATATTTCAAAATAATAATACGTTTAGTAATGTCCAAATTTACGTCGCTTACTGCGATGATCTAAAATAATATTGTTTTTATGCCTTGCGAAACGCTTAGAATTTAAAGTTAAGATCAAAAATATGTTGAGTAAGATGTTGCTCATTAGTCTATGTGACGTCATAGTAGCAAGGGAAATAGGAAATCTATGAAACGCGTCCTTAGCTGTGATTCATTTATTCTTATGGATTTAATCATGCTTCTACTGTAGCAGTTTCGGTTTTACCTGGCGTATATAAACCATTGTCCATTCATTGTTTTCAGTAAGGCGGGCTCGTAATCGGCTGTGGACACAATCACTCGAACGTCGAGGTTTAGTATTTAAGAAGGATTAGTTAATCAGATAAAGTAGTCACAGAGAAAAACAGAGACGCGTTTCTTGCGTGTGCGCGAAATGAAAAAAACAAAACAAAAAAAACAAAAAGATTGATAGACGAATACATATAATATTTCATTACAGCTAGCAATATTCCACACGTCTCTGCGCCAAGTATGATACCTTTTGTACGCTTGCATAGCTTGAAGCGTCCACAAAGAGAGAGTGAATTATTTAGACCCAAGGTATTACTCAAACCTTTCAAATCAAATACTAAACTTTTGTTCTGCAATACTCCCACCATCACTAGCATGTATACTGCCAAATCATAGCACTCTTATTAATTGATATCTTATACCATAATTATTATGACATGAACTACACAAACATGAACGTATAAAACCTCCGATTATCAATAATCAATGAAACATCAAAATACAATTTTTCATCAATTAATAAAATTGATCGAAAAAATCTCAATCGCAATTAATTTACATCATTCTTAGCACTCTTTTGAACAACTGTAATTTCCGTCGAGTTCAATTTAGTCACGGCTCTAATTTCAAACTTACATTGTTAAGCTAAGTCAGTTCAGACTCAACTAGACGCCATCTATCTCTCTATCTCTCTCTCTGAATACTTATTTGATGATAATTGCAAATTGTTCATTAAACTTTATAATTATTTTATACAGAATATCCTCACTTAAACAAAAAACAGCTACAAAAATAAAAATTGGGATTTACTCCGCTTCCGAAACCCTCAAAATAAATGCAGCAATAAATTATAATTCACACATTCATTTTTTAAATTAATTTTCAGTCTTTGTTTATTATTACGTTTTCGCGCACTTGTGCATTATATTTTTCTGTTTGCAAAATTGTCCTATATATACATATATATATATATGAAAACTAATGTTTTTCATCAGGAAAGTAGAGAAGATGCTAAGTAATATAATAGGGATATGATGTCGAGCGTGTATTTTCCCATTACTAAAGTAAAACATCTACTTTTTTCACTAGACAAAAAAAGTGTTAATTTTACACTAAAAGATTTGGTTTACGTTGTTTATTCGAAATGCTAAAAATAAGCAATACACATAGGTTGCGGTAACACACACATGCACACACACACAACATACACACATACACGCATGTACTCACAAATACATGCACACACACACACACACACACACATATATATATATATATATATATATATATATATATATATGGGCGATTTTCTAAGGAAAACAGCGGATCTCCGAGGCGGAGACGTTAAATTTAATATCGTTTAAAAAATCAACAACAAAAACCACGTAAATATACAAACGATAAAACTAAACAGTGACTTGTCTATGGCATCATAGCGTAATGGGTTAGGGCGCTGGACTGAAATGCATAAGGTCCGGGGTTCGAATCCTTACAACAGTCAAACTACGCTGAAGAGAAGTAGGGCTCCGAAACACGCGTGTCCGTGGATTATATATATATATATATATATATATATATATATATATATATATATATATATATATAAGCACCTTTATTTTCCTTGACTCACAACCGTTCACAATATGCCTAACTGGATTTCAAAGGATATGACGACTGTTTCGTTTCAAACATCCCTGATACAGTGAAGTAGCCATATAGAGATTGAAACAACTAAATAAACTGAAAATTTAGTAGAAATAGAAAAACATACACACACGCGTAGCAAGCACATACACATATGAATATGTATATATAAACATATCAATATATATATATACGTATAAACACACATCACACACACATATATATATATATATATATATATATATATATATATATATATATATATATATATATATTCCTTATAATGCAATGCCAATTTTAAATATTTTATGATGACAGTGTCCAGACTCAGAAAATCAGTTTGTCTTTCGCAAATCAGATTATTTATTTATTTTTCCCCTCCCTTGAATAAACGTTGAGTTCTCTAACTTCGTTTTCGAGCTGAAATGATAAACGATTTGATGTAAGCCCGGTGCGCTGGAACTGCGGTTCATCCGATCTTATAGACGTCAGCTTTATTTCGTTTGCTCTGAAAAGGCAAACATTAATTTAATTTTCCCTTGAAATGACATTAATTCAATTTCCTAATCTGATGTACGTGTTGTACTAAGCGGAGCTGGAAGCGAGAGAAGATGAAGAAGAAGAAGAATCAAATAAATAAAAAAAACATCCGCAAATATATTTACACGCTTATCTACTCGTATAAATATCCACACAGCACGCATAATCGAATTACAATCTGGAACCCAATAACATAACAGAACATGCTCCCACAGCCTTTCCCGTTCATTCGCTTTTTTTTTTTCTAAAAGAAATATGCGTTGATAAAGACGGAAAAATAGCTAGAAGTATAGTGTAAAACTGGTTATAAAAATGGTTTAGTTGAAACTGACATGCATTTCCTTCGTGGTTTCGGTATATTTATCTATACACTAGATTATATGCATCTTGTTTATTCTTATTATGGGAGGGGGCATCGTGCACACTAGGTAACGTTACCCTCTACCCTGCAACCCCTCTCCCACAGAAGAGACGTTGCGAGCCTATCCTTGTTTTATCGTTATTTTCATGGCAGGTGCTCGTCTGAACTCCAATCCCTGGTCCCCCCTCGCCAATCCTTCACGAAAAACACCCGTCTAGCTGAATCCACTGTGAAAAATTTCCCCCACTCTATATCTGTGCCTAAATCAAAACGCGGATTCCATGAACAAAGCTTCTTTCTTAGAACTGCACGCCTGTGGAACTCTGTTCCGTCTGCCTGCTTCCCTCCGGACTACAACTTGGATGTCTTCAAGTCTAATGTTAACAAATTCCTAATGAACCGCCCCCTTAAGTAAACACTCCATCAAATCTCCACACTAACGTAATGTACTTGCAATAACCCTTATCCCTGAGTGGCTTCCGGGCCTTGATAAGTGGTGATCACTGTGTAAAAAAAAAAAAAAATGCCGGTGCTTAACATAGAAAAAAAAAGGGTTGTGCCAGGGCATCCGTAAGAAGAAGGCCTAGTCACTGAGTAGCGTTTATTTGTTGATGTCAGAGTGTAAAGTACTTGTGGGTGCAAAGCATATAAACAGGATTATTCTAAGGGAATTAATACTATACACTATACGTGGGCACGGTATTTCTGTTTAAAATTAGTGCATCTTAAATCTAGTAATCGTTTGCTATTTCAAAAGGATGTTGTTGATATCGTTTTCAAGCTTGAAGTACATGAGGATGATATAATTATTCTTTGATTTAAATTCACGATGATTGAAAAATCTGTGTCCATCGACAAATCTTAAAGAAATACTTCCTTTTCCCTAAAACGTGAGATAGTTTTTATTATCATAGTACATAACTCATTATTTAATTAAGCTTCAATTATTCTATCGTTCTTTTATTACTATTTGTATTATTAAAATTACGTTGTTGTTTTTTTATTCACTAAATGTATAATTGCAGCTTCCGGTATTTGTTATTGCAATTAACAGAAAAAGGCATAAAAGCGCAAGGAGTAAATGTAACCCAAAGTGGGATATATTAATATTCTACCGAATGCAGAAACACATAGTTTTTGTATTTATTCATATTTATTGACGTTGAGTTTCAATATAATTAGCATTCCATATTTTTCAATTTCTAAAGGTTTCTACTGCTTTCTAGAAACCTTTCATTAATTATTAAGAGTCAAACTGTTTGACAGATCTTGCTTCCTTGTGCCAGATGCGTGGAGTTACTTACCAGTGATCATGCCTTTTAAAGGAAATCCTGGTTATAGCCACATAAACTGATTCAACGGGAACGGGTGGTCTTGTTAAATTACATTATTCAGATATGCATGATTATAAGATTAAGATATGCAAAATAAAAGTATAAAATATGTTCACATCAGAGTTAAAATTACTTCTTTTTCTTTGTCAACTATAAATTCTATTCTCTCTTTTTCATGTGTAACGGTTTCCTCCCATAAATAACATCATTTGAGGTTAGCTGATGCATATCTGAAAATAGTATTCCGCATACAGAATAATGGTATTGAAGAGTGAAAAATAGGAATAACAATAAAGTAAATGAAGGCGATTGATGTAGATAGTGGCGGATACGACTGTCGTAAATAATAAGAATAAAGACTGAAATGGAAGATGAAGAAGAGAGAGTTGAAAAGAGGAGACGGATAGAAAAGACGGGAAAAGAAGAGTAGTTGAGACATAGAGATATGCAGGAAAAAAAATTTAAAAAAAAAAATGGAGAAGAGACTGGAAAGCCGAGAGTAAGAAATATAAATACATATTCCAAAGGTTTAGGAGTCTTACAAGTATACTACTAAAGTTGTGAAACTATAATATATGCTTGGTTCATTCCATGTCAAATCAACAATTGGGGCGGGGGGCACAAACCATGTACGACACGGATTTTTTTTTCAAATTTGCTGCACTTATAGATCTCTATGAAAGGAATTGAATGGCGCTTGTTACACATCTTAAGGTGAAGGGGTGTTTGAGATATGACCTTGACCTTCTTACAAAAATGTCAAGTTTTATGCAGAAGTGACCAACTTTAAAAGACGATATCTCTGTTATTTATGGGCCTGCAACGTTCATATATTGTAACATTATAAAGTGAGTTGGATAAGTGAAGAGAAGACATACTAAATCACAGGAGTGTAGTGAGGAAGATACACGCAGGATAGGCACGCCAAAAACAAAGGAGGAAATAAGTATTTTTTACGGAGCCTCTATTTAAAAATCTACCAAAATTCACGTTACCATATGTAACCATAATCAATACGAAATTTGCACTGATTATTAAGTCTAAACTTAAATAAACTTTTTTAATAATCGATATTTATGTATAGATATTTTGCCTACAACCCCCTTCTTGATTGGTGGGTAAAAATATGCTTAAAATAATTAGCCGAAACTGAGCAAAATATATTGTATTGTGGGAAGGTTAAGTGTAATAGATAAAAGAACCCAAAAAAAAACAAAAAACAATTGTGCACGTGTCAGATTTTAAGGTTAAAATCTGAATGTTGACTGTATTTTATTTTTTATCTTTTGCGTTTTGCACTGTGAAATTCGTTTAATATGTTGATAAGAATTATTATCTTTCAGATTAACAAAAAAATGATTGTATATGTTCATTATTCATCATGCGAAAAACACTACTTCAAAAATGTTTGAAGAATAAATTAATAATTTTCTTTTAATGAACCCAATATTGTTAATATACAATTAAATGGGAAATACTTTGGAAAATCGATACCAAAACAGAAAAAATCGATAAATAATAGTGCTTTTTTTCTAAAAATACAATAATTGCTATCGGCAATTTCCTGTTTTTTTATCTATGGTGGCCCAACCGTGATACTGGACGCAAAAGTTTTTTTTAACACATACGACGCCTAGCATTGCCAAAATAGTCACCTATCTGGTACTGGCTAGCTTTATCCCTGCTTAACTTCGGTGGGTATGTAGGAACATATATATATATATATATATATATATATATATATATATATATATATATATATCGCTTATGAAATAAGTATTAAACCCTTCACTTAAACGTCAAAGTAAACGTTAAAATACATGGCTAAATATAGTTTATTAAGTCCACTCCAGCCATCTGTATTTAATTTTAAACTATCATTATCTTTTTGAATTTCGCTACGCTAATGTGTAGATTCATATGAAAAGTTGGAATTATTTGAAATTCAGGAACTTATATTATAATATTTTTGCATATTCGCATAGCAAATTACCCTATATCTTATATATTTTTTTTTTTATTCAATTTTCACCCCAAACAAGGCACAGTGCCACTTTGAAGCAGGGGGCTACTATTAGGGAATTAATTAGCGGGGTCATTATGAAGGGAGAAGAGTAGAAAGATGTTTGTTAACATTACACTTGAACTTCTGCATATCAGTGCAGTTGGGAAAGCAGAATCCCGGAAGGGAGTTCCAAAGACCCGCAGTTCTGGGGAAGAAACTATTGGAGTAAAAGGCTTTCTTGCACCTAGGGATCTCCACTGTAAAGGGATGAGACTTAGTAGCTTGTCGGGTTTGTCGGGGGTAGTTACGTCGGGGAGGTACAAGTGTTTGCAGTTCGTCAGAGCATTCACCATTAAAGTATTTGTAGAACAGGCAGAGGGATGCAACATCTCGTCGATGGGACAGAGGTTGAAGCCCAGATGACAGTTCAGGACCTATCAGGTTTGCGACTCTTTTTTGAACCCTGTCCAGGAGCGAGAGACAAGCAGCAGATGCACCAGCCCAGATGTGACAACAGTACTCCATACATGGGCGAATAGATAGAAAAAATTGTTGGGTTCAATAACCTTTCAAAAATTGCGGTGAATGGTGTGGTTTTGGAAAATTTTTAATTCAAAATTCTAATAAAAATATTAGAAAAAGCTTTATATTATTCTGCTTACCATAAAATTTAGGCTTTTAACTTTCTGGAAAAAAAGTTGCGTAGGAATAATGGATTTTAATAGATTTTAATTCGTTTTAAAAACAACACCTATTTGCTTTTCAATTTCTTTGGCCGTGCCTACAAGAATGGTAAGTATAGAGGGGAAATTGGAAAAGTAAGTTGATTGGAAAAATCTATTGTTTTAAATGTCTTCTATTTGTCTCTTTTTTTCTCTCTGTCTTTTCTCTCTCATTCTCTCTCTTTCTCTCTGTCTCTAATTCTACGTGCCTTTATTTATTTTTGTGCCATTCTACTAGAATTTTATATTCGTTATTAACTATACTATGAAACAATTTTCCATACATGTAAGTGAAAATATGCGCGGTGTGTAGAAAAACTTATTTTTATTTCATCTAGTATATATATATATAAATATATATATATATATATATATAAAAATATATATATATAAATATATATATATATATATATATATATATATATATATATATATATATATATATATATATATATATATTCTTTTAGTATCAAGCGAAATAAATCGGTTCATGTTTGGAGCAAGATAAGCGTCATTGTTATTTCTTTCTATTCATCATCTAGCTTTCATCTCGATTTTGATGGGTGATGTTTTTTGTTTTGTTTTTCTGTTCGTTTCTATCATTTCCGGAATATCGAAAGAGCCACCGTTACTTTTATTTATGTTTTATTTTTTTAATTCTGAGTGATAAGCTTTTCCCATTCCTGTCATGTTCACTTGCGTCAATTCCCCTCTACAATGCTTCAATGTAAATTCACTTGACACCCTGGAATAGACAACGGTTCAGTTCAGTGTCGACTCGACCTCATAAGGGAATAAAATGAAGCTCTTCATAAGTGACAGGTGCGTTAATGCTATCAGTATACACATGTGAATAAAATAAATCGCTAAATACAGGAGTCTCGACATGGTATGAAATATAATACAGAGTTAGAGTATGGAAAAAAAAGTTCCGTAAAGAATAAATATCTCTCACGTACATTACACCAGAAATATAGCATTTGGATCATTAAAAATACTTTCCGCGTCTTGCAAGTTATATTAACAAGATTTCGGTCGGTGTAAGGCTTTTATTTGATCTACTGGGATTTTTTATCGTTCCGTCAGCCATAAAAATAACGTAGAACCATTAACTTATGAACGAAATAATATAAAAAAATCTTTCGATCCCCTATAATGTTACACATATCCAACTTACTTTTATTCCGATGATGCAAACCAACCAGGAATTAATATAGTATGGCGGCTTCTTTTTTTCTGTTTTTTTTTTGTTTTTTTGCAAATGCTAATAAATTATTGTGCAACGATAATGAAACAGTACTGTATGTGGATGGCTATATAGTTTAGCATCCCTCTTTTGGGTAGAACACTTTGGCAATTGTATCTCAACAGCTACTTAAATGGCTATAAATCTCGCTGTTTGTTTATGCGTAAATAAACAAGCAGCTCGAGCACTGTAAAGGGGTGGACAAGTATTTATGTATATGGACATTTGATGAGATACTTTCAAGCACGGATCTCATGGGTCAGTGGGTAGCACTGCCGACTATCAACGCGATGGTTGTAGGTTCAATCCTCGGCTAGTCTAGCCACATTGATGATTTGTGATGCATTCAAATTTATTAATATGGGCATTTGTTGAGATGACTATATATGTGTATACATAAATATATATATAGAGAGAGAGAAAGAGGGTGATGGGGGGATTCATAGATCTATGTACAATAGTACATCTTGATATGTTTTAAAAACCCCGTAAGCAGGCGTCAGCAAAACTGCTAATAATTTATTTAAAAACTATGCATTACATAATTATTTACTGTTCGGAAAATATTCTAACACTCCATTTCAGATGTCCCGCGATTCAGAAAATTAAGATAGTTCGAAAAATGGAATCCGACGATCCTCGATTTCATCATCAACCGAATTCTCTCAAATGTTTATCCTAGGGAATGTGCCGAGTTTATACGTGGTGTCTTTGTAAATGTATTAGAATTAACTATTGCGTAGCATTGTTTAAATATAACTTGTTGCGTCATTATGGATATTACATTTTATCTTTTTCCATCAAGTATTCATAGTTAGATGAGATGAGTGTAATGTTATTTTATTTTTTGTTCTGTGACTGGATTCAATTCTGGTGCACCTGACTAATTATTATTACATAGAGCAAGGATATATATTTGAATGAGATCATAGTACTTCTCTAGAAATTACAATATATAGTTTCACATGAAGTTTAATTTGTATACACACAAGCACCCACACATACACCCCCGTATATATATATATATATATATATATATATATATATATATATGCAGTATTTGTTTAATACTGATGAATTAAATGAAAACTGGAACGATGCATTAGTAGGGATCATAGACAATAAATAAGATACTAGACATGATTGTTGTATTGATAATTTCAGGAAATGAGAGACGAAACAGATGACGTCGTCATTTCCGCAGATAACTCAAAAGTGTTCACAAATATCTTAGTTAGTACCAAGTCTTTATAGACTATATAAAGGATTTTGCCACATTTAATACAATTGACTGGGTGTTTGGTGTCTCCAAAGTTTGTGAAGACCTTTCGGTTCTTTCACATATACATGAAAACACGATTAAGCATTTATTAAAAAAAAAACTGAGTGAATTAGGGTGGAATAAAAACACCGAGAGTTTTTACTTTAGAATGTGGTATGGTAGTTCTTATTACCTCCTAACGATTGTCAGTTTGGCATACATATAATTATATTGTAGTTCTAGTATGTTATTTCACATTAAACGTCATAGTGTTACATTAAAAACCGCAAATTACTTCAACAAAGAATCGATATACGCAGATGATGTTTATCTTTAACGCACTTTCTCAAACACACATGTTGAGTTTAATGCCTTCTAAAGCACAGGTAATATTTTAAGACAAACTATTACCGGAAAATGATCGCCGTCTGTTTTAGTAACGAAAATTGGAGAGTTAAGAAGTTAGAACGCAGAACGGAGATTGAATCATGTAAAATGATAGATTATCCTAGAGTTAATTAAAGCAGACAGGTCCAATATAGTCACAGAAGAGATTATTTGATAGTGCAATTCAACTTAATATGCATCTGAAAATAAAAATGTCCTAGGTTACACTGAAGCATAGAAGAATTGCCTGGTGTTACTGTTTACATGGAAGTTAAAAAGATTTTTTATTTTGTATAAACAAGCACAAGGTAAGTCTTACATTGAGCCATCTGTATTTTGCAACCTGAACCTTGGGACAGGAAGACTCGGGTACATTAACTTATTTAGCTATGTAGTTTGCATACCTGAGCCAAATGTATTTCAATGAAAAGAAAAACAATATGAAAGGTTAAATAAAGTTTAAAACAAATAATGAAACATATTTGCGATAAAATAAAAATTATTAACAAAAAGTTGACTTTTTGCAAACATAATATCGGTAAACAACCTGTCAGAGCGAGGTGTGGGTTATAGAACAAAGGAAAGAGAATAATATAGTATCGAAAATCGGAGAGTTAAGAAGTTAGATCGCAGAAGAGAATGCAACAGACATTGAATCTCGTATAGACTATCCTAGAGTTAATTCTGAGAATTAAAGCAGAAATATCAAATATAGTTCCAAAAGAGATTATCTGACAATGCGATTAAACTTAATATGCATCTAAAATAATGATTTCTAAAGTTACACCGAAGCATAGCAAAACTGCCTAGTGTTACTGCTTACAGGGAAGTTAGAAAGGTCTTTATTGCATTGTTAAAGTCAAGTACCAACGGCAGGTGAACAAAAGGAACCAGAAATCGAAAAGGGGAATGTCCACCATCTATGTGCTATGCATAGCATATACAATTGAACAACTGTTTTTTTATAATTATAAAATTATCGTTTCATTGGATTGTTACGAATGTGTAAAATACCTACACTTACTCATGTGCACGCACACGCGCATTGGCAAAATTACAACGCTGCACTAAGAGTATTCATATAATGAGAGGAAACGCATTGGTTTCTGTATATAAGCAAACTTAGAACTCTTTAAAACAATATTTTTTACAAAGGAATCACTACTTATCAAGGCCCAAAGGCCACTCGAGGACAAGGGTTAACGAGTGTACAGTGGTCAAAAGGATAATATCATAGTAATCGTTAGCGGTGTAAATTTGGTAAACTGGATTACTTTTGGCGAACAGCTTAAAACGAACTTGTTTACATTACACTTGAAGACGGGCATATTGTAGTCAGCTGGAAAGCAGGTAAACGGAAGAGACTTACACAGTTGTGCAGTTCTTAGAAAGAAGCTTCGTTCATGGAATCCATATATAGGTTTAGACACAGATAAAGAGTGGGGGAGATTATTGGTAGTGTTTACAGCTAATCGAGTGTTTCTCGTGAATGTTTCGCGAGGGGAGGGAGCGTATATTCGAGCTTGGACGCGCACTTGCCATGAAAATAACTTATAATCTCCGGTTAACACATTACGAGGTCCTTTGACTGGTTGCACCGCTTCCACTTCGCCGTATTGGCTGAACACCGCACCGAGTTGAGTGGAGCTCAAATAACATGGCACTCCCAGTACTGAGACTGTTGTCCTTCTTTCCCCATGGTACTCTGGTTTCAGATCCAGGTTTTTCCAATGCAAGTTGGCCTTGGAGATTTTGTTTGCTTTCTCCTTGTCTGGGAGCAGCAGCTCCCACATCGCGTAGCTCCTTCTACACATGTATCTCGCCGGGATGTTGACGTCATATAGAAGCTGCGCCATGATGTCCTTGTTCTTTCCAGTGAGTCCTTTGGTCTTGGAGTCCAAGGTTACCAAGGAAAGAACCCTCGTTTTTAGTTCCTCCAAGGCCCCTGGGAGAGGCTTTATAATATTTCCCT
Organism: Euprymna scolopes; assembly: GCF_053919585.1. Classification (NCBI taxonomy): domain Eukaryota; kingdom Metazoa; phylum Mollusca; class Cephalopoda; order Sepiida; family Sepiolidae; genus Euprymna; species Euprymna scolopes. The sequence continues at coordinate 39,594,112 of NC_136495.1, read as the reverse complement.
TCGTAAGTTCTTTATAGGTGGAATAAAACAATTCCTTATATTCCTGGGGCATCAGTTGTTTTTCTTCCGGTGCCCAGGACGCTGCTTTGTTGACTTTTGGTTTCGAGTTGTCACTTTCCGCTTGAGCTGACTTGCTCTCTTGGTCCCTCTTGGTTGGATTGGGCGCGGTGGCATTGTCTGGGGTGCTGCTAGTAGGCGCGAGAGCGGGCCAATCTTCCTTAGCGTTGGATGGTGTTGTTATTCCTTGCTCTCCTCCCTTCTTCGTGGCTGCTCTCTTTTTCTTTTCATTGCCATTTGGCGAGGCTGGGGACGCGGGTTGGCTTGCATCGCCCCCTTCAACTATAGGCTGATTCTTGACTGAAGTATGAACTAAGACTTTAGTGGTCTAATGTGTTGTGGATGATTCTTCGCCTGACAACCCTTTTATAGACTCGATTGTGGCATCGATTAACTTTGCTGTGTTTGTGCTTCTCTGGTCAGCATCGCCCGCTTGAAGCTTTGGTGATGAAGATGTTGTTGTCCCTAAGGATGGAGGAACTTGGTGTACCACGGGCTGTGGTTTCTGTTCATTAATTGCCTGTTCCTCCTCCTTACTAGTTGTTGCTCCCTTTTCTGGGGAGCTCTCCTCCTGGGTAGCCGAAGTTTCAGCAGTGGATGGTGTTGAGGGCAAAGGATCTGTAGGTTTCCCAGGCTGTGAGCCACGACCTCCGCCAGTGTGGTCTTCTTCCCTTATGGAGTTATCTCCTGGGGAGCCGCCCTTCTGGGAAGCGGGGCTTGTTTTCGGTATTCCCGTTGCTTTGCTGGTATCCAGGAGTTCCGCGGGCTGTGGCTTGACTCTCTCATTTCCTGATTTGGCTTTTTGGGTGGATGAGGGTTTTTTTCACCGCAGGAGCAACATTCCTGATTTGGGGCGGTATTCCCTTTTTGAACGGCATACTGCGTGGCGTCGACCAAAGTGTAATTAGAGTGATGGTGGGGTGAAGAAAAAGAAATTGTGGTGGGGTACGGCTGTGGACGGAAGGGGGGGCGGGATCTGAAAGTGAAAAAGTGGTTTAGTCAGCTCAGATCCCCGATGAGGGGGAGAGCAGAGAAGAAAAACTCAGTTGGCCCCTTGCGGGTCAGATTGTCGCTCAGCAATTAAGAGAGAGAGAGAGAGAGAGAGAGAGAGAGAGAGAGGATAGACATCTCTTCCCAGAAAAGGGGACAGAAACGAAGAAACACCCCCCACAAAAAAAACTACCTTCCCACAAACAACCCAACAAGGAAGCGAAAAAGTGTCCCCGGTCTGCTCGATTCAACGGGAGAGCAGCGAAGGAAGACAAAGTTTGTGCCTGGCAGGTCATAGTGCTGCTCAGGCAATTAAGAGGTGAGAAAGGAGGCCATTCCCTGTCGCTCGAGGGATGAGACCGGAATAAAGGAAATAAACCAACAAAAGCAAATCGCAACTACCAGCTAGTGGTGCGGTCCCGAAATTTCAGGCTCCTAAGAAGGGATTGGTTTTCGGGTCCAAACTCCCACAATGTGGAGCCGGTTCTTGAGATCCTGACTCCCCAAAAGAGAGGGTCTGGTCCTTGCAAAAGCAAAGGTTAGTAGAGTGAACGCCTTGAACCTAGCCCGAGAGCCCGGTGGCGGATCCCTTCAAAAGAGCAAAGAAAAAGTAGCTGAGGAACAGATGGTATTTATTTGCTCCCCCACCGAGCAAATTAGGCACGAGGCCGATTTTTAATGTGAGGAGTGAAGGGAGGGGGAAGGGAAAAAGGGGACCAGCTCCCGAGAGGCGGGAAATGGGAGCTGGTTAATGGTCAGGCATGTGGGGCCGCCCCCACATCTGGTCTTTGCTAGTCATAGCTAGTCATAGCTTGCGGCATCTGCCGGAACAGATACTACACTTTGATCTTAGCCAAAGCGTAATATAGTTTTCTAAGAAAAAAAATAATAAATAACCGACGCAGCATATAGTTTAAAGGTGGAAAGGGGAATATGGAGTAAGTCACGGAAATGACCGAAGCAGTTTATATCTCAAAATTACTTTATCAAATATATAAAAGCTGAAACAGCCTACGATTTAGACATTACATTATTTCATGTATGTTTTTAAAGATATGAAATCAGTCCAGGAAATAGCCGAAACCGTTTACGAGTTAAACATTATTATATTTAATTCATATTTTTAATAGTGGAGTGGGGTATATAGAGGCAGTCCCGGAAATGGCTACAACAGTTTACGTTTTAGACATTAATTTATTTAATGTATATTTTGAACAATCGGGTGCCGGAAATGGCTAAAACGATTGGAACATTACTTTATTTCATATGTATTTTAACAGACATTATTACATAATTATTATTTTCGTAAGTGGGGGGGGGCGATAATGTTGGTTAAAATTATGAAAAATTATTGTTAGTAACATATCCAAGAATTATGAAAAATGATGAAATGTAAGTTAATTGATTAGCATTTTCTTTAACGAAATAATAAACTAAACAATGTATCAAAGTTATTATTTTCGTAAGATGGGTTACAATAGGGGTTAAAATTATCTAAACGTATTGTCGAAATTAGTAACATACCCAAGAATTATTAAAAATGATGAAATATGAGTTAATTGATTGGTGTGTTTGTAATGAAATAATCGGCCCAGGCAATGTATAAAAGTTATTATTTTCATAAGGGGATGGGCATAATGTTAGCTAAAATTAAGAAATATGATAGTCGAAATTAGTAACATATCCAAGAATTATGAAATATGATGAAATGTGAGTTAATTGATTGGTGGGTTTGTAATGAAATAATCAACCCAGACAGTATATCAACGTTATTTTTTTCGTAAGGGGGGGGCGATAATGTGGTTTACATTATGAAAAATGATTGTCTGAATTAGTAACATATTCAAGAATTATGAAAAATGATGAGATGTAAGTTAATTGATTGATTGTTTGTAATGGAAAAATCGTCCCAGACAATATATAAAACTTATTATGTTCGTAAAGACGGGGGGCGCGATAATGCTGGTCAAAATTATGAAAAATGTTTGTCGAAATTAGTAACATATCCAAGTATTTAAAAAAAATACTGAAATATGAGTTAATTCATTGGTGTGTTTGTAATGAAATAATAAGCCCGGTCAATTTATCAGTTTCTGTATGTGGTCAACAATATTTTTTCTGAATTATCAATGTTAACTTCGGGGAATGACATCACAGTTGTAGTGGTGAGTAGAAATACACATAATTATGTTGCTTTTTAATGTGCTCTGAAGTTCTCTATGAATTAACAAACCTTCACTTTCGAGGTGGGGATGGAGAGAGTAACGTCCATTTTGGGTTCACTGTGCAATCTCTCACAATGAGTATTCGAAAACTATGGAATAACTATGGAATCATATTCCGAAAATGATATCGTTTCTCTTACTAATGTGTTGTTGGCGGTTGTAAGGGTGGATTATATTAATATTTAAATATGTGGTAAAGTAAAAGTTGCCTAATTATCATTCGCGTAAATGCATTTATGTACTTATTTGGAAAAACTGCTGAGTTATGGTCAAGAGATTATATCATTTCACTTAAAATGATTGTGTCGGTAGAAGGAAGGGAAAGAACACAGTAATGTAAAATTTGGTAGTGAAGCAAGGGTTGCCTAATCACAAAGCTTCTCAACATATTTGTTTATTGGTTTGTAAAGCCTGGTGAGTAATCTTCCGAAATGGCGTCTTTTTTTCCAAAATAACTTGTTGTTGGTAGTGGGGAAAAATGAAACAGAGGAATGTGGAATGTGCAAGGGTTGTCATATCACTTAACTGTGTCAATGTATTTATGCATTAATTTCAAAATCCTGCTGAGACATTTTCCTAAAATTAGAAATTTATTTACAATAATAGTGCCGATAGTGAGGAAGGAAAGAAACGCAGTAATGTTGAAATTTATGGTGAAGCAAGGGTTGCGAATTCCTTAACCAACACAATGTATTTATGTATTATTTTGAAATCCTAATGATCCATCTTCAAAAAATTATTTCATTTTTCTTAAAATTATGGTAGCCTTGATGGGAAGAGAAATTATTTCATATATGTTGTACAATAACTGACGAGAGTATGTTAAATTGTTTCATATGTGTATATAAATTACCCGTCTAAAGGTAGGTAAACATATTTTAAATATGTGTTGTAAATTACCCGTCCCCAGAAGGTAAAATTATTTCATATACATTCCCGTCCCAAAAAAGTAAAATTATTTGATATATATATACTGTAAATTACCTGTCCTAGGGAAGGTTCAATTATTTCATACATGTGTAATAGCTGTCCTAGGGTATGTAAAATATTCTTTTGCTCGAAATAGCAAATGATACATAGACATGAAAAATGTCTCTCTTCAAAGAAGACCAATTATATTCAAAATCAACCTCAATATTCTCATTGTTTATATGGTCCCGAGAAACGCCGGGTAGCCCCGCTAGTATATAATAAATTATTAAAAACTGGCAGGGATTTGTTGAACTGAATAAATAGTATAATTGTATATATACTAGCAAAAGTACCCGTCGTTGACTGGGTTTAAAAACAGCCTACAGAAAATGGACTCTGATTTATGAAAGTATTAAAGTGTGGAGGTTATGAAAAGGAAGGGTTGTAAAGAGATAACTTCGAATTTGGGGCTATCAAAACCAAAGCAAAACATGACGAAAGTAAAAATAAAATAGATAAACCCCATAATTTATTATACCATACCTGTTCACACTAAAGCACTTATCACAATATTATGTGGATCTATATTAAAAAAAAACTTGTTAAACTTTGTCCCATATTTCCATTCTATGGAGGTCAGGCGCGAACGAACGCCCATAATTTTATTATTCAATATTTCTTCAAACTTAAACATAATTATCAAAGTATACTTACGCAGATAGATATGAAAAGTCTTTATTAAAGTCTGTGCCTATTTCCATTCTATAGAGGTCAGGCGCGAACGCAGACCCCGCAATTTTGTTATACCATCCCTATTTAAGTTAAAACATACTTATCAAAGTATTATTTTTTTTTTTAATTATATTTTCACCCCAAACAAGGCACATTGCCACTTTGGTGTAGGGGGCTACTATCAGGGGAAACATCTACTGGGGCACTATGTAGGGATTAGGGCAGCGAGATGTTGGTTCACGTTGCACTTGAACTTATGCATGTCAGTACAGTTGGGGAAGCAGTGACCTGGAATGGAATTCCAAAGTCTAGCAGTTCTGGGGAAGAAACTACTGGAGTAGAAGGATCTTTTACATCTAGGTATCTCTACAGTGTGGGGGTGGGATTTTGCAGCTTGTCGGGTCTGTCGAGGGTGTTCACGTCGTGGGGGCACAAGTGCTTGCAGTTCTTCAGAGCATTCACCATTATAATACTTGTAGAACAGGCAGAGGGATGCAACGTTTCGACGATGGGACAGAGGCTGAAGTTTTGATGCCAGTTTAGGGCCTATCAGATTTGCGACTCTCTTTTGAACCCTGTAGAGAGACTAGTAGCCGATGCACCGGCCCAAATATGACAGCAATACTCCATACATGGGCGAATAGTGGCCTTATAGAGGTACAGGATACTTTCGGGTGTTAGAAGTTTTCTAGCACGGTAGAGAGAGCCCACCTTCCTCGCAGCGGCCCTGGCAATGCCCTCGATGTAATTGTTCCAGCTCATGTTTCCTGTGAACGTTAGGCCAAGGAGCTTGAAAGACGTACTCTCAGCCAAAGAGTTGTTGGCCATTGCTATAGGTGGTAGAGAAGGTTTCCTGTAATTATTGAATGAAACCAGTTTTGTCTTGGTGGCATTGAACGTTACCATCCATTTTTGTCCCCATTCCACTACTGATTTGAGGTCATCCTCTAGTGATTCTGCCATTACTTTAGATATATGTTCATTTGTTTTCCTGTCGTGCCTGCTATAGAGTGTGGTGTCATCAGCATATATACCCATCTCAGAGGCAATTTTATCGGGGAGGTCATTTATGAATATCAGGAACAGCAGAGGACCAAGGATAGATCCCTGGGGCACTCCCGCATTTATATTATATTGTTTAGACGTACGACCGTCGAGGACAACCTGGATTTTTCTCTTATCTAAGAAGGATTTAATTATGTTAAGTATTCTACCAGTGATACCGTAAGATCTAATCTTCCTGAGGAGACCCTCATGCCATACCCTGTCAAAAGCCTTAGATATATCTAGAGCTACCGCTCTGCCCTCTCCCGCTTTGTCCAGTGAATGGTATATGCGTTCAGAGATTACAGTGAGGATGTCTGCCGTGGAACGGGCTTGTCTAAATCCATATCAAAAACACTTGTAAATGTTTTTTTTTATTTTTTATTTTTTTATTTCCATAGTTTGTGGACCAGCCGCGAACGCAGACCCAATAATTTTAATGAACCACTGTTCTGCCAGATCAAACATATCCATTACTGTGTCTCGATACATCTTCTATCATAATATGTAATCAGTTTTTTAAAATAGTCAACGATATGAGAGCCTATTCGTCATCAGACGCACACACACACACAGACGTTCAGCTTTATATTATATATATATATATATATATATATATATATATATATATATATATATATATATATATATATATATATATATATATATATATATATATATATATATATAAGGCTCTTTGGATAACCTATAGTCTCTTTTTGTTTAAATTGATGACGTCTGTTTTTTTATTATTATTATTATTATTATTATTATTATTATTATTATTATTATTATTATTATTATTATTAGAATTTAATTTTTAGGCTATATTCAACGAGTATTCGTGAAGAATTTTTGACGCCAATAGTTTTCGTTTTTTTTCTGTTTTAGTGACTGTTGTCATCACTTCGTAGCATCCTTCCTTTAGGATCACTTCTGCTTTGCATAAACAACATTCACGGCGTTTAAATAATATAACAACTAGATTTAGACAAGACGATTTGTCGATATATATATATATATATATATATATATATATATATATATATATAGAGAGAGAGAGAGAGAGAGAGAGAGAGAGAGAGATAACGAGAGGGGGAAAGAGAGAGAGAGAGAGAGAGAGAGAAAGGATGAGTATAGATAGATAGATAGATAGATAGATAGATAATCAATGGAGTCTTTACGAATTTCTTTAATGTTCGAAGGTAAACTTATTTATATTAAGAGATATCATCTACTGGTTGTCAAATAATCCCAAGACTTGCAAAATATATTTTTATGATATTCAGCCTTCATCATTCCGTTGTCCACTATTTCTTCTGATTAAGTTATAAAGATTCGAGATCTGTAAAGGTCAAGATAACTGCCCGACTCTGAAAGAAATCGAATAAACGACAGCCATAAAAATCTCCCAGAAGAAATATCGGCTAAAATTAGGGGTCAGTGTGGAGGTCTTAAATTCGGCAAAATGCGGATATTAGATGCGGTGAATACGACCTTTCAGCCGTGGCAAAAATCAAAACTGCTGATCGTGACGGTGGTACAAGAAACATGTCGGAATTGCATGAGGAAGGTTCAAGAGGAAAACAAATAAACGAAGTTAGAACGCAATGAGTACGATGAGATATTTATGAGGATAAAATAAAGAAACACGAAGCGTGAAGGAGAACGAGAAAATACCATAATCTATAGCGATCGAATAACAATAAAATAATGGTTGATTTGAGCATCCATTCATTGCTCGTCAATGCCCGATGAAACCTGTATACTGATATAGCTAGTCTGTAACCGTATATGTGCAGTATTAGCAGCAACAACATAAAACATAATAAAATATGCATCTATATTATAATATATTTCTCTTGCTCTTTCTGCCTTTCTGTTTAGCTGTTCTTTCACTTTTTCTCGGAAACTACTGGGCTGATGAGAATGAAATTGTGCACAACCTTAGTTATTATAAGGTACAGCGAACAAGGTCATATGCTGCCCGTTCAATGTACAGTAAGTGATTAATGAGGATCACAGTATTCACGCAAAAATGAGCACAACTTTAATGATCTTCAACCACAGATTCGGCACAAAGCATTCATCCTTAGTCAATTTTTGCCCGTTTTCAACGAACTAAAAGGTCTTGTCTAATTTAATGATATGTATTTTCTATGTTTTTCTATTTATCTTTAATTACGTTATTTATTTATACTAGCTGGGTCTGTGGAAATTCAAAAGCGGCGTCTTTCCTTTTTTTTTCTAATTAAACCGACAATGAAAGATAAATTGTTGTTTCTATTCTTCTTATTTTTCGATCCCATTCGACTGGAGATCAACTTCTCTTTGGGCAACTGTACTGTCTGAAAAAAATAAACAGTTTTTATTATTTCGGCTGTTTTGACAACTTTCCAACTGGAGTATATGCATAATTAAACTGGATTTAATTTTGGACTCCATTCTCTCTAAAGAACTATTTTCTCCTTTCGGATTTCCTCGAAAGAATTTTCATGCAAGCTGAAATATTATGCGCGGTTTGTTTTTATATTTTTCTTTGTTTTTGCATATCCACCATTTTTTTACTTGCTTTTTTCTTTTTTTTTTTTTTGGCAATTTATCACTGCAAGAAATTGAGGTTTCACTTAATGCCATGACTAGAAAATTCTAGCATTGCTACAAATCTCATTTGCTTATTTCTTTATGTCCTCTGATGTGAAGAATAGTGAGAATAGCATTCTTTGAAACTCCGCGGAATAAGGACTTTGTAAATTGTTTTTTGGAGTATTCAGTAAACAATATATTTTGATTGTAAAGTTCAAAATACAGTTTTAATGTTCTTTCCCTTATAATAAGCTCTACCCTCTATTGCGTATTGAGCTTTTTTATTCGGTTGGAATTAAACTATCTATATATAAATGCTGGTACTTATATTAGACTATACTTTACGATTGCGTATATCAGGTAAACACTGCATCTTTTGATTTCATTAATATATATATATATATATATACATATATATATATATATATATATATATATATATATATATATATATATATATATAAAGAGAGAGAGAGATTATATTTTGTGTACAGAAAGTTTTTAGATATGACAAGTCATTGGTATCGTCGGTTTCCAGTCCGATTGTTAGAACCGTTTAAGATATCGATATCAAGCTCTCTTCAGCCAATACTCATACCAGATTATATGGATATCTTAAACGGTCCTAATCATAGGGCTGGAAACTTTCTGTACACAAAATAAAAAATATAAATACGCTCTTATATTTCGGATTTTCCTTTCAATTGAGCACTCTGCTGGATTTCTTTTTCCAATAAAAATAAGCATATATATATATATATATATATATATATATATATATATATATATATATATATATATATATATATATGATTAATTTGTAATGTAACAGACGGCCAAAAAAACGGCCGAGTAGCTGAAACAATAAATATATATATATATATATATATATATATATATATATACAGTGACAAAATCCGTTGCCAAGGCCGCTGGAAAAATGGTGGGATACTTCTATAGATCCAGTAGATATCTCACTGCTGATGCAATTCTCTATCTATATAAGAGCCAGGTACGTCCATCTGGGCGGCAGGAGCTGCTAGAAAGGACTTGTCCTGCCTTGATAGAGTTAAAACAGACTTCGTAGCCTTGTGGGGATGTCCTTTTCTCTTCCCTGCAAGCTCTTTCTCACAGAAGAGATGTTTCGCGTTTGTCTCTGCTTTATCTTAATTTTCATGGCAGGTGCTCGGCTGAGCTCCATTCTATAGTCCCCCTCGCCAAACTTTCACAAGAAACACCCGTCTAGCAGAAAACACTATCATTAGTTTCCCCCACTCTTTATCTGTGTCTAAACCTAAGCGTATATTCCATGAGCAAAGCTTCTTTTTTAGAACTGTACACCTTTTCTGCTTTCCAGCTGACTATAATATAGTCGTCTTCAAGTCTAACGTAAACAAGTTTTTGATGAGCCGTTCCATATAAGTAAACAAATTTACCGACTCTCCATTACTAACGGTTACTATATTGTCCAATTTATGCTGTACACTCTTTAACCCTTATCCTCGCATTGCCTCTTGACCTTGATAAGTGGTGATGCCTATGTAAAAAAAACTTAAAAACAATTAGTAACATCCTGTTCAACATAAAAGTATTTATTTTTTTTTACTTCAAATGTAAATCTATTTCTTCAAAATCTAAGTTTCCAATATGCTTATGTTACATAATATTAATCCTATTTAAAAAAAATATTTTTATTGTCAATACACAATTTACAGGTACTCATATTTTCTAACTATTTTTCGATTAATCCACTGTACTTATTAAAAAAATGCAAGTTTATTTAGTGTCTGACCCTATCCCCACCCCTTTTGTGCTGATGAGTTGTCAATATTAAAAAAAAAACATTCACTGTCAAGTTTTCCCAATATTATTTGTCAAGTTCCTTCAGCTATAATCGAAACCAAACCTCTGAATATTTATAATTATAAATTATGAATTAGTTTCAACAGGAAAAACAAACAAAATCTTTTTGTTTGTCTTTCCTGTTGAAACTCAATTATTTTATGATTAAAAATCTGTATAATCAATATTAATATAGCTAGGAGACATGCACCTATTGAGCTTATTATTTATCTACAGTATAAAGAGCAAGATTATTTTAAAGTATTGACACATTAAAATAAACTGCGGTCTTTAAACTCCAGGTCTAACTCCCTCTATGTAATGGTGTGGACGGGTGTTGAAAGCACATAGATTTATTAGCGTCATACTGTGCTTCTCCCAGACAAATCAACCCCACGTGCACGTCGTTACCACTGCCACGCAGACGGGGCTCTGATGAACGGCGAGTGTCCTGCGCCGTATAACTGGACTTCCACTGCTTTGTTAGCCAAGGTTCTTTTAACTAAAAGTTAAGGGTGATGTAACCCTGACGGAAACCTCCAGAGGAGCTTAAGCCCTGTAAGCTGCGGCATACATGACCCGCCGGCATGTGGAATATACTCTGGTGCCAAGCAACCCAAGTCCCAGTCATGGATCAAATGGCAGGATGGGTGGAAAGGGCTCCGTAAGCAGTGGTGAATGCAACCTCTCTAGGAGAAGGAAACCCCTGATATAAAACCTGCGGCGACTGCTGCATCCAATGATGTAGACTTGCTCTTCTTTTTGGTCCAATGTGGCAGTTGTTCAGAGAGTGGCATTGTCTCGGTGCAAAGTCTTTCCTCACTATAAAAAGCTTTGAGCGCAGGCATTATTGATATTTACCATCAGTGTGCATCTCGATAACAAACAGGCTGGCTGTAGCCTAAAACGGCAAACGGACAGCCAATGAGGACTGATGCGGATATGGGTGTCAATGGAAATAAAGGCTCTGGAACATCCAAGGTCTGGACCGGCAGGTGTTCAGGGCACCACAGCCTGGACCAGGTCATCATTAATCAGAAGTGAATAAATGCTACAGAAACGAATGGAATGCTCCAGACATTAGGATCATCTAGCATGAATCGAGCATCAGTTTGTAAATGACATAAGGATTCAAGGAAGGCAATGAGTTTGTACATGCCGATGAAGTGGGGGAGAGTAAGGAAGTCAGAACATTAGAGGTGATAGGTCAAATAAAGAATTTCATGGATAATGGTCGCCGTGTGTTTATAAAGACAACAAGTGTACAGTTTAATATCCGTGTGGGAATAGTACTCATAATTATTCGCGAGGAACTGAAGATACGGAACATTTGTGCGAAGTTTGTACAAGGGTGCCCAGAGAATATCAGAAAAAGTATGCCAATAAGAAGATAGTCGGGCTCATCGATTCAGATCCCGCAGATCTTGATGATCTGGTGACCTGCGATGAAGGCTAGATCTACTGCTACGACCGAAAGATCAAGGGCCAGTGGAAGCATACTGGCTCCTCTAGACGCAATAAGGTCAGATAGAGCAAATCCACTTGTAAACTTGTATTGATCACCTTCCTGGCAACACGGGTATGATCTACATGCACTGTGTTCGCACTGGACAGACAATAAACAAGCAATACTATGTTAAGGTTCTAAGGAATTTCCAGAAGAGATGTCGTCAGAAGATGCCAGCACTCTTCAATGCGGATCAGTAACATTTCATTTAGCACAATACATCAATCAACAACTCTTCTTTGTCACTGGCAATTTGAGCAAGATGAGCATTAAGACATTCCTAACACTCCCTATTATCCAGACCTTGCTTTCTGTGATTTTTGGTTATTCCCTTAGATCAAGAACGAGGCTGTCGTTATGAGACAATTGAAGAGATGAAAGAGGCTGTAACGATGGTCATTGACACGCTCACAGAAGATGACTTTCATGGTTCTTTCAGAAGTTGTTGGAATGGGCCAACAAGTGAATTGCAGCCGGAGGAAATTACTTCGAAGAGGAATAGAGTATCATGTGTGAACTATCAATAAAAGTGTTTATATGAGAATGTCTGGAAGCTTATTGAATGCACCTCGTATTTATTTCAGAAGTCCAGTTTACTGTTTTAATATGCATCGATTATGGAATCGAATATAATTTTATCAATTGCATTTTCATAGGAAAGGGTTACTTTTTTAAACCTGTTTTGTTGCTACATTATATAAGCAACCCTCGTAAATTTTTACACCATTTCTCATCTCGTTTCTCGTTTATATGCAATGTCAAGCTAACATAGCTACGGTTTATCGTCCTTACAGCACAGGATTTGTAATCCGAACCAAAAACAGGTCGTTTTTCATTGGCGTTTATTGATATAGGTATTTGGCGACGTGGAATAAGATTTCTTTCTTCTGCTTAAGAAAGAACTAAGATATTGACAAAATAATTGGAGAAAAAAAAACTAAGATAAATAATATTAAATTGTAAAGATTTAGCCCGGAACCGGATTTTTATAGATTCAATAAATAGAAAATATACACCGAATGTTCCATGGAGATTCCGTGATATATAGCAACTCTTCCAACCCGCTGGAAATTATCAGCAAAAACATGGTGAATATATAAATTTATTTTCTCTGCTGCTTTAGGCGTGTGTTTAGAAATTCGTTGGCAATTAAAACCATCCCGACATCTTCATATAAAAGCTTTATATTAATGTGTAATAACTCTGAAAAGATGGATTCGCATTTTCAATATATATATATATATATATATATATATATATATATATATATATAAATAAATATATATATATGTGTGTGTGTGTTTGTTCATATATATATATATATCATAAATTAGTAATTAAAATTCTATGACGTGTATATATATATATATATATATATATATATATATATATATATATAATACATATAATTGTCATATGACATGTTGCTTGACTACAGTGAGATGAACAATGGCATCTAAGAAAGATGAAGATGTCCAGTTTGTACATTCTGTAAAATAGTTTTAAGAAACTTAATGTGACCAAACCACATATTGGGTTGGTACAAAGTAATGACGTTTTTTATTAGATATGTCAAAAAACATTATTTTTGCACCAACCTAATAGAATTAATACAGATTTGAATCGTGCCATTATGCTTCTCAATAGCATTTTGTTTTTTTGTCGTCCATGAAAATCCATAATGTTTATAGAGAAGCGAATTAACCCCAAGTTCATCATAATGGAGCGGGGCCCTGCATGGTCGGCTTGTTAATATTATTTTTATTATTTTTATTGCCTCACAAGGAGCTTTCACACAAGTCTTCAGAGATCTTTCCCTGAAAAGAGCCTGTGGTGTTCCCTGGAAACTGAGTGACAACAAGTCTCCCCAGTTTTCCAGTACTTTCCACCTCTTTCGATAACATTTGCAAATAAATTTGCATTATCGCAACAGGTGCTTGCCATTGATTTCTCCTTGGCAGCAGCTATTAGTCTTTGCTAGGATTTGAGTGGCAATAAGCCTCCTCAAGGTCCCAGTTCTCTTCACACTTATTTGGCTGAGGTCTGGTCAGTTCATCGGTGTTTCCTTCATCCATGACTCTACTTGGTTATTTGGTCTCGATCTTTGGGGTGGGAGGGCAGTGATGTGGTAATGGAAGTAGGGTTGGGTTAGAGAACTTATAGATATGTTGTTTCAGTGTTTTTGCTTTCATTTTTTGCCTTTGCAGCAGTTTGTCTGGCCAGCACTTGTTGCTCCTGTGTGTTAGTTTTCACATTCAAGGGTTCTTCTTAATATTTCAGCGGTTTTTATTATTGTTGTTCGTTGTGTTTTTCCATTTATTCCTTTGATTCAAATTTCTCCCCTTCTTTTTCCAAAGTTTTATTTGGATTGTTTCTAGTGCTCCTATTATTATTATTATTATTATTATTATTATTATTATTATTATTATTGTTGTTGTTGTTATTGTTATTATTGTTATTATTATTGTTATTATTAGTAATGTTGTTATTATTATTGTTATTATTATTGTTATTATTATTGATATTATTAGTAATGTAGCTGTTGTTATTATTATTATTATTATCATTATTATTATTATTATTAGTATTATTATTATTATTATTATTATTATTATTATTATTATTATTATTATTATATGTGAGTTCATCAATATTTATTCTCCCATAATTTCCTTAGATAAGTGAATCCACACTAACATATACCTTATGGTATGTCTGAAAGAATAGATTCGATAGAAATGTGTTTATGTCGCCATTTTTTACTTTATGTTTATTTAACCACTATCTAATATTTTTTTAAATATTTGTACGAGCATTTAGAGAATAAGTGGCATTGCTTAAGTAAACTAATTTCCCTATTGTGTCAGTACCCACCACAATTATCTATGAGTATTAGAAAATAATATTTGTTTTATTTCTTACAGTGCTGTTTTCTTCTTGTTCTTGAACATTTCTATATATCATTTTGGGATGGAGTATCTTTTAGATTGGGCTTTATAGTTTATGTATTCATTTTATTGCGGGCTGTTATGCCCATCTTATAGCTGTTTTTTTTTTTTTACAAAATTTCGGCCAACTCATCCTCTGGTCTTCTTCAGTTGATTAACCGCGACAGGATAGGAATGCTTAGTCTTGTAACTGCATCCGTAATAAATATTGCCTTCCTTTAATTGTTGTCTTACCATGTTTTGGCCAACAAAATTTTTGTCCTGCTTTGAGAATGATTGAAACCGCTATCTTCGTTATCGTGGCGCAGTGGATAGAAGCATTGAGTCTCTACCGTTCCAGGTGAGCATTGTCTGGAGATAGCGGTTTTAATCCTACTGAAAGCTAGCCAGAGGATTAGTTGGGTAAAACGTTGTAAGCCAATAACAATTATGGAAGACAGTAATTACTACGGATACATTAAATAGACGCGGAATTCCTATCCCGTCGTGGTTAACCCACCGAATAAGTATAGATAATGAGTTGTCGGAAACGAGGTGAAACAACAGCCACTAGTACGATGAAGACAACAGTCCGAAATAAAATGAATACATGAACGTTTTTAGAAACCTTTTACTTTTATGAAGACTTCAACAAAGTGAGAACCGAATCTAAAATATGATAAATAGAATACCATTCATCTAGTAAATAATATTTTTATATGCCTTTCACTTGTTTTTGCGCTTATGATTTTGATGTGTTTGTGGCTGTGTATTTTAGTTTCCATATGCACTCTGAATCGGCTGAGCCAATTTTTGAAATTTCAGACAAATGTATTTTATGTGACTGAGAGTGTTTTTAGATGAGATTTTGTCGTGGAATGCCTGCGACAAGTAAAGAAAATCGGCATACGAAACACCCGATTTAAAAAGGAAAAGTTCAATTTAAACCAAAGTAAATACTATTAAATGCACTTGCATTAAAAGTTCATTTGAGAAGTTTTATGATCACACCAGCGAAAAAAATACGATGTATAAAATTGACAGTAAGTTTTTTTATAAGAAAGGAGCGCCTCTGAAATTAATGTTTATACTTACAGAACAGTTGAACTATGACACTGGACTTTTGGATTTTACACTTTAATTCAAGTAATTATGTAAAAATAATTTTATGCGATTAACAGTACGTTTTTACAGGCCAATGCAGACTACAAAGTATTGTGAACTACGTTAGATTGAGGAAGCATGTGAAGCTTCCTCCGAGTATACCTTTGTAGGTCCCCGACTAGAGTAGACAATCAATCAACTTTATTAATATTGGATAGTTTCACCGACTTCGTTGAAAACATTTTTTTTAAACGTTTTGAATTGTTTATCTCCATTCAATAAAGAACAACGTCAGGGTTTGTTACGTGCATATATATATATATATATATATATATATATATATATATATATATATATATATATATATATATCTGTGGAAATATTCTTTATTAACTCATATTTCCTTTTTATATATTTATATCCTTATTTAAGAAAAATTAATAAAATTATAGAGCATATAATGAATGAATGATAAATCTCTATATTCAAAATTTCATGATCTTGATCATCTTACTATTTATTCCTTGAATACAGTTGACACGATTCTTGGTAATATGTATATATATATATATATATATATATATATATATATATATATATATACATACATATATATATATATATATATATATATATATATATATTTCATGATTTTCTTGGGATTATAAAACTTTATTAAGCCAACCATAAACGGAAAACGTATTCCTTCGGAATTCATTTTATATTTAAAAAAAGGAAAATGGATCGCGACTAAAAAATGAAAGCAGAGAAATAGAAAAAAATCAAAACGAGTCAATTTACATGTTTCATCCTCACTCATCAAAATTGGAATCGAGGGATTAATTTTTTTAGGAATTTGTTTTCCTTAATGATAAAATCTAAAAAAAAAAAAAGAGACGGGAGCAAGAGCAATCGTATGGGGATGAATTTTATAGGTTGATCGCGTTCAAACCCAACAAGCAATCCTTTTGCTTACAAAGGGAAGGCTTCCTAAGGCGAACGTGAACAGTCTCCAAGACTTTTAGATGATATACGGAGTGAGCTGGACTCAATACGGAGAAAGAGTCAATGCTGAAGTTCGTTACACAATCCCGGTATTTAATAAAGTGTTCCGTTATAGAGGGTCCATACGTGTTGTTTACAGCGTCGGTAGGTAGGAATGTTCCATTCCTGATTTTGCTCGGTACATGTTGTTGTATGCGACTTACCAATTTTACAGATGTTCGACTTACGTAGTCGGCCACATTTAAATGAATAAATGACATTACTAATATGATGAGGGGGTAGAACATCTTTTTTATTGGAAGCTATTAATGGTTTTGTATTATACACAACACGAACATTTGAAGCAAAATAACATCCTTCAACAGTTGAACTAATTTGTTTGGTTAATTTTTCACTTACTTTAGCCAACCACGGCAATCGAATATAAACCGGACATTTATCCACCATATTGGGTTTTATTCGTAAAAAAATCTGCTCTTTTCCTTTTAATGGTGGTCTCAATTACATCTAAAGGATACCCATTATTGGACAAAGCATCTGTAATTGTATTTCATTCCTCATCCAATTTTTCTAGCGAGCAGATCATTAGGGCACGATGTGTTAAGGTCCAAATTAAATTATATTTGCGCTTGTTAGGGCAGAATGAATTCCAGCGTGTATACAGCCCAGTGAATGTTGGTTTGCGATAAATCGACGTAAGGTAACTAGATGGAGTTTTCGTTACCAAAACATCGAGAAACGCCAGATTAATGGCGTTTTTAGATTTTATCATTAAGGAAAACAAACTACTAAAAAGATAAATCCCTCGATTCCAATTTTGATGAGTGAGGGCGAAACATGTCAATGGACTCATTTTCATTTTTTTTTTCTATTTCCCTACTTTTATTGTTTAGTCGCTATCCATTTTCCTTTTCTCCTCGGTATTTTTTTAATATAAAATGAATTCCGAAGAAATACGTCTTCCTTTCATAGTTTCCCTGATATATATATATATATATATATATATATATATATATATATATATATATATATGCGTATATTTGTGCACGTGTAATGAGAATGTATTGGCCGATAAGTGGTGTGTAATTTTTGTATTCTTATCTATCTTGTTATTTATTGAATGTTTTGTCATTATCAAAAATAAAGATTATCATTGTCGCGAACAACAAATAGAGTAAAATAATCAATCCTATACCAATTACTAACCAATTAACAGGTAGCATATCCAGGAAAAGCACAGCAATTAAGGCTGGCAATTTAAGCTACGATCATGTGTAGCACCATAATTTAAATCGAAAGTTTTAGATATTTGTCGAGCAAGTAACTGCTCGACGAAACCAAATGTTACTTGCAGACTACTAATGAGTTGTACAGCTTTAGGTACCGCACAAAAAAATACAAATTTAAAATGTCTTCCCCAAATATTTAATGAATTCCTTTGGAATAGTGATAATAATAATCTCCATGTTTTTTCTGATTTATTTTAAATATAATTTTATATATTTTGATATGATATCGATTTAAAAAGAAAAATATACTTTACAGATTTGTTTCTTAAGATTTTTCCACAAACACGCTGAGTAACTATTAATACTACATTTTCCACTGTCACAATAGGCTGCCGGCGGCAACTATGCGTGTCAACTGATCGCTTTTTTGAACTATTGATGCTTTATTTTCGTTTTAATCAAATCTGCTTGTGTTACCGGGCTGTTTGTAAATAACTATTCTGTACTTCACCTAAGAATTTTATGAGCAAAAAGATATCGTAAAACTTGAATTCAACTTGGAAATACTAGTCGAACAATATAATCCTTGAAAAGAGACTCTTTCCGTTGAACACTGGTATCGATTAATTTAACCAAAAGTTTGTTTACATTTTGAAATGAACAATAGGTTTCAAAAACTTTAAATGAAGTTTAAAAATGATTATATGTGTTTTATTTTATGGTTTAAATATATAAACATTGAACACTACAAAGTAAAAATTTGGTTCTAATATATTTTTGGTACCGTGTTGAAATAATAATTTAATTATTTTGAAAACCATTCTTAACCTTGTGAGGAGAGAGTAGTTTGCATCTATTCTGTGCTTCCCCCTTATAATTGAGTAAAAAATTCAAATTGAAGAAAAAAACAGTTATCGTGAAAACTTGAATTAGAGTGGTACCAAAAATACATACGCACATTTTATGACCATTTTTGAAGGAGATATTATTTTTAACAGAGATTACCCCGCCCCCAAAAAATATTTCTTAAGAATATTTTTAGTAAATTACTATAGTTTTAAAAAAGGTAAGATCTATTTTCTAAATGTTTGTTTTCTACCTAGCCAGCCAAGTTGTTAGTGGTGCAACTTATTTTAAAGCGTTTAGTTAAAAAAACGAGACTACAGACCGCATAATTTTTTTAAATATATTTACTGTTTCAAAAAGGGCAAAATGAACTTTTTTTTACCTAGCTTCCTAAGTTTTTAGTGGTTTAACTTATTCTAGTAAGAAAAACAACAAGTCAAAAATGGGTTCTCCTCCACTAAATGAGGACGGAAAAGGTGGTGTAGTCTGAGAACAGATACTAAATTTGCTGATAATAATAATAATAATAATAATAATAATAATAATAATAATAATAATAATAATAATAATAATTAAATAAATTGACCTTCATAGGAAAACAAATTTTTACTCACTGACAGTATTTAATTTAAACAGTTAAACCTAATGAAAATTATACTGAAAATTAATTATAAATTGGATGCAGTGTAGAATTTAGGAACACTCATTTATTTTTGATAGGTAGGAAAACTCTCAATTATTAAATACATATCGATTAAAAACACATTTTAGGACCGTTCTTGGAGTAGATATTGTTTTAAAAGAGACTACACACCAACAATATTATTTTTAAAATATATTTACTTGTTTACTGTTGTTTTTAAAATATATAAACTCGATTTTCTAAGTGTTCATTTTCTTCCTAGCTTTGGGAGTTTTTGATGATTCAGCTCATTTTAAAGCGTTTATTTTGTTAAAATAACAAGCAAGGCCGAGTGTTACTTTAGAACAAAAAAGTGCTCGACATGAGCATATCACTCCTCGGGAATCTCGTAATCGCTCGAAAATAGATATTTAATGAAAATACTGAAGTAGATGTAGTTTTAAAAATAGGCTCTCTCTCAAAAAGAAAATAAATTTGTATATTTTTAAAGTGATGTCCAAGATGTGTGTTCGGTAAAAATCGAGCTATCAGAATCAGATACGTTTGATTATATTAGACACCGCAAAAAATGGCCGAAATATCAAGTTGTTGTTTTTAAAACGAAATTACATTTATTAAAATCCATTATTTCTGAGTAAATTTTTTTCCTCGAAAGATAAAACCCTGAATTTTATCATATAGAAAGCAGAATAATGTAAAACTTTTTCGACTATTTTTTATTAAATTTTAAATGTTAAATTTCCCCCCAAAGTTAACAATTGACATTTTTGTCTTGCACAAAAAACGTATATAAATAGTTTAAAAAAAAAAAAGGTTTTTGAAAGAATTAATTTGTTTATTTCTTATCTAACTAAGATTTAGGGTGATTTTCTATGAGAATATGCAAAAATATTATAATATTGGATTTCAAATAATTCCACTTATTCATATAGGCAACCAGTTACTTCGCGTCGATTTGATACAATGTTTACATTTGTACTTGAAAAAAAGCAAACTACGGAAGATCAAACAGGCCAAAAAAACTTATTTTTCAGTGACGAAAATTTCAATGTATTATTAACGCTGTGGCTGGCCAGTACCAGATGGGTGACCAATTGTATGAATTTGGTTTTTAATGTGTATGTCTGTGGGGGTCAGGCTCCCCAAAATGGGGGGGGAATTTAAAATAAAAATAAAAGTATAAAAAAAATCATTTCAGCGCGTTTGGTCCACCGTAGTCGAAAGGCGGCAAACATTTTCAAACGGGATCGAAAAAATCATGATATTTTTAACACAAAGGGTGCAATATTTATCGATTTTTTTAGTAATCTATTCTTCAAAGCATTTCCGGTTTAATAATGGTCATGCATGATTCGGCTCGCTAAAAAAATGTTAATTTATTTATCAAAGATTTTAAAATGGCTTTTTTCGTATAAATATTTTCAAAAAATGTGTTTTGCTTAACTTAAATTAATTATTTTACTTAACATATTCACCGAATTTCACACTTCAAAACTCAAAAGCGGAATAATTAAACACAATCGAATTTCTGATATTCAGACGTAAAAATAAGGTATGCAAACAAGTTTTTTTTAATCTATAATCCTGTCCCTTACAACAACATATGTTTTGTTCCGTTTCAGATGATTATTTTAAGCATATTTGGAACCCCTCAAAACAAGGGGGGAGCAAATATATATATATATATATATATATATATATATATATATATAATATCGTTTATGAAAAATAAGTACACTGTTATAAAGTTCATTCTTTTCTTAATAATCGCTGAAAATTTCGTATTGATTGGTAGATTTTTAAAAAGACGGCCCGTCGAAAAGTACTTACCTGCCCACCCCCAGTATTTGCGGTGCCTAGATTATATAAGGCAACTGAACGGAACGGAGTCAGTTTGTGAAGACACGAAAAACAAAACAATATATTTATTAAAAAATTACTT
Source organism: Euprymna scolopes (assembly GCF_053919585.1). Taxonomy (NCBI): domain Eukaryota; kingdom Metazoa; phylum Mollusca; class Cephalopoda; order Sepiida; family Sepiolidae; genus Euprymna; species Euprymna scolopes. Next base: position 39,572,521 of record NC_136495.1, on the reverse strand, counting down.
TATTTTTTAACACTTCTTGTGTTCTTATGAAAGGAGAAAAAATCTTGTATTATTGAATAATAAAACAAATATAACATAATGTGATGCTTTTCATGTTATTTTGAGCATACGTTATTAATTAATAATTATCATTTTATTAATTTTGTTGTTGTTAATGTTGTTGATATATATAATTTTAAAAAGTTAGGTATTTTCTTGGAAAAAGATGTCTGCCTCAACAGAAAAATGTTCAACACAATTGTTTCCCCGGAAAATTATTTCACCGAAAACTATCAATAATAAACTTTCAAAAAGAAGATACTAGAATTAAAAGAAAATTATTTACACTCAATGAGATGTGCCTTATGTACTAATAAAAATGTAATTGGCATTTTGTTGCACTTTTAAAGATTTTGAAATAAAAGTAAAATCAATTGCATATAAAACATTCGAAATAAGTTTTAAACTGTGAGAAAATCTAAAATCATTAAATTACCAATAAATGTTGTCCTCATGAAAATATGATTAGTAGATTAGAAAAAAAAACAACATTGTAAAAATAAACAAATCAGCGAATTATCAATATCTTGTCATAAAAACGATTATTGTTTTATTTTAATAAGCATAATGAGAAAAATGTTTTATTTCATAAAAATTAAATAGTATACATAAATGTTGTCAAATGTACTTGAATGAATTCTTTATAATGACAAAATTTATTGATAAGTGGCTGATTTTTGTATTTTATAGTTGTTTTTTTCTTTTGCAAATTAAAATGAATTCAGTCATCTTTTTTGATAATGATACAATATATTGATAATTTATTAATTTAAACAATCCCTTTTTTATTATAAGATCATATAAAGTTCATATCAATTTACTAAATACTCATGTTTTACAAGATTTATTTATATACTTTGCCAAAATTTATTGATATGCTTCGATAATGTTGCATTTTTCTTCTAATGATATATATGCAATTAATCTAATGATATATATCCAATTAATTCATTCTGTCAAAAAATTATAATCAATATAATAATCGTTTTTTATCATTTTTATATTCTACGTACTCTTGAATCTCAATTGTAAGATTCAGAAATGGAGATCTGTTTCCTGCGTTCTCGAATTTCAACTAAAATTATATTTCTATGTTAATAGAAATATATTTCTACCACTTAAAAGCTAATTAATAAACCTGAAGTTTCCAGTAAATTGTATTGTATTTTGTCTGTCTTGCCGATTTTACTGAGACATATATTGAGTATTGTACTAAAAAAGGTGACTACTTTATTATATTTTGACTGTAATAGATTTTTGTGATAGAAATTCTATAAGAAAATCCTTTTATCTGATTTGTAAGCAAACGAAGTTGCTTCCAAATCAGATAAACAGATTTTCTTACAGAAAATCTCTGTTTGCTTAAAAGGCAAATGATTGCTGTTGAAACTGGTGTACTTTAGCGTGCAACAATGAATTGTTTACTTGAAAGTACTTTGTACATTTTGGCATCCAAACCATTAATTTAAAGTTTAATTCCTTCTATAATGTCTTCCAGACATTTACCAAGAACGTCATACGTCGCCAAAGGACATTTTTCACTTAATATTATTTGCACGTAAACGTGGGAGTGTAGGAATTTTTATCCATCAAGGTGATATTCTAGGCTGCTGTGAAAATATTCTTTCTTAAAACTGTTGTACATTCCTTTTTTTCGTATTTCTTACTAAAGTGTGGTCTTCCTTTTTTTTTTACATGTCTGCTTAATAATATATTCCACTGCTTAATAATATATTTAATGTATTTCCACCATTTTCTGGCACTACGTAATCTGTCAGTGAAATATCATTAAATTAACTCATTTTGCTTAGGATATAAGGAATAATAACAACAACAATAATAATAATAATAATAATAATAACAACAACAACAAAATTAACAACGAAAAGAAAAATGGGACTCCTCCACGATTCGAACCTTCAGAAAGATGGTCATCCCGGCCGTGTGTCCTTTCGATACTGGATCTATTGTTAAGGCTACTTGCATAATGAGGTTTCATAGAATTTATAAAAACAACTACACACATATATATATATATATATATATATATATATATATATATATATATATATATATATATATATATATATATATACATATATATAAATTATATTTTAGTCATCGACATACAGACATGTTTCGTTGTTTCACAACTCATCAGTGCCGCTAGACTAACACCTCTCCCAAGCCGAGGATCGAACCTAGAACCGTCGTGATGACAGTCGGCAGTCCTACCCCCTGGCTACGGAATCGGTGGCCGAAATTAAACTTTCTGAATGTCTATTTAAATAAACATCCGTCCGCCACTCGTAGAGGGCTCAAACGTTTGTTTGTAAACAAACCGCGAGCTTCGCATTATTTCAGCTAAATTAAGTAGCGAGTAAGATAATTTACGAGAGTGCTCTACCGAAGAGGGGAGCTTTATAAAATATATTTTAGTCAACGACATACAGACATGTTTCGTTGTTTCACAACTCATCAGTGCCGCTAGACTAACACCTCTCCCAAGCCGAGGATCGAACCTAGAACCGTCGTGATGACAGTCGGCAGTCCTACCCCCTGACTACGGAATCGGTGGCCGAAATTAAACTTTCCGAATGTCTATTTAAATAAACATCCGTCCGCCACTCGTAGAGGGCTCAAACGTTTGTTTGTAAACAAATCGCGAGCTTCGCATTATTTCAGCTAAATTAAGTAGCGAGTAACATAATTTACGAGAGTGCTCTACCGAAGAGGGGAGCTTTATAAAATATATTTTAGTCATCGACATACAGACCTGTTTCGTTGTTTCACAACTCATCAGTGCCGCTAGACTAACATTTATATTATAAATATCCTATTGTTATAAATATCCTAAATTGTTATTATTCCTTATATCCTATATAAATTATATATATATGAATTATATATATATATATATATATATATATATATATATATATATATATGTATATATATATGAAGTGTATTCCCACCGGACATTCATAAAGGGGGAATGTGGCACACACACATATACATACATACATACATACACACACGCGCATGCACACATTATTGATTATAAAAGTGTGCTGGTATATAGTTTGTTTATTATACAAACATTATTGGTTACATATCTGCAAACATGGTTCAGTCAGATCAGAATATAATAGATATTGAAACGGGTGTCAAGATTACATTGGTTTTTATAAGGTGCAATCTAGATTCCTTGGAAAATTTTGGTGTGTACTTTGTGAATGTGAACAAAGGCTTTTTGGATGTGTGGTGAGGGGAAGGGGGATGTTGTTTCCTCGTGTTTAAGCTGTTATGAGTAGGGAGGTGTAAGGTGATTCTTTTACTTTGGTGTTTATTTATTGCCCTTGATTTTAAATTCAACATATCTTAGATTGTTTTTATTGTTGTATAGCTTTTATTGATGGCTATTTCAATTTCTTTTTGACATTTGTAATTATTATTTTCTATATATTATTTTTTATTTTTATCTCCCTTTTTTATTGGTTCATTCGTTTTTAGTTTTCTAGTTTTCAGAGAGGAAATAAGGGGAAGGAATGTTCGGTTTCATGCATGTAAGATTTTGGCAGGTGGGAGATGTTAGAATTCTATTAGTCTGGCGTCTACTAACTTTGCTTTGATCTGAAGTACTTTCATATTCCGGTCGTCGCTATTACCTATATACGAGGCTGTTTTTATGGTTGTCCTCTTTTACTACTTCGACTTACTTACTTATTTGTTTTTTATATGTATGAATATGTATTTATGGTCGAGCGATTAGTGTTTTTATATAGATATATGGATCTATTAATAGGATTTAAATAAATGTGGTTTATTGGTAGTTAAATTTTTCTCTATACATTAATGTTTGGGGTAATTCGTGTGGCAAAGATATACACACATACACACACACACACACACACACACATATATATATATATATATATATATATATATATATATATATATATATATATATATATATATGATAGTCGTCATCTTTTATTTTTATTCCGGTACTTAATTATTTCTCTAATACTAACATATAAACCTATCAAATATATGCATATTATATATGCATATGCTTGATAGGTTAATATGTTTTATTCTAGGGGTTAGATCTTTAGATTATCGACAGAATATCGATCGTGCACGCCTTTAAATTTGAATGTTCATATGTACCGACAGGAATTATTATCGAAAAACAGCGCTACATTAGGAAACTTACCGGATAATAAACCCCAAATGATAAGAACACTCTAAGCAAGGAATTATATGATCTGAACCCTTCACAAAGATGAATGAATATATGCTATTTATACACCAATTTACATGTCGATTGGCTAAAAATACAACACCTAGAACTAAAGATATCAACCTAGCAAATATATACATATTATAATATTAGAGAAAGAATTAACTGTCCGAATAAAAAGAAAAAAATTACATCCATCAAAGATAAGTTTATATATAGAGAGACAGAGAAAGAAAGAGATAGAAAGCGAGAGAGATTTATATATACTTTTGCAACGATAATTACTCAAAACATCAATGTATAGGTAAAATAGGACTAGAAATACACCACATTTATTTAAATCTTTTTATTATGCCCATAAATATATTTAAAATAACTACTAACCCGACCATAAGAACATATATCTTAAATATAAACAAACAAATCAGTAAATAAATAAGGAAACCAGTAAACAAAAAGCTAATGAAACAATAAAAAATAGCGAAGGATTATTAATCATAATATATAAAAATATTGTCAATAAAAAGTCGCCAGCAGTAAAAGCAGGACAACCATAAAAACAAATTAACATATAGTTAATAGTGCCTATGGAAATAGAAAAGTACTTTAGATCAAAGCAATTTAAGTAGCTGCCAAACTATTAGAATTTTAACACCTCCCAACTCTCAGCAGCTTAATTGCATGAAACCGCACGTTCATCCTTCTCACCTCTACTCCGAAAACTAGAACAGGAAAAACAAATGAACAAATAAAAAAAGATAAAATAATAAAAAATAAATAAATAAATAATGACAAAGGGAAATTAAATTCGTCATTATATACAAGATATACAACCATAAATCAACCCCCGGTATGTGAAATTTAAAATCAAGGGCAATAAAAGACCACCAAGCCAGGAAAATCATCTTACACCTCCTACTAATGACAACTTAAACACGGGGAAAGAGGATTGCTCCTTCCCTCACAACACCTCTCCAAACAACCTTACTGCTCACATTCACAAAGCAGATACCCTAATTTCCCCCAGAATGTAGGTCGCACCCAAATATCTTATAAAAAACAATTAAATTTTGACACCCGTTTCAATATCGATTCTTTTCTGGTTGGATGAAGTGTTTGTGTGTGTGTTTTTTTTTACTGGATCATGTTTGCATATATCTAAGTAATAATGCTTGTATAATAAACATACTCTTTCTCTTTCTCTCTCTCTCTTTTTGTCTGTATGTCAGTCTCTCTCTCTCTATATATATATATATGTATATATATGTGTGTGTGGGGGGGTGTTATTCATCAACATATTGCTAATATCAACATCATACAAAACCTTTCGTAAATATAATGAAAATAACAATCTTTTTATCTTTAGATTCAAATATTAATTAACTACATTTTATTTCAGTATTTAATTTATATATTTATATTCTGATTGTTTTATTTAATGCTAGCGTTTTCTCGTCTCTAAATGTTTATCAAGTCGATCTTAAAGATAGCAAAGACTTAACCATTATATGTTCTTTTCAGACCCCACCCCTTAATCCTGCATTCATTTTATCTCGCATATAACGTCACCAGATGACTTTCGGAAGACCCCACCTCGCATTTCTTTTATAACGTAAGTTTCTTAAAACGTCATTAGCTAAAGTCCAGAATATGATCATGCTTTTCTTTTAAAGGTTAATTTAAAAAAATCTTTGGAACGCTAATGTTTTTAAAGCTAAAACTCTTTTCAACTGTTTGAATTCTGGAGACGGAAGTCTTTTTCGAGATAAGTGACTTCTATATTAAAATTTTTATCTTTAGATTTAAATATTAATTAACTACATGTATTTCATTATTTAATTTATATATTTATTTTCTGGTTGTTTCATTTAATCCTAGCGTTTTATCGTTCATAAATGTTGTTTATTACATATCCCAAGCTGATTTCAAAAATAGATTACGATATCGTATTCATTTTTTGATCGTGAGAGGGGCATCTGTCACCATAATTTCCCTTAAACACGCCAGATGGACTTTTATTAAGTACAATACTTATTATATATATTTTTAATGGAGAGTAGAAAACGTATTGTGGATGCGTTATCGGCAGCTCCCGTTACTCTCGCTTCTCTTTATTCGTCTCTCAGTCCTCATTTTTTAATGAGTGATTTTTCTGATAAAAGGAGAAGAAAAGCTGTATTCTAGAGTGGCAGTATTTTGCGCAAACAGTTGGCAGAGGTGGCGGTAGTTTTTTTTTTCTACGTCTATCCTTGTAGCCATGTCACTAGTAAGGGTGCTGGAGGTAAACATTTTATCTGGGATGACGTTATCCGCCTGATAGTCAGGGGCCCGAACCTTGGATTAACCACTAACGGTTGCTGTCCTATCAACAGGTGCAAAATACTGGTGCTGTTGTATTGCCATTTTGTGAATAGATTCTGGACCATGCAATAGCTTCTGGTGGGGCCTCTTGATGCCATATTAGTGGATAATTGTTACGGCTTTACCGTATCATGTTCTACAAAAATTTTATTGTTTCTTCTTCTCTCTTAGTTTCCCTCTCTGTCCTGCTCTAAGCAAGTCTGACGATCTTGTCCACAAATTCCAAAATTCCATCAAGAAATGTTTCAAGAAAAATACACGATTAAACCCGAATCTCCAGCTTCCAACGCAGACCCCCAGTACCATGTATCCTTCTCCAACATCAGGGGTCTACGTTCTAAACTTCCAGAGGTAAAAACCCAATTACAAGAGACTAAAACTGACCTTTTATTTATAAGCGAAACTGTCATTGGACAGACTACTTCCCTAGATGAGTTCGTAATTAAAGGATACTCTAGCTTAACGAGGGGAGGTTCTGTCATGATTTCTCCATTGATATGACCTCACTCAGATTGTTCAAGAACCCACCCGTGTGCCCGACAATGATAGCCAGTATGCGAGTCTACTAGATCTTTTTCTCACAACTTGCCCTGGACTACGTTCAGTTTCTGTTCTGTCTCCTCTTGGATCTTCCAACCACTCTGTTGTATCAATTAAGATAAAAATGAAATATAATAAGTCACCAGATGTACCTCTCCATCGTAAAGTATATTGATACACTATGGCTGACTGGCAAAGCTCCCGTATATTTATATCGGATCTACATCTGCGTTCCATGTTAAAAAGTTGTGTCCTCTGTAGTATCAGACCTGACGGAATGGTTAATTTTAGGTATAGACCGTTTCATATCCTCGAAAAAGTTCCAGCAAAAACCTAACAACCAGTCATGGTTCTCTCCAGAATGTGTTGCTGCCATTGCGCACAGAAATCACTTTTCCACGGCTTCCAACAGAATAGATGTATGGAAACTTACGCTGCTTTAAGGACTGCCAGCAAACATTGTAACAAAGTAATAAAGAACGCAAGAGAGTTGTATGATCAGTCCGTCAAGTCCAAAGTAGCTGATCAGCGGCTTGGTTCCCACCAGTTTTGGCAAATAGCAAACAGAAACCTGAATAGAAACGTGTTTTCTATCCCAACAATTATCAATGGGCCTGAGGTAATCTCGTCAGCATCAGACAAAGCCAAACTTTTTGGCAAGAAATTTGCAGCTAATTCTACCCTTTGCGACTAAGGCCGCCAACCCCCAATATTTCCTCCTGAATCAGAAAACATGCAATGTGATATGCATATATATGTACGTGATATTGCCAAGCTAATCAAAAACCTTGATTCCAGTAAAGCAACCGGCCCTGACGGTATTCCCATTATAGTAATCAAAAAAAACTTTAACCAGAACTAGCGCCCATACTTACAAAACTGTTTAAACGTTGTCTTAAGGAGAATTTCTTTTCATCGCCCTGGAAAATCTCATCAGTATGCCCTGTATTCAGGAATTAAGTCCAATAAGTCTCCTGTGCGTCATGAGTAAGTTGCTGGAATCTGTGTTAAATAGAGAAGTAATCAACCATCTCAGCAAAAATAACCTTCTTAGTGACACATAATATGGTTTCCGTTCTGCTAGATCTACAGCAGATGTCCTTACAGTTATATCTCATAGGATTAGCGAATCTCTCGATGGAGGAAACCTTTCTTGACATATCTAACGCCTTTGATAGGGTATGGCATGAAGGTTTACTTCACAATATCTATAGCTATGGTATAGCTGGAAGTATCCTCTCAATTATTAAATCATTTCTTTCTGACAGGTTCATAAGAGTAGTAGTTGATGGGCAAAAATCAGAAGCTCACATTATTAATGATGGAGTCCCTCAGCGGCCCATCCTTGGCCCAATTCTTTTCCTGATCTACATCAATGATTTTCCAAATTACATCCTTACATCATTTGTAGACATTTATGCTGATGACAATACAATCTATGGTAGCACATCTAAGTCAGTAAACGACCAAGTTCTCTCCGATTATCTTTCCTCTGATTTTGAGCACTAGTACAATGGGGAAAGGAGTGGCTGGTTACTTTTAATGCATCTAAAACCAAGCTTCTCACTTTACATAATCTACGTTCTGATCCCCATCTGGCATCAGTTGAAATGGATGGCTATCGTCTTGAGGAGGCCTCAATTTTTGACACGCTTCTGGGCTTGACCTTTACTCTTGATCTTAAATGGAACAGGTACATCAAATCTGTTGCCAAGACTGCTGGAAAAATGGTGGGACCCTTCTATCGATCGAGTAGATATCTCACTGATGATGTAATTCTCTATCTATATAAGAGCCAGGTACGTCCAAGGATGGAATAATATTGCCACATCTTGGCAGAAGCTGCTAGAAAGGACTTTTTTCTGCCTTGATAGAGTTCAAAATAGATTTCGTAGCCTTGTAGGAGATATCCTTTTCTCTTCCCTACAACCTCTATCTCACAGAAGAGATGTTGCGAGTTTGCCTGTACTATATCGTGATTTTCATGGAAAATGTTCGACTAAGCTTCAGTCTATGGTCCCCCCTCGCCAAACCTTCACAAGAAACACTCGTCTAGCCGAAAACATTATCAATAATTTTCTCCCACTCGTCATCTGTGCCTAAACCTAAACGTAGATTCCATGAACAAAGTTTTTTTCTTAGAACTGCACGCCTATGGAATTGTCTTCCGTTTTCCTGCTTTCCAGCTAACTACAATATGGTTGTCTTCAAGTCCAACGTAAACAAGTTCCTGAGGAGCCGTTTCACTTGTTAACAAATTTACTGAATTCCCATTACTAACGATTACTATATTGTCCAATTTTTACTGTACACTTTTTAACCCTTATCCTCGAGTTGCCTCTTAGCCTTGGCAAGTAGTGATGCCTATGTAAAAAAAATATATATATAATGAAACACAACGTGATTGTTTAAGCATTTTATTTCGCTAACTCGCAGGTTGTACGCGCTGCTCAAAGCCCGCAAGCTGGGACCTAACAATCGGATATAGTTTAAGATCATATCCAGAACCGCTACTTTAGGATGAAATTAATTGCGTCGTGATGGACGGTTAGATAACACTATGGTCATTGTTTATGATAAATATTAAGAAGGACAGTTACTTAAAGAAGAAGCGAAACAAGATTTACTTGTATTTAACTCGGAAATAATAATGTTGAAGTCAACTGAGAAATTCTCTTCCACAACCGGTATGTTTTAAGAAAGAAACTTTGCTCCTAAAAGTCTCGTTTTGTTTCTTGAGATAATGAGAGCGAAAAAGAAATTATTGGCAGTTGTTTTAGCAAGATTTTATGGACGTTTTACAGGAGGGCCATAAATTAAAGCTCAGTCGAACACCTGCTATAGAAATAACGATAGATATAGAAAACTAGCAAATTTGCTCCCATGTGAAAGAGGAAGTAGAGAGGTGAAAAGGACAGTGTCCGGTATATTAAAAAAATATGGTAACATAATTCCATCTCATGACGTATTGTATATTTTTACAGGCAAATGTTTACTTCAGGCAACACCCTCCCCCTGACTAGCGAAACAAAACTAGAATCAGACGACCAGGCCTTTATGTGCTTCAGACTACATATGCAACACAATATTAGCTACTTGTATTTTCTCTACCGCTCTCCCTCAAACCAAGACTGTACCCTAATAAACAAAGTCTCAGACAGCATAGATATAGCACTCTCCCTCGATACTAGCGCACAAATACATGTATTTGGTGACTTCAATGTCCACCACAGTAACTGGCTAGGATTCTCTAATCACACAGACGTAGCTGGTAGCACAACACATAGCTTCTCTATATTCCATTCCCTATCCCAGATGGTTACATTTCCGACACGTTTCCCAGACCAGCAAGATCAACATGCCTCACTTCTAGATCTCTTTCTGACAACGGTTCCCAATGACTGTTCAACAAATGCCCACAGCCTACTCGCTGTGATAATGGTAGAAATCAGCCTAAATTCTCGCCCTAAAACTGAAGACCCACTACTCAAAACAACGAGGTATTACAAAAAGGCTGATTGGAAAGCCATCAGGGAACTCATCAGAGATGCCCCATGGCAAAATATATTTACTCTTCCAGCGGAACAGTGTGCAAATGAGACCACTGAATGGTTCAAAACTGCAATTGAAGCACATGCTCCTGCAAGGAAATTCTATAGCAAGCCCCACTCTCCCCAATCGTTTACTTCTGCTTGTGCAGCTGCAACTTGTCAAAGGCAGTATGCGTTCCGCAGATTCAACCAACATGGAAAATCTACAACAGCGTAATAAATAATGGACAGTCAACTATTCCCCCACTATCAAACAATCATGAGGTTGCTTGCACGGCAACTGACAAGGCTAATCTGCTTGCCAGTAAGTTTGCCTCAAACTCCACACTGAACTCGGTACACCACTCCCTCCCTGATTTTCCTCTGCGAACAGACGCCACACTAGACGATTTGAAAATCACCCCTTCTCAGGTACATGCTATTATAAAAATCCTAGACACCTCTAAAGCATGTGGACCAGATCTCATCCCGGCTGTGCTATTAAAAAAATGCTATGCCGAGGTTGCTCCAGTTCTCTCCAAACTTTACAATAAATGCCTTAACGAATCTTGCTTTCCCAACTGCTGGAAAACCGCCTCTGTGGTACCAGTCTTCAAGAATTCTTGTGAAAGAACTGACCCACTAAATTATCGCCCCATTAGCATCCTCCCGCTTTTCGCCAAAATATTTGAGTCCTTAGTTAATCAAGCCCTAGTCCAGCACCTAACAGCTGCTAAACTCCTGACTGACAAACAATATGGATTCAGGCAAACCCGTTCAACAGCAAATATCTTAACTGTAGTTTCTGAACGTATATATCGTTCATTGGACAAAACAGGGGAGGGCAGAGCGGTAGCCCTTGATATATCTAAGGCTTTTGGCAGGGTATGGCACGATGGTCTTCTAAGGAAAATTAAATCATATGGAATCACTGGAAGAATTCATAATGTAATTAAATCCTTCTTAAGTAATAGAAAAATCAAAGTTGTCCTCGGCGGTCGTACATCTAAACAATATGACATAAATGCAGGAGTACCTCAGGGGCCTATCCTTGGACCTCTATTATTCCTGATATTCATAAATTACCTCCCTGATAAAATTGTTTTAGAGATGGGTATATTTGCCGATGACACCACTCTCTATAACAGATATGAGGGGAAAACAAATGAACACATATCCAAGGAAATGGAAGAAACACTAGAAGATGACCTCCAATCTGTAGTGGAATGGGGACAAAAATGGATGGTCACATTCAATGCTGCTAAGACTAAGCTTGTTTCCTTCAATAACTACAAGAAACCTTCTCTACCACCAATAGCAATGACCAAGAAGACATTGCCTGAAAGTGCTTCTTTTAAACTCCTCGGACTAACGTTTACAGGGAATATGCACTGGAATAGATACATTGAGAGCATTGCCAAGGTTGTTGCAAGGAAGGTTGGCTCCCTCTACCGTTCTAGAAAACTACTTGCGCCTGACAGTATCTTATACCTCTATAAGGCAACCATTCGCCCATGTATGGAGTACTGTTGTCACATCTGGGCTGGTGCATCTGCTGCTTGTCTCTCGCTCCTGGATAGGGTTCAAAAGAGAGTCGCCAACCTGATAGGTCCTGAACTGCCATCTAGGCTTCAGCCTCTGTCCCATCGACGAGATGTTGCATCCCTCTGCTTGTTCTACAAATATTTTAATGGTGAGTGCTCTGACGAACTGCAAACACTTGTACCTCCCCGACGTAACTACCCCCGACAAACCCGAAAAGCTACTAAGTCTCATCCGTTTACAGTAGAGATCCCTAGGTGCAAGAAAGCCTTTTACTTCAATAGTTCCCCGGAACTGCGGGTCTTTGGAACTCCCTTCTGAGATTCTGCTTTCCCAACTGCACTGATATGCAGAAGTTCAAGTGTAATGTTAGCAAACATCTTTCTACACGTCTCCCTTCATAATGACCCCGCTAATTAAGTCCCTGATAGTAGCCCCCTGCTTCAAAGTGGCACTGTGCCTTGTTTGGGGTGAAAATTGAATTAAAAAAAAGGCGTGAGTTACCTTTAAGAGGAGTAGAATGATCCAACCATTTCACTTACGACTTTGGGAAGAGTATATCTGTCATTTCAGGTTTCGTGTGAAGATTTACCCTAAAAAGCTTGTTCAAGTATTGGTCTTCAACAGGACGGGGATTATTTGTTTCAATTATTGCTAAGCGGGAGTTTAAAACGCCGTTGGCAAAATGAAAAACATTCACGGCGGTAACTTATTCTTCTTGTACAAAATGACAAACCGTCTTTTCTGTGTATGTGTGCTCAACATTAGATATAATTTCCACAGCAGACATTTTTCACAGAGGCTTTCGTCTGTTTCCAAATACAATACCAAAGTTTTCTATTAGGAATCACGCTCAAACGCATGTTATTCTGGTTCTTTTCTGCAACGATTTTCAATCCTCTGATGAGTTTTAGTCATCTTTTACTGACAATTTACTCATCTAATAACAGTTGGCATCAAGTGGAGTTTTACTTATAAATAAGTGCATTTTATTATGAATAAAAATATGTTTTTTGAAGATATGAAGCGTAATGAATAATTATCTAAAAGTACCTTTAATGTATGAAAATATAGTGAGGAGTTGGAAATGTATACAGTCCAACAATATTGTTTGCCGATATAAATATTTTCAGAAAAATTACTGAAGTAAAATTGCGAATTATTTCAGTAGATGTTTTAGCGACAAATAATGCTGTTAGAGTAAGCACACGTGCATCCTCGTACGTTTTTAAACATTAAAGAGAAGTAATGATGCATTATCGTTCACTTCTGCAAAAATAAAAACCTATAAACTGCTAACTTTTTGAACAATAAATCGAAATTTCCACATTAATTACACAACTTTATTAGTTTATACCTTGAATTAAATATAATAGAACTTTAAAGAATATTAAAAATAAAATACAACACAAACAATTACACGAATAAAATCATGTTCCTTCATAAAACAACTACTCATATTGTGTCTTAATTCAGGCTGCATCCTAGATAAAGCTAGTTTGTTTTTACTTGAATATTACTTCCTAAATACTTATCGTTAATAGAGATTTATTGATGCTACGTGTAAAATTCCCAATAACTCTGACATACATCTCTCTTCGCACCGCCCTGATTTAAGTTATTCAGACCTTCTTTACTTCGGGAATTATCTTTGACATTATAACTGAGATATCACCATAGATAAAAATCTAGGCATTAATGTCTAGCGAGTGTGAATCTCGTATACCTTTTTAGTAATTACGAGATTACGAAAGTGACCCCATGTCATTAGATAACGATAAAATAGGCTGTGGGACATTCATTTCGAAACATTTGATTAATAATAAAGGATTTTAGGAAGAATATAATTTGCACATTTACCCGACTACAATTGAACAATTTAGAACTCATCACCTAACCGAAAATCATCGTTTAAAACCATCAGCAAACAACCATAATACTTTTGCTTTTTATCGCATTTTTATGGAAAAGCTACGGAGCATGAATTAAAGAACGTAGAATATGTAATGTCTTTAATATTAGTCTTAACTTAAAAACAAGTCTATAGATCGAAAAATAGGCATAAGGAAGAACTTTTTTTCCAAACTTGCAGTTTTTTCGGAAAAAAACTAGTCGAATAGGACATTATATTAAAGAGCGAATTTCCCAACGTGTCAAATAATCTGGGACAAAGGAAGTAGGGAATAGGAAAAACTCTGTTGAAGCATACATGCTATTATAATATTTTTTGATAAGACTGATAGGAACAACATTAATCCTGATTATGTTTAGAAAAAATCAATATCAACAACTTCATATTTGACATGATTGAGAATAGCAACATCACGGCTGTATATCTTTGAAGAAAATATATGTGACCTTATTTTATCACGTTCCTGCTTATATTACTTTTCTATTACTGGTGTTGCATTAATTTACTTTATTATTCAATTATTTGATCTTGTTTTACTTAGATATTCATATCCTAAAATAAAGTTTACTGTATCTATACTGTTTTATCACTATAGTTCAATAAGTTTGGAGGGTAATTGTCTGTATTTTTTTGATGAGGTGTTTTCATTTATTGAAATTGTCGGACTGACTTCTTGGTTGTTATAGTCACAACGTTTCGGCCATTTTGCCCTCCGGAGTAGTCATAGACGTTGTATCAACGTTTACAGTTACCCAAAGGTGCTGAGTTCAATCCTGAACGAAGACAGTGAAAAGTAACATTCAAAACAGAGAATCAGCAACTATGTCCCAGAGCCTAGCTGGAGTCCGAACACGGTACCCCCGTAATAATAATGAAGGGTTGGGTTCGATACTCCTAACAAACGGTCCCTAAGTTCGATACAAACACCCGATGAAAGCCGGAGGGCAAAACGGCCGAAACGTTGTGACTATAACAACCAAGATGATGAAGTCAGTCCGTCAATCTCAATAAAGGTTTTGAGGGTCTTTTAATAATAAAATTAACAGTTTCTTATTAAAACATGATCTTCATAAGTCGTGAAAATTTGTACATATACTGGCGATCCACAATGTTTCCACTCGATTATTTGCTTTTTTAGTCCCTGCTGTTAAATAGAAAAAGAGAGTGCTCTATCTCGATAGTAAATCAGAACAGAAGAAGAAAAAGTTTACTTCAGCCGAATCTTTGCCTGATAGGCTAATAGAAACATAATTCTGTGGTTGAAAATAAGAATGAAACTTATTGTAAATTGGTTCAATGAACACCAGATCTATATATATAAATATCTGTTAACACGAATCTCATGCATGCAAAACAAAGCATACACTACAAAAACGAAAGGCAGAAGTCTCTGTATAGCTTAATTATCACCTACATTTTTAGAAATTTCTAAATATATATATTGTGATCCATACACGAATATGTATGTATGTGTGTATGTATATGCGTGTGAGTGATGGGAAAATATCAGTTATTTGATTTAAAGGTTTGCTCTGTTCAGTTATGTAATATAAAAAAAAATAACACAATATGCTTTGCACACCAGTAATTTTTTTCAAAATGTATGAAGTGCGTCTGAATATGTCGTTCATTATAATCGCCCCTCATCTGAGAAAAATACATAGTCATGATAATATCCATTAGGCCGAAACTCACAAAGTAGAGAAAAGGAATAAAAAGGAGCAAACGCGAGAAAAGCGAAAAACAAACAAACAGATTAAGAGATTGATAAGTCGCTTGAGACAGAAACGTAGACACAGAAAAGTGTAGTATCTGTTCAGATACCACAACGTTATTGTTATCTGTCAGTGAATGGCCAATTCTTCTAGACTGACGTAATGTTTTCGTTAACCCAGAGTTCTCTTTTGTAAAGATCAGGGTTCACCCCTCTGTTAAAAACTGGCCTTGTTTCTAACTATGTATTCGTCCTTGTCGTCGTCGCCGTCGGCTTTATAATCTTCAAGTAAATAAGGAGAAAATGGCAGGCATTTTGATTTTCTCACTACAATTTCTTTTTATAGCTGCTCGTAATAAAAATATCAGAAAGAAACTGTTGAAATGCCAATGATAGAAAATGGCAACTCCCAAAGGAAAATCTGGTTTTACAATATTCCCCAGTTGACAAATCACAGTCATTCTGGAATAGCAGAGCATCAATCTTCCTTCCCGAATCCTGCCCGGATATATTTGGAATATCCACTTAATGAGCCGAACAAGAGCAGCTATTCCTGTGCATATTCCCAGTTGTGAGCAGATTTCGTATTTAGAAATTGTTTTGAATATTGTCTATAGAAACGGATGACTAGATTATGTTATATTATAGTCAGATATAGTCGAAGAACCAATCGAGCATTTTTTACAACCGTTGCTCATAAATAATTGAATGCCATGGTAAACCATGTTAATATATGCTCCATATTATAAGCCAGCGTTTCCTTTACTAGTTTTGAAGGCGTATATATACCACATATACACATTCAACCTATGGTTCGCTGAACTAATTTGACATACGAAAATTTTTACCGTGGCTCGCCCAGTAATTTAATAATGATTATCTTTAAGGAAAGTGTTAAAAGATCTAAAGTTATTATGCGAAACACGGATACTATTCTACGGGGGTCTTAGTCTGTCTTCGGATTAAAATCAAACCACTTGAAATCAGTGCAAATTTATCAATTAAAATCCCGTAGAAATATCGTTGCTTTTATTTAATAGATTTTGATAACGTTTTAAGAGTGTTTTAAATAGCCTATTTATGTAAAAACATAATACTTATTAACACAAATTCATAACAAAATAGAATAAATAGTTAAATATATCTATGTCGTATAAATGAATGTGTAAACACATATGCATAGTTTATAATACGAATTCTTCGCTACGCCCAGGTTGCGACAACTTAATCTTGTTAGCATATGAATAAAGTTTCACTTAAGCGCTATGTTCTGATTCATTTTTCATTTCGCCACCGACGATCTAAACTCCCACTAAGTACCATATGAAATGAATGATCCACGTCCTGGTGCTTTAACAAGCTTTTATTGCTAATCTCCACACTAAACCTGAATTAGCAGATTAAATCGAATCTGTTGCCAAAGTCGCTAGGAAAATAGTTGGATCATTCTACCGCTCTATAATGTTGAATCTTATTTTACATATCCAACGTAGCTAGAAAAATTATTGAATCATCTAATAGCTCTATAAGGATGAAACTTAGTTGGCATATACATAGACGTCATTGCCAAGGCTGCTTCAAAAAAGGGTTAACACTCTCTATCGCGTTAGAAAAATGAACATATCTCAGAGAATCCTATATTTCTACGAAGGTACTATTTACTTACGTATATAATATAAAGGCCACATATAGGCCAGTACATCAATCGTTAAGCCCTTTCTCTCTTTTTAACATTCTCACTATTGGAGAATTTCCTAAAAGAGTTTCGGCTTAATAGTTCCGGAATTGTCAACTAAGCTCAAGTTCATGTTCCTTCACCACAATGTTGAATCCTTGCCCTTTTTGTGCATGTACTTAAACTAGATGTATGTCGACGATCTGGTAGAACTTGTGCCCTCCAACTTACTCGATATTATACAAAATCCAATTTATTCACTGCAGAGATCCTCCGCTGCAGGAGAAATTCATTTGCTGGTAGTTTCTTCCTTGTAAATGATTGACTTATGAATTCCTTATCTATTTTCTGCTTTCGCAAAGGCATAATAATGCAAAAATAATGTGAAATATTAACAGATATCCCTACATAGAATGCTTATGTAGTAATGTTCCTTAATTAATTATAGTCTCTTACTTGGCCTCGTTAATGTATCTGCTTGGGGTAAATAAGAGTACAAAATCAGGTTCTATGTAAACGATAAAAGATTGTTGTTTTCTGTCGGTTTCTTATCAATTCGATAGATTAAAAAAAATTGGGAAAGTAAGCTAGTCCGAATCGAATATCAATGCGTCATTAGATTATTCATTGCGTTTTAAAGTTCTTAAACGTTAGATCATATTGTTATATATTGCGATCCTACGCCAGTAATTAATAAATGCGTAAGCTAGTGTGAATTTTGATAAGGGTCACATACGTATATATCGCGATAATCTAATAAGTAACGAGCAGGAGGAGAGCTTTTATCAGAACATGAAAGCGATGGAGACCAGGTATCAGGGTCACTTGGACGCAGTCATAGTTGCTGACAACTTTTTGAATCTGAAGAGAGACCTTTCTACCTTTGCGCATTCCTGAAGTTCGAAGGAACTGAAGTTCCAGCCCGGAAGTTTAAGCAGTATTAAACTAACATGTAATGTACGTGATGTTTCTGAATTTTTTAGCTGAGGCTTAGTTATTTGTATTATTTAGATTCATCAGACTACTGTTCTCATCTGCGCAGTGGTTAGAGCAATTGTAAAAAGTGATATTCTTCTGAAGGTTAAAGGTTCAATCCTCAATGTGGGCGACCAAAATATACAATTGCGAATTACTTAAGACTTATGTCTAGTTATGGCTTATGATACAAGAGCACACTACCCCCGTGAAGTAATAAAAGGTTCCGCTCGAAATTTCGTCCAGATTCACTAGTTCGACGGAAACATTCCCGGGTTCAACAAAACACACCTGAAGAAAGGTCGGAGGTTACATCAGCTAAAACGTTGTGACAATCACATCCAAATAATACATGTTATACGCTGTATCTATTTTATTACCATTGAGTTAACTAATCGATGTTTCTATCAGGTAATTAATATATGTTCTGGTAAAACATTTTTTCTCTTATTAAAGATGGCAAAGATCAGTTGATAGTACCCCGCAGAATAATCGATTCTGTCACAAGATACAAATTTTTTAAATCAACATATCACAAAAACCTAACCTAATAATGAGAAACGAATGGCATTTCCTAATTCATTTGTACAAAATACGTTAAATCAGTTGTAGTAATATAAACAAAATTAAAAATGTAAAAGAATAGTTTGCCTATACTATAATCGTAAGCACATGAGACATCAATTATGTAGACGTGTTCTCTAAAAGTAAGTTTTCTCTTCAATAAAACCTTGAAAAATCAGCAAATTCTTCTTGTATATTTCATGAATGAAACATTCTCTGTCCCCATAAATTAAAAAGATGTCACACGTGCGCACAGGTATAATAGTGACGACGAAAAATGCGACGATCAATGGAATTGAAAAACTTGAGCATGTAAACACCTAGAGCGCGTATTTACATAAAAAGCCCTCATTGATCGCTCACGAGTAAGAACGTATAATGAATGATTCTCCTTCATGAGAACATAATATGTGCAATGATTCATTCCTGAAAGTATGACATCATTAACACTTTCATTGACATCATATGAATTAGAATTGTTTGGAATTATATTTTTGGTACGTAAAAGACACAAAAGGTGTTGAACAACGCGGAAAAGCGCTTTATCAGTTTTATTATCGATTTTCAATTAATATATTTTACGACCTTAAAAAGTTTCTGTCTACCACCGAAACAAACGGTTCGCATTGAAGAAATAAGAAATAGAGTAACAAAACAGGGCAAAATGAGATGACATTTCAATGAAAAGAATACTAAAATTCAAAATGGCGCCTACTGCATAGATTTATTTCATTCTTTGATTTGAAAGAAAAGAAAAAAAACTATAAAGGAGAATTCTGTTCCTTTTAACGGACCGGCCCATAAATATTCGACATTTGCCAAAGCGGCCATGATTAATTGAATTAATATATTCGCTTTTTTAATATTTATGCGATGCGATATATCCATTCCAATATTGTTAGACACGACTGTGTATACCTATGAGAGGTTACGTCGGACGCTCAACTTTGAAATACTGACTGTCAATGAAAATAAAATTAATGTGTTTTTAACCAAAGTGAACGTAAAAAGAACGGTCCGCACATTTATATATAAACTCAAATATTTCGAGATACTGTTACATATCTCTGCATAACTATTATACCTCGGACAGCAGACGAGTCTCGAGTGGGTTTCCTCAAACGTAAAAGCGTTGTAAATTATTAATTATTTTTCTCAATATCTGAGATGAGGATTAATAATTTGTATTCTTTGGATTTTTCTGACTACTGTACTCATCCTAAATATCATTTTCTCTAATGTTTCGATAAATGTCGGGCTCCATCAGTCTTTGACAGACTATGGATATTCACGAGGGAGTGCCTGCAAGCGAGATTTTTTGTGGCCGGAGGTGCGTAATCTTCAACCACGCCTATCCTGGGTCGGCATTGTTAAATACTAGTGGCGAGTCAAGTGAATGTACAGGACAACTGGAAACAAATACCGGAGTACGCAGGGAGCACATACAGTGCCTAGAATTCACAAATTCTTCTGACATCTGGTACTAACCAGGCTTAACGTTGCTTAACTTCAGTGATCTGACGATAATCGGTGTGTCAACTGGATTATGCTGTATATGATAATTCAACAAATGCATAATATATATATATATATATATATATGTATATATATACATATTTGCATATCCGAATTCGATATATATATATATATATATATATATATATGTACTAGCGGGGGTACCCGGCGTTGCCCTGGTTTTTAGAGGTGTGTGTGGTTGGTGGCCGGGGGTAAAATGAAAACAAAGCGAAGTCATAACCCTGTTTAAATATTATAAAAATAAATAATGTTAAAACTATTTTTTTAAAAATTGTGTAAAAAAAAACAATTAAAAAAATAAACGTGATGCAATACGAGCGGTCTGGCGGTGCCCGTGTGTTTGAAAAACCCAAAAAAGTTTGAAGGGGGGGGCCGACCTCGAATCATTGAGACGAAAGCGCCCCACAAAAAAAAACGAGATGAATTAACTAAAAAGTGAATTAGGTAAAATATCAATTCCGCAGTGAAGTTTGTTTTGGTTTAGTCTCAGTAGTCACATCGCACTTGAATTCTAAATGAATGTTTTGGTTTTCTCGAATTCTAAATGAATTTATTTCTTTTAATTTTAATTTAAGTGTAATGCAAGTGAATTCACGATATCGTTACGTTGTAATCTTTGTGTAAAAATAAATGTTGAGTTGAAAGTACTAATAAATAAAGGTCATAGTAAGATTTCACGGATAGAGTCGTTAAAACCGGAAGTAAAATCCGATTAGTCTCGCAGATTGCGTCTTACACTAATGAAAAAAAAGTAAAAAGAAAACAATAATAGTAATCACGCACGCTTTCGCGTTTTTTTTTTTTTGGAAAAAAAGAAAGCATAAATCAGGGAAAAAAGATTTTAAAAAAAGAAAAAAACGGCATAAGTAACCTTGTACGATTCCAAACTGATGTGTTTCCTCGTAGTATTCCTTGTGAACGCATCCGCTGCGGTGTAAATGGGGAGAGGGGAAAGGACGAATATAATAGAGAGAAAAGATGTTGAAACTTCCATTGAATCTAAGCGATTTTGGCAGCAAACTCTCACCGGAAAAAATATAGGAATGTCCATTGTCGAGGAAATGTAGAGGTAATAGGTCTATAGCGAACCCCAGGTAATGTGCTACACTCTGTGCGCATTAAATTTGCATGTAATGGCATGATTTTTAATCCTATTTAGGTCAAAGTTGGAGGCGAAAATGAGTTTATTTTATTTATATAGAAGAAGATAGAGAGAAGATATAGAAGAAGAAGAAGAAGAAGAAGAAGAGATGTATATGTATTAAATCAAAACCTTATTGATAACAATCAATACCATAACCCATCTGATGTTACATTAAACGATACCCCCTCTCCAGAATCTTATAATTATAACAGTTCCTGTAAATCTGATGACCCGATCTACCCGTCTTAGTTTCAATAGAGCACCTCCATTTCTAATACCTATCTTCCAACCCAAGTTTACTATATTAAAAGTTTAAAATCATACACATATATCAACGCATCGTACTTACTGCTATTCGGAAACGTATTCTATCTTACATATGTTCTTTTAAAAGTATAAATGTCAATAATCACCATCATGCATCCGTTACCACTTTAATCTGGGGTCTTCAATCTAATAGAATACTTTTTTAAATGACCATTTAAAAATAATCTTCTCATTCTTTCGTTTCTAGATTTTGACAATATTGCATTCTGGTGGCAGTTTTAATAATACCCTTTTGCAACAAATTAAGAATAATAGTATTATAATCTTCAAGATTGAAATCATTTTACCTTAAAAAACAAAGATATATATACGTCAACATTTTTAGGCCGACCTTATATTTCTCTTCTTGGGTTCATATTATTATATTAAGAACATATTTATCCATATATATATATATATATATATATATATATATATATGAATAAAAATAAAATAAAAATACCAGCGATGGTTTAATATCCTGAAGATGTCCTCTGTAATAGGGACGAAACGTTGATCATTTCATAATTTCTTCCGGTTTTTCTTTTTTCAAAACAACATATATATATATATATATATATATATATATATATATATATATATATATATATATATAAAGGAGATTAGAAAAATAGTCTAAAGAGCAGAGTATATTTTAATGTAATAGTAAAATTACTAATTTAATTAAAATACAGGGAAAGAAAAAGTGCTCGTTGTAATTTAGATATATAATAAGCCTCATAGGTAAATATCCTAGAGCTAATTTAATATTCAGTAATGTGATTGATAATTTAAAATTCAAATTAGAATTAAATTAAAAATCCGTTTCACAAGAAGGAACAACAACAAAATCAATAATTTGTACGATCGTTTCGGTAAACAATGTTTTTATTGTGATGGACATTAAGCCACGGACAATATAGTATTTTTAACAAACAAAGTTTCCTCATCAGCAAAGTATTGGGAAGGGTTTTTAATATATGTAAAAGACACCATAAATAAAGCTAGCATTAAAAGTATAGGCAGATGTATATTTTAATTCTTCGCCTTTTGAAATCAGCAATTAAGGTCAAAGCATTCATATGGATGTTTATTGTAGCTTTCCAACTTATTAAACTAAGTTTTGACGCCACAGTATATATATATATATATATATATATATATATATATATATATAAATTTAGTAATTAAAATTTTATGACGTGAGATGGTTAAATTTCAAATCTAGAAATTTTTATTATATGTAAGACTAAGAATTTCATATTCTGATGTATATATATATATATATATATATATATATATATATATATATATATATATATATATATATATGGGGGGTCTCATCATTAGCCTTAGCTTTCATGCAGTTTCACATTACAAATTCATCTTTGGGCGCGTACCTTAGCCAATGTTTAGATATACAGAAGATTTCGTTACTAGAATCTTGGAGCCTCGAATTGAGATTCAACCCAAATTCAAGTACGTATCTGTTTCCAACAAGCGCCTGGAATTTTAGAACTCTTATCTAAATACTAAAGAGTAGGGGAATAAATAAAAGTACATTTATATTCTACGCACATGCTGGCTTGTACTTGCTCATATGATGCATTCCGAATATAGTTTAACCGAAGTTAATCGGTGATAAATATCTATAATGATCTGCAATGATGAAAATTGGGTATATTTTTATTATTTAACAAGATAGCTCAACAAGAAACGCTGTATAAAAAATTCGTAATGGAAACAGTCCAGGTTCGTTGTTTCCCACACAGGTAGTGCTCGGAAAGATACTTTTTTCACATGTTATTTTCGCGTTGGTTTTAGTTATAGATAGAGAGTCAGGAAAATGTAGACAATATTTTGTTGTGAATGATTTACATGTGATTCTATAGATTGGATCTAGTCAAGCACCTGCTATAATAAAAACTAATTTACTTTCTTTGCGACTTTCGGAAAAAATGAAGTTTAATATGAGCGCGTGAACTCGAGTATTTTTATCCAATAAAAACCGTGACAAACTCCAAAAGTAACACTTCTATGTGAAATAGACTCTGAACCTTTCATCAGTGAGAAAAGTTAAGTAGCGAGAGAAAAATGTATATAACTAACAAGTAAATGAGAAAGAGAGGTGGAAGAGATACTTCATATCATTTTATTGAGCAGGATGAAATTATGACATTATAAAAATATATACGGCGATTAAGCAACACAGAATTTTCCTAGTTTTATCCCCTCAGGAAATAGTAATTCTAAAATAACATGCAGGGTTGAAACGCGAGAAAACGTTTTTTTTCTTATTGCCACATATATTTTCTTAACTTACTACATACTAGTACTCAACTACTGAGCACTGTTAAATATATATACTGAAACTCGATACATGACCTATAGCTTAACAATAGATATATGAAATTATATATATATATATATACATATATATATATATATATATATATATATATATGTATATATATATATATATATAGTCTTGGAAGATTCAAACCTTTAAAACTATACAAAAAAATTATAAAAACTAACTCAGTAAGTCATTCAATCACCTTCAATCACTGCAGCAACTTGCCTAGACTACCCGAGACCCGTTATGTCAGTATGTTATATTAGCTACGAAATTCATGTATGACCGTGACACTTGTGACGTAAAGAAAATAGGGATTTTTATATAACAGAAACATTTCAATGAAAGTATATTAAAATGAAAAAAGAATATAGATAGATAGAGGCGTTCTGTTTATTATAATTATTATTTTTAAAAAGAAATTAGAGATACTGAATTATAAGTTGTTGGCCATACTTATAGGTAAATGTGCACTGAACAGATACCATCATACTTATTATAGTTAAATTCAAATTTTGATATATCTGCTTTTTTTACATCGTTCATTTTTGTATTACGTTTAAGTTATTTTAAACCGCACTCTTCCATGTAAATAATAATTTCGAAATAATAACGTTAATATTTCAGCGTCCAAATTGTTCTTTTGTTTTTGTTTATTTTACACCCACTTGTTCCATGTTAAATAATTATTTCGAAATAATAACGTTAATATTTAAGCGTCCCAATTGTCTTTTTTTTTCGCGTTTAAATTATCCAAATAAACAATCGTTAATACTGTTATTTTTTTTACATCGTTCATTTCTGTATTACGTTTTAGTTATTTTAACCCCCACTCTTCCCATGTTAAATAACACTTTCGAAATAATAACGTTAATATTTCAGTGCGCAGGTCATGTGCGCATGCGCAACCGGATGTTGTAAACCGGAAAGTGGGTTACATACATCGTTACAAGTTCATTTGAGTTTTATAATTGTATATATATATACACATATATATATATATATATATATATATATATATGTACGAACCTTTCCTCTTCAACGTAATAACACCGTTTTACTTTTATCACACAAGCATATGGTGTTTAAATAGTGTTTTTTCTTTTTTCCTATGACTGCAGAATATTAAAACTATAGCATTTGTTAGATGACACTGACGGACGTCCTAATCAATCAAAGCTAATCTTTTTACACCGGTTTCTTCAGGAAAAACATTTACAGAATACAAATAAGCTACAATAAGATTTCTACTAGTATGAAATAAAGAAATAAAAACTAAACATATTTCATCAGCCATAATACATACAGAGATATTTTATCACAGGAGTCCCTGTACGTTTTGTGATGGTTGTAAA
This sequence comes from Euprymna scolopes, assembly GCF_053919585.1. Classification (NCBI taxonomy): domain Eukaryota; kingdom Metazoa; phylum Mollusca; class Cephalopoda; order Sepiida; family Sepiolidae; genus Euprymna; species Euprymna scolopes. The sequence goes on along the minus strand of NC_136495.1, from coordinate 39,546,726 downwards.
AAATAAGTAATTACAAGCTTTTCACAATGTTTTACTTTTTAATTAGAAAATACTGATTATCAGGGAAGAATTTACCAAAATTAATGTTAGGAATAAAGAAAATTGTGTTAAATATTGAAGTGTGTAGTTATCTGTTTGTCTGTTTGTGTCATTCAGTCGGTTATTGATACAGGTGACCTGGAGCTCCACTTCATTCCGGCTGCCTACATCCTACAAAGGTCTAGTCCACGAGACGATTGAGGTTGAGATTAGGGCAGTCTGGTGTTGGTGGCTGTACAGGTATTTTTTCAGCAAGATGTTGAGATGTTTCTTGAAAGTGTCGAGGGAAACTGTTCTCATATTTCTTAGTACAACTTGAATGCAGTTGAATGTTCTTGTGGCACTGTAGGTGAAGCTGTAGTGGGTGAGGAATTTAATCGTCTGTGTAGTTCCAGGTGTGGATTTTAAATGAAACCTTCTCCCTCGCCGCTGGTAGATTATTTCTAGTATTGTTGTATTTGGAACCCTTCCTTTCAATAGTTTCCATATATAGATGATAGTATATCGTTCTCTTTGACGTTTAGTAAATAGAGTCGCAGCTCTTTGAGCCTCTCCCAGTAATTTATTTCGCATATTTTGCCGGTGAATGTTCTCTGGGGTGCTTAATTTTGCATATTTCTGTTACTTTTTATGGAGACCACAGCTGACGGCAGTATTCCGGCTTTGGGAGAACAAGAGATTTCCAGTGTGAGAATCTACTCCTAAAAGTCCTCAGTATCCATCATGTTAGTTATCTTCCAGCCGGTGTGATGTTGTCAATAAATTGTGTGAAGGTGTTATCTTCACTCATATAAACCCTTCATCTTTCATTCTTTCTTTTGATGTGATATCTTGTTACCCACGCCAGTATCCAAATGTTCCTTGAAGTACTCTTTATTACAACATTAAGTAGTTCAAATTTGTCTCCTTTTAGAGAAATATTGTTGTCATTAACCCATTTTATATATTTTTTAGCTCTTCTTGTAAATGCGTTGAGTCATATGTAATAACTTTACACCATTTTATTAGGTTAATATAGTCAGTAAATCTGCTTTTCATATGTCTCGCTTACTAGGGTTTTTTTTTTCGGGTTTTTTTCATGCGTTTACATAAAGCAGAAAATACAATTTGTCAGAATTGTCAAACTTTAAGAACACAAAACTTACATGGTGAAAATACCTGGGTGACCGTACCCAAAAGTGGTACAAACATTGCATTTAGAGGGGTGTTTACTCCCTTTAAAAGATCGCTGGATTGGACTTTCTGAAATAACAGATACAGGATGCTCCATCACCAAATACGAAAATTAAAAAAGCGACACTACGTATATGTTTATATAAATATATATTTATATATATACATATATATAGATAGATAGATAGATAGATAGATAGATACGCAATAGTAGGTTATCTATAGCATTAATTACCCGAACATGACAGTATAGCAGAGTTAATATTTAGACATTGTTTACTATTATATATATAATAGTTATTGTGAGTATTTTACATACATTGCGGGTGAGGGTAACCACCCATGTTTTACTCCTTTGTATAAAACTAAATTAAACGTGGCATGGCTTATATTGCGCTCTATTCTAGACCATTCGTACGTGTTTTATAATTTATAATGTTCTACCTATTCGTTTAGAAGTGAATCTTGTTCATATAAATGTGCATAGTTGTATATGTGCCTATGCACATATACAACTACATATAATGTAATGGTATTTTATATTTTCCGTCCTGAAATTTATCGAAATTCATTTTAAGAAACTTCACAAATTAAATATATATTTTATCATTAATTCAATTTTCTTTTGTTCAATCAAATGTATTGTTTGGAAATAGGAGATATGCATCTGTATAGAATTTAATGGCTTCTATTTCTCATTTTCTTCTTCTTCGATCAATTATTTCGCTTGAGTTGCTGCAAACGACAGAAATAGGTTCTATCTGCAATTATGGCCAGATTTCGATAATGGCGTCGTTTTAATTTTCTACTAAAACTATTCAATTTACGTTGAGGAATTTTTTCGCCTAATTAAATTGTATATATCAAACTGTGTAAAAATTATGTCGCCATTTCGTTTTTATTAAAATAAAAGTTTTAGGGAAGTTCAATATATTTTTCTAAACGTATAAAAATATTTAGTTTATTATATGTATGCATTGTCCTTAAAACGTTATTTTTTTCAGAGGGGTAACATAAGCAATGCAATAAAAAACGTAAGCAATCCAATATAAAAACATAAGCAATGCAATATAAAAACATAAGCAATGCAATAAAAAACGTAAGCAATCCAATATAAAAACCTAAGCAATGCAATATAAAAACGTAAGCAATGCAATATAAAAACGTAAGCAATGCAATATAAAAACGTTTGTTTCTTCAGAGGGTTAACGTCAGCAATGCAATATTAAAACTTTGTTTCTTCAGAGGGTTAATGGAAGCAATGCAATATAAAAACGTTTGTTTCTTCAGAGGGTTAACGGAAGCAATGTAATATTAAAACGTTTGTTTCTTCAGAGGGTTAACGGAAGCTATGCAATATAAAACGCTTGTTTCTTCAGAGAGTTAATGTAAGTAATGCAATATAAAAACGTTTACTTTCTTCAGAGTATTACAGCGTACAATAACAAACTAGTAAATGAGAGCAGTATAGAAAAATAATAGCCAAATGTGTAAAAATGATCAATATAGCAACAATAACAATAAAACTAAGAGTAACAAAAATATAACCACTAAAAATAGCAATGACCCGAACCATAATAGCAATAATATAAATAGAAATAAGAAATAACAAGGTTAATATCGAAGAGAAATACTCTTACTGTAAACCCCACGCATTAGCTCTCGACAAAATAAACATTTAAACAAAAGCATATTTGAATAAAATCTCGAGTAACAAAAAGTACTGCATCACTATGATCGCTCTAGAGTTTTAAACTAGATATGACTACCATGAAAATACATTCAATTATAAAAATGTCAAATGAAAGCAGCACCAGCGACCTATTAATGTGAACTCAAAGAAAACGGACCCGCGCCAATAATCAAATGAAAACAAGTAGGACGACAACTGTAGGTTATGTGTGAATGGGAAATTCTTAATTCTGAAGTTTAAAAACCGCCAAACCTATTATGATGTAGAAGTTAAATATTAAATAAATATGAGCAGAAAATAAACTTTATTTTAATATAAATTCACATGAGAAAAATAATTAACCAGAAAACTAAATTAGACTGACGTTTGCAATAGAAATAAAACTATTCCAAGTACTCATGAGTAAAACTAATGTTATCTGTATCTTCGACAGATAAAAAATTAGGGCACCACTTTTATTCAACACAAGACAAAGAAAGAAAATTCCAACTGTACTTATCCGAACTATTGTTTAAAAGAAGCCTTGCAATTGGCTAAATAAATATTTCTGCAATTTGTTAAAGAAGACATTAAACCTCGAGAAGTATAGCAATATATCTGATGAGTTGAATAGTTTAACTGAACACCACGAGGATATATAAAGTATCCAGTGAAACGAGTTCCATGCAATTTCGTCTGATGATTCCAAGGGATGAAACGCGGATGCCTCTATGTAGCTTAATTGCCATAAATATATTTTCAGAACTTACTGCCTTGCTTTAATCACGTATATAGCACTGTTAAAGTAAAATACTGAAAATATGTGCATAACGTATCAAATATCTTTATAATTTCATGTGTTTATAATAATAAGCTTTGGTTTCATACCTAATTACTAGACAATTAAGGCACATCAATATTTACTTTCTTTACAATTAACATAACTACACAAAGCCGGAGTTCTAAATATATTTAACGCAGTTATATATTCATTCGAGCAATTGTATATAATTTCGTATAAACAAAATTCTTATGACAATTATGCATATGGGGTGACGTAATTTCGTGGTTTTGTGCCCCTCGAGTTGACTTGAAGTTTCATTACCGATTGTCTCTCTGTAAAATAATTATGTTTATAATAAAAATAACGCCGGCTCTGTGGGTTTTAATAGTTGTGTCTATTTGGGCCCGACGCTGTGGTTGGGAGAGATTCGGCAAATTTATTTGCTTAGCGCTAAGTTTTTTCTCAAGTCGAAATTCACTCTACATTTATGTCTCTCGCTCTCAAAAACGACTGGTTAAAGCCTTTGTCAATCTAACGTACAAACGTAATCTCGTCAAACTCTCGCCAACTCTTCTACCCCCGAACACGTTAATCTTCCTTGCGTTAACTCGTGACCACTTTACTTAACATCCACAGCTATTTCGGCGACATGCACTGAACCCATTAATTTCTCAAACTAAAATAAAATCTGTTTCTAAATCTACAAACTAGCTAAAAACTGCAATTCTGATAACATAGGCCTCAATTTATAACACGCACAAACACAATAACACACTGATACACACACACACACACACACACACACACACACACACATATATATATATATATATATATATATATATATATATATATATATATATATATATATATATATATACCTGAAACCTCTGATCTTGATGGAGGGGGACTAAAATTTGTTGCCATTGTTTTAAATGATGTGAAATAACAGAAAGGGTAGACATGATTCCAAATATTACTCATATGTTATACCTCCCTCTTTTGGAAATAGGGGACGATTATGAATATCTCCAGTATTAAATAACCCTTACACACTGTGAAATTTACTTTATGTATGAAAACCAGAGAGAGGAGATATAACATACGAGACATATGTTGAATCAAGTCTCCCCTTGCTGTTATTTCAGATCATTAGAAACCATAGCAGGAAGTTTTAGTCTCCCCTCCATCAAGACCAACTATTTTTAGGAAATTTCTGATATTTTGTAATTCGTATGCAAAACTAGGAAAACAAATGACTATGATTGAAACATTTGTAAAGGTGCAGTGCATTTCCATCTACCAAAGATCTTTTAAAATTACCACTATTACAAGTTTCAGACCGTACTGTAAAGGAAAATCACGTTTAACATTCCGGAAAACGAGTAGTTTCCAAAATATGAAGAAATTGTAGTTTTAAAAAGGGGGGATCACTTTCTATATGAATTAAACGTAAAATAAACACTCACGTTATAGCCACATTTTTGGGGAGGGGGTGTCTTTTTTTTTAGCAGTAGTTTTATTTTTTAATTGTAGTCTGGTAGAACAACACAAAACATACCTTCAAAAATTTGTTTCCTATAGATTTTCGGGTGTATTGAAAACGAATATCGCATTTAAATCAAGCAACGTAATTCACGTATATTTTTACTTAATATCTAGGAAAATACTTATCTGGCGAAAATTTAAATCCGATCTTCGTTTTCAGCACATTGAAAACATATAGAAATGAGTTTTTTAAAGCAGATTTTGTGTTAGTATCCCAAGTGACAATAAATACCGCCCCTAATAAAATTACAGACCCCCCCACAAAAATATGTGGCCATAAAATTGACGCTCATTTAAGGTAAAATTAATATAGGAAAGTGATCCCCTACTTTTTGAAACTATAATTTTATTATATCTGTGTAACATTTCCTTTCCTGCAATTTTAAATGTTATTATTCTTTTTAAGCAACCTCGAAAACCTATAATTATTGTAATTTTAAAGAATTTTTTTGAGGGTGGAAAGAAACTTCACCGTTACCAAAACATTTTATGGCTGTAAAAAAGTGTAAAAAAAATGGGCCCTGGACGATATATTATCCCTTTAATTTTGAAAGGGGAATGTCACATAATCTACTACACAATCTAGGTCATTACCTTTCCAATGTGTTTTCATTTGTTAAATTCTAAGCAATATTCGCTGAGATTTCGAACTTATAAAATTGCAACTAGCATTACCCGGTCGTAAAATACGCTTAAATATGATATTTTAATTAATGCAGATTTCGTATTTATTATCAGATTATATTGGAACTAATATATAATAATGATTTAAAAAGTTATAAATACGACTCGTGCGCTACCTCCGAGAATCGAAACTAAAACTTTTAGCTTACGATTTATTTATTTGACTTTAATGCCTAAGCTATGAAGACTTGTTGGCCGCAAGGCTAAATATTAAAATATGAAACAATAGTTAATGTAGTCACGCATGTATATTCGTAATGCCGGCGTTCAACATTCACCTGGCAAATTCTTTTTTTTTAAATTTAATTCCACACTATGGCACCGATTTTTCCGGCTAAAACTCAAATCTAAAGTATCGCTCGGGTTCGAATGCCCTATATATTATGTTCTGTGTCTGTAAACCAAAAACTGGCAGTGGAGTGTGGTAGGCAAAGTTTTTTTAAGCAAATACATATGCACCTAAATAAATATATGTAGAAAGAGGTTTGTGTTTATTAAAACTTTTGTACGCGAATACTATGCAAATATTAATATTTAAGAATTCAGATGATCGCTCATCCCCCTCTCAGTACAGGCCAATAAGTCTCCTGTGCGTCGTGAGTAAGTTGCTGGAATATGTGTTAAATAGAGAAGCAATCAACCTCTCAGCAAAAAAAAAAACCTTCTTCGTGACACACAATATGGTTTCTGTTCTGAGCAGATGTACTTACAGTTATATCTCAAAGGATTAGCGACTCTCTCGACGGAGGCAACCTTTCTAGGGCAATTGCTCTTGACATATCAAAGGCCTTTGATAGGGTATGGCATAAAGGTTTACTTCACAAGATCTCTAGCTATGGTATAGCTGGAAATGCCTTCTCAATTATTAAATCATTTCTTTCTGACAGGTTCATAAGAGTAGTAGTTGATGGGCAAAATTCAGAAGCTCATAGTATTAATGCTGGTGTCCCTCAGGGATCCATCCTGATCCCAACTCTTTTCCTGATCTACATTAATGATCTTCCAAATCACATCCTTACATCATTTGTAGACATTTATGCTGATGACACTACCATGTATGGTAGCACACCTAAGTCAGTAAACGACCAAGTTCTCTCCGATTCTCTTTCCTCTGATCTTGAGCACGTGGTACAATGGGGAAAGGGGTGACTGGTTACTTTTAATTAAAAGACCAAGACCATCTAAAACCAAGCTTCTCTCTTTACATCATCAACGTTCTGATCCCCATCTGCCATTAGTTGAAATGAATGGCTCTAGTCTTGAGGAGGCGTCAAGTTTTGACAAGCTAATGGGCTTGACCTTTACTCCTGATCTTAAATAGAACAGGTACATCAAATCTGTTGCCAAGGCCCCTGGAAAAATGGTGGAATCCTTCTATTGATCCAGTAGATATCTCATTGCTGATGCAATTCTCTATCTGTATAAGAGCCAAGTTCGTCCAAGGATTGAGTACTGTTGACACATCTAGGCATGAGCTGCTAGGAAGGACTTTTTCTGCCTTGATAGAGTTCAAAATAGACTTCGTAGCCTCGTAGGAAATGTCCTTTTCTCTTCCCTACAACCTCTATCTCACAGAAGAGATGTTGCGAGTTTGTCTCTACTATATCGTTATTTTCATGGAAAGTGTTCGACTGAGCTTCAGTCTATGGTCCCCCCTCACCAAACTTTCACAAGAAACACTCGTCTAGCTAAAAACACTATCAATAATCCCCCCACTCGTTATCTGTGCCTAAACGTAGATTCCATGAACAAAGCTACTTTCTTAAAACTGCACGTCTGGTGAATTGTCTTCCGTTTTCCTGCTTTCCAGCTGACTACAATATGGTTGCCTTCAAGTCTAACGTAAACAGTTCTCTGAGGAGCGGTTCTACTTGTTAACAAATTTACCGAATTTCCATTACTAACGATTACTATATTGTCCAATTTCTACTATAAACTTGTTAACCCTCATCCCCGAGTGGTCGCTTGGCCTTGATAAGTGGTGATGTCTATGTTAAAAAAATCATGTAGAATATCTTCATGAATATAATTACACGTAATAGTTAACAAAAGATGATTATCCCATAAAAATATCACAGAAAAATAGGAAATTAATTAAAATTAATGGTTAAAAGCATATGAAAATTAACTAGAATTTTTATCAGATCAATGCAGTTCCACGACCCATATATAACAAAGTTGTGTTTTCTTGTTAAATAAAGAGAGAGAAAAAGTTTTTTTAATATGAATATCAATACACTAAAAACCAGAAATTGATAGGAGTATAGATAGATGCACATACGATCATGTATGCATTCAGAGATTCGTACTCTTAGGCCAATTTGTCCTCTACAGTGTGCATATTTTTATATTTACATCATTTATTCGGATTCGTTATCTGCAAAAATAAAATACGCCACTTTCTATACTGCCTATCGCTCTCCCGTTCTGTTTATCATTCTATCCAGTGTTCCATTTATCTATTTTCTGTACGGATATTTTCATTTTCTTTTTGTTGCCACAATATAAAAAATGGATTCCCATGAAAATGTAAATTCAAAAAAGAAAAATAAATAAATAAATTGCTTCAGTGAAATATAAAAAAATAATTGAAGACATTTTTTACATTATTTTTAATAAAGATCAAAATAAAATATTTTCCGTTTTCAATTTCGTTTTGGATGGGACAAAAAGGAATCGTAAATCAAAGAAACGCAGCAAGGTTTATATTTCTTTTTTCATTAATTACATTCGATTTCCTGAGATACGTCCACGCATTGTTATGGCAAGCTTTTCCTGCTTTTGGTCGGTAGGACAGACGACAAATTTGTCTGGCATGCAACAATTCAAAATAGTGTCAGGATGGTGCAAAAATAATGTCGTATTTTGCCGTTTAAGTTCAACTCAAAAAACGACATTATCTTTGCACCACCAATTTTAGCTTTAAGAAATCAAATTAAATCGACTCATTTTTTTCGGCGTTCTATTTACTTCGATACTCTTTCTTACTTTGTCTATTACGTCACACTTGTTATCGAATAATCTTGTTTAGGTCTCTTTATTAGATAATAAATGAGATTGAAGTAAATAAACTCAATCGATGATGTACCAACATGTTAAGCACCGTCTACATCACACCAGGGAAAGACCACGTAACTAACAAGATGCTACATAGATAACTTCCACGCACATCCCCAATATCTGTTTCTGAGGGTCATATACACCCAAATGTATATGAGACTAAAATAAAAAAGAAACAAACGCACTGTGAGGCACATATCTCCGACTGACCCGATCTACCTACCTGTTGGAATATTTTTAAAATAACTCATACATTAACGTGTAAAGACTAATCTGCGTCTAATATATGCATATGAAAAACGATGTATGTAGAGAGTTTCAATCATAAATTTTAACAACACTTATAAGGCCTATAACTAAGTCAGAAACTTTGTTCAATCAAATTCTGAGTGGCCAAAACACAAAATCAGGTATCTTTCTCTATTATATTTTGTGGTCTTTTTCATTCTTTAAATATTTCTCTTGCAGACAGTCTTTCATCCACGTGCATTGCAACTAGGCAATCCGAAAAAAACATGACGCATAGTTCGTTTGTCTTTATTAAAGTAAATATTTTATCATTATCTTAGTATATTAAATAAACCCTGTAAATTTCATTAAATCAAACGATATTCAGATTTTTATTCATTTATTTAATCAGAGGTATTTATCTTTTGCTTGAGAAATATTACTTTTAATTCAATTAGTCGCCTTTCGTTAGATGGGTTCACATGCCTTTATAAGAGAAACTGCCCTTCCGTCTGTCAGTTGTTTATGCTTATATTTAAAATAGCATTTTAATGAAATGAATCTACGGCACTTTGTATGTCGGTCAATCCCTTAAACTTTCCCAATAAAGTTTTAAAGGCATAAAAGTATATTGAATAGGCGTATATTATTATTATTAATAATAATAATAATAATAATAATAATAATAATAATAATAATAATAATAATATATATATATTATATATATATATATGTATACTCCTTTTCCTACTGCAGGAAGACTTGGCATAGGGCAGGATAGTCGTAATGGTAGGTCTCCCCGCACGAACTATAGGATTGAACGATAAAGTTGTCGCCCTAAAGAAAACAACTACAGCTTTATTCAAAAAGATCAAGTCAGGTAAAGATTATGTAGCAGAGCTTACATCTATTCAATGTGGCCGCCTTCAGTCTACCACACCTCCTCGACAAGGGTCCCGAACTGAGAGCATACGTTTTTACAGACGCCGGCGGGAACTCGGCCAATATTAGGCAGATGGCGGCGTACAGGCTGACGTTGGTATTGTGGGAAGTCATGTTAGTGATGTTCACGCCGTATAACAAAACAAAATATTCTAGCCCGTTCAGATCGGGGGAGGGGAAGTAAGTGAGAAAAACGTACAAAGTCGTAGCACTCCTTTTGAAGCCATCCCTGTGTCTCTTTGGACTTGTGGACCAGCGCTGAGTCCTGCTGCATCACCCAGGGTCTGCCAGCGGCCACCTAATTGCACCAGATAATCACTACCCTCTTTAGTACATCAAGGTACACTTTGTATTGACTTTCAAACCGACTTCGAAGATGTGAGGTGGCATAATCTGCCCCTTACTTGAAACCACACCATAGACCATAACTCTGGCTGGAAACTTCATTGTACTGTGCCCTGTAGCGTTGAGCCGTCCGGATTTGCATTTTTATAATGCTGTTGGTGCTCCTTTTATCATAATTTGGCTCGATAGAGAGCATGAGTACGATCTCGTTCATTGAACATTGTGTCACTTTCAGGCATTATAGAAGGCGTTTATCGCTCGTTGGATTCTTACAGAACTGGTCAACTAGTAGATAGCCTGCAACAAAAAGAAAACCGATGTTCATCAAACGAACATGGAATCATCTCATCCTTTCTAGGGCGACAATTGTTTCACGCTGTAATGCACTCTGGTTCTGCAAAAATGTGTGACGGCTCTTTCCATGGAGGTGCTCCACGCAATTGTCAAATAGCATAAAAGAGAGAAGTAAATTCTGTAAGGATAAAACCTTCTAGACAAATACATCAGTGTGCAGAGCTGGACTAGGCTATAATCATCAGCCCACATTTTGTCGGACGTATTATCTGCCTGTGGAGCTTCGGAAAAACACTTCAGCGCATTTTAGTCTACAGAAAATTCCGAGCAGCCCTGTTGGTATGCTCCGTGGGACTATTCAGAACGAATACCTCTGTTCGACAGAGCAGGGCCAGAAGAAAGCAATTTACACTTAAGCTCTATATGCATTTCTCCATGAGGATAGACACAAAGTGAAGTGTTTAGTCGTAAAGCGAGTGCATTAGGATTAGCCTACAAAGATGCCCGTTGAGAGAAGACACGGAATATCTTGTCAACAGATCTGATGTTCTAGGAATGAAACTTCGTTCATAGAATTTTCGTTTTGTTTTTGTTTTTGTTGCAGAAAACAGGGACTGACAGGCAAGTTATTTGCTATGATATAAACTAAAAATTAGTTATTTGCTATGACATAAACTAGACGATGTATTGTTGTGAATATTTTATTGGCAAGTTGGCACTTCGTAAATGGCATGTCTTTGATCAGCATTCAAAACAAAAGTAATTAAATATTCATAAATAAAATACGGAGGAGACATCAGGAATAGAGTTAAAATTATTTGTTCTAAGTAAACATTTAAGATGTTTATCTCAGAATAATGTCTACGAAAAAAAAATCCTGACGAATGATATTATAAATAAACAACAATAAAGACGAGAAGTTGTCAGAGTTATTGGCACTTTTGCACAGCATATCCAAGTGTATTTATAATAATTGAACCGCAGTAAAAAAGAAATGAATATTAATAATCGAACCTGGGTGTACAAGTTAGGCAAATAAGAGAAAATATTTTCATAAAATAGATTCGAATTGTATAAATGATTCTAAATTTTATCAACGATTCTATTTTTGCCATTTTTAAGCTCAAGTAGCGTTTGGAAATACAGCATAGTCACGTGGACATACTGGTTCTCCTTGGATCACCGACGTTAAGCAACATTGAAACTAACCAATACTTGGCGGGTGACTAAGTGAGAATACCAGACGCTATGAGAGAACGGTTACAGCTCACTGCAAGAACTGCCAGGATCTATAGTCGGCATAAATATACACTTGAGTGAGGATCTCATGGAAATTTGATTTTGACAAGAAAGTTCCTCCTTCAGTTTTACCCGCGAAAAATGAGCGCTTCTTAAGAACATGTACGGACTATCACATATTTACATAAGATGTTCTGCAGATTTATCTATCATGCTTCATTTTGAAATAACATTTTCCTTGGTTTAATTTGTTTTAGTATGAAATAACATTTGAGATTCGTCTACACATCAATAAAAGTACTCTGTCTGCCCGTTGTATCTTCACGTTTAATGTTTTCATCTACAGAATCTATATACAAAGTTAAATTTCCTTCGTCGGTCCGTAGCTCGATGTTTCACACTCAAGTGTAAAAATAATGAGTTCATAGTTAAGCGCGCAGAATGAATAGACGCAGCTTCATAATCTCCCTTCCTTTTTATAATTGACGTAATAAGATGCGTTATATACGTTTTAATTGCCTCTTTTTAGTTACACAGATTCGTTCTTTGTTGAGTGGCAAAAATGGCGGCCACTAGATAAATGAATGGAAAATTAAAAAAGAAAATGCAAATCTCGGCAAGAAATGGAAAAAAAAACTACCGGGAGATCCGCCCACTTCTTTTCAGCGATCTTTTTCAGCAATTTGAAAACTGTCATCATTATCCGCGCATTTTATAATGACTCTCGATCTGTACGGGAACGAAGAATTGTCTCAATTATTCATAAGTAGTTTAAATAGCCATCGCGGGATGTATAATCTAATTAAAATTATATATATATATATATATATATATATATATATATATATATATATATATATAGATAGATAGATAGATATATATAGATAGATAGATATATAGATATATAGATATATGTATATATATATATATATATATATAGAGAGAGAGAGAGAGAGAGAGAGACAGAGAGATGTGTATACATATAAGTATATGCATGTGTATGTGTATATGAATTTATATATAAGGTTATATAAAGAATATTTTGAAATATTCTCTTATCTATAATTGCGTCCAAATTGTAGTTTGTTTATATATATATATATATATATATATATATATATATATATATATATATATACCAGCATGGGTGCCCGGAGTTGCCCGGTATTTGGAGATGTGTGTTAAGCAAAACAAAATGGTATTTTTTTTAACTTTGACCCCTATTATGATCCCGTAAAATTTATTGTTTTGGGCTTAAATTAAGTTTCTAAGTTAGATCCATGTCCAATGAACCTATGTAAAAAATTGTATGAGGAGCTTGGTAGAGTTCTCAAAGATCAAATCGTTGAACTTCGACTCCTTAATCGCCAAATTTCTGTCCGAAAACCGATCACATCGATTTTCTCAAATCTCAATATCCTGTATATTAAATTTTGAGTCTGTAGACTTAAAATTGACAGAGTTATTGCGTAGGGAAATGTAAACACACAGACACACAGATACACACGCAGACAGACCGATACATTCACTTATATATATATATATATATATATATATATATATATATATATATATATAGGTTGATTGTCTCACAATTCGCTATTTTGCATTTCAGATTAACTTAATTGTGGCTTCAGAATCATCCACATGTTTTCATTGCAAGCAGTATTTTCGATGATTATCATATTAAAGTATTTTCGTGTTTATGTTTTGTTGTATTCTAATCTTTAGGCCGTTTTGTTTTATTTTGGAATGCTGTGGTTTACTATGTCTCTCTCTTTCTCTCTCTATCTCTCTCTATGACTGGCTGTCTATCTATCTATCTATCTATCTATCTATCTATCTATCCATCCATCCATCCATCAAATAGCGGCGAAATAAACCAAAATCAAAACTTTTTGTTACCGACTTCTAAATGGTCGGAAGATAGTAAAAGAAAAATGTACTGCTACAAGGAAATAAAATAAAGTATAATAATAATTTTCGACTGTTTTTTATCCTTTCAACCATGAGGTACAAACAATCAGCACACACACACACACACACACACACACACAGACACACACACACACACGCATATATCTATATATTACTTTATATCACAATATCTATATTCCAAATTTTAAGATGTTGAGCACCTTTCCTTTTATTTTTTTAGTACGTTGACATGCACAATTCTTGACAGCGCCTTTTTCGAAGCGCATAACTATTATGTCAATTCTTGAATTTATTTCGCCCTTAATGTGTTAGAAAAAACAAGGCACTTATCAATTTTAAAAGGAAATAAAGGTATGTAGACATGATTACAAGATCCAAAAATTGGGAAAGAAGTTGCAATAATTTTTTTTCAATTGATTACACCATCTTTTGTACATGCTCTGTAGTTACATCGAGCTTCATAAATTAAATGATTGGTATAAATAAAAGGTGAAATATAATTATTAACTTATTATTTACAGAAATTTTGGTTTTGGTTTTCAGTTTGTAATAGATTAATAGATAAACCTGCGAACTTTAAACTCTTAGTCTACTATTACATATCGGACGTTGGCAAATGCAGCATGGACTAAAATAAGCGGTTAAAATGTCTATGATCATATCATTTTAATGAGGTATATATTAAAAGCAACTGTACTTTAGAACATCCTAAAATATTTATAACAGGAAACCACTTATTATGAACGCATTGCATATATTAGGGTACGGAATAAAAAAATCATGATACCAGACTATTTATTGCAGAGGCATATCTATTAATTTGAAAAAAAAAGATTCTTGTCAAATATTTCTGCGCTGATGAGCTGCCCAGTTGGTAAAATTATAATGAAGAAACTTATAAATAGGAATATTTAATACACCAGCTATAGGCTGAAACAATTTTCTTGCAAATGAAACCTGATGTTGAAACTAACCAATAATGAATATCTACTCTTTTAATAATAAATTATAAAAATGTGTATACATACTATATATATGTATATATATATATATATACATATATATATATAGAGAGAGAATTTTACACCCGACCACGTATATATACATATATAAATATATATAAATATATATATATATACATATATATATATATACTAGCAAAAGTTCCCGTCGTTGACTGGGTTCAAAAATAGCCTATAGAAAATGGACTCTGATTTATGAAAGTATGATAGGTTATGAAAAGGATGGGTTGTAAAGAGATAGCTTCGAATTTTGGGGTATCAAAACCAAAGCAAAATATGATAAAAGTAAAAATAAAATAGATAAACCCCATAATTTATTATACCATACATGTTCACACTGAAACACTTATCATAATATTATGTGGATCTATATTAAAAAACCTTGTTAAAATTTGTGACATATTTCCATTCTCTGGAGGTCAGGCGCGAAGGAACACCCTATAATATAATTATACCAATATTTATTATACCATATTTCTTCAAACTGAAACATAATTATCAAAGTATATTTACGCAGATAGATATGAAAAGTCTTTATTAAAGTTTGTGCCTATTTCTATTCTATGGAGGCCAGGCGCGAACGCATACCCCACAATTTTATTATATTATCCCTATTTAAGTTAAAACATACTTATCAAAGTATTATTATGTACATCTATATCAAAAACACTTGTAAACGTTTTTTTTTATTTTTTATTTTTTTTATTTCCATACTTTGTGGACCAGACGCGTACGCAGACCCCACAATTTTAATGAACCACTGTTCTGCCAGATCAAACATACCCATTCCTGTGTCTCGACAGATCTTCTATCATTATATGGGATCAGTTTTCTATAATAGTCAACCATATAGGAGCCTATTTGTGACCAGACACACAAACAGACATTCAGCTTTATATATATATATATATATATATATATATATATATATATATATACAACTATTGATATAAATTTAATTATAAGTATCATATTTATTTATTATATATAAAAAAGTTAATAAAATCGTTATTAATGCGATACAATTTATTATAATTTTACTAGAAAATTCTTAATTCAGTTGATAGAGGGCAGAACAGCAGTCACCGAGGCGGCGAGGGCGGCATTCATCCAAGGCAGATTGAAACGGCTTTACATAAAAAAGGCAGTTTCAGTAGAATCTCAACATCACAAGCGGCTCCAATTCGCATGTATATCTTGGTTGATGGAAATCACGTTTTTTTTTGTTTGTTTGTTTTTGCTGTTCTTGCAGAGACTACATCCTACATACAGCGTTTGGTAATTCTAAATGGTAATCTCTCTCGTACTGACCAGCATCAATGTTGCTTAATTTCAGTCATATAAGGAGACCCGGTGTGTGAACGTGATTTTACTCAGTGCAATCGTTACATGCCGATGGTACACGTTTTGAATGCCTATAACTCTCATCTCAACAATACGTTTTAAAAACGAAATACATATATGTTGAAAATTATGGTTAATCTATGTAAATATATGCATATGAAATCATCAACAACTACTTAAACAGGCGAGTGTCCGACATTATTTGTCTGTGGTAGTCAAATTCACAAGACCATTTATATATATATATATATATATATATATATATATATATATATATATACTAGTATGGGTGCCCGGCGTTGCCCGGGTGTTTGGAGGTGTATGCTGAGCAAAAAAAAAGGGGTAATTTTTTAAACTTTGACCCCTTTTATGACCCCTGAAAATTTATTGTTTTGGCCTCAAATCAAGTTATTAAGTTAGATCCATGTCCACGAAACCTATATCTAAAATTTCAAGGGTGTAGACCCAAAATTGTCGGAGAAGTTTGCTAGAGTTCTCAAAGCTCAAATCGTTGAACTTTGACCCCTTAATCGCCAAATGTCTGGCTAAAAACCGATCACATAGATTTTTCCAAATCTCAGTACCCTGTATAATTTCGAGTCTGTAGACTAAAAATTGACAGAATTATTTCGTAGGGAAATGTACACAGACACACACACACAAACACTTTCACTTTTATAGATATATAGATTTAAAATTTGAGTCTGACAGAATGACAAAGTGATATTGCAAACCGATATATTAAACAAACGAACTTCAAAGAGACAAATGAACACATAAGTAAAAAAAAAATTGTATTAGAAAACATTTCTTGATTATTCCACTTTTTTTTTACAGACCTGACGACTGAGGTTCGCTCTTAATAAAAAATGTTTTTTTATAGTCTTAATTTTGACTTCCTTTTTCATAAAAAACTAAAAAAAATCAAGAAGGAAAAGAAATTTAATTTTATTCTTTTTTCATTAATTTCTTTCTGTGCAAAGCAATTCTTTCAAACTTAATCTGTTTCAACAGCCGGCGCTGAAAACATAACAAGAAAAGAGAAACCTACCTTAATGTAAAATTTGTTAAAACTTTTATTTACTGTAACGGAAAACAAATGTTTTTTTATTTTTATTTTTTTTTTTTGTAAATGTAAAGTGTTTTTTTATATACAAGAAAGTTATGTTTTTTTGTTTTTTTTTTTTGAAGAAGAAACAGCGAAAAAAAGGTAACAAGCAAAATTTGTTTTTTTTTACAAAACATGTTTTTTTTGGGGGTGTTTTTTTTTAGGGTTAGGGTTAGGGTTATTTTTTTTATTTTTTTAAGAATAAACAGCGAAAAAAAAAGGTAACAAGCAAACTGTTTTTTTTTTTGTACAAAACATGTTTTTTTTTGTTGGGTGGTTGACTGGTTGGTTAAGGAAAAACCTGGTAAAAGAAAAATGCGAGGAATATTTACTGTTGGTATTTCCTCAGACTGTTGGAGGGCATCACAGGAGTATGAGGGACAGGTTTTCTTTTTTGCAAGCAAACTCCTTTCCTGACAAAATTCCAGGACACATGCTGCTGTTTGCAATTTTTCCGACAAATATGTTAAGTTCATATTTCCTTCCATAGGTACGCAATTTTAAGGGTTGTTAAATAAATCTGAAATTGTAACGGTTGTTGTTAAATAAATCTGATTCTGTACTGTTTTACTTTCTTTTCTTCTTTTTCCATATCGTCGTCTGCTGCTTTGAATTTTTTTTCTTGCGTCCCGCACGCGCGTAGCGTTGACAACCGTCGAACTACATCGGCGACGCTCGTTGAAAACCGTCGAACTACATCGCCGACGCTCGGCTAACTCCGGCTGTTGACGTCGTGTTACGGGGCTAGCCGAGCGTCCGGTGAGTTACGTCCGGATCACTCTCTGCATAAGTACCTGTATTTGTTATATATTTGGTTTTTGACAACTTTTTCGAATCTATGTTTACAGTAATACAAACCCGTTTTTCGAGCTGAATAAATATGTTACATTGAATAAAAACACGAAAAATATATGCAGTTTGGTAGAAAAGTAACTTATCTTTCCTTTGATAACATTTATTTGTTATATATTTGTTTTTTGGCAACTTTTTCGAATCTATGTGTACAGTAATACAAACCCGAAATGAATTTAAGACCACGAGTGAAATGAGAAAATGAAGAAAATCACATTTACTGTGTGTGTTTACTGTTTATGTAAGTCAGCGGGTTTGGTTGCCATAACAACGTGACGGTAGTGAACGTGTGTGTGTGTCTGTGTGTGTGTGTGCGCGTGTGCTTGCTAGTACTACTATTAAGTTTGTAGGAGCGTTGTTTGATTTCGTGTAGTTTAGTTTCGTATATAAGTTTCGTATTTTTTTAATTTGTAAATAACAAGTTATTAAAAAATTAAACCCTTCCAAGATGGACAATAAATAAAGCCATAATATTTTATGGTAAAGGTAAGAGCGTAGAAACCATTGTTTTTTAGGAGATGTGATTATTGGATTAACCAATCAGAAATCGTCTGTGGCACACACATCTCTGTTTTTATAGATATATAGATAGATAGAAGAAGATAGATAGATAGATAGATAGAAGATAGATAGATAGATAGAAGATAGATAGAAGATAGATAGATAGAAGATAGATAGATAGATAGATAGATAGATATAGATAGATAGATAGATATAGAAGAAGATATATATATGTATATATATATATATATATATATATATATACAATTGGATTAAGTACTACAACAAGTCAATTCACCAACAATCTTTAGCAATAATGCAATTTTTTGTAGTATATAAATAAAATGTGCCACAGTATTTTACGGTATTCACATAAAATATTGAAATTCGATTAGCTGTCGCATGAGATTGTCGACTGAACGGCTGAGTTTTTATCCTTCCTTGTTTGTGTGACCTATCTAATTATATTGAATCACTGAGAGGCAGTATGTATGTTCACGACTATATGTGTGTGTGTGTGTGTGTGCTGGTGGGTGGGTGTGGGTGTGTATGTGTGTGTATGTATATTGTAATGAGAAAGCATATCCCTTACGATAAACTATTATTTTATATTAATAAATCAATGATAATATAATAATTATATATTATCAAAATTAATAATTAATGAATAAATAATTAATTATTTTATAATAAACTAGCGGGTGTACCCGGCGTTGCACGGGTGTAGAGAGGTGTTTGGGTTTAAAATAACAGTTGAAAGTCCGGCTGGAGAGAGGTATAAAATAATAGTGATAGTAGCAGGTTGCTGGAGGAATAAAAAAAAATATTAGGCAGACCGGGTGGTGAGAGGTGTAAAAAAAACGTTGCTCGTGTGTGTGTGTAGATTGTGTAGTAAGGCACCCCAGGTAATGAGATGTGTGAAAAAAAGTGGTAGTGGCTGGGGGGATAAAAACCACAGTCGGCAGTCAGGGTGGAGAGAGATGTTAAAAAAGTTGTTGTAGGCAGGCAGGCTCGAACCCGTGACGTGAAGGCGGAAAAGAAATTGAAAGAAAATCTGACGTGTTACCGATGCTCAATAACACCTGAAGTCGGAAGCGTTCAAATTAAACGAAGTCAATCGAAAAGAAAAGATGATTTGCAGAAATGGCGTCGGAAAATCTGACCCCTCCTTATAGAAAACTGCCTAGATGAAGTGAAGGAATTAATGTTTTTGACCAATTTTTCGATATTTGTCGTCCGAATCGTTAAGCTTCAAAAAGATACCGATCTCGTCAGGATCCGTCGCCTCTGTCGAATTTTTTTGGCAGATATACAAACACACACACATATATGTTGCTTTTTATATATGAGATAAATAAAAATATAATAATTAATAATATAAAATGCGTAACATAATCAATAATTTACAAATAAGTATAAATATTTAATAAAATTAAATGAAATCAAATGCATAAATGTCGTTTTAATTTAATTTAAGAACAATCCAGAACATCTTCAAGAGAACAAATAGGTATTCCTTTTTCAATTCAAAAAGAACATTCTAGAACAATTTAAAAATGCTGTATAAAAGTAATACTAACGGGTGTTTATATATTTATACGGTGATCTTCGCCTTTTCAAATCTCGGCCTGGTTCATGAGCCTTGCTTCAGCGGGGAAAAAATCCCAAAAAGGCATTTCCAGCATACAGTTAAGGATCTGAGTTTCGGATAAATAAAAAAGTATTTTCCAAAGTTCTTTGTGATCAAGAATTTTATATGTTTTCGAATTAATTTGATAATACTGTTGTAATAGCTGACTAAAAGTTAAGTTACCCCTCTCTGACGCTATTACGTTTCTTGTAATATTAGTACCAACAGATTATTATTTTTTTTTCAAATATTTGCCAATTGTTTTTGCTTCGTTTTCAAAAATTATTTTTTTTTATAATTCCAAGTTGATTGGTGATATTGTCGCTTTGAATTCGTTGGATTTAACACCCTAGGCTAAGTACGTAAGAATATATATATATATATATATATATATATATATATATATATATACACACACACTTTAAGATTACGACATAAATAGAACAAGCGCGCCTTATATTAAAAATAGCATTTCATAGAGAGACTAATATATCGAACATGTGTACCAACTAAGGAAACGCAAATAAATTATAACTAAAACAAACTAATATATAATTACAATTATAAATAATAGATTCAAACATGTTCATTCTTTATCCTTCTTCTACTCTAAAGTAACTTCAAAAATATTATAACATCAAACAAAACAGCTTAAAAATTAGAATTCATGATGACGAGCACGTGGCTAGAAACGTTCTAGAAATAATATACACTACCATATCAATTGATACAAGATCAATCGGTGCAGCGACACATAATTTACCAGCTGAGTCTAGAATAATTGCCCATCATATCGAGAAAATCATAGCAAACGTGTAAAAGAATATCAACTATGTCGTATTTAATCAAACATGCTTGAGTAGAGATTTCTTGTCTCTACGCACACACACACACTTGCACACACTCACACACACACAAAGACACACACACACACATATATATATATATATAACTACCTAATTTACTCACATAAAATTAATATACGAAAATATAGATTTATGCGTAAACTTACAGTATTTACTTCAAAAGTACTCAATACGTAGGTAGAGCTAGTTAGTAATTTATAAAATATATAGGGCGATTAAGCTACACTGAATATTCAGCATTTCATCCACTCTAGGAACAGGTCAACGAGAAATCAAATAGGCCTTTGTCCGATAAATGCATGCTCATTGGCTGATAGGAAGGGCGCGGTGGATACTAGAAATCTGATTGGCTAACTAAAATCTCAATGGAAGATGCGCATATAAAAACGGCAAACAACCACAGAATTCGCGCATAAGCCTGAAGAGTCCTAGAGTGGATGAAACGCGGAATATTCACTGTAGCTTAATAGCCATATATATTTTATAAATTACTATATATATATATATATATATATATATATATATATATATATGTATGTATATATATATATATAACTAGCAGGGGTGCCCGGCGTTGCTCGGGTGTTTGGAGGTGTATGCTGTGCAAAAAAAGCAAAAAAAAACAAAAAAATGGTTAATTTTTTAAAACTTTGACCCCTATTATGCCCCCTCAAAATTTATTGTTTCGGGCTCAAATCACTTTATTAAGTTAGATCCAGGTTCAAGGAACCTATATCTAAAATCTCAAGTGTCTAGACCCAAAATTGTCGGAGAAGTTAGGTAGAGTTCTTAAAGGTCAAATCGTTGAAATTTGACCCCTTAACAGCCAAATTTCTGGCTGACACCCGTCACATCGATTTTCTTAAATCTCAGTACCCGGTATTTCAAATTTCGAGTCTATAGACTAAAAATTGACAGAGTTATTGCGTAGGGAAATGTACACAGACAGATAGACAGACAGGTTCACTTTTATAGATATATAGATAGATTATTTTTTACTATAATAATTAAATACCTACAAACACTAGTGTTCCATCCTTTCGGGAATCTTCAGTGCTGGGTGTCGAACGATTTGAACCCCGCAACACGAGACATAACTGGCTCGATTAGCGAAGATCCAATCCATTCGGCTACTATTAACCGCGTGAAATAACGTTAAATTTAAACATCTTAATTTTAAATGTTCATTTACGTCAGTCAGAGAGTAATCTAATCGTTATACGATGATCTATGCATAAGAGCTAAATTGACCGACTTTAATCAACTGAAAGTGCTCAACGATAAGAAATAAGATATATATATATATATATATATATATATATATATATATATATATATAAGTGAATAAAGTTTTGTATAAGATACTATCGTTATGAAAGGGATATTGTAGACAGGGCAGACACACGACGACTATGTGATCGAACATTCATGAAATTATTTTATATTTTTTTTTGGTTATCAAGTGGTTAATCAAGGAATATAAATTAATGCCTTTTCCTTATTACATGGATTCTCAGGAAGTAGTCTTTTCTATTCAGAGAAAATTTATTTCAAAATTGAAACTAAAGAAATACTAGTTTACATAAATCTAAAAACATTAAAAAATTCTATGGAAAAGAATTTCTACGATCTATTAAAAAAGATGTTTTAGTGACGTTGATAAAGTTGCTATTAATTTTTTTTTTATTTTGCTAGTTATTTATTTATTTTTTGCTTGTTATTTTGCTAGTTATTAATAAATGTTTTTTTTAATTCATAGAAATAAAGCAAACAACTTATATTTTTATATCGCTTGTTTAATCATTTGCTGAATTAATGATGTAATTTTTCTTCAGCATATCATATTGCCTTATATATATATATATATATATATATATATATATATATATATATATATATAAGTGTGTGTGAGTATATATATATATATATATATATATATATACTAGGCTGGGTGCTTGGCGTTGTCCGGGTATTTGGAGGTGTGTGTTGAGCAAAAAAAAAAAAAAAAAACAAGTGGTAGTAGGCTGGCGGACTCGAACTCGTACCGTGAAAGAGAAAAAGCATGTGAAAAAAGTGACGTCGTTGCGATTGCGCCCATAGCCAAACCGGAAGTGACGTAGGTTTTAATTATGGCTAGACAATCGAAAAGAGGCGATGACTTTCGAAAATATCGGCGTAAAAAGCGACCCCTTCCTGTAGAAAAGTTCCAGTTAAGAGTGTAGGGATCAATGTTCTTGGTCAATTTTTCGATGTTTGTCGTCCGAAAGGTCGAACTTTAAAAGTATACTGATCTAATGAAAATCCGTCGCCTCTGTCGAAAGTTTTAGGCTGACATAAAAACATACATACATGCATACATTTAAACAGACAGGTGAGATTTATGTTATACTAGCGGGGGTATCCGGCGTTGCCCGGGTGTTTGTAGGTGTGTGCGTGTGTTTAGGGGGGGGGGAGCAGAACACAAATGAAACTTAACCCTGTTTAAATATAAAAAAACGATGTTAAACTTAAAAACCTAAAACTATTGTAGTTGTAAAAGAAAAAAGGGGGGATTTGGTGACGCGAAGAACATGCGCTACGGCGACAGAAGCAATGTAACACGTTAAATATAGCGATTAAAAAGTAAATGAGTTCAAATTAAGGTCAGACATCACGTTATTCCGCAGTTTTTAAATGCGTGTTTAATGAGGTCAAATTCTTTTACTAGTTGTTTTGAGTTTGTTGACCCAACTTTGTCTAGTTGGGAAAACCAGCTTCCCCTTTATTAAGGTAGTGTATGCAAATGAAAACAATTGTCTGATATGATGGTGAAAACCGACATTGGCCAAACGCTCGTATGCCAGGTAAAAGACCGTTTTTTTATGTGGAAAGATTGGGGAAATGGGGACCAACTCACTGGGGAGTAGGGGAGCTGGATAGTGACAAGTGGTATGAATGGTTTCCCCTACATTGACCAATAATTGATTGCTAAAAGAGCAATAGTCTTATATATGAGGTTGCTCCAACATATGGTCTTTGTGTGCAGTGTCTGTCGAAACAGATACTACGCGAAGGTGATTTGGTCTTGGCCAAAAGGCCAATCATGGCACGGGGGCCAGGAAACTGCTGATCCGATTCAGTTTCGCTTTGTTATACTGAAAAGCGAAACAAACACGCGGCGAGCGAAAAAAATCTCGATAATAGCGCGTAAAAGTCGGGTAAATTAAAGATAGACGCGACCCCCATTCTTAACTCGTAGTTATTATGATTTAGACAGCATATAAAAAGTTTTAAGGAGTGACCCGACCGAGCGCCCCTTGAAAAAGGGCTTTTTGCGGACATACAGAAAAAGTGCAAACACACACTAACATACATGTTCGCTTTTATATATATAGATATACTTCCACTGCCTTCTTGGAGTCACTGGATTTTGGACTCAACAACCATGGAAACACCCTCTCACGTGAAACATTTTTCTTTGTTTACCCCATTTCATCCGTTCCTTGTTCTATATTTCTTTTTACGCTAGTATGATGCTTTCTATACTTAGTTTCTTAAAATACTTTACGAGCAAAATTTATTTATGCATTCTGCTAAACCCTCCTCTCCAACGAGAAGGAAAGTGTTTTTTTGTAACTCCGCGGATTAAGGGCTTTCATTTGTGTTTCCATTCCCAATAATAAATATGATTTTTACTCTAATTTAAGTGCTTCTCAATATGTTTTTTAAACTTATATATATATACATGTATATATATATATATATATATATATATAAGTTAATGTCTGTCTGTATCTTTATGCTAAATGTTTACAAAATCTAAATAAAATTTAAATATTCATCTTATGTAACATTTACAAGGGACAATAATGTGTTTTTTTCCTGAATCATTAGACGTTTAACGAACTTTATGGAGGTAACAACCGTTACACTACATATTTATCCTTTATATTTTTTCTTGATAAAATTTAAATCATGTGTATTGTACAATTTTCTAAAGAATACAATGGAAGTAGTCCAAAATCTCTAACTGCCATTCGAACCTTACAGACTTCTTACTCGGATCACTTGCCTCGCAAGCCATACTAATAGACTGATTGAGCGACATAGTCCGCCTGTGGATGATATATGTCTATAAGCTACTTGCTCTAGATACATTAGATATTCATATAAGTCGACGCGCCATTTACTTTTTAATCTGATCTCTTTGAAGAATCTCGCGGCAATGAATAAATAAAATTTCATTATAAACTTAACAATAACTGAGATAATTCCCGAAAAATAGAAAACACATTCGAAAGGTCAGTTTCATTGTTATGACTAAAACTATGAATTTCATCAATCGAACATTGAACATTATCAATTTTCCATCCCTGAATCGTAATTGTTGGCTTTCAATGATCGATTACAATCACTTGATTTTTACCTTTATCTATATTAACTGATATTTATTTTAAATACCCATGAATTTGACAAGAAATAGTTCAATTGATCTTGTGCTTATGTGCTTTTTCCTAATTATAGATTACACAGCTTAGAGCTGACTTTGTTTTTGTTTTGTTTGTTTGTGTCCTGACCCGGAATGTGCTAGGTGCGCTTGGGAGGTTATGTTTTCGGTATAATTTTTTTGTTTTATTGTTTGTTATTTTTTATAGCTTACTGTCCATATCGCTTAATATATATAACTAAACTTCGAATATCATCCAATATAGGACTTTTAATGTTAAAATATGTATATCATAGATTAGGGTGAATGTCACGAAGAATAGGAAAGTCATGCTGTCGATGATAACTTTGGTCCTTTTTATCATAGAGATTCGCTAATTAACCTGTGCTGTAGCCAATCAAGTTCTACAATCTTACATGAATAAAAGATTACCATTTTCATTAACTTTGAAATGTTTGATTAAGGTTAAAAATTTGACGAAAATTTTCAAATTAAACCAATTGGACTACTATACCCTATATGAAGGTTTGATGCAGAATATAAAAGCAACGAGTTAAAAAAAAACAGTTTTACGATCAAGAGGAAAAAGATAATTGCTGTTTGTTTTGCTTGTGCACTATAACTGGATATCAACAAAATGCCTTTTAAGTAAAACCTAATTACGTAATTACGTGTAATCCCGAAATTACTGAAACATCCAATCATTTCGATAATTTTTTTAAAAAATTAAATTACTAGAAAAAAATAAAATTTATCGAATAATATAGTTTTAACAGTTTATTGTAATTCAGTATTTTTAACTGAGTTATTTCCCTTGTTTCCATATAACATACTTTATTTAAAATGAGAAAATGGCGGATCGATAATAATTACAAACTTTTCTTGTAAAAAAAACTGTTAAATTATATATATTTAATTATTAGTTGTTTTAGGTAGATTTATTTTGCTATACATGTTTTAACAGACAAAAGATTGGACCTCTGTCGAGCATTTGCTATGAAAATACGACAAAGAAGCAAATGGAAACTACTAATGTTTTTTTTCTGTGAGAAAGAGTACGTAGAAAATAGAAATGATCATTAAGAAGTTGTACGAGTAACTCAGACTAGAGATAATTCCAGCCGTTCAACTGGAAAAATTAACACATGTTCCTTCTGCCATTAATCGATTTGTTCGAAGGCGTCGCTGCTTCCTCGCTTCAAACCAATTTCTCAATTGCGAATATCGATTTCGTTTTCCTTGCGATGGAAGTCGCGTATCGGAAATAGCTGAGAGCCACGAGTTAACGTCGGAAGTTTGCCAGTATCACTTTGTTACAAGGATACAAAATAAAAAAAGAACGTATGTACATCAAAACATAAAAAAAAACGTTGCAAAGGAGAAAATTAATAAAACATTATTTATCCAATTAATGAAATTCATTTAACGGTAATTGTGCTACAAGCAATGGAATGAAATGTTTTCTATAGAAAGATAAAGGTGTGAAATATGATTCAAATACTTTTATGTCTTCTTGTTTAAGTTAAATAAACTTGTGTGTATATATATATATATATAAATATATATAAAGAGAGACAGACAGACAGACAGACAGACAAAGAAAGCCAGAGAGGCACAGAGAGACACAGAGAGACAAATAGGTGAGAAGAAATATTTCCCAGAACAGGTAAAATTTATTCGTTAGAGAAACGTCTTGTTTCAGATTTATATCCCTTATAGAAATTTAAATGAAGATATTATTCGAGTTTCCCTTGTGTTTAGAATCTTAATTTCATTTTTGATCAAAGGGTTTCTCCAAAGACGCACCTCTGCATTAAAACCATAAATTGAAACCTTTGATTTTTGCTATGACAGTCTTTATGTATGTATAGGAATATTAAATACGTTTACAATAATGGTTCCCTGTACAGTAGTATTGCTTCCAAAAAAGCCTTCATCAGATGATGATTCTGGGTTCAAACATGGTTTTGGTGTAGAAGCATCATCACCTCGGCATCCGACTTTGATGGTAAATACAATAGTTTTACAGCTATTTTTCACGCATTGTTCTCGAAGATTTCATGTTTTCATCTTGCAGTGGTCTGTCTGGACAAATAAAAATGTTAATTCAACGAAGAAAATTTATTTTACAATTTACGGGGCATATTACGATATCCTGATCGGTTAAAGTTATTTCATTTGCGGTTCGAAATCGACTGCAATGTGACACTCCGTCCAGCCACTAAACAATGACAGATATTTACATAAAAATATTTAACTATTCCTTCATAAAAGAACTGAATTGCTTTACTGGTGACATTTTGGACTTTATTTTCAGTCACACAACATGTCTTCTAAAACCTTCGCAGCAATCTCCTATACTTTATTGTGTCTCTAGGTGTAGCTGTTATGGAATGCTTTCATCCAGTAGGGATGTATTTAGAAGTTGGCAGTTTTCTGACTTACTATGAATCAATCCGATGTAGGAGAACTCCGGCCATGACAATAATCTGGTATTTTAAGATATCGTGTGCTGAACTCATAAGACATTTTTTAGACTCCATATATTTTAGGTTGTGCCATGTGAATCCTCGTTTTCTTACACTCTCCCACATTGTCCGTGCGCCTTGTTTACTTTAACACACAGCTGCAACAATACGCTAGGCTTCCTTAATATGAGAATTCTATTCCAAAACTCTTTCTTTATGCTCTACAGAGGGCTTCATAGACCGCCAATGCTGTGGGTATATATCTAAACTTGTACTCTATATGCCACAACACTGATTATTTCTTTCATTTTGTATCTTCTACAACATGTTTGGCCTACTATTTTCAACTAGTTATTACTAATAGTTAAGGAACTTTCACTATTGGGCTAAGAGAGTCACGCAGCATCTGGGAAATCCGTGCGTTACCCAATATATGTTCATCCGCAAGTGACGACGGTGGAAGTTTAAACTTCGCTAATGAATTGTGTAGTGCCAGGTTTAGCAAGGAATTAGTCACAACTAACCACTTTTTCATAAACTTATTGATCAGGTGTTCGCTCTGTAAGTGGCACCTCATAAACCATCATTGATCATGATAACTTCGGAATTAATACAAAGCTAATTTACCATAACGGCTTTGTTGAGGAGGTCACACTTATAAATAGGGCTATGACAACAGAATATTATTTTCATTATTTTGACTCTCGGGTATACACCCCGTTCCAGAATTATACGCAAATCGATATTTTTGTTCAAACTCCGATAGTTTTCAATTAAAATTTGTGAAATTTTGCACGTTATATCTAAAATAACACACGCGCATATCTAAAATGTTAAGCTAATCAGCACAGTAATAAACAATTGGCAGCGATTTTGGTGATTTGCATTTTTTTCAGAGTGCCAACTTTATATGCAAACCAATGCTAAAATATGGTGAAATGCTGAAAGATCATCGAAACATTGATTATTATAGGAATTTGTAAATTGAGAACAACAATATTAAAGAACAAACAACTTCAGTATGGTTTCATAGTACAATCAATATCTTATATAATTGCCATTTTTATTGACAAGAGCAAAAAGCTTTTGGTCCATTGAAGATGTTAAACTTTCGATTTCATCTGATGAAATGTCTTTGGCAGCGGTCAGAATAGCATTCCAGAGGCCATCCTTGGAGTTTTACTGCCTTTCTCCGGAATAAATATTTTGTTTCAAGATATTCCACAGATGTTCAATGGAATTTAAATCTGGAGAACAGGCTGACTATCGCATTATTTCCCCATGTTTTCCAAAAATTCTCTCAAAATATACAGTGGCTATGCTTGCAGAATGAGACGATGCATTATCATGCATGAATACCATCTTTTTCCGGAATGGAAAATTCTTCTTCTTCTAGTGTCAGGGTTCCAAGTGTTCCTTAATGAAGTCAATGTAGAGCTTGGCGGTAATTTTCACTCCATCTTCGACTATGAAGTGTCCTACCAGCTCATTGCCAATCATTGCAGCCCAGAACTTGACACCACCACCTCGTTGTTGACGCCTTATCCTTTTGTGACGTAGACCCTCATTATGGTACCATCCTCCCCTTCACTAATCGGGCCATTAAGGGTCGCTCGAAACTCATCGGTGAACAAAACAGTTTGAAAATTCACCTTTATGTGATCTCTTGCACACCTCATCCTTTTTTTCTTGTAGATATCCTTCAATTGGGGGCTGACCTCTGGCTTTCCAAATTTTACAATAATCCTCAGGATATGGCAACGAGTTGATTTGGGCACATCAGGAACGCCAGCTTTTTGAAACACGTGTTTGCTAGTTTTAAGCGGGTTATGGCGAACTTCTCTCTATATCTTGCTCATTGTTTGATGTGTCAGATATGATTTCTTACGAAGTTTCCCTTTATCAGAACTCCGTTGCAAAGTTGAGGGCAGTACAATATTTTTTATTGTACGATAATCACGGTGCGAGCTTTTCATGGAACGTTTTATATAGGTTTAAATATTCGTTTATCTATGCTAAGTTTTATATATAATTTTTATCTGGAGATAATTAGTTTTCGTGTTAGTTGAATCGTATAAAGTGATATAATCTTTCCCTTTTTATGTGGTCTTGTAGTTTAGTCATTATTTCTATACTAACATCGCTAAATGTAAAAAAAAAATGATTGTGAAAAATGTGTTTATGTTATTGTTTCTTAGTTTTATCGCACTTTTGACGTATACCAGATAATATAATATGCCTGAACAGAAAGATTCTTAACACAAAAACTGATGTTTTTTAATCGCTAGCGTTCCCTGGATGTCATTACGTGTATGAGATATTGTATGGGTAGTAACACCTGGTGTAGTACTCGTGTTATTCGAATAACCTTTGGGATTCGGGACTTAAATAAAGGGCAATTACTAAAACACTCGCAAGAAAAATAAAGAAAAGATAAAAAGAAAGAAAGAAACACACAATTATAGTAGCAGAAGCGATGAAAATCGACACGAAATTTCCTTACAGAAAAAAAATTCCAATCACTATCAGTGTATAGAAGACGAACAATCTTATTTCCATTTTGTAAGTTAGTAAAAACTATTGATATTGGAAGGAATACAAGGAGATATTAGATCGTGCGTATCGTCGTATTAAGGCATGTGCTGCAGGTGGAAAAGTCAGTATATTTTTTTACAAGGTGGTAACCACTTATCAAAGCCCGGAAGGCACTCAGGGATAAGGGCTATTGCGTGTACAGTACGTAAGTGTTGAGATTTGATAAAGTGTCTACTTACGAGGCGGTTAATCAGGAATTTGTTTATGTTGGACTTGAAGACATCCAAGTTGTAGTCAGACAGGAAACAGGCAGATGAAACAGAGTTCCACCGGCATGCGCTTCTAAGAAAGAAGCTTTGTTCATGGAATCTACGTTTTAATTTTGGCATAGATAAAGAATGGGGAAATATTTTGACAGTGGTTTCAGCTAGACGGGTGTTTTTCGTGAAAGATCGGCGAGGGGGGGCAGGGATTGGAGCTCAGAGGAGAACCTGCCATTGGAAGTAACGATAAAACAAAGACAGGTTCGCAACGTCTCTTCTGTGGGAGAGAGGTCGCATGGAAGAGAAAAGGGAATCCCCCACTTAGCCACGAAGCCTATATTGTACTCTATCAAGGCAGGATAGGCTGTTTTTAGCAGATCCTGTCCACATGTGGCAACTCTACTCCATCCTTGGACGTACTTGGCTTTTATATAAGTCGAGAATTGCATCAGCAATGAGATATCTTCTGGAGCGGTAGAAGGATCCTACCTTGGCAATAAACTTGAAGTACGTGTTCCATTTCAGGTCAGGTATAAAGGTAAATTTCAGAAGCTTATCAAAGCATGGAGCTTCCCCTAGTCGAGAGCTACCCATTTCAATTGATGCCAGGTGTGGATCAAAGCGTTGATGATGTAAAGATAGGAGCTTGGTTTTAGATGCATTAAAAGTAACCAACCATCTCTTCCCTCACTGTACCACGCGCTGAAGATCAGAGGATAGAGAATCAGAGAGAACTTTGTCATTTACGGCCTTTGATGTGTTGCCATAGATGGTTGTGTCCTCAGCATAGATGTCTACTAATGATTTAAATATGTGCTTTGGGAGATCATTGATGTAGATCAGGAAGACAGTTCGGCCCAGAATGGACCCATGAGAGAATCCAGCATTAATACTGAGGGGCTCTGATTTCTGCCCATCAACCACTACTCTTATGAGCCTATCAGACAGAAATTATTTAATGATCGGGAAAACATTTCCAGTTATACCGTAGTTGGAAATCTTGTGAAGTAGGCCCTTATGTCATACTTTATCGAAGCCTTTTATATATCAAAAGCAATCGCCCTAGAGAGGAAGCCTTTGTCAAGAGGTTCACTAATCCTATGAGATGTAACCGTTAGCACATCTGCTGTAGATATAGCAGAACGGAAATCATATTGTATGTCAGTAAGAAGGTTATTTCTGCTGAGGTGGTTGACTACTTTAATATAGATTCCAGCAACTTACTCATAACACACAACAGACTTAATGGTCTGTACTGAGAGGGAGACGGCTTATCATCTGACTTCTTAAATACAGGGCATACTGATGAGGTTTGCCAGAGTGGTGGGAAGCACTTCTCTTTAAGGCAACGCTTAAACAGTTTTGTACGTATGGGAGCAAGTTCTGGTTGAATCTTTTTCAGCACTATAATTGGAATGCCGTCAGGGCCAGTTGCTTTACTGGAATCAAGGTTCTTGATTAACTTAGCGAACCCACGCACAGACATTTGTATGTTGCATAGCGTGTTGTCTGCTATAGGAGGAAGTACAGAAAATTAATGGCCTTCGTTGTTTAGGGTAGACTTAGCAGCAAAGTTCTTGGCAAATAGTTTGGCCTTGTTTGATGCTGACGAGATGACCTCAGGTCCATTGATAATGGTTGGGATAGAACGCACGCTACTGTTCAGGATTCTGTTTGTTATTTGCCAAAACTCGTGGGAACCAAGCCGCTGATCAGCTACGTTGGATTTAACAGACTTAGCATATAGCTCTCTTGCATTTTTTATTACTCTTTTACAGTGATTGCTGGCGTTCCTGAAAGCAGCTTTAGTCTCAGTGCATCTATTACGTTGGTAGCTATGACAAAAGTGATTTCTGTGCGCGATGGCAGCAGCACATTCTGGGGAGAACTATGGCTGGCTGTTAGGTTTTTGTTGGAAATTTTTTGATGGTATAAATCGGTCTATGCCTACAAGTAACCATTCGGTCAGGTCTGATACCATCCAGGACACATCGTTTTTAAACATGGAATGCAGAGGTAGATCAAATATAAATGTACGGAAGCTATCCCGGTCAGCCGTAGGGTATCGATATATCGTACGGTGGAGAAGTACATCTGAAGACTTATTACATTTTTCTTTTTATCTGATACAACCGAGTGGTCGGAAGATCCCAGAGGGGAGAGAACGGAACATGAACATATCTCAGGGAAAGTTGTGAGAAAAAGGTCTAGAAATCTAGCGTATTGACCGGAATTATCGGGCACACAGGTAGGTTCGTGAACAATCTAGGTGAGATCTTAGGCAATGGCGAAATCATGGCAGAACCTCCCCTCATCATTTGTCTTGTTCGAGTGGGTCAGCCATTCCACATTGTGAACATTGAAGTCACCACAAATGTGGATGTTAGCCGAAGGATAATCAGACAGGATGTGGTCAATGTTCTCAGATATGCTCTTAAAGATAGTAACTCCGCTGTTGTGGGGGCGATAGAGGACAAATATAAATGCAGTGGTGTAAGCAAGTGCAACCCGGAAGAACATATAAGGAAAATTAGGGTCTTCACTGGAGATGTCCCTACCACATGGGGAGCCACCTTTAATGTAGGCACATATTCCATATTTCAGTAAACGAACATATCTAGAAAGTAAGGCGGCGATGCATACATAAGCATGATTTTAAGTTAAGATTTCAGTGATTAAATAATGTTTTTGAATTGTAAATAAAGCATAATCATATTGATTATTTCATCAACAGATTCACTTAATGTGAACCTGTCCTTCGAAAGTGTCTTAGTGTGGCAGGTCCCGTAAATCTATTTGGTCGGTCTTAATTTCGCAACTGCGTCGATATGTCGCCGCTTCGTCGATTTGTCGCTGCTAGAAGAAAAGCAATTTCATGCACACAAAAGAAAAACAACTCAGTGCTTTATTCTACTGATTAAATTCAAGAACAGATATACAAATATGTAGTTATGCACAATCGTTTCTCGCGACCGCTGGGCCATGTCCATAATCTCGGTCAGAGTAATTGTACTCAAAGGCTAAACATCTCTCTTCTTACACGGAGTCATCATTCCTTTACATCGAAAACGAGATTATCTTTCAAAGTGACATTGGGTTGTCGCTTTTCATAAAACAATGAAATTTACAAATCCAGTCTTTCTCTCAGCAGGGTCGTTTGCCGTCACCAAGGCACACGAATGATAATTAAAGAATAAAAAATCATATCTGCCCGGCATTTCCCCATGCTTCGGGAAGCTTAACCGTTCCCTGGGGCGATCATGTCACATAAGACCATGAAAGTTATTTAAACTGTTTCACTGTTTAGTCTTATTCTTACAACGTTTTCGCCAATGTAATCTAAAAATCTCTATCAAGTGCGCTTTCCCGAACTTTAATATATTTATGTCGAACTCGAGAATGTTTATAGAATTTCGAATCGAATCTTTCGGATGTAGATTGTTCTCGTTTCCTCAGTCACTGGATAGAATATTTCAGTAATCTATATCATATTTTTTTTACTCATTCTGTTTGGCTGTCTATTCTAGTTTCCCTCGGAAACTATTCAGCCGATCTGATTTAAATTTTGGATTTTTGTTATGTTAAGATGCAGCAAACTAAAAATTATAGTATTTTCTGACGCACAGTAAGGTATTAATATGCATTTGTAAACATATCACATTTATTGTAGAAATTTCTCTGGTAATTACTTGGACAATCTGAATGAAATTTTGTATGGATTTTTGCTACAGTAAGCGTGTAGCGAATAGGAATTATGGTATTCGTTCAATGCACATTACGTGAATATTAGGAATTAATAGGGATTTGTATTTATGCAACAATTAGCCCGAATTTAACGATATTTAACCATGAATTAAGCATAGGAACTCGTTCTGAGCCAATGTTCGATATGTTTTACACGTTTTTAAGGGCGAAAAGTTTAGGTGAATTTTAGTACTGCGTATTGTGAGGTTTGAACTTTCAACCTACAGAACACGTTTAATTAAAACAGACAAAATTAAATAGAACTTGAGGTTTTCCTCATTGGATACGCAGATAGAATGATTATCTGTCGTGTTCTTATTTTAGTTTAACCGAAAAGTTTTTTCAGTCATTGTGTTTTCGGATCGCATGAATAATTAGTCGCATTTATTATTCTCAATTTGTGTGGAAAATTAGACACTAAAGCGCGCCGTTGAAAACGTTGTAATGAAGTCTTCCAGAAATGCGCATGACAAAATGATAATCAGTTTCATTGTATTTTTTGAGTTTTTGTAATATGTATAATTCTTGGTTGTTTTTGTGTTTATATTTTCTTTTCTCTCTTTCTTTCTATTTTCTCTGTTTATTTCGCTTTCTATTTATTTCTCTTTATCGTTTTTTTTTCTATTTTTTAAAAATCTTTTTCACGTTCTGCATCTTTTTCTTTCTTTCATCTTTTTTCTCTTTTATTCGTACTCTTTTGTCATTCCTTTCTCGTTTTTCTCTTTCTCACTAAATACGCAAAATCACCTGCGCAAGTCGACTTTATATATAATAGCACAAATAATTATGTCTGAGGTAGACAAGTTTATTATGTTTATGTATATATATATATATATAAGTTTGGTGGTTTAATTTTAAATTCTGAAAAAACAACTTATGAACACATATATTCGAATCAAGAATTTATTGTCTGACAAAAGGAATATATAGAAGGCGTTACAACTTCTATATTGCTCTATTCTTAAATATTGAGCTTTTCATTTTTGGCTAGGATCACCTTGGAAGTATTACTTCAAGTAATATCTATCAGGATTTTTCATCTGAATTCTATCAGTGTCTTATCTCGCTTGTATGTATATATATATATATATATATATATATATATATATTTATAAAATATATATGGCGATTAAGCTACACTGAATATTCCGCGTTTCATCTCCTCTAGGATGCTTAAGACTTATGCGTGAATTTTGTGGTTGTCGTTTTTATATACGCACCTTCTATTGAGATTTTAGTTGGCAAATCAGTTTTCTAGTATCCACCGCGCCCTTCCTATCAGCCAATGAGCATGCACTTACAGGACAAAGGCCCATTTGCCCTCTGGTTGACCCGATTCTCTGTGTGTGCTCAATTTAACCTGGATATCTAGTGTCTTGATCTGTTTTAAATCTAGGTTAGGTTTTTTTAAATGTTAGTTTATATATACATGAAGTAATTATTATATATATATATATATATATATATATATATATATTTTTTTTTTTTTTTTTTTTTTTTTTGCGGGGTACAAAATTTTATTATGGCTATGTAAAGACTAAATTAAAACTTGTTCGAAAATATTTTAGATTTTGAAATTAAAAAATAAAATTGATGTGTCAGCTGACCGGTTTCGAAGCTCGCTTAACAGAGCTAAAATCGAGTTTAATTACGTTTTAAAAAGAAAAGGGGGGAATAATGAATCGGAGAGTAAAAAGTAGGGGGGATATATTATGGATATAAAAAGGGGGTGTTGGATTAATTATGAAATAGAAACTAGATTAAGCCCTAAGAGATTCTCCTTTTTTTGCAAAGAGAAGGTCTCAGAGTCTTAATATATATAGTTTCTAGAATTTTAAGATGATAAAGAGAGTGCGACTTACTAAGGATGGAAAAAAATCCGCACTAAAATTCAAAGCGCAAATACGATTATTTATAAGGTGCTCTCCTATAGATGAACCATGGGTATTGTTCAAAACGTCCGAAGGTAGGTAATTTCCATTTCGAATTTTGGATTGAACACGTTGTTTTACCCTATTATCTAATCTTTGAGACGTCCGCCCGACGTAGCGCACACAGCAGCTACATTTAAATAAATAAATAATAGAATTGTTATGGTGGGGGGACGTCTTTACAAATTGAAGACAAAATGGGTTTACAAGAAAAAAACAACACGGGTATTTGATGCAAAGTAAGATTGTTGTACGACAGAAGAAATTTGATTGGTAAATCTGTCACTAATATTACCTAGCCAAGGTAGGCGTAGGTAGATAGGGCATTTGTCGACAGATGCCTGTTTAATTTTATTGAAATTAGAAATTTTATTTTTAGTAGTAGATTCCACGATTTGCAATGGAAAACCATTATTGCAAAGAGTCTTGGTAATAAATTTGACTTCATCATTTAATTTGTTATCTGAACATATCATAAAGCTCTATGGATAAGGGTATTGATAAGATTAAATTTTTGTTTGGTGGGGCAAAAGAGTCCCAACGTGTGTAAAGACCAGTGAATGTAGGTTTATGGTAGATGGAAGTCAAGAAAACGGAAGGTGTTTTACGCATCTAGAAAAGGAAGTGAAGAATTACTTTCCTTTTCTATAGTAAATTTTAGAACTGGGTGAATATTATTAAGTGAAGCAAAAAAGATATCTGCTTCCGTTTCATTGTAGAATAGACAAAAAGTGTCGTCAACATAACGAAAATAAATATCTGGTTTTTGAAAGCCAGATAAAAGACTCTTTTCGTGGAAACCTACGAAAATATTTGCCAGAGCCGGTCCCAGGGGAGAACCCATCGAAACACCATCTATCTGCCTGTACATGATGTTATTAAAACTGAATTCGACCGACATGGTGGCGAATTCCATAAGTTCCACAAAAATATCTCTTTATGAAATCTCAACACTAACGTACAACGTACTGTACATGCAATAACCTTTATCCCTGAGTGGCTTCCGGGCCTTGATAAGTGGTGACCTCCTTGTACAAAAAAAGAGCTCCACTCTTCACCCATTTAACCAGACGTCTTTGGAATCTAGATTCAATAGATACAGTAGAGTCATTAATCAGACCGACTGGTTCATTACATCCCCGGCATTATTTTTTGCATCAACCTCATATATTGTCCGCTATAAACGGGTTGTATTTCTAGCATAGTCGCATATCTGTTAGAGTTAGCCAATTGAGAGGGCTCAGATTTTGGTTAAAAGTTGGACATGTTTGAGCATTACAATTTTGACATCGACCGAATTTTGGTGATTACATAAGGATGGGACGTATAGGTATGCGGATAACGATAAATATATTTATTATTAAATAGTTTAGTCGTTGCGTTAAATTTCAAAAACGTTTAGTAAACAACACATCTATTTCTGAATATACCACAAACAGAACTTCATATACAAAAAGCACAACTAATTGAAGCAAAAGAATCATGTATTAGGTTGGTCCCAAAATAATGTCGCTTATATATATATATATATATATATATATATATATAGTTAGGACGTCTAAAAACGACATTTTTACCGCCAATATAAACAAAAGGAGTTTCATTCCCAGCGATCCCATAAATCTATTTAAAAGTAAAAGAAATTAATGTATATATTGAATAAAATGTATTGGAATGATAGGAAAAATAAAACCATTTTTATAAATATTCTGAAATCTTAGTTGCCAATCATCCCTGATAATGGATTTGGACAAATATGAAAGAACTTAGAAGAAAATATGGTTCTGACTGTTACATAAGCTTTCTCTAACCAGTAACAAGTAATCTAATTGGAAAAAAAGAAACAGAACAAAAATACGACGACATAAACAGTCTATATTATTTAATGAACAACACATATATATATATATATATATATATATATATATATATATATATATATATATATATATATATATATATATATAGGTTCAAACGTACGCACTTAAATTCGTATTATTTTCCTTTTCGAGGGTATTTCAGTGATGTTCTTGGCCTAGATCATTGAGCGGTTTCGGGTCTTTCCACATCATACTGCCCTCCCTAAGCCGACCCCACTAGAGCAGATCAGTCTCTAGCGAACCCTCGTTAAGTGGAATACTTCAAAAACACAAAACTAACTTAATCGGGCTCTTTATATAAAAGATTGGCGGGCGAGTGCATTCGAGTCGGCCAAGGTGATCCACGCTTCCTAGTCACTTGGAAAAATAATCATGAAAAGAATAACATCAAAATAAGACACCCCTACATGTTTCACTTAACGTATAGAATTCATTTCTCTACCCCGGCGTTAAAAAAATAATAAAAACTACGCGACTAAAACAAATTTACTATCATAAAATAAAATCTCTACGCGTTTTGATTAACGTTTAAAATTGTTATTTCAATACTACTCGTTTAAAAACTAATCGATTAACATGGGTTACTAAAACAAAAACATTTACATACATATAAATATATACATGCCGTTAAAAAAAAATTCTATTCTTCCCCTGTGAAGAAATACGAAAACTCGATTAATAAACAAAAAAAAAAACAAAAAAAGAACAACGTCTTTGCGAAAACTTTAAAAACCGAAAACTAAACATTTATTACGGAGAATCGAAGACTAACGAAATTAACTAATTACACACGATTAAAAACTAAGTTCATTGTCCCTCCCTTTGTTCATATATACATATATTTCCCACCCCGATAAACCAATTTACATCTGTAAATTGGTCTATCGGGGTGGGAAATACTCATTTTTTTTCTTTTCCTATATTTTCTGTGTATTTTACGATACATTTTCCGAAACAAATAACTAAACCGTATTATATTAACACCTTGTACGAGAAACGAAACAAAAACGGAAAACTATCGCATTAGATGCGAAAGACTGAAAATTTAACGAAACAGACGATTTTACGATTAAAAATCTAAGCAAACTATTTTGCGATTAAAAAGACTAAGCAAACGATTTTACGATTAAAAAGACTAAGCAAACGATTTTACGATTAAACAGACTAAGCAAACGATTTTACGATTAAAAAGACTAAGCAAACGATTTTACGATTTAAAAAGAATAAACACGATTTTACGATTAAAAAGACTAAACACGATTTTACGATTTAAAAAAGAATAAACAAACGATTTTACGATTAAAAAGACTAAACACGATTTTACGATTAAAAAGACTAAGCAAACGATTTTACGATTAAAAAGAATAAGCAAACGATTTTACGATTAAAAAGACTAAGCAAACGATTTTACGATTAAAAAGACTAAGCAAACGATTTTACGATTTAAAAAGAATAAACAAACGATTTTACGATTAAAAAACTGACTAAACAAACGATTTTACGATTAAAAAGGAATTGACTAATTACCATTCCACTAGTATATAAAAACATTTCCCACCCCGATCAAATACTTAACGTCTAAAATTAGTTGTAACTTTAAAATGTAATTCCCCTCCACCACCAATATTTTTATTTTCAATTTTTAATTTGTTTTTCACTTTACATATTTTCTTTTAAATTGAAAATAATGTCAAAAAAAAAAACAAAAAAAACCTTAAACCTTTCTTTCCGTACTAGTTTATACAAACTGGATTTTTATTTTTTTACTCATTTTTCTTTTTTTTCTAGTTTTGTACAACTGTTTTCTTTTTTTATACACTGTACAATTATTAGACTAAATAAAACCTTTACACGTTGTTTTAACGAACTATATCTTTACTCTGGAGCCATGGACTATTTCGTTTTAACCACAACCATTTCACGGTTCGTTCCGCTGTGTTCGTAATGGTTCTTAGGGCATTACGTTTATTTTGACCTGCCAAGCCCATTTCTGACAGCGCTTTGCACAATGAACGGGCTACAAAGCCCCGAGTTTCCACCTCAACTGGCGAGCAGCTTGCTTTCCAGCCATTTGCCCTACAAGCCTCTAATTCCTCGTATTTCAGCTTTTTTCCTCTCATAGGCCTCTTCTGCGAGTTCTTCCCAGGGGACTTAATTCCCACATAATGACTTTTTTTTTTATTTTGTTCGAGTAGCACACTATGTCTGGCCGTAACTGTGTATAGGCTATGTGTCCCGGAAATATTAATCTACTTGCTAAATCAGCCTTTAAAACCCAATCTATAGCCCCCGAAAGCACGTTAAATTTTGTGGTATATCCCTTCGGAGGCTTTGTACCTTCTTTTACAAATACTATTGCCCTACGGTGTGAGGTTGGTTTAACTATTTGGATAGCAACACTGATTATATCCACAATTTCCCTCAATATTTCATCGTGTCGCCATCTGTACCTTCCCTCTGCTAAAGCTTTTTGTCAACCACTAAGGATATGCTTTAGTGATCCGGTTTTCCCACACAACGTGCATAAAGGTGAATTAGCTTTATTCCATAGCTTGAGAGTGTTATATATATATATATATATATATATATATATATATATATATATATATATACTAGAAACTGTACCCGGCGTTGCCTGGTATTTAAAGTAACGTTAAATTCCTTGAAAAAAACATGAAGTAAAAATACGCAAGGAAACTAAGACATGTGTATGCGAGTGTTGTGATTTTCGAAACAGATTATTTTTGTAAGAAAAATTAAAAAAATACTCGAAACTAAAACCTAAAGACAAAGAGTCAAGTACTATAACCATTAGGCCGAGCTTTAAAAAT
Source organism: Euprymna scolopes (assembly GCF_053919585.1). Classification (NCBI taxonomy): domain Eukaryota; kingdom Metazoa; phylum Mollusca; class Cephalopoda; order Sepiida; family Sepiolidae; genus Euprymna; species Euprymna scolopes. Next base: position 39,505,379 of record NC_136495.1, on the reverse strand, counting down.
GTGTTTTCAAGCTTACTTACTTTCACATGATGAATCTCTCATGTAAACCTTTCACGCAGCCACCTTCGTAAAAGTAAGCAAACTAATAAAAATCCGACGACCTCCTCGTACCAATTTTTCAATTTTGGCTCCTTAGCAGCCTTCTCTCTCGGGTGAAATCCGATTAAAACATTTTTCATACGTATGAATATCCTATATACCAACCTTTAAGTCTGTAGATCAAATATCCGTGGAGTATGTAGGTTAAGGAATATTCTTACACACATTCCAACTTTTATAGATATACAGATTATAGAGAAAAACAATAGAGAGATTTTACAGGGATATAAATTTCACGATATGAAACTGTGTGAGATAATGGAAGTATGACCTTTGAAAAGCAAAATATCGATAATTTATACGAGAGTGAAAAAAAAAATCTCACAATCGATTTCTAAATAAAACTTTAAAGAAAATTGCATTTAACTTTAGAATTCATAAATTAAATCCGCATCAACCTACCGCGCACGTTCGCAAGGATTTTAAACTGAAGAGTTTCATTCTAAAACGGAATGGATCATCGAGTCTTCCTAAAATAGTTTAACGGAAACCAACGAAACATATTAATTCATCGAACTTAGAAGATTTAATACTTACATGTATTAATATGAGCTTAAATTTAAAAATATTGGCTTTGCCATTAAAAATTTGTCTATCTAATAAAGGATAAGTTATGAATTTATTGACACTATCGAAAGAGTATCCGGTAGAATACTGAATTAAATACACTGTGGGCGATTAATTAGTCTTATAAACAGGTCAAGTGTTAAAAATGTCATTGATTAGAAAACTGACGACGATTACACATTACAGTAATTATTCATACACTATGGATTTTGGAGCTTATTTTATTTTATAAATACTCTTCTGATTCTATTTTATAATTATTTTATAATAAAGTGCATGAATACATGATTATATTAAATGCAGTCATCAGTCAGTTATTATATATCTGTCCGCTGATCGAATGATCGATATATATATATATATATATATATATATATATATATATATATATATATATATATATATATAGTGTAAAATTTTGTTGAAAATTCAAAGACTCACGTTTTCTTTTTTATAACCTTCGTTTATTTCCTGGATTTTTCAGTTACAGCTGTTTCAGTAATGGAGACTTGTTTTAAAATAACAATCTAGACCCGTTAAACGAAACCTGTATACATCTAAAATAACCATATTTCAAGAACAAATTTAAAAAATTATATATATATATATATATATATATATATATAACTACTTAATTTACTCATATAACATTAATCTACGAAAGTATAGATTTATGCGTAAACTTCAAGCATTTTCTTCAAAAGTGCTCAATACGAAGGTAGAGCTAGTTAGTAATTTATAAAATATATATGTCGATTAAGCTACACTGAATATTCGGCGTTAGATCCACTCTAGGCCTCCACAGTCTTAGTAAGCCTGAGTAGTCCTAGAGTGGATGAAACGCCGAATATTCAGTGTAGCTTAATCGACATATATATTTTATAAATTACTATATATATATATATATATATATATATATATATATATATATATATATATATATATATTGAATAAAATGTGACACGTTCAGTCGACCAACTGAAGACGGTTATATAAGTTTACTCAGGGCATTTTGAACCAGATTTCATGTATGTTCCATTGATAAGCCTTAAGAAGAGCCTAAAGCTTCCAGTTCATGGATTTCATAGTTGTTTCATTGCGAACATAATTTTATATCATTTCACATTAAAAAGTCTAATATCAATTTTCTCCTTGATTAAACTTGTTTGATGACATCATCTTAGCGAGTACGCGTAGAATCTTGCTTATAAGATACCGGCTTCGGTTCTGACGATACTACTGGTTAAATATAGTCGCCTTAATTGCGCACATTTTTGTGTGTTGCGTGTGCGTGTGGCTTATGTAATCGGGTACCTGTCTTGTATGCAGATAACATTGGGTTTGTAATCTTGAATTATAATGAGTAACCTTCATTGTTTGTGTTAGCCATGGTGTTGTTTGATTTTAATCTTATATATATATATATATATATATATATATATATATATATATATATATATTAATCTCCGAAATAGTTTTAATGGTATACAAATAATTATATTCAAAGACAAATTAGAGCTATTGTTAATTCGTAAGAGGAAATTGATGTAGTGATTGCAAGAAAATCAATTGTCTTACTGATAAAATACTATTTATATAGTTGTCAATGTTAACATCTTTCAAGACTATATATATATATATATATATATATATATATATATGATATATATATGTATATATATATATATGAAAATCTACTCCAATCTCATTATTTATGTATAATAAGGAATCTACATTTCAAAACGAAAACATATTGTTATATGAAAATGCTCTAAACATATTGGACATACACTATATTACATAAGATTTCCACGAGGAGAAAAAGATATATTATCAATCTAAACAATTTATAAATAGCGTTTATCTCAGAATCCATTTTCCCATTCTTCCAGCGATTCGCAAACGATTTCCGCCTGTTTTTATGTCCTTTACTTAATCAATTTCTATAAATCAAAATAGTTTCCAGAGCGGAACTGTCAAGCTGAACTATGAATAATTTGTCAATAAGAACGATGTAAAATGGAGACAAATTCACAGATCCTGTAAGAGGGAAGACATTTTTGTGATCGGTCGGCCGTTCCGCGAATGGAAACGGCAAATCGATACGACCACTGCGCACGCGCTGTTATCCTGAAATGGTAATAATCAGTTATGACATCAACGAAAAAATTTAAGGTTATCAGATTTACTTATTGTCAAGAAATTTACAATGATTAAAGCGAGGATAGATTTACCGTGACAAATTAAATCAAAACTTACTCATATCTTTTTCAGTTTTTATTCTGTATATATATATATATATATATATATATATATATATATATATATATATATATATATATATATACGTATGAGACTGAGATTCTCAAATAGATCTAATATATCTACATGTCTTAAATATCTCTATCTGACAGAGGTAACACCTGACCATAACTTTAACCTTCCGGCTGATTGACGCAGAGTTATCGCATTTGAGCATAAGAATAAGAAATACATCAGGTATATTTACTTGTTTCTAAGATTGCAATAGATTTGCGTGATAAATTAATTAAAAACTTATTCTATTTTTAGGAATGATATCTTTTTTGTATCAGTTTTCAATTCTCAGATGAATCTTGTCTAGCTAGGCAGTTTAAATAGTCGTATCTGGCGTAACAGAGATACCACCTGTCTAGAACTTTTACGGTCCGGCTGATTGACGTGGATACTTCTACTTGAATAGAGGAACAACATCCGGCTTATTGGAAGAATAAGCTAGCCGCAGAGATATCTATAGTGACACTTGCAGCAGCATCGGAAAAGGATGCACCTGTTCGTTAAATAAACAATTCATGGCTAGAAACAATGTTCGCTGTGTCTGATCATTGAGAATGCGTGGCTGTTCAGAACTGTTATACATGTCTAAAAATTCACTATAGGGTTTTAAACTTTAATACATTCTTATGTTTTATGATATCTATAATTTTAACCCAACCTTACTTGTGAAATATTTATTTTAAAAAAGGCAAAATTCAAAAAATCCTTATTCATGAAAAATAATGTCTTTTAAATTTTGCACATTTTCAGCTTCGCATATTTGTGCTTTTTACAAAACATTATTCATGACAGATTGCAGAAACTCTGGGTTGCGATTTAACTCTCTTATATTTTATTTCAATTTTTGCAGGGTTTTGAGTTTATTAACATAGACTCGTTCTTTTAGATATCTCACAAGAAAAAGTCGGGCTAGTAAAGCCTGGGGAATGCGGTGGCTATTTGACATTGCCATAGCGAGAGATAATATTGTCGCCAAAGAATTTTCTGAGAAGCTTCATGGTGTCTCTCGCCGTATGTGCCGTAGCTTTATCATTTTGAAACCATAATCGTGGCCTATTTTAAATTTGTGGGCACGGGATGTCTATAATAATAATAATAATCACGTATCCCTCTCCAGAAACAGTGATAGCATTTTCCTTTTGATCTTCATAAAAATAAGGGTCAATAATCTTCTCCTCCTTTACTGTACACTTTACAGTGAACTTTAAGGGATCCAACTGATTTTGAGGAACAACCCTTGGAAGTTCAGAGATCCCAAATCTATACTTTTGTTTGATAACGAATCAATTCGAATAAAAATGGGATTTGTCTAATATAATCAACTTTTGCAAAATATTGGGGCCATTTCGGACAAGTTCTTGCACATATGAACTACATATTGAACCCGTGTTTGAAAATCTCCAGGGTTTACGTGTTGAACAAGCTGCATTTTATAAGGAAATATTTTTAAATTGTGCAGAATATTGTGTAGTAAGCTTCGACATATCCAAGTTGTGTGGAACATCACTGAATCGATGTTTCAGGATGCTGCTCCTCGCTCTCTCTAACTTTTTCAATATTTTCATTTGTGATAACGTTTCGAGGTATGTCAGCTTGCGGAGGATTTAGTATAGCTCCTTAGTCTTCAAATCGGTGCACAATATTTCGAATTGTGTTGTAACTTAGACTATCTCTTACATGAAAACGCTGTCGATAAGCTCTGAGTCGAGATAATTGACCCATGATTTTGATGAAACATTTCTACAACTTTCCTACGTTGTTCAATGCTATCCTTCTCCAAAATCAATTTTCTAAAATATTATCTGTGAAATATATGAAATAAAGAACAATATAATTAATAATGGTTTATGACAAAGATTTTCAACCTTTAAGTTACTTTTTAGACAGCCTGTAATTGCTAATATGACACATCATCAAAATAAATCAGCTCCATAGTTACTTCAATAGACAATTTAATTCATTTCCGTGCATTTCTGAGTAGCGAACCCTGCACATATAATCTGCGCGACTCTCCCTGACTATACTCTTTCGACGTGATAATAGCGATATGAGATTCTATTCGAGTAGATCCTAGGTCTTTTAAATAAGCTATGAAATATAATATAAAATATAAAACACAATATAAAATATAATATAAAATATAATATAAAATATACTATAAAATATAATATAAAATAGAATATGAAATACAATATAAAATCCAATATAAAATATACTATAAAATTTACTATAAAATACAATATAAAATATAATACAAAATATAATATAAAATATAATATAAAATACAATATAAAATACAATATAAAATATTATATAAAATATGTTAAGGAATAGAGAGAGGGAGAGACAGAGAGAGGAGTGGAATTATAGTTTAGACACGTTGACCGGAAGTAAAAGATCAGCTGATTTGATTGCGTGTGAGTCATGTGATCAGGTTAGCTGAATCGATTAGATTTGATTTGGACTTAGAATCGAACGGACGGCTTCGCCGTTGTCTCCTCCCCTTCGCTGGGGGTGGGGAACGAACGCTGACGTGGTAGAAATAAGACCTAGAAGAAGAAACCACAGTCCAAATTCACTTTCCACCTTCTGCAAGACATCTGGGAAAGTGAAATAAGCTATAGAACTAATTTCTTATCTTGGAGTGAAATAATTCTCCGTCCCCAAACACAGGAATCAAGTCTCCCTCCCAGACGAGAATTTCCAAATGGACCAACAAAATGGCAGAAGGTATGTTTAAAAGATACATGACAAGTCACACACGTATACACGATCAGACACACAACGACATTAAACTGATAAGATAATCAAACACTCCACCCTTTATTATAGATCAACAACGTAACAAATATAATATAAAATACAATATAAAATACAATATAAAATATAATATAAAACATAGTATAAAATATAATATAAAATACAATATAAAATATAATATAAACTATAATATAAAATACAATATAAAATACAATATAAAATACAATATAAAATATAATATAAAACATAATACAAAATATAATATACAATACAATATAAAATATAATATAAAATATAATATAAAATACAATATAAAATATAATATAAAATATAATATAAAATACAATATGAAATACAATATAAAATATAATATAAAATACAATATAAAATACAATATAAAATATAATATAAAATACAATATAAAATATAATATAAAATATAATATAAACTATAATATAAAATACAATATAAAATATAATATAAAATATAATATAAAATACAATATAAAATATTATATAAAATATAATATAAAATACAATATAAAATACAATATAAAATATAATATAAAATACAATATAAAATATTATATAAAATACAATATAAAATACAATATAAAATATAATATAAAATATAATATAAAATACAATATAAAATACAATATAAAATATATAAACTATAATATAAAATACAATATAAAATACAATATAAAATACAATATAAAATATAATATAAAATATTATATAAAATATAATATAAAATACAATATAAAATATAATATAAAATACAATATAAAATACAATATAAAATATAATATAAAACATAATACAAAATATAATATACAATACAATATAAAATATAATATAAAATATAATATAAAATATAATATAAAATATAATATAAAACACAATATGAAATACAATATAAAATATAATATAAAATACAATATAAAATATAATATAAAATACAATATAAAATATAATATAAAATATAATATAAAATACAATATAAAATATAATATAAAATATAATATAAAATATAATATAAAATACAATATAAAATATAATACAAAATACAATATAATATAAAATATAAAATATAATATAAAATACAATATAAAATATAATATAAAATATAATATAAAATGTAAAATATAATATAAAATACACCTCCTGATCAACATGAATTAAGACAGGTGAATACTTCTGTAAACGAATGTTTATCGCAAATGAAAATTTTCTGTTGTGACAATTTCCCTCGAATCTAATAATGTGGATAATACTAGTTTATGGCTGTTTCTGGATTTAGGAGAGTAGGATTGATATGTTCTCTCTTGAATGTTATTTTCGCAACATTTTTCTCTAACGTCCAATTTTTTTCCGATGTATTTTGTCAGGACTCTTTCTGTCAGATTCGGAAATCTGCACCAAATTTCGAACGAAACCCTATTTTAATCAAGCATGCCCCCGTAGATGATCGAAGAAATTCACAATTGGATTTTGAGTATCGCCATCACTGAGGATCGAACCATAAACCTTTAGAAAATGGTAACTCACAACACAATTTTATGAAGTAAATATTTATTTTTATATTAGTTTAATCATATATTCATATATATGCGCATGCATAAATACACACATATATATATGTATATATATATATATATATATACTTTTATAAACAGTGTTAGCAGTCTACTACAATCGACCGAATTTTCGAAATTTTCATGTTTTCAGGACTCCAAATAAATATCGCTGAAAGTAATTAAAAATTACATCTCACATGAGTAAACGACGATGTATTATAGTCACTGCGGGGAGTCATGCTAAGCTTCCTACTGGGAAACTGCGGTGGGAGTTCTAAATAAGAGCAGGCAATCGCTCTATTTAATTAAAAAATAAACTAGTTCACCGATTTCAACTACAATAAAGACGTGGGAGGATGTAACATTTGTTGGCCCAGAAAAACTATATATATATATATATATATATATATATATATATATATATATATATATATATATATATATATACATATATATATATATATATATATATATATATATATATATATATATCTTTACTGTTTTTTTGTGGGGGGGGAGAATTTCAACAAAGTACTCGATTACAAAGAAACACTTTTTTCGATATAAGAGCTTAATATTTATTTATTTAATAGTTCAGAAAAACATTGGTACTGTCGGTTTCAAGCCCAACATAAAGGGGGCCAGTTAATGGTAAAACGTAAATGGTGTAAGGTTCTCGTCAGCCATGTTGTTTCTGTCTGAGGAAAACGTTTTACCATGAACTGGTCCCCTTTATGTTGGGCTTGAAACCGACGGTACCAATGTTTTTCTGAACTTCTGTACTATTAAATATATATATATATATATATATATATATATATATATATACGAAGGTTTAAATGTATGCGTAAATTTTCAGTATTTACTAAATAGTGCTCAATACATAGGTAGAGCTAGGTAGTAAGCTATGAAAATATATATGGCAACAAAGTTACAGAAAATATTTCGCGTTTCATTCTTGTGAGAATTCGTCAGGCTTACGCTGACAAATTTTCAAGAGAATGAAATGCAGAATAATCTGTGTAACGTAATTGTCATATATATTTTCATAAGTTACCATATATATATTATATATATATATATATATATATATATATATATATATATATATATATATATATATGGGGGGGGCGAGGTTCATTATGACAAGTGTCTGCCGAAAGACGTCTTAGTAAAAATGATTTCTGCCCCAGCCCTTATTTACCTTTTTTCTTATTTATGTTTTATAAACATTGAATTAGAATAAAGAAGAAAAATATTTTAGAAGTGTATTTTAGTTACCGTTCGTTCTCACAGTTTCTCTTCTTAAATTATACATGTTTAAATTAAATAACGGCAATTAAAAATAATGGCACTGCGCCCAGTATTATTAAGATGCTTTATAAATTATGTACCCATATAAATCTTTATATATATATATATATATATATATATATATATATATAATTATATATATATATGTATATAATTATTTACAATAATACTTATTAAATACCTACAGACACTAGTGTTTCATCCTTTCGTGAATCATCAGTGTAGGATGTCACGATTAACACCGGTCGATAAATTCGAACCCGGCAAGAGATGCCCTCTCTGGCTTCATATATATATATATATATATATATATATATATATATATATATATATATATATATATACTCTGTTCTTATCAAAAGAAATGACTAAAACTTATTGAACAGAATTAATATTACTTCGTTTATTGTAGTAATCATAATTTTAGTAAGAACAATAATATTCGGATTAAGGAATGTTTTCAAACGTGAGAAATATTTAATCTATTTTTAAATCACAGGACTTTAAAACATAAAGAATAACTACTATTTGTCGTAATTTGAAATCCACATGAAGCGATGTTTAATTAAGTTCCATATTAATTAAGAACATGTTGAGATGCAGACTTAAGTTAATTATAAAAGTTCACCGTCAGATTTCTTTCAATTGATTTTAGTTTTTTTTTCTTTCTATTTCTACTTCAAAACAGAGATTATTGTTATTATATCAGTTCGAATTAGTGCATTTGATTGAACAACGTGAAGGGTCACATTCGTATTGAATGATCTATTCGTGCTATCAAGTCGGGCACAAGGTCACGCACGTATCCGAGTGTAACTGTACGACACTAATAGGTCACATTACATGGAACTCAAGAGATGGAGAAGACATTTGAAATATGAAGTCAATCACTACAATATCTGAAATCGGAGAATCACGAAGTTGGAAAAAAATTGGGTAACAACGAACAGCAGTGATTGAATCAATCGAAATCTTTTTAATAATATGAATGAGAAAACGAAGAAACATGACCAACAGACGCCAATTAGCCAGATATCCTTGAAAGTCACATGTTACAATGTCATAATGCTGTGAGTCTAATAATTAAGACAACGACGACGATGATGATGATGATGATGATGATGATGATGATGATGATAGCGATGATGATGATAATACCGATCACGACGACGACGATGATGATTATTAATGATGATGATGAAATGATAGTGATGCCATGACGCTGCAGCGATGATGATGATGATGATGATGATGATGATGATGATGATGATGATGATGATGATGATGATGGTGACGCCATGACGTCGCAGCAATGATGATGATGATGATGATGATGATGATGATGATGATGAATACTTAATGTGGTTGAGGTCGGAATGATACCAACACAATATTTCCTCTGAAAAAAAAAATAATGCGAACACGAACCGTTGCAAATTATTGTTTATTAACGTATGAAGACAGTGGTCAATAAGAATTAGCATACAATGGGCGGCAATTATGTGTCCTCGCGTACAGACTGCCATGAAAAATTTATTTACGGAATAGTTGATCAGCATGCTAACACCCTTGTAAAAATAAATACACAAATATGATGGTGCTGAACCAAAATATTTTGGGCGATTCGTTCGATCAGATTCACTTGGTATTTTATTGTTTACCAAATGAACGTGGTCGAATGAATCTACAGACATATCGTTTGATGATCTGTTTTTGTATCTTAATTTCTATTAGTTTGTTAACATTATTGTACATTATTCCCCAAAAATTTGTCTTTATTCTTTTGTGAAAATTACATTTACTATTAACCCTCATATATATTAGCATACTGTGTCTCTCTTTGTTCAACTGGTCCTGGATATGACCTTAAACTATATGCGACGGTGAAGCCCCTGGTTGCGGGCTTTGGGGAGTGTGGAGCCACCCTTTCATTGCCATTGCTTCCAGGTCCACTGACCCGGAGTGGTAGCACCTGTTAGGGTCACAACTATGGGTTAAATAATAACCGATATGAAAAAATAAATATATTCTCTTCAAAAAATTTTCTTCAAAATCACTGGATTCGGCAATAAATAACCTGATATGCCGTAAAACAAAACAAGCAACCAACCTTTGTTCAACAAAGTACACCTGAAGAAGGCCAATGGTTATTTGGGGACGTGTCTCTCGCCAGTTTTAGAGTATTAGTTGAGTATTAGTTGAAGATGCTTTGTAATGGAAAAAGTATTTTGGGGATGAGTCAGTTTCGAATAATTTTTTTCAATGAAAAAGTTTTCTTGAAACATGTGATACGGTAAGCAAAACAAAACAATGAGTTGACAACGAAACAAATATTGTATATATGTTTTAAAATATAGGTATAAAGCAATAGAAAAAACATAGAATGAGTTACATGTGTCAGAAATTCATAGTCAACCCTTCTCTGCTATTTTAAATGGATATAACCCTTGAAGCTTGTTTTTAAGAGTCAAGGTTCATTTGCTTTGATATTAGAAAAGTTGTGATGAAGATTGGAAATATTTCAATGAATAAAATGTATACATATTGCCAGATGATAATGAGTTAATCAGTTGTGTCTGTGTGTTTGCTAGTGTTTGTATCTGTATGAATTGACAGAAATATGGCAGAGATAAGCGCGCAATGTAGAAGGGACCACCAACAACGAGATGTCGTCTCGGGACAACTTAGCTCCACTTGTTTATTGAAAAAAAAAATCTAGCTTTTTTAAAGAATTTAGGTGGATAAATTTAGAAAGTTTTCTTGTTGTTCCAAAATATTTTTATTTGTTTTCTTATTCAGGATAGTGTATACGCAGACGATGTTGGCACAAACGTTTTTAGGCATTTTGATTTTGGACGTCGATGTGTAAACATCGATTACTACAGTTATATAAACCGACTCGTTGTAACAATTATAATCAAGTTTGAAATAGTAGAGTTAATGATCAAAATAATACGAATCATCAACACTCATCTTAAAATATAGAAACACTAAAGGAGTGATTCTATAAGATATATTTCTGGCGTCATGACTAGATAAGTGAGGCTCGGAGCTTTCATTCTTGACTTGACTGAGTACAATTTGTTCTCAACCCTGATACCTCTTCCACATACGTTACTATTATCTCTTTTCTCTACTACTCTCGTATATATCAAAATCTAAACTGGAATTCCATGAATAAATTACTTCAAACATCCCTTCTGTGAAAGGTTGCTTTCCAACCGATTTTATCTATCTATCTATCTATCTCTCTCTCTCTCTCTCTCTCTCTCTCTCTATATATATATATATATATATATGTGTGTGTATATATATATCTATATCTATATATATGTATATATATCTATATATATGTATATATATGTATATATATATGTATATATATATGTATATGTATATACTTATCTATCTGTCTGTATAAATATCTATCTACCTAGTGATAAGTGGAAGGCAGCAATTTGAAATAATGTCAAACCTTATCAAACTCGGTAACCGGTCAGTTTGCACCGAAAGTATCCGAACGATGACCGGAAGTGATGTGTCGCATGTCAAATGTTCCAGTTTGCACACGTATCGTTGAGTTGAATTAGAGTTGTCAAGAGGGAAAACGGCTTATATGGGTCTCCCCATGAAATATATGGAGAGTAGATAATACAGTGGATGTGTTATCGGCAGCTCCAGTAACTCTCGCTTCTCCTTTTTTTCATTCAGTCCTCATTCAATGAGTGATTTTTCTGACAAAGGGTGAAGAAAAAGCTGCTTAAAGGTCGGTAGTACTTGGTGACCAGTAGTCTGAGATGTCGGAAAATTTTCTGTCTCGATGTCTGTCCTTGTGGCCATGTCACTAGTAAGGGTGCTGGAGGTAAACGTTTTGTCTGGGATGACGTTATCCGCCTGATAGTCAGGGACCTGAACCTTGGATTAACCACTAAGGAGGCTGTCCTATCAGCAGGCGCAAAGTACTGGGAATGCTGTATTGCCATTTGGTGAGTGGATCTGGACCATGCAATAGTCTCTGGTGGGGCCTCTCGATGCCATGCTAGTGAGTAATTGTTACGGCTTTACCTTTTCGTGTGCTACAAAAAAAAAATTCCTGTCTTTTTCTCTCTTACTTTCTCTCTCTGTACTGCTCTAACCAAGTATGCCGACCTATTCCACAAATCCCAAAACCTCAACATGAAATATCTCCAGAATAAAAGCTCGATTAAACCTAGAACCCCATCTTCCAACGTAGACCCCTACTACCAGGTCTCCTTCTCCAACATCAGGGGTTTACGTTCCAACCTTCCAGAGGTTGAAACCCAATTACAGGAGACGAAACCGGACATATTATTTCTAAGTGAAACTGGAATAGGGCCGACCACTTCCCTAGATGAGTTCATAATTAACGGCTACTCTAATTTAACAGCTAAATCTGACACCCAAGATCGCCATGGGCATGGAATATGTGCCTACATTAAGGATGGCTTCCCGTGTGGCAGGGATATCTCTAGAGAAGATCCTAATTTACCCCATATGTGCTTCAGGGTTGCACTTGCTAACACCACTGCATTTATATTTGCCCTCTATAGGCCCCAGAGTTACTATCTTTAAGAGCATATCTGAGAAAATAGACCACATACTGTCTTCACATCCTTCGGCTAACATCCACATCTGTTGTGACTTCAACGTCCATAACGTGGAATGGCTGACCCATTCAAATAAGACAGATGATGAGGGGAGGCTTTGTCATTATTTTGCCATTGCTTATGACCTCACTCAGATTGTTCGCGAATCCACCCGTGTGCCCGATACACCCGGTCAATATGCAAGCCTCCTAGACCTTTTTCTCTCAACTTCCCCTGAGCTATGTTCATGTTCCGTTCATTCTCCTCTAGGATCCTCCGTTGTATCAGTTAAGATAAAAACGAAATGTAAGAAGCCCCTATACGTACCCCTCTACCGTACTGTATACCGATACTCTATGGCAACACATCAAAGGCTGTAAATGACAAAGTCCTCTCTGATTCTCTCTCCTCTGATCTCGAGCGCGTGGGTCAGTGGGGAAAATGTAGCTGGTTACCTTTAATGCATCCAAAACCAAACTCCTATCCTTACATCATCAACGCTCTGATCCCCATCTGGCATCAATTGTGATGGATGGCTCTCGTCTGGGTGAGGCCCCGTGTTTTGTCAAGCTTCTGGGTTTGACCTTTACTCCTGATCTGAAATGGAACACGTACATCAAGTCTGTTGCCAAGGTCGCTGAAAAGATGGTGGGATCCTTCTACAGCTCCAGAAGATATCTCACTACTGATGCAATTCTCTATCTATATAAAAGCCAAGTACGTCCAATGATGGAATACTGTTGCCATATCTGGACAGGAGCTGCTAAAAACAGCCTATCCTGCCTTTACAGAGTACAAAATAGACTTCGTGGCTTCGTGGGGGATGCCCTTTTCCCTACCCTTCAACCTCTCTCCCACAGAAGAGACGTAGCGAGCCTATTCTTGTTTTATCGTTATTTCCATGGCAGGTGATCGTCTGAACTCCAATCTCTGGTCCCCCCTCGCCAATCTTTCACGAAAAACACCCGTCTAGCTGAATCCACTGTGAAAAATTTCCCCCACTCTTTATCTGTGCCTAAATCAAAACGCGGATTCCATGAACAAAGCTTCTTTCTTAGAACTACACGCCTGTGGAACTCTGTTCCGTCTGCCTGCTTCCCACCGGACTACAACTTGGATGTCTTCTAGTCCAATGTTAACAAATTCATAATGAACCGCCCCCTTAAGTAAACACTTCATCAAATCTCCACACTAACGTAATGTACTTGCAGTAACCCTAATCCCTGAGTAGCTTCCGGGCCTTGATAATGATGATCACTGTGTAAAAAAAAAAGGGGAGAAGTCTCAGAATCGAGACGTAGAAGAACCACCCCAAGTCAGAGATCTTTGATTACTACTCTGCTTTGATGAATACCTGGGAGTGAATAAAATCCATGGAATCGCATATCGTCTTGGGTCATCTTTTGATTGTTTTTTCTAAGAAACAATAGCAGAACAGGTATGTCATTGTTTATATGTTGTTATATGTTCTGACACGCACGCACCAAAAAAAACAAAAAACAAATGAGACGAATCACTGGCCGTGAAATAGACATTAATGATTTAATGAAAAGAGTCAGTTACACAACGGATAGAAGGTACAATCAGACATACATACGGTCTGTTATGTTAAGAAAACAAAATACATTAGTAGTATCATGTTACACAGTCAAATATCACAAACGCGAACACGTATAACCTCACATACGATTCAAGTATATGCACAAGTACGTTAATGTGGTGCAATACAAAACCGGTCATATATATATATACATTAGCCTAGAGTGTAACACGATGATAATGAATAAATACTTGCTGAGACGGCCTTTTTAGAAAATGAATTCTTTAAATAATTCTCTGTTCATTCCTCATCCACTCCAATTGCTGCATGTGGAAAGGTTCTTTGCTTACCTCGGCATTATTTTCAGTCGCCCTTTACGTTTCTATTATTACTGAAATAAAGAAATGTCGGTTCAGAAGTGGTATGATTTGTAAATGCGTAACCTTTGTTTAACAAGAGATTCCTCACGGAGACATGCTTATAGGTTATCCATTTTCTTCGAAACTGGACAGATGCCTAAGACTCTGAATATGCGGTGTGTCTCAATTTAAATGCAGACATGTATAAGTTTCATAGTCTCTCTAATAATAATATCTTCTTCTCGATTCTTTAATTATAAATTAATAAAATTAGCGTTGATTCTGATTCGCCAGTTATTATTGCGCAATGTCTATACATGTTCCTGAGAGGAAAAATTAGTTTGTGTACTTTTTTAACATTTTTGAATTCGTCGATAATTTTTATTGAAATGGAAAATCGTATCAATGAGAAATGAAATGATCACAGATCTACAGAATACAAAATAAAAAACTTAATGTCTAGCAATAACTAAAATATCTCAGTAGATTGTCAAAATAAAAATCAAAACATCACGGTTTTACCCAAGTATCTTCGCATCAAATACCTTTTTTTATTTATTTTTGTAGAAAATTTAATATTGTAGTTTTAAATCACGATTGGCATTTGTATTCAAATAAAGAAGTATCTTTTTTAATTTAAATACAGAATCTATTTATATCAAATAATAGATTTTCAGCAACAAAAAATATCGGATGTCGATAGAACCGATTTAAACCGAGGCTTTAAAATCTAACATTCTAATACATAAAATATTTCACGTACCTTACAATGCTAAAAAGCAATTCTTTATCAATGATTTCCTTATACATTTTCTACGATTATTCGTAGAAATTTATGCAGATGACACTAACATTTAACGCACCACATAAAAGGCTGGTAACGACCAAGACTTCTTTTTATCTTCCCATATTGCGTGCGTTGTACACTAGGAAAAGGTTAATGCATCCAAAATGATGTTTCTATCTTTTCACAGACAGAGTTCTATTCTTTACTAGGCCATAAGACTAAATAATAAATAAATTGTCCATGTGAAACGTAATATTTTATAGCGATTATAACGGTGTTTACATCATGAGATAGTTTTTAAATTGTTGTTTATGTTTTTCTTACTGTAGTTATTCTGAAGAAATCATTTTGGCTTTACATAATGCTCAGCTTTCTCTAAAAAGTAAACGATTTAACAGAAATTGAAAGAAAAACGATTTAAAGAAACAAAAACAAAACGATAGTTACACATGTCATCTGAAATGGAAAGGTCAAAGAAAAGTTGATATACTTAGAAAGAAGATGACTCGCCAGATCTCTACTGGAAGGTTGCGAAAGTAATTCAACCTTCGGCAGATTTGTTGTCACTCAAATTCTACAGAAGACCACCGGTTGTTACTAGCGAGATATCAATGTTAAACGGTTGTTGCGATAATGCAAAATGATTTGCAACGATTATCGAAATAAATGGAGAGAGAGCTAAAAATCTAAGGAAGACATCCTGTCACTCAGATACAAGGGTAAGCCACTGGTTATTATTTGTTGAAGAGTTTAAGGGCTACTTGAGCAAATAGTATAGCCGAGGATTTTTAAATAGAATAGCCGGGGTGAAATTACGTCCAAATACTTTTAAGATGTCAAGGTTTATTATGATATGTCGAACATAGGAAGGGATCATTTTCATCTTTGTCCGCAATAGAAAATTTATGGGGGAGTGTTTATTGGGTCTAATGTAGAGTTGGAGGAAAACCGATTGGCGAGCTGGTTTGCTATCTCGGTGACCGTGCAGGACAACTGATGGTTGTTTGATCGTTAGGGTATTTTGAATACCTATTTTTTACTACACTGCTATAAATTTTCCAGAAATCGAGAGTTCCTAATTTCAGTGAAATTGCGTTTTCTAATAGTTTCGGTATGCCTCGCTTGCCTGCTGTTATTTCTCTCTTACAATTATTTTTAACTTGTATGTACCTTTGTCTATAATTAATGGGTTTATATCGGATAAATGTGCATAATATATGCTGCTTTTTGAACAAGGACAACTGCACGAGTAAAAGTGAACTATTGGGAAGAGCAGATTTTACTACAAAACTCTCGTATATGAACACGTGCTTCAATTACTGCATTTAACTATTAAACAGCCCAATTTGCACAATGTTCTGCAGGTTGAGAAATTTACTTCATGAGGCATCTTCTATGTGATCCTTGATGACTTTTCTGTCAACTTTCTTAAAGCACCTTGTCGTTTTGGGAAATTGCTTTTCAACTTGGAGTCTTGAGTTTAGGGTGATGTCTACTAGTATCACAGATACTAGATCTAGTATATGAAATTCCAAGTGGGCAGAAGGAATTTGTTACAGAATACTCGGGAACTGTGCTCAGAAGTAGGTCTATGGATTTAGCTTATAACTCCTTGTAACTCTTTACATGTAATTTTGTGCTATTATCTAGGGAGAGTACTGTGCCTATGCTGTTAGAGACGTGCTTGATTAGGGCACAGTCTTGGGTTGAGGGGAAAACGGTAGGGAATTATAAGTAACTAATGATATGTTGCACTTTTGGTCTAAAATAAATGAAATTCTGCTCCTCTAATTCTAGTTTGGATTATCCACTCTACGGGTTGGTGTTACGAATATACACTCAAATTTCTAGCACGTGTCTAATGATCAGTATTTTCACCTAACAATTAAATAAACCAGAATATCGTAAAATAAAATTTTACTTGAGAATACTATTAAAAATAGCACGGTAATATAGATGCACAAGCACCTTGGTTTCACTTGAATTCAATGCATCGCCTTTCGAATTTCGCTATTATAATTGATTGACGCATTTGGACTGAAAGTTAAGAATTCGAAAAACATTTTAGTTAACATGTAAGAAGAAAATTTGAAGAACAGCAGCAAGAATTATTTTTTTTTTAGCTGGCGCTAAATTTATTTCTTTAACGAACATTTCTAAAACATACCTCAGTTTACAAAAAGTTCTCCTTCAGGGAAATAATCCAGTGACCAATTTTACTTTATTGAGGGAAGGGGCATGTATATTGTCCCGTAATGCACACTTTTGAAAAATTAATTAACGTGATTTTATTTTTTTTTTTTTACTGATATATAAATCAATTTATAAAGCAAAAGTGTTTCAGACTAGAAGTGTTTCCCTTACATATAAAGACTCGATACACAACTTCTACATCTGATCCTTCTGTTAATGTTACTGTTATTATTATTACATATTCAACTACTGCTATGACTGCTAATACTACAATCAGCATCATTTTCATTTCTCTTTCTTACCAACCCAGCTTTGCAAGTCTGAGATTTTGGGCCATTTACAGCCACAATTCTATTGGTTTTCTTTTCATTTGTTAGGAGTAGATGCATATTTATTTTTAAATCGTTACGTATGATTTGTTTAAAACACGAACTAACGTGCGTTTTTTTTTTAATTTTTAACTTGAACCTAAATTCATAACTTGCCGAACATTTCCTAAAAACAAAAATGTATCCCCGTCTAGAAGAATTTCTGTTTTGTTGAAACGATTTAACGATTGGTTAGAATATTTCTTCATAAACATTTTTATTTATTACTTTTTTGTATTAGGAAGACTAATGTGTTTTTTTAATATTTCTTTTCATTATTTTTAACTTTCCGACCACTTCTTAAAATAAAACAAAGCAAGTATTGCCGATTTTACTATAATTATAGTTCAATCTATTTTTTTAAACTTAAACGAATTCGATCTGGCCTTTTTTTTAGCTTTCCATTGATCAGCGCGGAAACCCGAGTACTGCTAGTTTTAAATAATGCCCTAAGAGTGTTAAAAATGATATAAGCACATATCTTCAGCTAACCTATGATTATGTTCAGTGAGATGCATACAATAAATTACTTATACTATGTTCCCTATTGTCATCTAAAATTATTTTATGATAACTCACCCAGTTATCATAAAATATAAATGATGAATGGTGTAATATGTAGCTTTCATGATATTTAACCGTCTATATAATGAGCATATATAAAGCTGAAAAGTGGGGAAGAGAAATGGAAATATCAACTACCGTCTCAGATTCTGGGAAATTTCAGGATAATATGATGATTGAGGAAATTACGATAAAAGCATAATGAGCCGAAAGATTTTCGTGCTACCCTACTTTAAATCTGATCATAGTTAATGTGCGCAAAATTGATTTTGAATCTCGCTAGATTCAGCCACTCTGATGAGTTGTAGAAGACGAAACACTTGTCAGTGGATAATTATATTTTAAAAACAATATATATGCTGCTTCCCATTTGGAGGTACCAAGTTAGTCAAACGGAAAAATTATTTCCAACTACCATTTAGGTAAAAATATACTTACGTATGAATAATGGAATTCAAGTATCGCGAACACAAACATATAAATAACATTTATTGTATATATATATATATATATATATATATATATATATATATATATATATACTAGCAGTTCAAACTGGCTTTGCTCGGGTCCTATGTACTGTTCACAACTTTATGTGCATATGTATATATTTATTGAAAAAGTTTGACTCATGTCCAGGTAACTTACATCTAAAATTTCAAGTGTTTAGACCCAAAATGGCGGATGAGTTTTGTAGAGTCTACAAAGGTGAACTCTTTCAGCTTTGACATTTTGGCAGACACACTTTCGCCTAAAAACTGATTAAAAAGCTTGCTGCATGTCTGGATATCCTTTATGAAAAAATGTTGAGACCCAAAATTGGCTGAATAGTTTGCAAGAGACCGCAAAGTCAAAGCTTTTAAACTTTTACCCATTAACAGCCACATTTTCAACCAAAAACCGATTAAAATAAATTTGAATACACTTTATGTAAAATTTCAAATGTTTAGACTAAAAATTGGCTGAGTAATTTGGCAGAGACTGCAGAGTTCAAATATTTTTTTTAATTTTGACTCATTTACATTTATTGTTTTAGCCTCAAATCAAGTTAAAAAGTTTGATCCATTTCAAAGTAACCTACATGTAAAAATTCAAGTGTTTGGACCTAAAATTTGTGGAGGAGCTTGGTAGAGTTTTCAAAGGCCAAATCGTTGAACTGTGATCCGTATTCAGCCAAATTTCTGGTCGAAAACCGATTAAAAAGATTTTCCCAAATCTCAATACCTGTATGTCAAATTTCGAGTCTGTAGACTGAAAATTGACAGAGTAATTTGGAAGGGAAATGTACACACACAGGCACACACACACACAGAGAAACACACATACAGATAATTTCATTTATATATATATATATATATATATATATATATATATATAGGTATATATATATATATATATATATGTGTGTGTGTGTGTGTGTGTGTGTGTGTGTGTGTTTATTGTACAGGAAAAAAACGACTGAAAAGGCGCGCATAACTAATCAGATTCTAAATATATTTTCTTGGTTATTAATGTGCTGAGGCTTGGAAATAAATTATACAAAACCTTTCTCCGTATTATGGTGTCAGAATCTAGAATAAACGTTGATTATAGAATACTATAACACTAGTAAATGTTGAATAGCAGGTGTACACATATTTGCCAAGTGTTACTGTGATGCATATATATTCGATCGGGTCGTCTACTGATGTCTGTATAATCTAAGTATTAATATACTTAATATGTGTATAAAACGTTTCACAATAAATGTTGCATATATAAAAATGAGTGCAAACGGAAATACAAGTACATGCATTGTTCATTGAGAAGGTGCGTGGGTGTGTATGGTGTTGACACATATACAAAGAGACATAATTAACAAACGTGATAAATAACATTTTAAAAACAGTTCTTTGAACTTTCTCGAAGAACACCTTTTCATCTTAGCATCAGACACGTCACATACCAATTTAAGACTCTCGCTCGTTTCATGCAGCTTGCAGCTGAAATTAAGGCATCTGCTTAGAAATGGAAACAATAAAACTCAGAGGTATCGTTTACAGATCTTTATTTTCGATAATATTCTGTATATAGGAATTTGCACGCTTCCCTACATTTCTGAAATACTTCTGCTAATTAGTCCATCAGACTCTTCCGCGGAGAACACAGATTCCATGAACAAAGCTTTTTTCCCCAGAACTGGCCGCGTGTGGAACACTGTTCCGCTAGTCTGCTTCTAGGTCGAATACAACATGTTGGCCTTCAAATCCAATGTAAACAAGTTTTTGTTGAGCCGCCTCCGTAAATAATCAAATTCTACCCAATTTGCATCATTAACGATTACTGCACTAACATTCATTAAACCTTATCATCGAGGGCTTTCGGCCTTGATAACTCCTTAGTGACACCCAAGTAAATAAAGATTCACAAAGACCGAATCCTTTTCCACTTGCTCGGAAAACAAGACTGCTAACAGGAAAAGATAAATATTTAGAACAATAAAATATTTATCTTATTTGAATAATATTTGCCTCATAGTGAAATTTTTAACATTTGATATTTCATAACTGTTAAAAATCGCAGTAGCATATCTCGTTTCAGCCGCACCTCCGGGAAATTCGCTGTCATATTATCCGATAACCAGTTTAGTTGCTTGCTTGTAATATATGCGGATGGGGGTTCTATTGTAATCATATAAACATTTTATTCTCTGAAACCATCATAGTTGGTGATATGCCATTCAAAATATAGTTTATATTATTATATTATTTGTTGTGGCGGACCTCATACGTCAAATCGACAGGAGAGTCTTTCACACACACACACACACATATATATATATATATATATATATATATATATATATATATATATATTAGACATTAAGAGGATATATATATATATAAATACCTGTTCACATACACTTTTTCAAGCTAGAACCCAGAATTCGATGGAATCGAGCAATTGCATCGACAGCAGACAACGCCAGACCCAAAGTGGGTTTCAATGTAATGCGTCTCATGAGTTATGTACTCCGACATAAGCGCGAACCCAAGCCGTCGCACACATGAAGTGTGCAATACTGACGACCTAACCATATGGGTTACGGCGCAATCTATTGGCTATGCCTCGATTTTAATTTATATTTTTATCTAGTTCTACATGCTACTATGTGACAAGTAACGCGTCTTATACAACTAAGATAGTTACTGCTAGTATGCAGGCGGTAGATATCACATCTACGAACATTAACTAAAATTAGCTCACTCCCCCGACACGATTTCGAAACAACCTATTTGTTGAGGCCCATCACGTCTCTACGGAGGATGAACCACTGTTTTTCTACATGTATAAGGAGGAGATAGATATATATGAATACCCGTTCACATTCACTTTTTCCATCTAATTCTGGGTTCTAGCTTTATCATGAAAAAGTGTATGTGAACGGATATATATATATATATATATATATATATATATATATACATACATGTATGTGTGTATGTATGTATAAATTAACAGCGTATATATCCAAAAGAGGTAGAATTGAATAATCAAATTGTAAACATAGAGGAACACAGGCTACATTTCTGGATTTAGATATAAAATAGAGGATGGAATTTTTGTTTATATACTATTATTTGCTAAAAGAAACTCTTTCCACTTCCAAATAGTTTGTATGCAGCACAAAGATAGTACCTGCCCTGTTTTATGTTTCATGGAACCATTACATCAGAGTTTCTGGGAATAGCTCGCGTGACCTTAACATGAATAGATTTTATACCCTAAGGTTCTAGCTTAGTAATCAGGATGATAATAATAAACAGATGATAATCAGGATGATATAATAAACAGATATAGATGCCTTCAACAATAGTCCAACAAACCGGACAAATAGCACTATTGTCTGCTTGCTCAGGCAATGAAAGGACGTACACTTTTGGTCGGAGATATCGTTGTAATTTTTTCAGACGCGCTTCTGAAAATGTAACTCATTTGCTACCCCGACAACTCAGACAACCAAATTGTTTTTCCACATTTACATTTATTCCGGTTGCGACATTTTTGTGCTGAGATTGCACGCTATTCCTTTTTCAGGGATTACGTCTTTTCAGCTGAATGCTTCCATAGCTGAACGATGACCAACCATCCGAGAACTTGCCTGTTAACTTTACTCGTCCCAACTCGTTCACTCCAGACTCCTCGACTAACTCCTAACTCGCTTGTTTATATTCAAAATAATCAGAGGTGCTTACCTCATACATACAAACATTTAACAGATGGCTTATAAGTCACATTTCCTCTGGCCAATTTTATTGTTTTTATGCCTATGTTTGGAAATCTATTTTGTTTATTTCCGCTTTTTTATTTTATTTGTTTTTTTTTAATTTATCTAATATTCCTTCTTGTTATTGTTCCTAGTATCTCGTCATGTTAGATTTCTAAAACATCATTACCCATATTTGTCCTGGGATTGCATTTTTCCCTGTACAACAAGTATAATTCAATTTACACGATAATACTAATAATCGTCTGACTACAATAACTCGGCAATACTTCATGTGCTAATCTGCAACAATATGTCAACTCATTTTGATTCCGTATAATCCTATTGGTTAGCGTCTAATATTCTAATCTTATTAATCTAAGATTCCTATTCAACACCATAGTGTTGTGAATATGAATTATCTCCTCTTTGATAATCCAAGCTATAAAAGCTGTACATTTCCGCTTGTCAAGTAGACGATTAGTAAGATTCATAATTGACTAAAAAATTACTCGACGGAATCTCTTGTCCATTTTTCACTACAATTTATTCAATTAGGAATTAAACAATTTATGTTACCGGGGCGATTTACAACAGATCCAGAAAGCGATCTAGCCGACAAGTCCTGGAAATATTGGCGGGAGACATTTGCAAATTTCATCAGGGTTCCACTTTCAGAACGACCGGAACGTCCCATCAATAAGCGTGCGCTCCTGTCTCGCACAATCAACGAAATTACTTTGGATTGCGTTACCTACGAGGAAGCAATCGATGTACTGAACGCTACATACATAAAGCCCAAAATTGAGATATTTTCTAGATATCTACCTGCGACTTGCCGACAAGAATCAGGTGATACATTGGACGATTTCCTTAAAAACCGTCGGACACTGAGCAAAGATTGCAACTTCTACCCAATGACGGCATTGGAGACCCAAGAGCAACACATTTTGGTCGCCTTCATTAACGGCTTATGTAATACTCAGGTAAGAAAACGTTTTCTTGAGAATAAGACCCTTACACTTAGAACGATTTACGAGAAAGCCGATATGGTCGAATGTGCTATAGAGTAGTCTAGTTCTTATTTACAGTCAGACACCGCGGGTGCCGCGCTAAACCCACCTGTTCCTACTACCCCCGTCATGATGATAGTTTGACAAAACTTCAAGAACAATCGGCCGATGCAGCTTTAGAAAGGGGCACCTGCTATTTTTGTGGCTTATCTAAACACCTACGAGTTCCATGCTCTGCCAGAGATACTCGTTGTCATAAATGTGGAAAGTTTGGCTATTTTTCAAATGTATGCAAGTCTTCTAAAACCCTATACAAAGTTAATCGTCAAAGTATATCTGCAACTTTAATCGCCTCCCCTTAATGCCTTTCAAAACCTATTGTAAAAGTAAAAATTTTATTAAATAAATAGCTTGGTAACAACCAACAACTTATATTAACAAACACGCCATTGTCTGCACGAGTAAGTTGTTATTGTTTGACGGACTTACTATTTAATGACGTTTCCTATAAAACCACTAAATTATCCGTAATGAAAATCTTTTGTTGTGAAATAATACTGGGACACGATTTTTTGCAGCAACACTCAGATTTAAATTCCGTTTGGCGGTTCAATGCCTGCATTAGAAATTTGAACGGTCCCTTGGTGGACGAGGTAGAGCTCATAGAGGTAAATCCCTAGTACGCTCTAGTACAACATGCAGATGGTAGAGAGTCTAATGTGTCGCTCAGAGACTTAGCACCTGCTGGATACGTACCAGGCTAGTAGACAATCCCTGAGGACAGACCAACTCCCCCTGACACTGAAGCCCCTCCGGAAGATCATGGCACTGAAATTGCTCCTGGCACGTCGTCTAATGATACTGTCTCTGTTGGGGCTCCGTCAGATACTTTGGATGGACCAACATCTTAATCCCTGACAGATGAAAGACTATCACCGATAAAACGTGTTCATCCAGAGACTCTGACGTGGAACGGCCTGCTCCACTGAAAAGGAAACATCGCGGTACGAGAGCCCACAGACAGGCTCGCACTGAAGAGCCTTCCTGTTTGAGTACTCCGATCTCGAATCATGGACTTCCGAGGCGGCTACTGCGAGCTCGTAGGGAGCCTGGACATTTAAGGGACTGTCTTCGCTATCAGTGAGAAATTTGGTGGGGGAGAATCTTAAGAATATGGGTTATGTTCTCTTTTGTATAATCCAAGCTTTAACAGCTGTACATTTCCGTTTGACAAGTAGACGAGTTGTAAAACTTAATTGAATAAAACATTTCGAGATGGAATCCATTTAAAACCATTTGAACCATTAAAACCATTTATATTAACTGTTTAAACTATTTTTATCTTATGGTTTTTTTTCAGCTCCTTACTCATCGGTTACGTCATCTCTAACGCTTTAACCTCTATAAATATTTTTAATTGCTCGAAGTTCCGTCTAGACTACGATCCTCTTTCTAATCCACCCAGTTTGCCCTCTCTCTCTCTCTATATATATATATATCTCAATCTTCATTACATCTCTTTCCTTTCCATTTATATTTAAAACTTATTCTATAGCCAACTTTGTGTATTCCTAGGCTTTCATTTCTAGGAATGTATCTGGTGCTCGAGCATTTGTGCTTCCGCAGTAAAATAATATCATATTATTTAGAATTCTATTCCTTTTGGGGAACAGGAGGGTGTTTTTTTTAATTATGTTGTGCTTTTCTCTAACCTTTTAATAAACTCAAATATTGGTGAAATTGAATTTAATCTGGACATACTATTTACTATACTAGCGTTGAAGCATAGAATCATGGGCGTCGCATAGTTGTATATGCATGTATGCGTATATATATACACACAAAAACACACACATATGTGTGTGTTGTGCATGAATGTAATAATGTTTTCTGTGTATATCAACATATGATTACAGTTACTTTTATATTCATTCATTTATGTAATTATTTATTTTTCTAAATATACACATATATATATGCATATATATATTCATATATTATGAATATATATATATATATTATATATAGCTCTACCTACTTATTGAGCACTGTTGAAGTAAATACTTAAAGTTTACGCATAAATCTATAATATCCTATATTATTTGATTAAATGAAGTAGTCATATATATATATATATAGGTATATATATATATATATATATATATATATATATAATATATATATATGTATTATATATATTATTAGAAGTGCTTCAGTTATTACAGATTGTGAAGACGTAAGTAAATCTAATTATTCATGATTTCTCATTTTGCTATTTATTTATTTTAACTGCTAGGCTGTCCCTAGCGCTTTTTCTTCCACATCACAGTTTAGCTGTCACCATTTACATAAGGTAATAAGAACTTAGCGACCAGCATAAATTGTCCTTAATGGTTGAATACTTTCCCGCAATATTCAGCTCACTATAAAAAGTGAAGCCACTGAATATATATTCCCTCGTTTCCAACATTTGACCAAAATAATTTTCTCACACTTTATTTTTTATTTCTACCATTTTTGTAATTCTCCATAACTTAACTCAAACATGTTGGAGCTTTTTCTAATCATTATGGATGTATATAAACGGATATTTCCCAAGCGTGCAAAAAAAATTTACCATTTGAAATAAAGCTTCTACAACATGGAATTTTATAACTATTCATACTATTCTAACCCTACCCCGGCATATCTAATATATATATATATATATATATATATATATATATATATATATATATATATATATATATATAAGTGTGCGTGTCTGACTGTCTATCTGTCTGTGTGTCTGTGTACATTTCCTAACGCAATAAGTCTGTCAATGTTTGTCTACAGACTCGAAATTCGATGTACAGGGTACTGAGATTTGGGAAAATCTATATAATTCGTTTTCGGCCAGAAATTTTGCTGTTAAGAGGTCAAAGTTCAACGATTTTGAGAATCTACCAAACTCCTCCGATAATTTTGGGTCTAAACACTTGAATTTTTTGAAATAGATTCCTTGGACATGGATCTAACTTATTAAAGTGATTTGAGCCCAAAACAATAAATGTTAAGGGGTCATAATAGAGGTCAAAATTTTAAAAATTGTACCTCTGCGGTCTCTTCCAAATTAGTCAGACAATTTCTGGTTTAAATATTTGAAATTTTACAGAGGTAATCAGAGATAGGGCTAGCTTTTTCATCAGTTTGTGTCGAATATGTTTAGTTATCAATATATAAATATATGTATGTATGTCTGTTTGCATGCTTGCCTTAAACTTTCAATAGAGGCGATGGATGTAACCAAGATTAGTATCGTTTAAATTTCGACCTTTCATACGACGAATATCGAAAAATTGACTAAAAACATTAATATCTTCCCCTTCAACCAGGCACTTTTCTACAGGGGGGGTCACTTTTTTCGGTGATATTTTTGAAAGTTATCCTCTACTATAGATTGTCTAGCCTAAACTTTAAAAATGCCCTTCCTGTTTGGCGGTGGTCGTAACAGCATAAACGTTAGGTTTTACCCCGTTATTTTCTTCCTTTGTTGTACGGGTTCGAGCCTGCCTTCCTACTATCACTTTTTTTTAAATTTTTTACTCAGCATACACCTTCAAATACCGGGCAACGCCGAGCTGAAATGTTAGTATATCTATAAAAGTAAACGTGTCTGTGTATCTGTCTGTCTGTGTAACTTATTTGGCTGTGTATGTACATTTCCCTACGTAATATCTCCGTCAATTTGTAGTCTAGAGACGCGAAATTTGGTATACAGGGTACTGAGATTTTGGAAAATCGATGTGACCGATTTCGATTAAAAGATTATGCGACTAAGGGGTCGGAATTAAACGATTTGACCTTTAAGAACTCTACCAAACTCCTCGGAAAATTTGGGGTCTAAACACTTGAAATTTTAGATATAGATTCCTTGGACATGGATCTAACTTAATAACTTAGTTCAAGCCCAAAACAATAAAGTTTAAAGGGTCATAATATGTATCAAAGTTTTAAAAAATTGACCGCTTTTTTTTTGCTCACCATACACCTCCAAACACTCGGGCAATGCCGGGCACCCATGCTAGTATATCTATAAAAGTGAACGTTTCTGTGTGTCTGTGTGTCTGTTTGTATGTCTGTGTGTCTGTGTACATTTCCCTTAGCAATATCTCTGTTAATTTTTAGTCTACAGAATCGAAATCTGATATACAGGGTACTGAGATTTGGGAAAATCTATGTGATCGGTTTTCATCCAGAAAGTTGGTTGCTAAGAGGTCAAAGTGCCACGATTGACCTTTGAGAACTCTACCAAACTCCTCATACAATTTGGGGTCTACACACTTAAAATTTTAGATATAGGTTCCTTGTCATGGATCTAAATCGATAAAGTTATTTAAGCCCAAAACATTAAATTTTAAGGGGTCATAATAGGGGTCAAAGTTAAAAAAATCGACCGCTTTTTTGTTTTTGTTTTTTGCTCACTATACACCTCCAACCACCCGGGCAACACCGGGCACCCATGCTGGTCTATATATCTATAAAAATGAACGTGTATGTGTGTCTGTGTGTGTCTGTGTGTGTCTGTGTGTGCATGTCTTTCTCTCTGTGTGTCTGTGTGTCTGTGTACACATTCCTTCGAAATAACTCTGTTAATCTTTAGTCTACAGACTCGAAATTTGATATACAGCATACTGAGATTTGGGAAAATCTATGTGATCGGTTTTCAGCCAGAAATTTGGTTGCTAATAGGTCAAAGTGCAACGTTTTGACACTTGAGAACTCTACCAAACTCCTCCAACAATTTTGGGTCTACACACTTGAAATTTTAGATATAGGTTTCTTGGACATGGATCTTAATAACGTAATTTGAGCCCAAAAACATTAGATTTTAAGGGATCATAATAGGGGTCAAATTTTAAAAGAATGACGGTTTTTTTTTTTTTTTTTTTTTTTTTACTCAGCATATACCTTCAAACACCCGGGCAACGCCGGGCTGAAATGCTAGTATATCTATAAAAGTGAACGTGTCTGTGTGTGTCTGTGTGTCTGTTTGTGTACATTTCCCTACGCAATAACTCTGTCAATTTTTAGTCTACAGGCTCGAAATTTGACATACAGGGTACTTCGATTTGGGGAAATATTTTTTGGCCAGAAATTTAGCTGTTAAGGAGTAAAAGTTTAACGATTTGACCTTTGAGAACTATACCAAACTCTTCCGACAATTTTGAGTATAAACACTTGAAATTTCAGATATAGGTTCGTTGGACATGGATCTGACTTAATAACTTGATTTGAGCCCAAAACAATCAATGTTAAGGGGTTATAATAGGGGTCACAGTTTAAAAAAATGTACCTCTGCGGTATCTACCAAATTACTCAGACAATTTGTGATCTAAACATTTGAAATTTTACGTAAAGGGTAATTAGAAATAAGGCAAGCTTTTCAATCGGTTTGGGTCGAAAATCTTTAGTTACCAATATATAAATGTATGTGTGTATGTATGTTTGCATGTCTGCCTAAAACTTTCGACAGAGGCGATAGATTTTACCAAGATCAGTATCGTTTTAAGGTTACACCTTTCAGACGACAAATATCGAAAAATTGACTAAAAACATTAATATCTCCACCTTCAACTGGCCACTTTTCTACTGGGGGTCGCTTTTTTCGCCAATATTTTCGAAAGTCATCCTCTCCTTTCGATTGTCTAGCCTTAATTAAAACCTACGTCACATCCGGTTTGGCGGTGGTCGTAACAACAAAGGCGTCACGTTTTTCTCAGTTCTTTTCCTCCTTTGCAGTACGGGTTCGAGCCTGCCTTCCTACTATCACTTTTTTTTTTTTTTTTTTTGCTTAACACACCTCCAAACACTGGGGCAACGCCGGGCTGAAATGTTAGTATGTATATATATATATATATATATATATATATATATATATATATATATATATATATATATATATATATATACATATATATATATACTTTTCTAAAGAATGAATTCTCTCACATCTTGATTTTTTCAAATTATGTACTGACCAACAAAAGTAAAGCCATTCTATTATTATTCATTTTACTAACTATGTTTCCTCTGAAGCGCCATTGTTTTAAATAGAGTAATAAATTTGCATTTTAATTCATTGTATCAAGAAATATATGTTGTAAATTTTAGTCTACGAGTGTTGATTTAAAAAAATGTAACTTTTCCAATTCATACTAATTATATTGAACATTTTCGTCTGCTTATATTAACCTACAAATAATAATTTGTATATTAATATTTTAATATTAATATTTTTATTTGTTTTTAGTTTCAAAAATCATTCATTTTATAAACTTAATTTTTTTTTCTAAAATATAGGTAAGATATATATATATATGTGAGTGTGTGTGTCTATATATATATATATATATATATATATATGTATATATATATATATATACATACATATATTTCTAATCTATATTTGACCGTTCATCGAAAATAGACTACCTAATAAAAACCTGCAAAAAATGTAGGCTCTCTCTACCGTGCTAGAAAACTACTGACACCTGAAAGTATCCTGTATCTCTATAAGGCAACCATTCGCCCATGTATGGAGTATTGCTGTCACATCTGGGCTGGTGCGTCTATTACTAGTCTCTCGCTCCTAGACAATGTTAACAAAAGAGTCGCCAATCTGATAGACCCTGAACAGGCATTTAAGCTTCAGCCTCTGTCCCATCGACGATACGTTAAACCCCTTTGCTTGTTCTACAAGTATTTTAATGGTGAATGCTCTGAAGAACTGCAGACACTTGTGCCCCCACGACGCAGACACCCTCGACAAACCCGACAGGCAGCTAAATCGCACCCCCACACAGTAGATATCCCTAGATGTAAAAGATTTTTCTACTCCAGTAGTTTCTTCCCCAGAACCGCTAGACTCTGGAATTCCATTCCAGGATCCTGCTTCCCTAACTGTACTGACATGCAGAAGTTCAAGTGCAACGTGAACAAACATCTTGTTGCCCAAATCCCTACATAGTGCCCCAGTAGTTACTGACCCTGATAGTAGCCCCCCTACACCTGAGTGGCAATGTGCCTTGTTTGGGGTGAAAATGTAATAAAAAAAAATAAAAATAAAAAAAAATAATTATCAAAAGGAAAAAAGTTATGTGTATTGCTCTGTTCAGAAATTCAAGTTTTAAAGTAAACAAAAGTTCTTTCATAGCATTACATTTTCTATTTGACTTTCAAAAATTAATAAATTTTATTTTAATATAAACCTATTTGTTCGAGAATTTTACTACATATTTCATTTATTCCCTTTATATATATATATATATATATATATGTGTGTGTGTGTGTGTGTGTGTGTGTATGTTTGTGTGTGTGTGTGTGTGTTGAGAATGAAAGTGAGAGAGAAAGAGAGAGAGAGAATAAAGAGACAAGCTGCTTTAAGGCACACACTTGTAGATGCGAAAAAGAATTTTCCATTTTCGTTTTAATTAATTTCGAGAGCATGTTCTAAGACAGTTTATTTATTTTCTATTTTCATTTCAAGGTAATCTTATTTGTCGATACTTTTCAACTTCATTTTAGGCAGACATGCAAACATACATACTTTTTCAACTTATATATATATATATATATACATGTGTGTGTGCGTGTGTGTATATATATGTGTGTGTGTATGTGTGTGTATGTATGGATATATATATATATATATCCATGTGTATATTCAGTGTGTATGTATGGATATATATATATATAAATATAGAGTTCTCTCTCTCTTTATATATATATATATATATATATATATATATATATATATATATATATATATATATATATATACTAGTGAAAAACCGAAAAGTTATGTAAATTGTCGAAGGAAAAGCATATAGTAATCCTACTACATCATGAGGATTACAAATGTGTTCGAAAATAAATCATTCACTCTATTCCCATAATGAGACGTTATTTACTTTCTTTTTCTATAATCTTTCCCTACCGATTGAAACAATTTTGATTGCATTTTAAACTTTCTAGTTTTTGATATTTTAAATCTTTGTAATATCTTCTTTTGAACTCTCCGATGGGAAAGCAATTTTACATAAATATGGATGTTAGTGCGGGAAATAGCGAGTAATACATTAATTTCTTTCAGTTTGACCGGATGGTGTGGACTCTTTGCTTTAATAATAAGGTAGGGTAGGCATAAGAGAGGTTTTCCCTCTCAATATAATGTCTAGTCGCCTTAATTAGGCAATAACGAATGAGGAAGATGATGTGCGGTGCTAGACTTTCAAATCCTTATTTCATGAGCACAGTTCTTGTCGCACAGAGGCGATTCTCAAAGTAAAGCACTTGTCTTGCACAAACATAATCATTCATTTGATTATCCTTGACATTTCGCTTGGTTCTAGCGGGATTTGATACGAGAAATATTCAATTTCTATTACTGACTCACAGGAACAAATCGCAAATTCAAATAAACCCGAAACAAAGTATTGTTTACCATTGTAGGTTTGCTGGCTGGAAGTATTTATAAACTTCATCTTGTCTGAATTCTGAATAGAAACACGCGATCACAAGAGACACAATCCGATTTAATCGTAAGTTCAGTGTCTGCTAGGGAAAATCGAACTAATAATTGTCACGTGGCAGTGGAGTTGGGTGTGACTAATTCGAATATTATTGCAATAACAGAATTTACTGTTCTTGAAATAAGTATTAAGTTTCCATTCTTCATCTGTGTACCTAAAACTAAACGACTTTCCAAGACCTGAATAAAATACCATAGTGCTGCTTCTCTACTGATTAGAGCATGGTTGTTTTCCATCTAATGTTTAGCAGTTCCGGCTGTGCTATCATCTTAAATAAGCAAATTTTCCAGTTTCAATCCTCACGCTTTTGCCTCACCATTGATGTGACCAACTCATTAGCCTTTAATTTTTATTTTTTTTATTTTTAAACAAAGCAGTCACCACTTATCAAGGCTCCGAGACCACTCGAGGATAAGGGTTAATGGGTATACATAAGTAGTGAAAATTTTGTAAATTGGATTACTTAGGAGGTGGTTCATCAAGAACTTATTTTCGTTGGACTTGAAGACAATCAAATTGTAGTCGTCTGGAAAGCAGACAACCGGAGGAGAGTCCCACAGTCGTGCAGTTCTAAGAAAGAAGCTTTGTTCATGGAATATACTTTTACCTTTAGGCACAGATAAAGAGTGTGGGAAATTGTTGGTAGTGGTTTTGGGTAGACGAGTGTTTTTCGTGAAAGTTTGACGAGGGGGCACACTAGATTGAAGCTCAGACGAGCACGTGCCATGAAAATAACGATAAAGCAAAGACATTGTCGCAACATCTCTTCTTTGAGAAAGAGGTTGCAGGGAAGGGGGATGGGCATCCCCACAAAGTTACGAAGAATCGCCTTTAACCCTTGAAAAATACATATAAAAAGAGACATTTTTCATGTGCCAAAACACAAAAAGTGTGGTTGTAGATAGTATGTCGTATAGATTAGTGCGGGTCTAAATCGGTTATCAGTCATTATCTCATTTATATAAAAAATCAGTTTATTCACTAATTATTTTTGGTTTCAACATAATTTTTTCTAAGCATTTAATATGTTTGGAATCATTGTTTATGTGTATGCAAAAAATAAATTTAGTGAAGGCAATACGATTATGTAATCGCTAAACACAAAATATGGTGAAATATGCTATGTAAATTAAATATTACAGAAATTATATTTTCGTAATAATGCGTTATTTTGGCTTCAAACGTATCTAATACGTATTTTTTTTCAAACTCAAGCAACACTTCTATCAAGGGAAAACACGCCACTTTTATATATATATATATATATATATATATATATATATATATATATATATATATATAGGGTGTCCCAAAAGAAGCTGCTGGTTAAAAAAATTCATAACTTTCTGAATTTTTTATATTTTTCTTTTATTTATTCATATCATCTAGAGTAACCTTTCAAAGGTCATCATAAGTTGTTACGCTACCGAGGAGCGGATATTTATCGCAGAGTTGTATTTTCAGTTAATTGAGTCAATATCAGAAACTCAAAGAGAATTTCAACGAAACTTCAACACAAGAAATTTCCCTACTCCCAATGCAATAAAAGCTATGGTGGCTCGATTTCATGAGCAAGGGTCAATACGTGACCTCCCTAAATCTAGTAGACCCCGTACGACAAGAAGTGATGAGAATCGTCCGAGATTAGCAGAGTGTGGCCGAGGATCTATCCACATCAGTAAGAAGGAGATGAAGTCAAATTGGGGTTTCTCGATCTCCTCTTCACGGGATGCTTCATGAAGAGGGCAAATTTCCATATAAAATTCAATTGGTGCAAGAGCTTCATCCAAAATCATCCAAAATATCCGGAATAAATGCTGAAATACGCCATGCAATTCCAAAATTTGGCCAATGGGGATCCACACGTTCTCAAAAACCTCATTATATCCGATGAAGCCCATTTTCATTTGAATGGGTTCATAAATAAGCAAAATTGCAGGATTTGGGGATCAGAAACCCCCAAGCTACAGTACAATTACGCACTCAAAAATGTACAGTATGGTGTTAGGGTTAGCGGTGGATGAAGTAATCGGAATTGGTGGACATTTGAGTAACATCAGTTTTGATAACTAAAATTAGACCTTGTTAAAAACATACCCTAGATTAAGTTGTGTAAATAAAATTAGAACAAGTAGACTATGAAACGTTTTTATATCTCCACAAATCACGCTGAGGGTCATATACCTACATAAAAAAAATTGGTAAGCACAAGTAAAATATTTAGGAAGTAAACGTTCCTATTTTTTATTTTACTTGAATTGATTAGATGGGATGGGAAATGACATTGTTATGATGACTTATTTATTATAACTTGACAGTTTAATTTCCCTGTTCCAATTGTTGACGGTGTGAGACTCGAAGAATACATGACTTGTCATGGACGGCACCATAGACAGAAATTTATCATGGAATGTCTAGAAAAAGTGAATTAAGAATAATGTTGGCTATGAACAAAATAAATTCTGGAGTACAAATGTTCGTTTGTTTTAATTATACTTCAACTTGCTTCGTATCCCTTCAAATGTTCAGTTAAAAATTATTTTTACTTTTGGAAGGATCATTATACAACGTTTCACACATATTGTTTTCTTACTTGCATCCACAGATAATCCATATTGTAATATTACGGGAAATATCATTCGTCAGAAATGTGTTTGTCTGACAAACGTGCACAATATGGCTATTGTAAAATGAGCAAATTCCGGAGAAATTGTAAATTAATTTATTAGTTTTAAATCTATTATATCATAAAATACAATTAATAATATGAAACGTGCGTTGATGCTTAATATTTGTTTAACCTCTATATATTATAAATCACAAACTATTATTCACTTCTATAAAACGATATTCTAGAAAAATTATTCCAAAATGGCCACGTATTACTCCGTTCTATTAACAACTACTAATACCTGTTAAACATGAAAATAGTTAATGCGCTCTTGATTTTCGGTTTGCTTTGCTTCCTTCAATTTGATTGGTTGCTCAGATTTATTCCACTAATTAAAAAAATAAATTTTCGAATAGTTTAGAAAGAATTTCAAGATTTCGTCTGTCCTTATTCGTTTTAATAAGAACTTTTGAAACGAAACATAAATATTGTTATTTTATCCGTGAACATTTAAGGCAAAACAACACACAGGCGTAAACTGATATTCACTTTTATTTTACCTTTTATAATATCGCAACAAAAATAAAATAACGACGTGTTTATTCAATGGAAAGAAAACAACCAAAAACGAAACTTCATTTTCGACAATTTTCTGTCAAAATTTTTCGTCAAATCGCACCAAAATATACATTGTCTATTTATTTTTGTAGAAAGATTTCTCATATCTCAACAAAAAAAAATGGCGTTGAATATCTTTTTTCCAACAACACAGACAAAGCAAAGCACGGACATAATTCGACCTAAACCATTTGCATTTACAACTTTATAAATATCGCAACACATTTTAAACATATTTTAATACTTTTTCGTCATATCGCAAGAATAAATATTTTTTTTTTAAATAAAAACATATTTTCCTTCTATAAATTCCTCACCTTTCCGATTTTATTCATACCTATAAAGCAGATTGTTTTTTATATAACAAAGACACTTTTTATTTCTTTCACAAAAAATACTATTATAGAATGTGACGAGCGTGCGTCGAACCGTTCAAGAATAGTGCGTCAATTACTTAGTCGATCCTACCCACAGGGAAAATGAGTTCGTCCAACGGTTATGAAAAGCCGATGCTAGCGTGACTGTTGCTCTGTTATCGTGTGGTTTCATTTAGACGGAGTTCTGTAAGCATTGTAATTGTCTGCATTTTTGAGATGAGGTGTTTTCATTTATTGAGATTGTCGGACTTACTTCCTCATCTTGGTTGTTATAGTCACAACGTTTTGGCTGTTCCCCCCCCCGATCTTCATAAGGTGTTTTGTATCGAACTGGGAAACCATTTGTTAGGAGTCTCAAACCCAATCCTTTATTATTATTCCGGTGGTACCGTGTTCGGACTCCAGCTAGACTCTGGGGCATAGTTGCTGATTCTCTGTTTTGAATGTTACTTTTCACTGCCTTCATTCAGGATTGAACTCAGCACCTTAGAGTAACTGTAAACTTTGATACAACGTCTATTCTTAGTTGTTGTTTTTTAATGTTAAACCTATGTTTTTATTCAAGGTTTTCTCTCTCTATTAGAGGTGTCCAAATTGCATTCAGCTCTCCGCTTGGTTTGCTCAGTAGGCTGTTATGTCCGAGCATGTGAGCTATTTCTTTAAGTTTTCTCACTTTCCAGTGGGTCTCTCTGTTTATTATTTTTACTTCATCCCATCATCCAGACATGGTTGGCTATACCCAATTTTTCCGTCTCCCCTTTAGTTACCGCTTGTGTTTTTCCACCCTTACTTTAAGGGGGCGGCATGTGTCACCCTTGTAAACCTTTCTGCAACTGCATGGGATGGAGTATATGCAGTTCTTGGTCATGTTCTCCTCCATGCGGGGCTTCACTCGTACCAGATGTCGTCTGAGTGTTTACTTGCTTTTGAATACCGTCCTGATGTTGCAGGGGGCACATATTCTCTGAATCTTTTCGGAGATGCCTCGTATGTATGGTAAGCAGACCGTTGGTGGTTTTTGGGGGTTTCATTCTCCTCTCTTATACTATTAACACGTCTGGTGGATAGCATGCTATCGGTGTAGTTGTTACGACAGAGGGTATTCTTCAACCTGACCATTTCTTGGTGGTATGTAATGGTGTCGCTACTTATTGTCTCTGCTAGATATTGTAGGCAGCGTGCGATTCCATGTTTGATACTGTATGGGTGATGGGAGTTGAAGTTAAGGTATTGTCCGGTAAAGGTAGGCTTGCGATATACGGATGTCTTAAACCCATGCTCTGTGCGTGATATGAGTATATCAAGGAAAGTCAGTTGGTTATCTTTTTCTTTCTCCATTGTGAACAGTATCGATGGTCTTATTGAGTTCACATGGTCTAGGAGAGCCTGGATGTCTTCCTGATGGAGCCAGAGTATCCCGTAATAATAATAAAGAGTTCGGTTCGAGACTCCTAACAAACGGTTCCCCAGTTCGATACAAAACACCTGATGAAGGCCGGAGGGAAAAGCGGCTGAAACGTTGTGACTATAACAACCAAGATGAGGAAGTCAGTCCGACAATCTTAATAAATTCTTTGAGCATTCTTCAACAAAGAAAAAATTACAAATATCTAAAATCAAATATCTCAAGTGTTAAAGAAATTTATTCCATATAAATATAAACTTTCCTCCGTCGTTGTGAATTTGTGTCATGTGAATTTGCAAATTTAAGCAATTGAAGCATGCACGGTCCCCTGTGAGTACACAATGAACTAGGCGTAAAAAATGACTAAGTTCAGCATGTTCACCCCCATTTAGCCCCAAAAGTCCTCGGGGGGACGTCAAATTTTGGTGAAAATGAACAAACATTACAGTTTTAGGGCCAAAAGTTTGTAAATTTAAGTTCTGCTCTATGAAAAAAAAAGAAATGTCTAAGTCTATCATCCACCCCCCATTTAGCCCCCAAAGTCCCCAAGGCCTTAACATATTTAAATTTGAGTTCAGCCCTATGCAAAACTGCTAAATATACATACACAGAAAACTTTTGACAAATATAGTAAAATAGTCCCAAAAATTATGTGTTTTTATTACAATTAAAAGAGCTCTTGGGGCACATCCAAGCGTTATTGCGAAGTATAGACAAACAAAATTGCATAGAAATCAGTTAGTTTCAACTTTCCAGGAAGTTTTATAAAAATCCAAAGCATTATTTTTTTTTAATTAGCACAAAAGTGTCAATTTTAGCCATTTTAACCCGAAAGGCACCCATGGGGGGGGGGGCAACAAGAGTTTTCCCGGAACATCCGTTCTGTTACATTTTTACTCATATCATGTTTTATGTTTGTGCAAAATTTTTTAAAATTCCAAGGCGTAATTATTGAGAAAAGTGCCGACAGACGAACGGCCGAACGGACAAGGGTGAATTTACACGTCCACCCTCCTTTTATCTGGAGACCAAAAATATAGATAACGAAACCGAATGCTTTCAACATATTAAAATACTTATTTCGGACAAATATATAATTACCTTAATCTAGAAGGAATTCTCAAACAAGGAAATATTAGATACAACAACAACCCAATATTTTCGGCATGTTTTAATACGTAATATAGAGATATTTTTAATTGCATAAGTTTAAGAGCAATTCTTAAACAAAGAAATATTAGAAAAAACCATAACCGAATAATTCCAACATTTTAAAATGCTATTAACAAGATTTCAATTTTCTTTAAAACCATATTTTTGTAAAAAGTTATTAAGGACTAATTTATTATTACCCCAGTCGAGTAAGTATTTTTAAACAAGGAAAGATATCACATAACGCAAACCAAATATTTAAGTGTTTTAAAATATATTTCCAATATTTACATCATTTTTAAAACTGGGAAGCTTATTGTTCGTTTAACGGAAAATTCGTGGGTCAACAGTTTTTTTTTCACTATTTATGAGAAGTAATTCTTTATACTGTATGAGTTTTTTTTATATTTCTGATCACTTCAGAAAACCATCATTTCAATAAAAATTGAAACGAAAATAGAAATTATACTTCCTGGCATACACACTGATATAACACACGTAAATTAGTTCACATATACATTTAAACACAAAACAAGAATCCAGGTTAATCTCCCATTGGGGGTACACATGTAAATGCTGACAGAAAAAAATAAACTAAAAATAAGCCAATATATAAAAAAAAAACACTTAGCAATTTAATCAGTTTGAATCCTTTTATTTATACTCAGGAAACGCTGAGAACCGTGCCCTGCAAGTTTTTTCAAAAATATGTTTATATATTTATATATATATATATATATATATATATATATATATATATATATATATATATATATATATATATAAACATATATATATATATAAACATTTATTATATATATATATATATATATATTTATTTATTTATTTATTAAATTTCTCTTTGTATTTATAACAAATTCAATTTATTTTTTTTATATTTTGCAATCATATTCAAAGGGTAAGCGTATAAATCTGACAATTTTGTCAGATGGGTAAAACAAGACAATTATCGTAACCGTTAATGAACACATTAATATAAATGTTTTCGCGCGTCCACACATATACACACCTATATATATATATATATATATATATATATATATATATATATATATATATGTATATATATATAATACATTTACAAATACACGTAATATAAAAATTATAAAACTTAAATTTACAAATACACGTAATATAAAAATAAACAGTAAACCATGAACTTATATATATATATATATACATATATGTGTATATATATATATATATATATATATATATATATATATATATATATACGTATCTATTTCGTTACTCTGCATAATAATTATTATTACCTTTCTAAGTTCATGGTTTACTATTTATTTTTATATTACGTGTATTGGTAAATATATTTTTTTTATTTTAATCTTATTCGCTCTTGCATTTCGCCAACGTCGAACTTTTTTC
This sequence comes from Euprymna scolopes, assembly GCF_053919585.1. Classification (NCBI taxonomy): domain Eukaryota; kingdom Metazoa; phylum Mollusca; class Cephalopoda; order Sepiida; family Sepiolidae; genus Euprymna; species Euprymna scolopes. The sequence goes on along the minus strand of NC_136495.1, from coordinate 39,464,921 downwards.
GTTCTTGTTTTTTGTCTCTTTATTTTATTTCATGTATTCTTATTACTCATAATTTATTGTTCGATAATTAAAACCTGTTTTAATAGGTTTAAATCTGTTTTAGAAACAATTGTTTTTCATTACATAACATCGAGTGTTTATCACATACAGTGTTTATTTTCTGTTTAATTGATTTCTTTTATTTAATGTATTTACTTTTTTAGCATGATTATAAGATTAAAAATAAATTGAAGTTTTGTTTTCATTCATTTATATAATAAATTATATCGGCTGTGTTCTTTTTTGGTTCCTATATAAAGTTAAGCAACATGCTGAATAATTAATCACATATAGACAATTATATCAACATGCAGGAGAGCACGCGCTTGCCCATATGCATTTAAGCATATGCAACTATACACATAGATACGTACATATATTTATTTGTCATTTACTATTTTTATTTACTAGCTGAAGTACCCGTCGTTGCCAGGTTGTATTTGATATACAGGAGAACCCCGGTACACGGCATTTAAAAATATTAACAAAATACAGTGCAGTATATAATGCACATGTATAAGCAAATAACATTATAAAGAATACTGTAAGGAGGATTGTCGTTCCATTGTTATGATCTTCAGTTTCCTGTAATGAATGATTTTGCCGAGAATCCTGTATAAGTTTTTGTTTCAGTTTCGATTATAGCTGATGGCACAAACGTCATCTATTTTTTAATAAATAATTTTAATAAGAATTCTTCACAGGTTTGAGTTTCGATTATAGCTAAAGGAAGTATATATGAACGATTATCGAATTAAACCACGTAAAATTCGGATTACTATAAATAAGACTATATATATATATATATATATATATATATATATATATATATATATATATAATAGGACAACAAGAATATGAAACGAAGACACAAAGCTATATATTTGTAGATATAGAATGGATCATTTTTTTTAATAATGGAATACAGGAAAAATTTGGGGGATAGAAGGGACTCTTTATGCCAGGGCATTTCGAATCCTAATGCTTCTTATCAGAAGAGTAGAGAAGGTGCTAGGTAGCATGGGGAAGATGCGGCGTCTAGCGTAAGGTTCATTCAATAATAATAATAATAATAATAATAATAATAGTGGTGAAAACAAGAGCGTAATAATAAAGATGATAATAAAGATAGTAGTAACAATATTATTACTGTCTTGTTTTTACCACTATTATTATTATTATTATTATTATTATTATTATTATTATTATTATTATTATTATTATTATTTTAATCAACATTATAATTGATGTTATTATTATTATCCCCGTTATTATCCCCGTCATTGCTACCATAACTGCTAGCATTATCTTCATTTTCACTGTTATAAACATTAACTTTGAATTTACTTTTATCACAGCTATTGGTAATATTACCTTTAATGTTTATTTTTAATGTTTATCTTTATTTTTGTCTTTAATTTTACTTCTATTTTATTTTCATCTTTATTATTACTACTATTATTATAACTTTCATTATTATTATTATCTTTCGCACTATTATAATTACCCTACTACTATTTGATATATTTTTACCAGTCTCATAAATAGTAATGGTGTCCTTACTCCTCCACTTTGCCATCTATATGTATCCGTATCTTTTTGCATCAAGTTAATCGCACTCATAATCATTCCCATCCTAATCTCCGATAGCCCCCTTATAATCATACTCCCTATATTATAACAGAAGAAACTTATAAATATATTGCCGCATATTACCTTTCAGTTTTACAATCTTGCATACCCCCCAAAAAAATTATAAGCGATTTTATAGCCGCCATTTGCCGTTTAGGTAGCACCAATCAAAATTTCCACTCCATAGAAAATAAGCACCCCACAAACCGTTAAAGTAAATTACCACGCAGCAAAAATACACCCCCAATTTAACCCTAATACATATACCCCTGAATCTCAACACCATGTAAAAGACCATATACAATCCTATATATAATACTATATATAACAAGCTTCTCTTTATTTATTTAGAGTTCAATAAAGCTTTTCCCAACATTCTATAATTCCTCTTAATCTTTTTCGCGTGTGTGTGTGTGCGTGTGTGCGTGTGCGTGTGCGTGTGTGTGTGTGTGTGTGCAAGGTGTCTCACGGGAACGGATATTTTTAAGGAAAACAAAACTATGAATATTTCAACAACAATTTTATAATGTACATAAAAGCATTTACTAAACTAAAAATTAAACACGTATGTATGTATGTATGTATGTATATGTATATATATGAATATGTATATATATGTATATGTATATATATGGATGTATATATGTATATATATATGTATATATATGTATATATATGTACATATATATGTATATATATATGTATATATGTATATATATGTGTATATATATATGTATATATAGACATATATATATACACACACACGCATATATATATATATATATATATATATATATATATATATATATATATATATATATATACTCTTTATAAGTTTTCGTTTCGGTTTTAAGCTGATGCATCCGGGTCGAATGGATATATTTTTTTATATTTTTGCAGTCACAACTTTATGATATATAAGAATCGAATTGACTCTATAATAATATATACAAACATATTTAAGCGTATTTAACGACCGGGTTACGCCGGGCGTCCCTGCTAGCTTGGATAAATACTTTCGTAGTTTTAAAAATAGTGCCACAATAATATCAGAGCGTCTCCATTTCTGCTGAACATCCACAGAATGCCAACATCAATATATATTACATATGAAAGAGTCTGATGTGATATTTCCACAGGTACCGTTTGTTGCAATTATTATTTTATATACTGTTTTTTTATACTGTTTTGTGTTAACTGTTGAAAGTACAGTATATATACAGATGAAATAAGTAATCTATGCTGTTACTGAAATAATTAGGATTCAGTTTTCAGCAGTGCATAGCAAAACACTGGTAAATATATCTGTAGCATTAATTTTAAAGAGACTATAAATAAATAGCATTTTTGATTTGACAGCTATCAGGTTTGTAAATGTAGAGTTTTTCAGGAATTCTAATGCGTGAGCAACAATCACACATCTGGCTATGAGAAAAGCAAGGTGTCTAAAGATTAAGTCCAGCAACTTTCTTTGTCCTTGAGCTTTATGTATAGATATGACAAAACTAAATTTATTGGGCATTGAAATGCTACGTCAGAAGGAATAAGAGGTATTCGAAAAATTATAAGTTTTACCCTTGAAATTTACAGTCATTATAATGGCTTCCAGAACATTAGTTTTAAAAGATTTTATTGCTAATCGTATGAGATTACACAGGTTAGGTTGATCAAGATTTCTTGATAATATAACTGGAACTCACTCCGTCAATATCATTATCATGTTGCATTCCAGGCGCTTGTAGTGAATTATACAGGAAATTCTACTGCCTAACCTAAATTAATAACACAATCAATGGATTGATAATTCTTCATCATTTCTAGGGGTTGTGATTGCTTTTTTACGAAGACATCAAACATTGCGGAAATTTTCAGCAATATTTGGGAAAACGTTGGTCACCAATTTAATTTACCGTCTGGTTACATGGTAATTTGTGCAACTGAATATCTTTATTGTTATTGAACCAGTGCCATTGAAAAGGACGTGATTGGAGAAAAATGCTACAGACTGATAATCAAATAGACGTGTTCTCATAATAATATTTTCTAAACTGAAGACAAAAACGTATGTTCCACGTAGTATTGCAGAAGTGTCCGATTCTCATATCACATTTTAAATGGAAAAAAGAATTTGGAATCGAATCAAACGTTCAATTTTCAAGGACAGCAGAATTTTGTTTGATAGATGAACAACTTCTTTTAGACTATACCGTTTTGTTAGACCTGTCTGTTTTTACCATTCTATGCATAACTTATAATATCATAATTAAATTTTATAATGTAAATTTCTGGTGTAGGATGATTTCGGAATACGATGTAAAAAGATTGACTTATACTTACAATATTGTATTTACTTAACAACTTCCGATTGGCACTTCTACTGGCGCGGTGTAGATGAATATAAATTTTATAAAAATGTATTGTTTTTGTGTCAATTCAAATTTTATTGAATTTCGTTTAAAAATAATGGACAAGAAAACTTCTGCTTATGTTTGACTGATTGCTTTCATGCCAACCTTTCATTGGTTGATTTCAATCTTGTGGCGGTTTTTGGATTGTAACGGTCGAGTTTTAGAGGTTTTCGGGTATGCTAACAACAAATGTCACAGTTAAACTTGGGGCTGAGAAGTCGTTTACCTCAAAATGTAATCCCTGGCAATCATTTTGTTTCAAATATCGAGTAATTAGTAATGCGTGTAACTGAATCAGAGGACAGCACAAATATTTTTCACTCCCCAATTGGAAAAATAGGGTATTTATTCCGAAAGCTGTTCTATACATTGTGAGGTTAGGGGTGTTTATTCCGAAAGCTGTTCTTACCATGGGGAAGTTGGGGTGTTATTCCGAAAGCCGTTCTTTACATGGGGAGATTGGAAGTGTTTATTCCAAAAGTATTTTTTAACATAAGGAGGTTGTAGGTGTATATTCCGAAAGCCGTTCTTAACATGGGGAGATTGAGGGGAGGGTATTCCGAACGTCGTTCTTAACATAAGGGAGGTTGGAAGAGTTTATTCCGAAAGCCGTAACGCATGTGCATTACTAATTCCTCAGTTGTGAAAAAATAGGTGTGAAGTATTACATTAGTTTTACGTTTGATAACAATTGTTTTCATACCTGTTAAATTACTTAATATTCGTTGTCAGCATACTTGAAAAAGTATAAAGTCGATATTTTAAATGTGACGGTGAATTGTAGTTAATGTAAAAAAAAATACCGTAAAACTTATATTTTAGTCAAAGACATCAATTATTTAAAAGTATCATTGAAATTAATATTTGTTTTCTTAAAATTTAATGTTTGTTCATATAATATTAGTTAGGAAAATTTCTATTTTGTAATAAAATTAACCTCTATTTTGTGTTGCATAATTTTCCTTAAAATATTTGAATTGAGTAAATGTGTAAAGACGTTTTTCTACAAAGCAACACACGCATTCGAAAACGTTAGGACTTTGAGTTGAAATTAATCTGTTTATCTAATCGACGAATGAATAAAAAGAAAAGCTATATACGTATATCTTTGCCTTATTTCTTTACAAAACAGAACAGGAGAAATTATTTATAGAAAAAAAATGAGAAGTTATTTAAAGTAAAGTAAAAGCTATTTAGAAAAAGAAACGCCTAAAGGGAACAGAAGTAATAATTTAATTCATGGAAAAATAACATTATTAAAGTTAGGCTAGACTATAAATATTTCCAATTTCAGAATCTCGAGCAATATCTGCATATTACTTGGAATAAAATAAGAAAAGAAACGGAAGAACCTAACATTAGCTCAGATAATATTTTCTTTCAAAACTGTAAGATTTCCTTAAGAAAAGTATGATTTTTTTCACTTAATTATGTCTTTGTTCGTGGGGGACTTCCCCCACCACCACCACCACCAAAAAAAATGATTGTCAAAAATATTTATCCTCTTAAAGGCAGTAAAAACGCTGTAAGAAATTTTTAAAAGAAGTTTTATTTTCCAAGCCTGTAAATAAATATTTCAATTCCGCTTGCTGTTAAAATATATTTGAAATCATGCAAAAATTCGCTATTATTAATAGAAAGATATGATGATAAGAGTTTTTTTATGATTTAGTACCATCAGCCAGAATCGAAACAAAAATATTTTGCGTTCCAGCCGCGTTCTCTCCATATGTTGGCATAGAGGCAAATATAATAAAGTAAAAATATTAATACGTTTGAAGAAATTAATTTTATGTGAGCATGCGCAGAAAGAAATATAAACATGTCGGCCAGTTGATATGAACATTTCGTATTTCAACATGCCGATATATGTCTGTATGCGTTATTCATCAAACCAAAGAATTTACTCGTTATAAACAATCCTTGGTACATAATTTCTATTTCCTGTAAATTTCACTGTTTTGTAACCAGTTGTTTTAGAGTTTACCTGTTAAATATTTACAAACACATACATCTACTGTTTTGTTCTCAGCTTATTATTTATATGTAACCTTTGTTAATGACGCTTATTTATTTATTTATGCCATTTTATTTATTTTATTTCAACCTTTTAATAATGTAATCAAATTTATTGTACTATTTAGTTGGATATATAAATATCGGTTTGTATTCTGATATTTTTATGAGGTCATTTACTAATCGTGTTTTTGTTTATTTGATGCTATTTATTTAATTTGGTTATGTTATTGTGCATTTCTTTATTCATTTATTTTTTCGATGTGCTGTAGAGTTGGGTGTAATATATTAAAATTGGGATGTTTATTGATGACAATGATTTCGGGGTGCAAATTAGCAATAAATATAGATCCTTTAATTCGAAGGCCACCAACGTTTTTAATCATTGGTTAACATTTCAACTTTGGTAGACTTGTCAATGTTGTTACATGCATGTATGTGCCTGTAAAAGAAATAGGTATTTGTTTACACGGGTTTCTTGAATCTAATAGTCTACTATGACGAGATTTCCCGGTTTTACCACTGTATGTTGCGTGTGGTGCATTGTATACGATATACTATGTGCGTGAGGTGGCAAAAGTTGACAGTTTGCTCGGATGCAAGGTGTATTGCTTTAATGTGTGTTATATTTTGCTAATTGTTTCCGCATTATGGATCCGGTGTGTATATGTTGCATAGCTATAATTATTCTAATTTCTACGGAACTCTATATTCGATGGTTGATCACAATTTTGATATCAATAATTCGTAAGTATTTTAATCTATTTAGACTTTGTGATGTGGTGGAGTGGCTTAAAAAGTTGGACCTTGTAGCAAGGATTCAGAGGCTGGATGGTGTGGCCGCAGTAATACCACTGTTTCTAGAAGGGGACGGACTGGCCCTCTATTTGGAGCTCAGCGAGCGGGAACAGGGTGACGCGGACGCCATCAAGGGTCGACTGATCGAAGCTTTTGCAGAGGGGCCTTTAATAAGTTGAAAGAGAAGAGGTGGACTGGTGAATCTGTTGATGGCTACGCGAATTAGATAAGGAGATTGGTTGAGTTGTCGGGTATCAGGGGACACGCCATGAGTCACGTAGTTAAAATGACTTTCGTTACCGGGTGCCCGGAAGAGATATCGAAAAGGTTGCAGCAGATCCCGGGAATGGAGACGCTGGATGTGAGTGAGCTGCTGAAAACTGCAAAAATCTAGGTGAGCACCCAGCCCACGGAGCCTGGAGGAACGACAGCAATGGTACAGCAGGATGTGGGCATGAATCTGCCGAACCCGGGGATGGCATGCTTCGAATGCGGGGGACCACACATGAGAAGAGACTGCAGGAAGTTCTTGCAACGGACAGTGTCTTACAAATGCAATCGGAGAGGCCATTTAGCGGTAAAATGCACAAGTTTGGGAAACTGGCGAGGGGAGGCCGACGCGCCAGCGGCCGCCCCGATTCGAGAATAGTGGCGCACCCGCAGCAGATGCCCAAACAGAAGATTACGGTGGAAGGACGGGAAGTTATGGCCCTGATTGACACTGGCTGCACCACTACCATGAAGCACACTACCCTGGTCGGAAGATGGAAAGGGAAGGGTGAAGTAGTTGCATTCGATGGGTCACGAGTGAAGTGTCGAGGGAGGAAGACCGTCACTATTGATATTGCTGAACGTCGGATTAGGGTCCATGCAATTGTCACTGATCGCCTGGTGCCTGGCGTCCAAGCCATCATTGGAATGGATGTTATATGCCGCCTTGGAGGTGTTACCATCACATGTAACAACGTGAAGTTCGGACTGGCTGAGTGCGCGGTGACGGAGCAAGCCCCCAGAGGGATCAACAAGACCGGGGAGGAAAGAAAATTGTCGATCAAAGATCAGGACTTCCGAGCCGAATTCGACGGAGAGCGGTGGACGGTGGAGTGGGCATGGAAACATCAAGCGCCATCGCTGACAAACAGGGTGGCGTGCTACACAAATTCGCTTAGAGGAGGGGCGAGAAAGGAGTTTGAGCAAGAAGTCGACCGATGGATTGAGGAGGGGATACTGATGCCTTGGACAGATGACGTGGAGTCGGGCATTTTGCCGTTGATGGCCGTTCTGCAAACAACTAAAGGGAAAGTAAGACCGGTTCTGGATTTCCGATAGCTGAACGGCCATGTTAAGTGCCATACGGGAGGCGACACCGTAGATGTGTGTAGTGAGACCATTAGGGAATGGAGGCAGATGAATGGCGCATCTACGTTGGTAGATCTAAAATCTGCCTATTTGCAACTCCATGTTGCCAAGAAGCTCTGGAAATATCAGTTAGTCAAGTACAAAGGCAAAACCTACTGCCTTACGCGAGTAGGGTTCGGGTTAAATTCGGCACCAAAGATTATGTCAACTATCCTCAGGAGGAATCTGGAGACAATTGGAAAGGGAGATGGGGTAGTGAGCTCATACATAGACGAAATTCTGGTGAATGAGACTGTGGTAACTGCCTAGGAGGTGGTGGCTCATTTGACGAGGTTCGGGTTGGTCACCAAAGAGCCGTAAAAATTAGACGGAGGGGCTGCTTTGGGCCTAAAACTGAAACGAGGTGCGTCAGGCGGCCTAGAGTTTCGCAGGGGAAACGAGATCCCGCAACTGAAGCAGGAGCTCAACAGACGTGAACTTTTTTTCCATATGCGGAAAGTTGATCGGACATTACCCCGTTGCTAGCTGGCTTAGACCAGCATGCAGCTACATAAAGAGACACGCCGAAGGACGAGGATCGAATGATAAGGTTGGAGAAAGAACGGTCGCCATGATGGAAGAGCTCCTGAAAGAAGCAGAACGGCTAGACTCAGTCCGGGGAACCTGGAACGTACCGCGAATATTGGATGGAGTCGCGTGGTGCGATGCGAGCAGCATTGCAAAAGGGGTCGTTTTGGAAATTGGAGGAGATGTTAGTGAAGCGCAGGCCTGAGGTGCTGGCTGAGCTGATGCAAGAGTTTTGTTTGAAGCTTCGCGTAGACATGGTGGCTTCTGAAAAGAACCGAGCAGATGCTCTCACGAGAGTGAAGAAGAGTTGGCTGAAAAAAGAAAAAGGAAACGAAAGATGTTGTTGCTGCATCGGATCTAGATGATGTTGGCGTGCGAGAACTGCACAATTTGCACCATATGGTGGTAGAGAGGGCTTGGTACTTAGTGAAAAAAGTCGACCCGAGGATCACCAAGGAGCAAGTGAGGCAAGTGGTCAGGACATGCGACAGATGTCAGTCGATTGATCCTGCTCCAAGCATGCATGAAGCTGGCCAATTGGAGGTGAGTGGGACCTGGGAGAAACTGGCATGCGATGGCACCCATTACAGGGTTGGACTTTACCTGACCATGATTGACTGTGGGCCCGGGCGATTTGCCCTATGAAAGAAGCTACGTGGAGGAACAGGCAATGAAATAGCGGCAATCCTTGATGAGGTGTTTTTGGAGCGAGGCCCCGTGGAAAAGTTGTTAACCGACAACGGGACTGCATTCAAGTCAGTAGAAGTGACAGAAGTACTGAAGAAATGGAAGATCCAACAATTTTTCAGAGCTGCCTACAGATCCAGTGGCAACGGGATCGTGGAGAGAAACCACCGCACCATAAAGGCAGTTGCGGAAAGAGGAGGCACCTCACCTGAGCAAGCCGTCTTCTGGTTTAACATGTCGCCTAAACTGGGACAAGTACCAGAGACGGTCCCGCAACTGTCAACGTTTGCATATTCCTGGAGACATCCTAGGGTGGAGCCGGCAAGCCGAGAAGTAGAGGCCACAGGGACAATTAAACTCGGGGACGAGGTATGGGTGAAGCCACCTGTGGCGCGCTGCACCACACAATGGAGTAGAGGTCGCGTGACTGAGAGGAACACTAGAAACAACATTGTGGTGGAAGGAGTTCCGAGGCACATTCTCGACGTCAGATCAGTGGAGGGCGAAGCAGTGGAGGGGAGTGTGCAGCTACAGGAGGAGGACGAGATACCTCAGAGGCCAAGTAGACAGAGGCGACCGCCACAGTGGATGAGAGACTACGAAATGTGATATTGAGATCAGGGAGGCATGTGGTTAGAAGCAAGAAAGACAAGTCTTACCGTGGGTGCTCAGCGAGTGAGTTCAGGCTAAGAAAAGGAACAACAAACATGGCGGCCAGCATTTTTATTTCGTCCGTTCTCGCGTAATCTCGTGTGTGCATGAAGATGGAAACTATAAAACGATGTTCATTTCTCGGTGCTGGGAGATTATTCCCGATCGGACAGGAGAGAAGGCAACGAGAGTGGAGACTACTGTAGCGATAATCTTTCTTGGACATTCCGTTTGTGTATTTGAGGTGAACACCCCCCCATTATACTTCATATTTAAAGGTAAGTAAACATCTTTTATACATACTCGTTTAATGACGACGAAAATGTGACCCTATGAAGTTAGAGGTTACGGACGCTTTATGTAAGAAGTAAGACATTAAACCGACGATAAACATGTTTGTACGTGTGAGAAAATCCCGTGTATAGATGAAATGCAATTTTCATTGTGTTTCTTGTTGACAGTATGGGTGAACAATAAGAGATCGCAGTACTGTGGCCAAAATGCAGAGGTATAACAGCTCTCTACTGAAGTCAGTCAGCGCTCACTATATTAAAGAAGACTATTTGAAAATTATTCTTTTTGTTTTACAATGGAATCCCCGCTTATCAAGCCCCAGAGGTCACTCGAGGATAAGGGTTAAAGAGTGTATAGTAGTCAAACGAACAATATCATAATAATCTTTAGAAGTGTAAATTGGATTACTTAAGGGGGACGGCTCATCAAGAAGTTGTTCCTATTAGACTTGAAGACGGCCATATTGTAGTCAGCTGGAAAGCAGGTAAACGGAAGAGAGTTCCACAGTTGTGCAGTTCAAAGAGAGAAGCTTTGTTCATGGAATCTACGTTTAGGTTTAGGCACAAATTAAGAGCGGGGGAAATTATTGATAGTGTTTTCAGCGAAACGAGTGTTTCTCATGAATGTTTGGGGAAAGGGCCATAGATTGGATCTCACGCGAACAGTTGCCATGAAAATAACAATAAAACAGAGACAGGCCCGCAACGTCTCTTAAATCAAGAAAGATCTTTGAATTTCAGGACTTCGTTACTCTAATAGAGTAACAAAATCTACTAAGAAATCTAGTTGTAAATATACTTGTCTGTTTCTTGCAACACTTTTCACGAGTGCGATGTTGCTCCTTTTCTACTTGATCATTAGTTCAATGGCCAATGTTCGACTGAGGTCCGATTTCCGTACTTTGGAATACATTTATATCGAGAAACTGTTTTACATCTACATGTATACACTTTTCTCTCTGCGCGTTTAATTTTTTCAACAAACATCTTCTCTATGTAAAAATCATTTCTACAAGACTACTTCTATGCAGAATACAACGGAGTTGATTTTAATACAATGACAATAAGTTTTTACAACCTTAATAAATGAACAAACTTAGTTAATTTCATTAATCTGTTTAATTCCTTTCATAAGCATCTTCATATATCCACTGACAATTTATCCATCATTAAACGTTATCCTAAGGTGACATTTGTCCTTAAAAGCTGATGATTTATTAATAAGAAAAAATTAATATAGATAACTATTATCTATTATACAAGACTTTGTAAAGTGAGTTATTTATGTGCTATTCTTTCTTAACGATAGACCAACTAGCTATATGAGATTACAATACATCTATGAAATATGAATATAAATAAATAGTAAATACATTTGCGCGACTATAAACATTCGTCTGTGTTTGTTGAAAGCGTCTTAATTATATCTTCCTTAATCAGTTCTTTCGTTTTTTTTTTTTCATGAAAGCAAAATTGCAGACAAAACATTAAGAAAAAAATCAGCGCCAAATTCCTTGCCGCCAGTCATTTTTTTTTTTCTTACACCGAAACATTAATCAGCTTTCAATTACTTATTTATCTTTCAATTAACACTATTTATTTTACGTTTTTGTTATTTTTAATCAACAAGTTCGCGTACTTTTTGTCCATAATAATCCTACTTTTCGAAGAGAGTGGTTCTATTCTGAGATTCATCAAGAGCAATCGGAATCAATATAAATAATTTACAAGCGCCGAAGAAATGACGGGTTGTGTTTTTATATTTTGATTGTTATTTTTTTTTTTATGGTTTCTCAGATGATTCGCAGAGAAATTTCTCCCGACTCACCTAATTTTTACTTAATACTATATAAGATGTATAGAGACATTGCAATATCTTTTAAATGACAGCAATGCGTTAGAAACAACAGTTAAGCCATGTTTTTACTGGTTGACAAATACTACAACTCAGCAATAGCTATTAATTAGTTTTATAATGCTAAGCTTTATAGAGAAGACGAGTAGCTAGATATTTTCGATCTACAGCGTGGAACGATAAAATTGTCGTCTAGAAAAGACGATTCCTTTTTCGCCTGAGGAAAACCGATTTTCCTTTTTGTTACTTACCGTCTTCTAGTTGGCAAGTTGTGTGCAAATCCCATGAGCGATAGGAACCCTCTATCATGTCTGAAAGCGACACAATGTTCAAAGAGCAAGATCAGAGATGCGCCGTTGTACAACTCATACCTATCCAAGTTATGACAACAGAATCATTTCCAACACGCTCAAAATGTATCATTGTATTGCCACGAATAACAGGGCGTATCCAGAGTGAAGAAAATAAAGTTTTCGGTCACGGTTATAGTGTCTTTCTTCACGCTGTTTTTTTTTTCCAAAAAATCACAGCTTCTGGCAGTGAAACTTTTAAAGCAAGATTTGTGGCAAAAGGTTTTTCAAAAATTTCTTGAGTGGAATATTTTGCAACATTTCACCAACGACAATTTTAACGTCAATTAGAATTTTAGGGTTTGTATTACTGTACACATAGATTCGAAAAGTTGTCAAAAAACAAATATATAACAAATAAATGTTATCAAAGGCAAGATAAATTACTTTTCTACCAAACTGGATATAATTTTCGTGTTTTTATTCAATGTAACATGTTTATTCAGCTCGAAAACCATACAGTGTTTACCGATGTATTGGAAATTAAAGATGGCGGCCGATTCTCTCTTTAACACGGTAAGTTTGGAAAAAGGTGTAATAAATAATAAACTAGACAAAATACTGTTAGAAGTTTTCTTAATATATGTTACCGTGACATAACTTGACATATATTCGGTGGTTTTTAATAGTATTTTGTCTAGTTTATTATTTATAACACCTTTTCCTGAACTTACCGTGTTAACGAGAGAATCGGCCGCAATCTTGAATTTTCCAATACATTGGTAAACACTGTATGGTTTTCGAGCTGGATAAACATGTTAAATTGAATAAAAACACGAAAATTATATCCAGTTTGGTAGAAAAGTAACTTATCTTGCCTTTGATAACATTTATTTGTTATATATTTGTTTTTTGACAAGTTTTTCGAATCTATGTGTACAGTAATACAAACCCGAATTTTATTACAACTTGCCACTTAATGCAATTTACAAATACATCAAATGGATGTAAAAAAAATGCTTATTTAAATGCTCCGATTGACTGTGAAATCAACATTTACCCTCCAGAGGGATTTAAAACGAAAAATAAAAATTGGGTGTGGAAATTAAATAAATCGTTATATGGACTAAAACAAAGTGCACACGATTGGAATTTAACACTCCATAATTATTTAATAGAACAGGAATTCAAACAATGTCCCGTAGACGCGTGCATGTATACCAAAAATGTAGGTAATAAATTGTTGATTTTGGTTTTTTGGGTTGAGGATATATTACTCGCCTCAAACTGTGAAAACACTTTAAGAGATGTTAAAAATGAATTAAATACAAAATTTAAAATGGCCGATCTTGGACGACTGTCATGGTTCCTCGGTATAAAATTTACCTGTGAGAATGAAACTATAACTATGAACCAATCACGATACATTGAAAAATTCTGCTCAAGTTCGGAATGCAAGATTGTAAGCCGCGTTCAACTCCCGTCGAAATGGACATAAATAAAAATATAGGGACCGAAACAAAATTCATAGATAACCGAATATACAGGGAAATGGTAGGGAGCATCATCTACTTAATGACCGCAACAAGTCCTGACATATGTTACACTGTAACAAAGCTATCTCAAAACTTATGGAAACCGACAATTAAAGACCTTGATCGTGCAAAACAAATCCTTCGTTACCTAAAACGAACCAAGGAGCAATCTTTAAGATTTAAAAAATTTACATATCCTCTAAATTTAGAAGGCTGTTCGGATTCAGATTGGGCTAACTGGGGATAGAAAGAGTATAGCGGGGTATTGTTTTAGACTGTCAAAAACTGGACCTATGATCTTTTGGAAAACTAAAAAGCAACAAATTGTTGTCCTTTCTACTTGTGAAGCAGAATATGTGGCTCTTACTCATTCCACGTAGGAGGCAATTTTTCTGAACACCCTTCTAAAATCTATTTTAAAACCAGATCTAAGTAAAAAAAACTTATAGTAATTCATTGTGATAATCAGAGCAGTATCTTATTAGCAAATAATTCTGATTCATCAAAGGTCGAAGCATATTGATATCAGATATCATTTTATAAGGGATGAAATAAGAAAAAATCTATTACTCTTACTTATGTGACGTCTGAGAATAATATAGCCGACATTTTCACTAAACCTATAAAAAGAATAAAATTAAGGCATTTTATTACCGAACTTTTTGGAATCTAATTATGAATAAATCTCTTTTCAGAAACCCAAAAAGAGAAGCATGAACAGTTAAAATCACAAAAAAAAATGTAAATTGTCCCGGCCACGACCTTAAACTGCGACGATTTCTAACTTACAAAACAAATTTACCAACTAATACCTAACATAATGTTTCCAGTTTTTGTTACAAAAAGAAGTCACTTGTTAAAACACTCTTGTAAACTTCCTATTTGTCAACTAGTTCTTTTTGTATCTTTTTTTTGCAAACATTTGTTAAAACAAAATAAAAAATGTATATTTGTGAATTTTTGTGCATATGTTTATATGTATTTGAAAAGTATTCTATTTGTATGTTTATATATATTTGAAAAGTCTTTATTTTCATATGTATCAAAAAAAACTCAATGTAATAAAAAAATGGCTTCATTTTGCACACATTATACCAATATATTAATAATTCTTTTTGACCAATGAGAACAAAGACAGATTCCCCCAAAACCAGAAGAAAAAAAAAACCCAAAAAAACAACAACAAAAAAATTATTTTATTTTTCTTTGTTCATTTATTTTTTATTTATTTATTCATTAATTTTTCTTTCCTTTTCTCAAGTGAAACCAAAATTGAATCCGAAAAGATTTTTCCGTTATATCAAAAAAGCGGGTGTGTAAAATGTTTTTGACTCCTAATGGGGTAGTTATTTATTTGCCGCCCACCTCGGCAAAATGTGGCACAAGGCCGGAAAGTGGGGATCCAGCAGGCTCCCCTAAAGGAGGGACACTCCTGCAATTTTAAAAATTGCCTGAGTAACCCCGTCGGTATTCCCCGGTCGGGGCGCCTCAGGAAGCAAGCAATAAACTTGCCCCACCGGAAAGCCCGGTGGCAAGGCCTAGGAGGGTTGACCTCCTAGGTATTACCCAGGCGGCGTACCTCAGTCCAACAGGTGCTGGGCCGGTTCCCGGCTCCTCACCTGTTGGGCTGAGGGTCAAGTGACAAATCCTTGACGTGTACTACCCTGTCTCCCTGCAGCCGAAGCCGCTAGGAGACCTTACCCATCAGACGAGTGATGGGGGTATGAGACTACTGGATTCGCCAATCAATTTTTTTAACAACGGCTGTTCTAAACAACCAATGAAAACGTTTCAAAATTATTATAAAAATTGTCGAATTTTGGATTCAATCAGTGCGCCGTTAACTACGCCACGGACCGTATTTAATTCTTGGCCGCCATCTTGGTTACTTATCTGAACTACGCCGCCATCTTTGTTCAAACAATGTCTCAAAACTTAACACAAACAATTTGAGTTTATATTATTTTAATTGGAATTCATTATTGAGATGAGTATTGTTTTATTATTTTTTATATATTGCCGACTATTATCCTCAGCTTTCTCTAAGTTGTTTCACGACGTTTCGGCCAACTATTCCTTTGGTCTTCGTCAGGTGGTAACCGCAACGGATAGGAACTCTGAATCTCCTAGTTGCATCAACTGCAATTACTGCCTTCTGTAGTTGTTTGGCCAAGTAAGCCTCTGGCCGGCTTTGAGTAGGCTTGAAACTGCTATCTTGAGACAATTCTCACATGGAACGTAGCGATTCAACATCTCTATCAACTGCACCACGGAACCCGAAGGGCGACCAAGGTTGAATTTTTTGGTCTTATGAATTCATGTTTATTTATTATCTTCCATGATCGACTCCGTACCGAATGGTATCTATGTATAATATATATGTATAATATATACCATTCGGTACGAACTCGACCACGGAAGATTATAAATAAACATGAATTTATAAGACCAAAAAATTTAACCTTGATCGCCCTCCAGGGCCTGTGGCGCATTTGATAGAGACGTTGAATCCTTACGGTTCCAGGTGAGAATTGTCTGAAGATAGCGGTTTCAAGCCTGCCCAAAGCCGGTCAGAAGCTTATTTGGCTAAAACGTGGTGAGACGACAACAACTACGGAAGGCAGTGGATGCAGTCAGGAGGTTCAGAGTTCCTATCCATTACGGTTACCACCTGACGAAGACCAAAGGAATAGTTGAGCCCAAAAATGACTTCCATCGCCACAGGACCATTTTTATAGACAAAATCCTGAGGGAGTATCTATACACTGATGATGTTTCAGAGTCTTAGCTTTGTACGACAGCTAAGTCTCTCTCTCTCGGTTCAAAATGTTGACATCCAGCAACAAGCAAGAGCAAGATAGCCAGCAACAAGTTAAACTGCAGACCAGCTTAATGCGGGTACTGGTCTCCTGATTTAGGGTTTTTTTTTAAATCAGAGATTTGCTTCTCCTAGAAAGGTTGCATAACCACGGCTTACAGGAGCCCTCTCCACCCCAACACACACATACATACACACAAACACACACAGTGCTAGTTGGCCGTTGACCTCGAAAAAAGGTTCATTCGCCCTTTAGAAGGTCTTTTAATCCTTCAGGGAGACTAGCCACCCTCCTCACCAAAACAAGTTTGGTGGGGGAACCAGTTTAGTTGCCGGTGACCTGACTATGAGGCAGGTAGTACTGGGTTACATGGTACCAGTAGCATATGGCATGACCTGACACATACATACATACATTTAAATAGACAGGTGAGATTTATATTATAGAAGAGGACATTAACGATATTACGTTACACTAAAAGGCGCCGGATGATGATCGTTAGTCTTTATATAATTTTGTTGATTTTCTCTTACACGCTTTCTAGACAAATTCTGTTTAATCTTACTTATTATTATATGATATACGTAGAGGAAAGTCCGTATCTTCTAACAGGAAAAGTCGAATAATACAACTTAACCAACCGTAAAATGCTAGATTTATAAAGGGCCAAATATGGCGGGGAGTTGGGCAGTTGTATGTTGTGAAAAATATCATGGAAAAAATTCTAAAGGCAAGCACCCCGGACAAAGAAGCAATAAAAATAGTTCGCCGTGTACAGGCATCGACAATGAAGATGAGATATTTTATTGCAGATAAATTAACAAATAACAACACAAACAATATCAAGTTAAACTTTTCATATACATATCCTTGGTTTGTCACCAAGAATTTCGAAATAGGTTCTCCATCCATAAACGCGCAAACTTAATAGACGTAATGCATACGTGTTCGTTCTTGCCTGCTTATTTTTCCTTTTAAAAGCAAAGCGAGGAAGCAAAGTTAGAACGTTATCAGTGTCTATTTCTTGGGCATTCGGCCAAATTGGCCGCGACATTGACAGCTTCGTATCAGCTCTGCGTGCTGAAGGATGGGAAAATAAAATTAGTGCCTATTTCCTTATCTCAAACGTTAATGGTTTGCAACCCGGTGCATTAAAATATGGAATATTGGCAAATTAACAATTATTAGATTTATGGAAAAGCACACAATTGCAAATCAAACACAAATGAAAACATCTTTCACAACAAAATATTCACAAATAAAATATATAATTGTCCTCGTATAATGCAAGAGGTAACGAGGTTGATTGTTGATGTTACGACATGGAACTTTCGTTTCTAGATTTTTTCGAGTTATTTTAAATTCATTTTAACTATAATAAAATGTGTCCACGGACATCGTCTTTACCTCTGCCAAAGAGGTTATTCTTTCAGCCAAGTGTATTGCTTTCTTACAATGTTTGTTTACAATGAAACATTCCATTCGCCTTACAATTTACCGCCAATTTTGGTTAAAAATCGATCAAAAACTAGAACTGAATAAACTTGGTGATATCTTAATAAGTGTTCAACGGCTAAAAATTCTAAAGTTTAATATATGCAAAACATTTACAAAAAATAATCGTCTAGCTACAACCACTGTGAACAATTTCTCCAATTTTGTATCTGTGTTTTAATAAGTAAAAATTCCATGAAAAAGTTTCTTTCCTAGAACTGTCTACCGGTGAAACTCTATACTGCACCGCTGCTTTTCAACCCCCAACAGCATGGTTGTTATTAAAACCAATCTGAACAAGTTCTTGTGGAGTTGTCCGCTTAAATAATAACATCCTGCCAAATTTCTACCACGTCACGTCATTACAGTATTGTCTTACCAACTTCCTGACTTATATTAACCCTAATCGCCGAGTGGCCTTCAGACCGTGATAACAGATAACTTCCGTGTAAATAATGTCACAATTTTAGTGACGTACTTGACCCTGTAAAGTTCAGACTACTTAAAAAAAATTTTCCCAGAGTTGATGTATTTATCGAGTGAGCTTTGATAACAGAAGCCACAATGTACAATTTCAACCCGAGTTAAAATTGTGCATCAGATAAATAACTGATAAAAAATCTATCCATGTATTTTAGAGTACATTCGAGAATACTTCATACAATATTAATATATTCATAACCACATTTGATTTGGCTTCATTCTTACGTTTCCAGGCATAGCTATTACCTCCTACGACTGATTTATGTCCTTGTTTCCATCCAGAAAAAATTATGAGGTCATAACAATATAAAAATACTCTATATCAGAACAATGGAAATTCGTTAACATTCAGGAAATTGTTAATAAATTATGTTAATAAAATTAACAATACCTTCTTTTAACATAATCTATTTCATGCACTAACTATTAATACGATGTTATCCCGCTGATTGTACCCTTATCCCTGTGTGGCCTTCGGATCTTGATAAAGGGTGCCATTCATGTAAAAAATATATATCTGAAACAAATAAACTTCAATTGATACCTTACTATAGACAATATCTAACTTCAGTGTATATCTAACTTAGATCCAGGCATCAAGTAAGAACTACCAGCTACTAAGCCACAGATCACTAACACACAGGTAGTATAATCAATAATCTGAAAACGACGTCAAGATTTTCCCCAGAGAGAATTGCTAACAAATTGTTCAGATGGATTTCTGATGGAAAAGATGGTGATGCCCTAAAGTTAACTGGAAGCAGATAATTGACAGAGATTGTATTGGATCGAGAAGCTGGAGAGCTGCTGTGAAACTGACTTCAAATTGAAAACCGAGGATATACTTTGACGACTTCATACATCATAGAATGAAGGATTTCCTAAATCTAAGTAAAATACCTGGCTTGACCTCCAGGTTTCATTTATTAATTTCGAAGGATTCTTACTTTATGTCCGTTCAGGACTAAGCTCATTTGGATACACTTTGTAGAATTTTTAATAATCCTGACACTCTTGTTTTTACACTCTCTTGTTTCTGATGCCATTTAAACTCTTGAGTTCAATATTCTTTAGATAGACATTATCTTTGAGATAAGATAATCATGAGTAATCAAGAGTTTGTAATCTGGTATTCGATGTCATAATTCTACTGATGATACGATAATGAAAGTATCCCTTATCCATTTCAAAAGGGGCATTTGCCACGTGGAAAATTACAACCCCGCCAGACCAGTTACTTACAACGATCACTGCAATTCATCACATGCACTGTATGGGAATGGACGATTGACTATACATATTAATGAGCCTGGCATGGTGATCGAGTAAAAGACCAGGGGTTTGTGATACGTGATGAGCATTTAAGAAGATAACTGCTTCGCTTTTTTCCCGCTCAGATTAAATGCAAACAAAGATCAACGAATATATACCTTATTATCGCAATGAAATTTTTATTTATGATGTTAAAAGCAACTCTCTAATGATTAGTTGGTTCTACACCGAGAGCCTATAGTTCTATATACTTGAATAATACAAAATGCATGCCAAAGTATAGCTTAGTTCTCAGATTGAGTTAACTCACCATATAAATCATAGCTTAATTATGTTCAGTTTATCAGCTTTCTCCTCTGCGTATGTCTGTTGAATCCTTGCTATTCTTTATTCACTGTACATAACTTGCGTTTCCGTCTCTCTTTCCGTCTATATAATATTGATACTGAGTTATTTAAAGTTTGGTACCCTACGAATTTTTCTCTTTATTCTTTTATGATACAAAACATCTGCTTAAATATACGTTAGTGATGCGATCTATTTTATTTCTTCTAAGGAGACGTTGTAATTAATGTCGCAATCTGTTACTTGGCTCTCTAAGTATTTTATCACGTAATGTGATTCAATCCTTTTCTAAAAGAGTCTTAATATTTCTGTTTGCTTCTAGAGAAGAACTTATTCCTTCTTTTCTTTTTATCTACACAGTGTGTTCATTCACACTGCAAACACGTGCATTAGTTAGATAGCTTTTTTAGCTATTAGGATAACACAACACTGAAGACATCCATTATTTTAGTTGTGCAAAGAGGATTTCTTAAATGTGTCACAATTTATGAATTTTCGAATAGAAACAGAGCCATATAGAGAGAACTAGTGGTTGTCACCTAATGCCCAATTCTATAATAAACTGTCATAATCGTAATTGTATGGATTTGATGTCAAAATTAGTTTTATTCAGCACAAGCCGATGAGAGGCGAGAACGTGGTAGTGCCAGATATATGCTTCTTTGAACTTCCTAGAACAGGTCCTCTTTGGCACCACGTGTAATATCCATTGATATTAAGCCTCCCAACTGGATTCCGGTAAAAAATTAAGGAACCATTAACATCATTCCTCTGCTACTACGCTATCGTTTAGACTCATTGCGCTCACATATAATTTACGCATGCGAGACAACGATTTATGTATCTTGGGCCAAATATTCCGCGACTTCGTATGCACGCGCTGAATTTTTCCGTCCCTTGTGTATGGCAATACAATCCTTTAATAGTTACAGTTAATTTGGAGATCTTCATACAGATGAACAATTCTAAGACCTGGTCTGGATGGTTCCCCTTTTCATTAGCTATTACACCAAAATATAAAAGATGATGTCATTTCCTATCATTACAAAAGTTATCATAAATCATCTAAGATATTATAATGGATGTTTAGCAAGAGCGCTTTAAGAAAATGTTGAAGTCGTTGATGTTATTCAAGCGAGTATGGAAATACGATCTCTCAATCCAATTGCAAACATTTTAGCCATTATGCAAGGAGCCGAATATTTTCTGACTAGTAATCAATACTATCAGAGTATGGAGAGAAAAGAAGCAGAAGTGATAGTTTAGACGAAGTCTATTTTCAGAAATGATATGGTAATATTGAACTCAATGAAAATATTAATAATTGAGGACAGTCATGTGATCTCTACAATAATTGGTTAAAATAAATGTTTCGTTACAAGCTATACAAAACGTCATAGTTATTTATAAGAAGCATTTGAATGAAATCAGTAATATTAAAAAGGGCTCAACAAGTGGCTTAAAGTTAATCATCTGTTTCTGAAATCGGACATTTTTGGAACACATTAAAACGCAGTTTTGATATTGTTATTGATCGCAACGCTTAGGCTTTCAGACTTGACAACTGAAGATGGTGATCGTCGACTCGTATCGATTTTAATACAAAAACTGCTTTTAAAAATTAGAGATTAAAAGATTTGACACGATCACTTTTCTTACCAGCTGGTGCGCCATCTTTTTCCCAGGCAGTTTTCTCACATAAACGCGTGACAACATAAATGATCGAAATTACGAACTGATTAATTTCACATGAGCAAGCCATTGACTGAGTTCTATGTTCATTGGGTGACGAGAACAATGAAAATATACGATGAATTGCATAAAAATAAAACCGCGTTTTCTATCATCTCCAACCGTACATCTATATGTAAATACTTTTAGGGCGGCGGTCGCGAAATTGCGACAGATATACAGCTTGGTATATATATATTATTCCTTAATTGGAATTCATTTTTGAGATGAGCATTATATATATTAATTTATTTTAATTTCGGACTATTATTCTCATAACAACTGCAGATGGCAGTGATTGCTGAGAATGCAGTTAGGAGATTTGCGGTTCCTATCCGTCGCGGTTACCACCTGACGAAGGGCAGAGAAATAGTTGGCCGAAATGTCGTGAAAAAACAACAACCAATAAAAGATGAAAAACAACTAATAAAGATGAAAAACAACAACCAATAAAAGATGAAAAACAACCAATAAAAGATGAAAAATAACAACCAATAAAAGATGAAAAACAACAACTAATAAAGATGAGAATAATAGTTCGAAATAAAAAAAATAAATTAATAGATATACCGCTTCTAATAAATTTTATGTAAAACTACTTTATAGGACAGTGCTTTGAAAAACTCGTTACAATTGCACCTCCTTGACGTAACCAAACAAGCATTGAAATCATATCTCTTGAATGTAAACATTCTTAAATACTAGAAAGGCTTGTGTGTTAATAGTTCTTTCCATGAAAAGCTTCACTTATTGTGATAGCATGCAGGAATTTAAATGTAATGTGAACAGACACCTTGCTGTTCAACTCCCTATATTTAGCCTTATAAAAATGTGCCAAATAATAGCCTCTTGCTTTTAAGTGACATTGATACCTTGTGTAGGGTGAATAATAACAATAATAATAATAATAATAATAATAATAATATTAGTAGTAGTAGTAGTAGTAGTAGTAGTAGTAGTAGTAGTAGTAGTAAATGCACAATATGAATCCAAAGTACAAAATAGACACCAACTTGGACACAGAAATTTCAAAATCAATTAATAATTTGTGGAAAAGAAAAGATCAAATTATTCCTTGAGGATCTTACAGTGCCCGTACGAGTGAAGAACATGATTAGTAAGCTCAGTTTTTTTTAGTATTCTTATAGTTAAATATACGATAAATTATAGACATATCGAAAAGCATTGAAGATAAGCTTACAATATTTGGCAAAAGAATTTAAACGAACAGAACGAGAGTAGAAATCAAACATGTTTTTAAAACACACAAGACTGTATAATGGTGATCTCATGGGAGAAACACTCATTTAAAAGCAACCGAGAAAGAAAGAGCGAGAACACTACTGTAGTTTTCTATTCTAGATTAGTGTCCGTGCAATCAAGAAACTAAACTGATTTTAGATATAGCTCACACTCTAAATAAAAGCAAGCCAGAAAATCTAAAAGCATAGCCAGAAAACCTAAATGCATAGCCAGAAAAGCTAAAAGTATAGCCAGAAAACCTAAATGCATAGCCAGAAAAGCTAAAAGTATGGAATGATAAAACGAAAGTTGGATGGATTCCAGGATCACAAAATATCAGGCATAAATACCCTAATCCTGAATTAAGTATTAACAGCACTACATAGCCATTATTGCTTCAACAGACAAGAGAATTGAGAAGATCATACCATCATAACTAGTAAAACTTAATACTATACTCATACTCAAAATGCGTAATACACAACGCTTTAGTAAATATATGGACAGCTGCTGCTTCATCACGACCTAAGAACTATTTTCTTGTCTGGTTGCAGACAGCATCTATTACCATCTCTCTTGAGGAGCGCACATAGAAAAAAGAACAAACGGACACAACAATGTTGTTTAGGTATTAAGGAACAGTTTTTTTTTTTTATCAGACCATCCTTGAAATGTGTGTGAAAGTGCAGAAAAACCTAAGCATAGCTTGAATCGATTACCAAAGACATATGATAAAGTTAGCCACCTATGGTTGCTAAGATATCGTGAATTATATAACACCCATTTATTAATAAAAGAACGTATATATATATAAATATATATATATATAATATATATATATATACTAGCAAAAGTACCAGTCGGTGACTGGGTTCAAACACAGCCTACAGAAAATAGACTCTGATTTATGAAAGTATGATAAATTATGAAAAGGAAGGGTCGTAAAGAGATAGCTTCGAATTTGGGGGTATCAAAACCAAAGCAAAATATGATGAAAGTAAAAATAAAATAGATGAATCCCATAATTTATTATACCATACCAGTTTACACAGAAACAATTAACGCGAACAAAACACCCCATATTTTATTATGCCATATTTCTTCAAACTGAAACATAATTATCAAAGTATACGAACGCAAAAAGTCTTTATTAAAGGTTGTGCCTATTTCCATTCTATGGAGGCCAGGCGCGAACGCAGACCCCATAATTTAAGTATACCATCCCTATTTAAGTTAAAACATACTTATTAAAGTATTATAATGTACATCTATATCAATAACACTTGTAAACGTTTTTTTTAATTTTTATTTTTTTTATTTGCATACTTTGTGGACCAGGCGCAAACGCAGACCCCACAATTTAAATGAATCATCATTATGCCAGATCAAATATGGCCATTCCTGTGTCTCGATGCATCTTCTATCATTATATGTAATCAGTTTTTTTTATAATAGTCAACAATATAGGAGCCTATTCGTGGCCAGACACACACTCAGACGTTCAGCTTTGTATTATAGAAGATATATATATAAATTAAGTTAAACCAATTATCGCCCTTAGACTCGTAAATCAAATAATAAATAAAGCCATGACAATTATCTCCCCTTAAAAACTTGCAAAATGAATACTCTCTCTCTATAGATATTAACTGTAGCGTCTTTAAATCAAAATACGCTAACGGAAACAATTTACTGCACGAGCGTCGCCCTTTTAAAATTCATCATTCAATAAAATAAAAAGCTATAGCAAACATCTAAATGACTACTTTAAATACAGTTCCTGATTTCAAAAAAAGAAAAACCAAAAGGTAATCATATATCTATATATTTTTAAATCAAATTTATTATGTAAATTCAAAAAAATATACATTTTTTCTACTCATTTCTATCTCTAACCTATACCAATTTTCTTATTAATTTTCTTATAAATTTTAAATCCAAACCTTTTACTTCAATTTTTCAGATTCATCTGCCTTACTTTTAATGCTAGGTTTATTTTTGGTGTCTTTTCAATTCAATAGAAATCCTCCTAAATTTGCTGATGAGGAGACCGTGCTTACCAAAAAAACTATGTATAATTGTTCTACGTGACTTCATGTATACCACAAATAAAAAGCACGGATTTCCGAAACGATCGTACAGATAATTGACTTTGTTGTTGTTCCTTCTTATGAAACTGATTTTTAATTTAATTAAATTTTGATTTTTAAATTTTTAAAATTTTTAAAAAATTTTTAAATTATAAATCACATTACTTAATATATATATATATATATATATATATATATATATATATATATATATATATATATATATATATATATATTCAGGTTTGAGGTGTTCAAAAGTAAGACCTAATAAAGACAACGGGGTTGTTACATAGTTCTCAATAAAAAGAACAAAATATGTTTTTTTTATTATTTGGGGTAAACAGTTACATATGGTCGCTATAAATAGCCATCTCTTTCAGTCAAAGAGACTTCATTGAGCGACCTGGAACCTCAGCTGAATTGACTGACCTAGTAGGTCTGTATATCTTATATAACCTTTCTAGGATCATCGAATTTGAAAACATCGGTCTATATAGATACGACGGCCTTATGATTATACAAGAATCCAATGGTCCCAAATGCGAAAAAATGAAAAAAGTAATCCTCAAAGAGTTTAAGAGGATAAAGCTAAAAGTTGAAATTGTTTCTAATGTCAAAATAGTAAATTTCTTTAGATATAACATTAAATTTAAAGAATGGTTGTTATGAACCTTATAAGAAGGATAACGCGAATCCCATTTTCGTCAACCCACTATCTAACCACCCTAAATCTATTATCAAACATAAACCTAAATCAATTAGCATAAGGATTAATAACAACTCTTCAAACCATACCATCTTTAACTCCCACAAAAACTTCTACAATAAAGCCCTTAATAAATGACAGTGGCTATAAAAATATACAACTAGAGTATATCGAACCAATACCCTACAATAAGAACCCCCCACAAAAAAAAACAGAAAAAGGAAAATAATTTGGTATACACCTCCATACAATATGATGCTCAAAACTTACCCAGGCAACAAATTTTTAAACATCATCAAAAAGCATTACCCCCTCCCTAAAACCCACTCTACACATTAAATTGAGCTATAGTTGTAGTGATAATTTAGAGAAAATAATAAAAAAACATAATAACAAAATATTAAATGGCAATAATAGATATTCGCCCAGAGTAAATAAATCATGCAACTGTAGAATAAAGTCTGAATGCACCCTTAAAGAAAACTGCCTCATAACTTCAGTTGTTTACAAAGCTACAATTTCTACTAAGGAAAACCCTGACAACAAAAAATATTATATTGGCATGGCAGGCAATACATTCAACGAAAGATATACAGGACATAAATGCTCTTTTGAAAATTCTAACTATACGGACAGAACATCACTTTCCAAATAGTTTAATGAGTTAATCGAACAGAGATTATCACCAATAGTTAATTGGTCTATCCTAAAGTGAGCTAATACCTGTTCGTCTATAAATTCACCTTGCTATCGATGCCTTCTTGAGAAACTATTTATTATTACGTTCAGGGAAAGAGATAAGCTCCTAAACAAAAAACAGGAAACCTCTATGTTGCAAACACTATAAGAAACATTTCCTTTCTAACCTCAATCTAATCTGAAATCCTAAACACTACTTGAACCTAATACATAAGACATAGCCGAATACACCATCGGTATACCCTCAACTCTGATACAGATATGAACAATCATACTCAATATAATCTTATGGTCTTATTCCCATATACCCATTTCACTCTACTTTCAATTCGCCAATATTAAGTATCAACCCAATTAATAACTATATATTTTCATTTCAGAGACTCTTCTACTTTTTACCATATTCTATATATAATTTCTCTAATTTTTCTCCTTTTTTCTGTTACATATGTCTAAATTTCAACTCCTCACCTATATTGTAAACGTATATATTACTATACCCATTCCCCCCCACACACACAAAACCTCATCTTAATATTTTAGTATTTTCAATTCTTGTACAACAAAATGTTACTATGTATAATTTAGATGAAGAAAATAACCTGACACCCGATGTCGTTTCTTAAATTGACCATACTTTTATTTAACACCTTATGTACCCCTTTATTATATACCTGTACATATATAAATGTGTATTGTTTTGTAGGCGTACCTTATGTTCGTACCTATTTTTATTTGCATCTGTTTATTTGTACATCTATTAATATTCTCTTACTATTCTAATAGGATTTCCAATTACATGGTCTAAAACTTACTATCCAAATAAGATCTCACGTTCCATGGTCTAAAACATGTACCATCTAACTCCAATCTACTCATACAAAACAAATTTACTCATACAAAAAATAAATAAAAAATAAAAATAAATAAAAAATAAATAAAATAAAATAAAACTAATAATAAAATAAAATAAAATAAATATTATAAACTTTAATTAATAACTTGTAAAATGAATACTTTACATAACACATAATAATTTGGTGGAATTTAACACCTTTTATAACTCATTATAATGATGATACTAATAACTACTTATTATTAGCAATATGCATATATTTTCATATTTATATTTAATTTTCTTAATTATTTTTTAATAATTCCATAATAGTTTATAATCGAAAATTTTATCTTAAATATATTCCATTTTAATGTTTAATATCACGAACTGTGAACAGAATCAGAAAAATAAAATAGACCACAAAACTTTTAAATAATTATTATTCCGGATTTTTTTTTTCTTTTTGCAACTGTGATAGGAAGAGACCGTAGTTGTTTATTTGCTTGGGAATATAAAGACACATCTTCGCCGTGTTGATCTTTAGGGGATAAAAGATTTTGCCTTAGGCTAAAGCGACCAATGCGGGAACATTATGAATAGTAGGTTTCTCGGCGAGTTGCGTTGTATTTTTTTCTGTACGTATTGACAAGGAAATTAGATTTTTTTTTGCCGTAATGCATCTGCGTGGATTTTCTGAGATGGAAAACTCTCCAGCTGAGAAACCTTCTGATATTTATACGAATTTCTTTATGCTGACCGCAACACGAACTTTACTCTTAGAATTTTAGCAATTCAGATTTTTTCGAAAATTGCAAAATGTAAACAATGCGTGTTAGTATATATATATATATATATATATATATATATATATATATATTAAAATAATATGATATATATATGCATATAAAAAAATTACGTACAAACCCATGTTTCATGCTCACGCAATATTCAGTGTATGAGATGATAATTACTGTTAATCGAAAATGTGGATCAAGTTCCAAAAGCCATATTCGATTTTGTGGTGTTATATTAAATTCCTCGACTACCATGAATTACCATGAACTGTTCGCTTTCTACTGTTTTGTTTTTGAATTCAAAGAAATTGGATTATCGCATTTTGCATTCTCTCTCTCATTCTCTTGTATGTATATATATATATATATGCATATATATATATATGTATGTATATATATATAAATATATATATATACATATACGACATACATGTTATATATATATAAGCTGGCCTAATGGTTATCTTACTTGACCCATTTTCTTTAGATTTCAGTTTCGATCTCAGTTAGAGTATTTTTATTGCAAGAAGTGAATTGTTTAGAAAAACATAATACTCGCATGACCATATTTCAGTTTCTTTTTTCATTTTTAACGATTAATCGTTGCGTTTATTACCGCTATTTTAATAAATCTTCTAGTATATATATATATATATATATATATATATATATATATATTACTTAGATTTCACCACTTATCAAGGCCCGGAAGCCACTCGGTGATAAGGGTTATTGCGTGTACAGTAGTGAATAGGATAGTATCGTAGTAATCGTTAGTAACGGAGATGTGATAAAGTGTCTTACTTAAGGGGGCGGTTCATCAAGAACTTGTTTATTTTGGACTTAAAGACATCCAAGTTGCAGTCAGGTGGAAAACAGATAAACGGAAGAGAGATCCACAGTCGTGAACTTCATGGAATCTACGTTTTGATTTAGGCATAGATAAAGAGTTGGAAAAATTAATGACAGTGGTTTCAGCGAGACGGGTGTTTATCGTGAAAGATTGGCGAGTGGGGACCAGAGATTTGAGCTCAGACGAGTACTTGTCCTAGAATAAAAAGATAAAACAAACACAGGCTCACAACGTACCTTCTGTGGGAGAGAGGTTGCAGGGAAAAGAAAAGGGAATCCCCCACTAAGCCACGAAGTCTATTTTGTACTCTGTCAAGGCAGGATAGGCTATTCTTAGCAGCTCCTTCCCAGATGTGGCATATATATATATATATATATATATATATATATATATATATATGTATATATATATATATATATATATATATATAATCTCCTCGAACGAGAATCTAAAAATAGAAATATAAATGAATGAATTTTTTTCTGAAAAAATTGTTCAACATTTGTGATGGAGTATATAGAGGAAGTTCAAATAATGCAAAAATTAACAATGAAAAACGTATTTTTCAAAAACAGCGTGAAATTGTTTCTAAAATGTTGGCTTATTTTTCAGGAGAAAAATACTTAGCAAAACATGACGCGTTGATTTAATAATTAATATATCATAGAAGAATAGTATACCGCGAGGACGTTGTTCTTAAAATCAGTATTAAATACGGTGTTGTTGGAGAAAAGTGAACAACGTAATTAAATTCCTAGTAAAAGTAATATATATTTCCGTGTTTGGCATTTAAAAACAGAGAAGTCCAGGTGACGTCGTCTACATGATAAATATCTAGTTAAATATCTTAAGTATTGTGGCACCTCAAAAAACGTTTGCTATGTAACAACGTTCTATTATCGAAGTTCAGTATTATAAAACGGTGTGACATTGGGATACAGATATAGCGGTACTCATTGTTACATGAAATACGGTGTTATCTGAGAAAATTACATAAGGTAAGAAAGTTCCACTTGCGAGCACATTGTTTCTCTTAACGGATACCATCTTTCTTTCATATTTCATTATTTTTAGTGTTACCAGATTTTAAACATTTACCACGCCTTAGTAGATATGATAATATTAAAACCCATATGTTGTTTCCATTAGTCAAAATCTATATCACGTGACAGCGTTCAAGTGACGAAAACATAGTTCGCACGATTAGTATTTAAAAAACGGTGTTATCGGAAGGAAATCTACCATGATTATAAAGATGTTATGGTAAACACGCTGTTAAACAAAATACGGTGTCACCCGAGGAAATAATACAACATAAAAATGTTCCACTGGTGAGCAGGTAGTTTTTTTTTTCTAATACAGTATATATATATATATATATATATATATATATATATATATATATATATATATATATATATATATATATATATATATGCCTTTTGGATCATTTTGGACCATTTGGAACTTACCTGTTGGATTGGAAGTTTTTAATTCGACCGTGTTTGGATTTTACCATTCTTGGATTTTTTACCCTTCACTAGACTATCCATTCATGTGAAATCTTTTAATCATTTTTTCTTTTACCTCCTATTCCCCTTACCTCACCCTTTTTTTAACCAAGTAAGATCTGTGACTTACTTGTGGTTTCATTAAATACTTTTATATGCAAAATCTGATCCCGCATTTTGCTAATTCCTGCCGTCTGATGAGAAGGAGAGTATTTCTTCGAAACTCCGCGGATTAAGGACTATCCACTTATCTTGTGCTTCCTTTTTAAAATTAAATATGTTTTTAACTCTTTTTCAAGATGTTTTTTTAACATGTTTTATTAATCATTTGTTCATATATATATATATATATATATATATATATATATATATCCTTTTTAGTTCTTTAACCTCCTCTGTAAAAGTAGGTTGATCTACCAAATTAAATAAAAAATCATGTAAAAAACGGATGTAACAAATATGAGTATATACGACTTCCTATTTTCAATAATATGATCACCTTGTTAAGCCATAAATACCTACTTCGGGAGACGTCGAAAAATACGCCGAAAACCACACACTATCGGATATGCCAGCTCCGATCACGAACACCTCTTCAGTAATGCGGCTTACTAGATTATTAGTCGAATATAATAGTTAATAACTCTCAACTTTTCAAGCAAATGTATCAGGTTCGCGAGAGATATCAGACACTTTGATTGGCCTTAGTATATACGACGATATTTGAACACTGTGTGTCGTTGCTATAAGTCTGCACCTGTAACTACTGTCTCAGCAATAGATGCACCGGAGGGATAAAAAAAAAGTTATAGATTGGATTCAAGCCAAACGAAATCATTTTCAATAATCAATATGAAAGATTCACTTTAAAGTCCGTATTGCCCAAAACTACACTTCCGCTACCGCCGTTGCCGTAAGCGTCACGTCATGATTGGCTTTGCGACAATTGCTGGTGTCCGCTCGGAATTTTTACTGGATTCTTCTCCGAAGAAATAGTCGAAAATGGAAATTGGCGAGAGAAACCTATATTCGGAATATGATATTAACTTTACATTAGTATAAGTTGTAGAGGCGGCAGGAGGAGTAACATGAGAAATTAATCGACCGAAACCTTCTAGAGAGAGCAAGGTGAGTATGATTACATATCAAGAATAAATTCGGCTTGAATTCAATACCAGAACAAAATTAGTATTTTAAAGATATTTCTTTTCAGTCTGTGCGTTTATAGCGGTAATTAGTTATTGTAAAATTAGGCGTGGCAAACTAAATACGAATCAGAACTCTTTACAGCGTCGACATAATAATTATCCCAAAAACTTAACCGTCTAGTTTTGTAAATATTTTAATTAGAAACGGGTACATTTAGTAAATGCTTCGCAGTTGTGGTAACAACACTTCGTCTAAGGAATATTTGCTTTTTATACATGGACCGGATCGTATCAGGAGTGAGATACGTTCTGAAGCCGTGGAATGATTTTCCCATTGACTTTGGAAATGGATTTAATGTAAGTGTTCTCGGTAATTTTGTACTTAGCAGACCGAATGTAAGCTCGGGAACAATCGGCATCTGATGTAAACCGCCGGAATATACTGAGCGCTGATCAAGTTGATTAGCTCATGGAAAAGCGATAACAAACGCGCTTAACTAATATTTTTTTAATAAATTGGAAGAAAAAAGTTAGTTTTTGTTCGCGCATACCTTTAACCAGTCCAACTGTAACCCTAAACTCTAACCCAAAATATTTATCCTAACTCTAACCCTTAACTCTCGTCCTAAGAAATAACCTTTTAATTTCGGAAAAATTTGATCGGTTAAAACATAATCCTAACCATTAAAAATGTTTTTAGTTTCCTTAAAATTCTAGAACTATTCTTACAAAAACAAAAAAACAAACAAAAATAAATAAAATTCAAACGCTTTAACAAAAAACAAAAAAATAATCCTAAGAACTTACAAAAATAATTCTTTTTTTCATTAAAATTTTCTTGTAAAAGAAACAAGGCCGATATCCATTAGTCGCGTGCTCTCGTGTAATGAAGGAATGCGTGAATGTAGGATTGACATGAAATTCTTAAAGATAAACTAAAATGACCGAAAAATGGGCTGAAATTACTTAAATAAATAAAAAGTAAATGACTTATAATGACTTTAATGAGCTTAAGGATGAATTGAATGACATGAAGAATGACTTCAATGCTAAAAAAAATAACTAGACTCCTTCAAAAAAAAAAAACTTCAATGATCTGGAGAATGACGAGAATGGCTTTGACACTGACTGTTTGTAAAATGGGTGATCATTTTACATTAAATTAATACAGAAAAGTGATCCCCCACTTTATATCATAAAGTTACAAACATAAGTACAGTCTG
This sequence comes from Euprymna scolopes, assembly GCF_053919585.1. Lineage (NCBI taxonomy): Eukaryota > Metazoa > Mollusca > Cephalopoda > Sepiida > Sepiolidae > Euprymna > Euprymna scolopes. The sequence continues at coordinate 39,431,543 of NC_136495.1, read as the reverse complement.
TTGTAAGACAGATACTACACTTTGATCTTGGCCAAAAGGCCAAGAAAAGCTGTATTTATTTGCTCCCCCAACCGAGCAAATTAGGCACAAGGCCGATTTTTAATGTGAGGAGTGAAGGGGAAATGGGGACCAACTCCCCGGGGAGTAGGGGAGCTGGATAGTAACAATTGGCATGAAGGGTTGCCCCTACATTGACCAACGTCTTATATGTGAGGTCGCCCCCACATATGGTGTTTGCTTGCAGTATCTGCGGGAACAGATACTACACTTTGAGCTTGGCCAAAAGGCCAAGAAAAGGCCAAGAAAAGGTTAAAAAGCTAAGGACAGCATCTATTAACAACAGACTTTTGAGCTTAACCAAAAAGGCCAAGCACAAAAGTGTTACGGACAGATCGACCGACCGACCGACCGTCCGACCGACCGTCCGACCGACGGAGTGACTTATAGAGTCACTTGCATGCGACTAAAAAGAAATTTTTATTTAAAACAATGTATATATATATATATATATATATATGTATATATATATATATATATATATATATATATGCATAAAACTCATGGTAAATTATATTTAATTGTATCTCCATTGTTCATTGTAATTAGTATCCAATAAAGGTTATTTTTGTTTCCTGGCATTTTTACATTTGATCAGTGCTCGGCATATTCCGGCGGTCGATATCAGCTACCAGTTGAACCCGAGCCAACATCACTGAAATCCGGTGTGCTACGTGAAAAAGTACCGTCTTCCCTTTCAGGTCATGAGTGAAGGTCAGTTCAGACCCTTGTGAAACCGAAAAAAGAAAGATTATTTTATCATGAGACATTTGTTCCTCTCCATAGAGCTTCTATTCTTTCCCATTATATATTTTACAAGCGGACTACTGGTCGTTACCAGGGAAATACTTTCACTTTTGGCTCTCTACATGACGCAAGACGTGACATTATGACATCATGTATGATGCTTTAATCCATGATGTTATACGTGATACCATAACACGAATATACAATATGTAAAAAGCAACTGAAGGGTTTGAATAGCTTCTTTATTATTAAGGATATGTTTCTGTTTTATGGAAAATTAATAAAAAAAAAAAACATAAGGCAAAATTTAAATATATTTATGAAAAATAATGTCTTTTAAATGGTGTCACTTTTAGGTTTCGCATATTATCTCTTGCTATCACAATGTCAAATAGCTACCACGTTTCCCAGACTTGACTAGCCCCAACTTTTTATTGTGAGGATATTTTTAAAAAAAAGTCCATATTAACAAACTCCCAAACTATTCAAGAACCGAAGAAAAAATATCAGGACGAAATAAAGGAGTTAAATTGCAATCCAGGGATTCTACTAGCTGTATTGAATAATGTTTTGGAAAAAGCACATATATGCGAAGCTGGAAATGGGGAACAATCAAAAGACATTATTTATCATAAATAACGATTGTTTGAATTTTCCATTGTTCTCTTTTCTTCCAATGTCTTACTCAGATTATGTTTAAATTAGAGAAAGTTATCATCAAAAATATCGAATCTATTTCAGTTCAAACCCCTTCAGTGACTTTTTGGACATCCTGTATATTATATGAACTATGACATCACTCTGAACAAACAAACAGGAATACGGATTTATTATAATAGATTTCTTCAACAAATTTAGCAAAATCATCTGGATGTGGATACATTGGTGTCCTACGTTGTTTAAATTGAGAAAATCTGCTAGTAATCTAAATCTATGGATCAACTTCTGTCAAGTCCCCATGGTTTCTGAAACGAGCAATAAAAATATACCATTATGTTTTTATTTAAAGGTTTTTGCCATTATTTGGAGCACAGCGACATTGTACATCAATATGAGAATAACTCGAGTGCTGCATGTATATATGATCCTATACCATATAACGTGTTATGAAATCTTTCAACTAGCAATATTTCGATTTCTCCAGTTCTAAGACAAATCGTCTCATTTAGTACTTAATTCAAATGACGACAAATTAGAGTGCCGTATTTGTGTAATCGTTTGATCTCATCAATATAATTTGACGCCAGTAGATTAACTAGTAAGCCAAGATGTAGCTGGTAGTTCAAGAAATTCAATCAAGATTAATTCCTCGAGAATGGAACGTAATGAAAGGGAGATTTAAATTAAAGACCCTGTTTCAAATTGAAATAATCTGTTCAATCGTCGAGAGGCCGTTTCAAGTTGACGACAGTTCTATTTATTAAATTATTTATCCGCCATCAAGTTAATGGCTACTCTCTATTTTGGCTTAAAGATAATCTGCAGCTTCTGATTTATGTAAATTATGTAGCTTTACTTCCATAATTATATTGTTCGCTTTGTTGTTGAGTAATTGGAAATGGAGACAATAATATCCTGGCATTGGAAAAGCTCATCGTTTTGATACGCTTTCAGGATTATCTCACAGGTCAAAAATGAGGATATATCTTATTTATTTCTGAAAGAAATCCTTGGATCATTTACTGCACCAGAAACTATCTAACTCTTGATGCAATCTTCCATCTATAAAAAAGACGGATACGTCTTAATATTGATTACTGCTGCTGATTTTTTTTATATTGGCAGAGTACAAAAACAACTTCGCAATCTAGTGAGAATGATCTCGTATGTTCTTGCAGTCTTTCTCTCTCGCACACATAAGAGACGCTTGTCCATTTTCTTTTGTTGTTATCACAATAGCTCTTAAACTGAGTTCCATGCTCTGCTTAATCTATTTAAGATATTTAGGACGAAAAAAACTGATTTTTTAAACAAGAACTGCTTTCTTCCTTCGTATACATAACGTTGAACGGAATCTTCATGAACGGAATTCCTCTAACAATTTCCAATATGTTGTGCACATTAGAACACATCTATTTACTTGTAAGCAGTAATATGGTTATCTTCAATACATTGTCTAAAAATACTTGCCATAACCGCCCTTATGAATAATGACTTAATTCACTTATATGGTCGGTTTTTACTCTCTTTTAATATATTTCACAATTCAACTGAATTTATCATATTATAATCAAATGGCTTTTATCTTTGATAATTGGTATCTGATTAGTAAAACGGGCAATTAGAAGAACAAGAATAATCAGTTTTTTTTTGTTTTACGGTGTAATAAACTTGCACTGCTTATTCAATGCTGCATCCATTTATTTTGGTAAAAAAATTTTTATATACTTTTAATCCTCTCCACATTAGTTATTATATTAATGAATGATTTTTCAACAGAGTGGTCCTGTAACTGACAGGTAACTTATAACTTTCTAAACAATCCTTAAACAAAGTATCTGCCCCGAGTTAACTATGAGACATAATATATCCTATATGACTATAAGGTATAATATTCCTTATATAAAATATAATATTTCTTATTTCCATATATGGTTAAATGTACTGCAGAAATTTTCCTTTGGACCAAAGTATCGTAGCTTTGCAACAACAGATGCCACATAAAAATTCAATGCATTTAGGCAAATAGCCACTATATTATGTAACTTACGAACATCATTTTTGTCACATTATGTTGTGATAATAAAATGCTACATTCCATCTTACGAGCAATATCATCACAATCGCAACATCATTAGAGGAAGGAGGCCCTATTTTTCTCACTAAATATTTAGTCCTACCACTGATGTTATATGATGGCGTACCCAAGAAGGTGTCCGTTATATTGTGAGGTTTTAAAAATGGGTTTGTTGTGTAATGTGTACTATAGTACCATATGTCGATATGTGTACTTGGGACGAAGGGTTCATTCTAATATGTATACGTGTCACTAAATGTCTATTGTTGATTTTTCACTATTTGAAACTAAGTTATGTTGTTGATGCTTATTTTTGTTATATCTAATTGTTCATATGTGGGAGGGGGTGATACATGTACTTTGGACATATCTTAATTAATATCTTAATTTCATGCGTCGTTGGTCTTGTCCACCTGGAATTTATCTTGTGCTTGGGGGAAGGCTGGAACCTGTTTGAACAAATATTCATTCACTTCCAAGAACGCTGGTTGGTTATATATAGTTTTTATTCACTTTCCAGGTGCCGATCGCAGAAGAATGTAAAGTTAATATCTTTGTTTGCGTGGTTACTTCTAGGTCTCTATTTTCACTCGTTCGTCAGCTGCTGCAATATTTTGGACGTGTAATGGGGTAGCTATTTATTTGGTGTCCACCACACCAAAATGTGACATAAGGCCTGAACATGGAAATAGGCAAGCTGCCCTAAAGGAGGGGCACTCTTGCCTCATCAAAAATTGCCTGGGCACCCCCGTCGGCATTCCCCGGTAGGGGAGCCTCAGGCGACAAGCAATTAACTTGTCCCACCGGAAAGCCTGGTGGCAAGTCTGGGAGGGTGGACCTCCTAGGTAGTACCCAGGCGGCGTACCTCAGTCCAACAGGTGCTGGGCCGGTTCCCGGCCCCTCACCTGTTGGGCTAAATGTCAAGTGACGAATCCTTGACGAGTACTACTACCCTATCTCCCTGCTGCCGAAGCCGCAAGGAGACACATCCCATCACACTGGACGTGTAATGGGGTATGATTCCACACAGTCGGACGATTCTATTTATAAACGATGCTGCTAGGAAGTGATGAATCGAATTAATTCACGTTCTGCTATCAACCAATCAGAAACCAGAATTGCTTCATAAATATTAAACCTTTCTGGAGCAATTTCACATGTTTTTTTCCGTCTCGACACGGTAAGAATATTTTGCTCGGTGGAACTGTCTACTGCAAACTAGTCACCTCTCAAGACTTGTTTAGAACAACGAACCATCGGAAACGTTTCTGAAAGTAAACATGGCTTACACTTCTAGATGTTATGCGCCCAGCGTGCGTCTTTATTTCGATGGATCCGAATCAAAATTCGAATTGTGGCAAGTTAAATTTCTAGGATATCTACGAATCTAAAAGCTACACAAAGTACTTCAAACACAACCTGAAAACAGAAACGACCCCGACTTCATTGAAAAGAACGCAACTGTCTTTGCGGAATTAATACAGTACTTAGATGACCGAAGTCTATCACTGGTAATAATAGAAGCCCTGGACGATGGCTGAAAAGCATTAAACATATTGAGAGAGCATTATTTATCGAAAGGAAAACCCAAAATTATTTCCCTCCCCAGTGAAGGAGGGGACAACCTTTTAAACCGCCCGTCCCGCTCAAAATTCAAATTTCAACTCACATATGATACCCAGCAAACATAATCACATGGTAACATGCTAGTAGATTCGTTAACCTGAAAAAATAATTCCGCTAAACTTGTCTATGATCTAGCTTTGTTATATTTTGACAGTTTTTATAAATATTCTTCATATTAATCTCCCGTCGATCTCTCCAGTTAGATTGATAGAGGCATAGAGACTGATAGATACAGAAATAGATAGATAAATAGATAGATCGACATTTTCTTGTGTTCGACCTACTACATAACACTGCTACCAGTTGTCACTGGGACGAATTCTACACGTTCAACAGATTCTGTGATTACAGCGACAGTGACTGGCTCATATATACATAGAGCTAACATAATCTTTCAATTTCTGATTCATAACTAAAAAAAAGTCCCCTCGTCAAAGTCCATTCATTCTGATTGGTTGAGTTCTGCAAATTCTCATATTCCAGAATAGAGTTCTTCGCGAACGGTTACTAACATCAAAATATGGCGTCATTTAGATACATATTATTTCGTCCGGAGTCAAGTTCATTTAATTAATAGGTCATTTCAGGTATGCAAGATGGAAAATTACACGAGAGAGAATATCATCCAACGGACGTTAAACAATCCGTTTACTTGCCTTTTTTTTACAAAGTTTAAAACACGCTATCCACTATAAGAATTTATTTCGTCGGCGGCGGCGTCTACAACGACGATGCCGTCATCATCAAAACAAAATGCCATTTTTTTACCATTACACACACCACGTGTAGATTAGTGATGTTTCAAAACGACGCATTTCATATATATTCATACATTGAAGAGTTCAGCTCCCACATATTTGCATCAGTTATATTAAGATATTTTATAAAAAAACAACAACAACGCATTTCATATATAATTATACATTGAAGAATTTAGCTTCCAAATATTTGCGGGGTTTTTTTTATTAGGGTTTTTCCTAATAAAAAATTACGACGTCGTCTTCATAACAACAACAACAACATATTTATACATCATATGCCATTGAGTTTTTTACCATTAAACACACGACATGCAGCTTGGATCAAACCGACGCATTCCATATATATATATTTATATTGAAAATGTTTTTCATCTTTTATATTATTAAGATTTTGCGTGAAATATAAAACAAACAGATACAAAAAAATGTAGAAAAATACGAAAGGGCATTCATTAATTATTTTATATTTTCCCTGCGATTGACTACATGTATATGAATATCGCATGGAAAATTGAAAAATCCAAAATAAGGTTATGCTTTCCGACGACACGCCAAACAACGCAGATGCGCGTTTTATTTGCCTTTTATGCACAGACTATTTGTCAGTGACAGTTTCACATGTGTTATTCGTTTACAGATTACCTGAAAATCTATGCATGTGAAATTACGGTGAATGTAAAAGATGGTGAGAAACAATTAAACTTTTTTTAAAGACTTAAACATTACCTTTATTAATGCCATATAGCGACTATGGCTATATTGAAAATATTAACCCTGAACTAAATTGTAGAGGTTAGCTTTCAAACATTTGCGTTTTTTTTTTATTTTGTCTAAAACATACGGAAATTTACTGAACACGAACTTATTTTTTTTACAGCAATTTTATTTTCGCAACATATTTCTTTAAATAAAATTCCGTAATTACTTTTTTCATCGGAGACAATCATGATAAAAAACGCGATTATTTCGAAGCTAAACTCTTCAATATATAAATATACATTTATAGAAATGCGTCGCTACTTCACCACGTTACATTTATTTTGGCCACGGCTGTCAGTGCCCGTTATTTTACTGGGTCAGCAGTGGCTCCCGCTAATAATTGTAGATTTATTGTGTTTTTTAACAGGTCGTGGGGTGCATACTTCCACCGGACAACGCCACTACACCAGTCCTACTAGTAAACGATTAAGAGAGCGCCGTTTCCAACATCGATCAGCGCGTGGAATATGGGTACATATTATAGCGCTTATCTTCTGGTCCCTTTAAGAATAAGAGTCAGGAGGGTTAAAATATAACTAATATACGCGTAACTCACGTTTCGCCGACTATTTGTCCAAACATATGTGTGTAGATATTGCGTGCTGTGCGTAAATACACAGGAAGAATTTTTGTTTGGATCCAAATGTAACATATGTGCATAAATTTAGTTAGATCTTCTGGCGCTCTACTAAATATGAGAAATATGAAGATGAGAGATACTTGAATCTTCATGCTATAACGACATTGCGTACCATCCATCCGTAGTGACCCCTATCTTATTTAATGTATTTTCGTTTTTCGTAATGAAACTTTTAATGAAGGAAATATATTGATTCAACATAGTATTCTAAACTTTTCTACGTTCTAGCACGTTTACGTTTAACCAGTGCAACAGCCAGAAAATTCTGGCAACAATCTACGTACATCGAGAATTAATTTAAATTAACTACGCACGCGTTACTGCATGCACGGAAGCGTCGGCGATCATGGCTCTCCAAATTGTAGAGCCATTGTATGTTGGGAATACAAGCATAGACAGTAGTTTCCCTTTGCTTTCCGTCTTCAGCTGGGGTGTATTTCCCACCGAGAGTTAAACGCGCCCCCAGATACTAGCCTAGAAATTTCTACGACTCTGCACGGTATATACAGCTCCTAGCCTTCCCAAAGTGTCACTCATCTGGTATTGGCCAGACTCATCGTTGTTTAACTTTGGTGATCTGGTGAGAACTGGGGTGTCAATGTAATTGTGCCGTTACTAAATATACCAAAATAGAATATCGAATATGCAAAGTTTTCATTCACAGCATTGTAAACAATATATATATATATATATATATATATATATATATATAGAGAGAGAGAGAGAGAGAGAGAGAGAAATAAAAAGGAACAAACTGTATTATGTGTTCATCAACGTTTCGTCTTTATTTCGAGACTTCCTCAAGTCTCGAAATAAAGACGAAACGTTGATGAACACATAATACGGTTTGTTCCTTTTTATTTCTCTATTTTGTCGGAATACTATTTCCATTATTTTCATCATATATATATATATATATATATATATATATATATATATTTATATATATCAAACTTTAGTCATTCAATAAATGTAAAAATTTATGAAGTGAAATGATTAAATTTCAAATTAAAAGATTTTTATTATCCTATGTAAGTCAAAGAATACATTTGAAATATTATAACTCCTTATACTATAGGATTTCGATGTCTACCGTCTCTTCAGATGAGAAAATATTAGCAAATAGTTATAATGGTTTACACTTTATTTGCTAAAGTCAGTGAGGCATTGAAAATCACTATTAAAAGAGTTTTAAGTATTTAAATATCCTAGAGTAAGAGAAGTTAATGAAAAGGATATAAAAAATTCACATCTAAATTGCATGGTAAAATCCGAAGTGAATGTTTTTGATAGCAGTGTGGTAAAGTGGTCCACACTGTATTTTGATTAATCAACATCACAAGGTAATAGTCCGAAGTAGCTATTTTCCTGGAGCAATTTTCCATACCAGTTGATTGTTAGATAATTTTCTTCTGAAGTATATATATATATATATATATGTGTGTGTGTGTGTGTGTGTGTGTGTGTGTGTGTGTGTGTGTATAATCATATATGTATATATATTGTTTTTAATAATAATATATGTAAATAAAATAATATATATATTAATTTATTTATATATATATTATTATTATTAGTAGTAGTAGTAGTATGTATGTATGTATGTATGTATGTATGTATGCATGTATGTATGTGTTATACTCATTATATTATATTTATTATATTTTTACATCTCTGTAATTACAGAATGTTTTCAAGTTAAAAATTTCCTTTCATTTCTGCGAATACAAACAAACATACACACATATAATATATGTATATATATATATATATATATATTAGTTTTTTTCAATGTGAACAAAATAATAGAATACAAAGCTTACAACTCGCCTAGAGACATAATACTAATAATGTTCCCGCAATCTTTGACTGTTTGTAGCCTTAAGTTAAATCTTTATTCCCTAAAGAACAATGCAGACAAATAATTCTTATATTTCCAAACAAATAAACAAGCTATGCCAACTTCGTGTTACAGTTGGACAAAAAAATTCCCAAATAATTAAAAGTTCTATTCTAATCGTAGTTCTAGAATAAGAAAATATTCCCATGGTCTTTCAAAGTCACGAAACTTCGTTTGCATGTCTTATAAGGGAATTAACATAAGTTGCAGTATCGTGTATTTGTTTTTATTTTATTGAAACTAAGTTTCGAAAATTCTCCGCGTGTTTTCTAAATAAAAGGTGACTACACTATAGTAAATGGAATAATCGAATATAGGTACCAATAATAAAAATTAGTCTTGTCTAAAGAGGTTTTATGGTAGGCTTAATGTAAAGCTTCCTATCCCTATATTGTGAACTTTTATTCCTCGCCTTGCAAAATGTATAATAAACACTACTGTAGAATGGCTCGCGGAATAGCTGACACGTATATGTGCATGCTTGTACGTTGACGATGTACAAGAGTAAAATATCTTTATCCAAATAACTAATTATTACAGTAACTACTAATACGATTTTTACTACAAATGGTACGTTTTCGTTTTCAAGAAGTTGTATTTTTGTATAAGAATCGGATAGAACACGACGTAATTCTCACAATAAAACGTTGTGTTTAATAAACGTTAGTCCTTATTATCTTTTAAAGCAGAAAAAACAAAGTAAGCCTTATTTTATTCAAGCATTAGCTTAAGGTTAAAATCAGATGTTGTATATATTTTTTCGAATATTGTGGGACCTAAAAAGGTATGTTATAAAGAACAGAAGAATGAGGGCCTACACTTATTGCATCGACATGACACAGTCCTGGGAAAATTGGGAAGCCAAGTCCGTTTAAAACTGAAATTGACTATTAGTTCGTGAAATAAATCAGTACATTTTTGTTATTTGAGCTCCTTGAAGATTCGCATTCCATACAGCTGTTTTCGTCTAATTTTATTTTGGAGGTGCACAATACATAGCCATTTAAATCTTGTGTCACAAAAGACTAACACCACGATTTTTTTTATCAATGTCCGTATTCGACGACGTCAGGGAAGACGCCGTGCATACTAGATTATTTAATAGATGTGTGTCATTAAACGTATTTCTAGAGTGATCGATAAAGATTTATACTTGTAGGAAATAAAATAAGGTGAAAAAGGGTATAAAAACCAGATGTAAAAGAGAAAGAGAACGGATAAAGAAAAAGAAAGAAGGGAGGAAAATTAGAGAAAGAACGCATATAAACGAAACATTCTCATCCGTGAAGAATTCTATATAATTATCTAGAAATTGATTGATATCAAAGAAACGAGCTTGGTCTTGCAGCTTTACAGTTACCATCCATTTTCGCACCCATTCCACTACACACTTGAGGTCTTCTCCCTAGGGGTTCCGCCATTGCCTTAGATATGTGCTTATTCGTTTTTCTCTCATGCCTGTTATAGAGCGTGGTGTTGTTCGCAGATATGCCCATCTCAGAGACAATTTTATTTGAGAGGTCAATTATGAATATCAAGAATAATAAAACTCCAAATATCGACTATTGAAGTACATCCGCATTTATATCATATTGCTTTGACGTACGACCATCGACGACGACCTGGACTCTTCTCTTATTTAAGAATAGTTTTATTATGTTAAGTATTCGGCCAGTAATACCATATGATCTGATATTCATGAGAAGACCATCGTGCCATATCCTGTCCAAAGTCTTAGATATATCTAGGACTACTACCCTCTCCTCCCCTGCCTTATACAACGCATGGTATATACATTAAGAGATTGTAGTTAGAATATCTGCAATAAAACGGGTTTGCCGAAATCCATAATCTTAGTCGAACAGAAGTTTAGCTAGTGTAAGGTGATGGACTAGAGCTTGATTAATTATAGAAACACATATTTTGGCGAAAAGAGTACAGAGATTAATAAGCGATAATTTAATCGGTCAGTTCTTTCGCCAGAATTCTTGTAAACTGGTACCACAGAAGCAGTTTTTTCAGCAGTCAAGAAAGATAAAATTCGTTAAGGCATTTGTTGAAAAGCTTGGAGAAAACTGTAGCCATCCCAGCCGATCATATTTTAATAGTACAGTCGGGACGAGATCAGGTGCACATGCTTTTGAGGTGTCTAGGTTTTTTATTATATCATGTAATTGAATAGAGGTTATTTAGATCATCGATTATGGTTTCTGTCCGCAAAGGAAAACCAGGAAGGAACTGGTTTCTGGGTTCAAAGTAGAGTTTGAGGAAAACTGACAGGCAAGAATGTTAACTTTCTAACTTGCTGTGAAAGCCACGTCATGATTGTTGGATAGTGAGGGGATTCTTGATTGGCCATTATTTACTACACTGTTGTAGATTTTCCAGAAATCACGAGTTCCCAATTTCTGCGCTTTAATACGTTTTATCGTGGTTTCGGTACCTTCTCTCTTAGCTATCGTTATTCCTTTCTAACAATTACTTCTAGTTTCTGTAAACTTTTATATGTTTGTACTGGACTTGTGCCTGATAAATCTGCAGTATGAATGTTGCCTTTGAGCAATGGCAGCTGAGCAAGTCGAAGTAAGTCACTGAGGAGATGAGGGTATACTATAGAACTTCCGTGTTGGAACATGTGCTTTAATTGCTTTAATTGCTGCTTTGAACTATTCAGTGGTCTCATCTGCGCACTGTTTCGTAGGAAGAGAAAAGATATTTCCCCATTGCGCATCTCTGATTTGATCTCTTATGACATTTCTGATGGCATCCCAGTAAGCCCTATTATAGTACGTTATCGTTTTGAGAAATGTCTCTTCCATTTGGTCTAATTATATCGCAGGAAAGTCGAACTGATGCAGATAAGCTCAGAAAATAACCAGTGGAATAAACGAAGTGTTTTATATACTGATAGACCGCAAAATACATGATAGACCGTATTTTTCAGCATCCGAAGAAAATGTTCAGTGAAATTGATGAACATGTGCACATTTCGTTGCATTGAAGCAAGCTGTTATTTCTTACATTAAATAGACAAAATAAATTCAGATATGTTTTCTTAGAGAAGTTCCACATAATTTTTTAACATAGCACAACTTTTAAAGCTTCATTGTGTAACGTCAGCTACACAAATTTCGTGTGATGTAGAGTTCATCTTCGTAAGTGGTTTCTAAAATACGCATTCATGTACTTTAAATCAGGATATACTTGGTATTTTTGATCACAAAGAAATGTAAGTAACATTTTCTCCAACAACGTAGACGAAAATAAAGATTCGAAATAAAAAAAGTTTATGTTGTTTAACTTTTATTGCTTACTTTAAAAATCAATTCTTTTTATGTTTATCGAGTTTCCTAACGGAGCTATCTAGAGAACGAAAAGCACAAGTATTTCTTGTCGAAATAAATTAAATCTTTTCCGATTTTTGTGTCATCTTTCTGTATGTATTAATACCTACATGTATTTATATTTTTGCGCGTTTATTTCTAAACATAAACACAACTGTTTATTTTAGGAATTACTCCGCAAGCACCCCTATGGAACAGATAAAAAAGTTGGGTATGATCAATTCAACACACCAATTCCACGCGTCAGTTTTCCAGATTTGAAAGGTTAATAGTAATTATACTGACACTAAGAATACAATTTCGATTTACTATTTTTTCTAACCGGTTATGGTTGATGGAAGGAGAGCAAGCGACACCAATGGAGTAAAAAAAATTGCGGTTAAAATTCTAAAGTTTCGACATAAAGATTTCTAAATATTAAAGGCGCGCCTGAAGAAGATCGGAAGGTAGATAAGTCGAAAATTGTGAGAATAACATCCAAGTAGCCCAAAGAATATAAATACTACAATTTACTCACAGACTGTTACACAACCAAGCCTGTCAAAAGAAACCAGCATTGAATTTCAAATGCGATCAAATCTCATCCTAAACATTCCATTTGCTACTTTATATTTTGTTTATCTTATATCATTATATAAAATATACTTAAACTGTCGGTTGTGTTGGATTAGAAATTATGTTATGTTAGCTAATATAATTATTATTCATCACAAAATGTCAGAACATATTCATTATACTTTTATATGTTACATAAAGAGGGTTGTTATTAAAGAGGAAATTATTAGTGATACTTTTAAGATCAGAGGTTTCCTAGATAGAAGTCTTAAAGTCACGTGATTTCCGACGAGGAAGATTTTCTATTTCTTAACTGATGAAATGTTTAGGATGAATAACGTTTCTAAGGTGTTGTCTCCAATCCGAAAAGGAGTGAGCTCAAACTGTATCAAGCTATACGTATATCTATCTGTCTAGTATTCTCTCGCGCACGCGTACAAGTAATCTGTTGTTCCGATGTTTTTTTTTGTCTGTGTCTTTTTTTTTTAAATAATAATTATTTCATAAATCAATATCGACGTCCAAGTGGTATTATGTCTATATTTTTGTGACAGTTATGCACTCATCGCTAAGCGAAAAAAAAACATACCCTGTGTGAGACAGTAATACTACTACACTGAACACTTAATCAAATAACTTACATTATTATATAGCACTACGTACTAAGTCTGATACTTACAATTTTTTATTTTGTTTTCTCCAACTTTCTTATCTTTCTTTTTTTTCATTACTTACTGTTGTTAGTATGTCGAATATACTAGATAACCTTTACTAAATATCTTTTCACATGGCCAGCGAATAAGCAAAGTAAAAAACATGTTTGAAATAAAAAAAAAAATAAAAACCGCTAAAATCGACAGCTTAAATGTTTAGGATGGGAAATAAAGAATAAAAATAAAAATGAATTTTGAATCAATCGATCAAATTCAGCTTATAGTGCCATTGATGTAATTGGAAATTATCCCGCGGTTGTAGAGAGTATATGTTAAACAAAAACCTAAGAATAGAAAGAGGAATGAAGAGTGTGTACGAGAAAGATCGTGAGAATGAAATAACTAGAGATGAGGGGAAGAGACAAAGGAGCTGTGAAATAAAATCGACAGAGAGAGTGTGTGTGTGTGTGTGTGTGTGTGTGTGTGTGTGTGTGTGTGTGTGTGAAACAATGTTTTAGATAGAAAAATAAGGAGAGAGAGAAAGGAAAAGATTAATAATCTAGAAAGTGAGGAAAAGAAAGAGAAAAAGAAAGAGAAAGCAAAATAAAATAGAGAGGAAGAAATATAAAGAGGAAGAAAAGTAGATAGAAAAAATCAGTGAAAAAACTAGAATCGATTTATAGCTTGATTTAGTTGATTGCCTCGTTGGCCTTTGACTGCAATGTGTGCCGTCCGATCTTTTCAGTCAAATCAGTCTTCTGGCACACACACACACACACACACACACACACACACACACACACACACACACACACACAAATACACACACACACGCATATATATATATATATATATATATATATATATATATATATATATATATATCCCATACACACCTTTCTAACGATACGATGAAGTGTACAACGAGCCGTTATTGTCTATGATTGAAGTCTTGCATCCTGTTGGTTTCTATCAACATCAAAATTCCACCATCCAAATTGCTCTAACCTCGGTCTTTCAATCCCCCATTATATCGAATCATGCTATCCAATGTTAAAATGACCGCTATTACCTTGACATCAATTACCTCCCTTGAGTAGACCTAATTTATTATTTTATATTTTGATTACATCAAACTTAGTTTCTTCTAGTAAATATTAAATGTTGTACGAATATGAGGACTAAAGGAATCAGATAAGGGGAGCGAAAGTTACGAAGCTACGAAAAATAGACACAAGGTCAACTTTTTACTTTTTTTCTGTGACATCTAGGAACCTTCACAAGTAATGGACCAAAATACTTTCCCCATCTTCCAACTTACAGAGGAGCAGTGTTTCCCCAGATGAATTCATTTCATGCAATTTATTGTTGCCTATCACAAGTATTGAATTTTCAAAATTAATTGTTGATCAACATATATATATATCCCACGCTACGTACCCTTGCAATTAATATTGACATGGTCGCAGGAACGTGAACAATCTACCCCAGTAGATTAACCAACGTCTTCAATTCCATGTATTTGATACATGTCTCCGTGTTCAACATGAAGATTCGCAAATTCGATTATTATGTAGCAAAGTTCGAAAAATATACCTAAAAGAGGTCAGAGGTTGCATCGTCGGAAAAGTTGTGAATATTAAAATCAAGATTAGAATCGCATTTCTAAAAATTCAAATATCATAAGGTAAGAATAGTGAATATCGTATCTTTGTACCAGAAACAATTATTATGTCACAGAAGTTACCTTCAATTTATTTGAGCAGAGAGATTTACCTGAAGGAAGGCATAAATATCCGGTTCTTCGATGCAGTTAAAGAGACTTACAATAACAATCGCCTAGTATATAAACAATACATGGCTATGCGCCAGGTCTTGTAAAATGCAGGGAAATATTGGGGTATACCCCAAATCCTGTAATTAGTATTAGATTTGGGGATGAGTGGTAAACCGAAACTATTATATTAATCGCCGCACATAATTATCGGTTGAAAGTGGTTTCCTTGCGAATTTGGGAAGTCAATTTTCCTCCCCTTCGGTGTACTCTTTGTTCATCAAGTGCCTCAAAAACTCTAATAGTTTGATGCAGCGTATTCTTTCATATCTGCATGCATACGATGTACCTTAAATAATTTTCCAGACTTTTTTATACAGGCATTGAAAATTGTCGTAGACTCTTGAAAATTCAGTATCTAATTGCTATACATTTTATGAGATTATTGACTAACGTTTATGATTTCAGGTTCAAATAAAGAGCTACAACAGGAATTGGAATACATCCTACTAAAACGTGATTTTCACAGCTGGTAAATTCCCAAAATGCAATCTGGACGTGAGAACGATATGCAAACAGATTCTGTTTTAAACTCAGAAAAATGAGACAAAAACGTATGGAATACTTCAAACTGCTTTTGGGCTATTATGCATGGATTTAGCAACAGTTTCTGGCTGGCATAAGAGATTATAGGTAAGCAGGATATCTATGAGGGATGAGGAGAGATGGGCAATGAGTAAGGAAGTCTAAATATCAGAGTTCATTGGCCAAATAAAGAATATCATGGATAAAGACTGCCGCGTATTTATAGAGACAATACTATGTCGAGGTTTTTATGAAGTTCGGGAAGAAATTTCGTCGGAAGTGGCCAGCGCTCTTCAGATCGGGTCTGTAACATTTCACCAGGACAATGCACCAGTTCACAAGACCGTCCTTGTCACAGACTATTTGACGAAGATGAGGATGAAGACAGGTCTCACCCGTCCTTATATCTCGGTCTTTGATCCCTGTGACTTTAGTTATTCCCTAAGCTCAAGAAAAAAGGTTCGAGGCTGTCCTGATGAGACAATTTAGATGAAAGAGGCTGTGACGAGGGTCATTCCCACGCTCACACAAGAAAACTTCCATATGGAATTCCAGAAATTGTTGACACTGTACAATTGCATTGCAGCCGGAGGCGATTAATTCTAATGGGACTAGAGTTTCATTTGTGTTCTATCAATAAAGGTGCCTATGCGGAAATTATTTAGAAACTTATTGAAGGCACCTCGTAAAGCTATGTTATCATTTACGCACAGTATTAATGAACTAAAATTTCTCAAACTATATAAAAAAATAACGCTATTATACTTTATTTTTGTGTTAATAAATAGTTTTCCGGTCATTTAACAATTCTGTCTTATTCAATCCTGAATTACAATAAATGTTACAGACGATACAGTGTATGCATCTATTTGACCACAAGTTAATATATTATGCATGGTGAGATAGAAACGTGTGAGTGTCTTATTGACCGCAGTTTATTCTTGAGAATCAAATTTTGACTTGGCCGATTCTATAGACACTATGGTACCTATTAAGCATATCATGCACTCCAACAGATCGAATGCTTTATTATTTGTTTATTAATTTGGTTGAATTATAAAACAACTAAAGATAATTCCGTACGAGACCTATTTCATAAAATCTCTTTTAAAATTCGTTCAAATATGTATGAATTTTTCGTGCCAGTTCATATGCCCGTTTTTATCTGTTACGAGTAATACCTGTTACATGATGAATTTGTCGAGACTAAATTTGCATTAGCAACAGACGAGCCTTGGCTTGCCTGATAGAGTCAAAGTGTAGACAGACAGTAATATAAGAAAACAAGACCTTCCACAAGAGAAGATGAACTTTGCGATTGAAAAAGCCATACACGGTGATGTAGAGTAAACGGTAAACCCTCTGTTACCTCCCGCTATTCTCAAAACTGTCACGTCTGCTTAACTCATGGGGGATGTTTCTAATAAAATGGAACAATATTGCTGTTTTGTAAATCGGATTTTTTTTTCCAACTGGGGCATCTGTGTAGATTTCTATTTCTTTCATAAAATGTATAATTATGTAAATTTCAGTCTATTCAGCTCATTAAGCTTCATCTGTTGGTGTTTTTAAGCTGGATAAGTATTTATTATGAGTTAGATGATGTCAAAAAGTTGTGAAAGATGAAGAGAGAGAAAGATGAGAGAGAGTGTGTAAATTACATTTAAACTGATTGGATAATTATATGATTTAAAGATTAGAAACAATGAATACACCTTGTCTGATTCAAGCTCTTGCCAAACTTGATAACGTAATCATCATTCAGTTGAGTTGGGTCATAGCTTGTCCAATGAGAAGGCACCATCGAACACTCAAATCAAGAGTTGTCAAAAAGAGGCTCAGTTCTGTACGCCCCTCAACCACCATACTAATCGAAAATAAGACACTTAATTAGATCTTGGTTGAACTTGTAGTAGATTAAACATTGTGTGAGAAACAAACGATTCTTGCAATGTGACTTAATTGATATAAGTTACTCTTTGTTTTATTTATCCGTTCGACATTATTTACTTTCTTTTTTCTTTTCTTTCATCGTAACCCGGCATAAGATTTTTTCATCGAGATGCGATTCGAATGAAATTGCCTTAATTACCATCTTTTTTTTTTTTTCGTTTTCCGCGTAGTTGAAATACGCTCTCTTCATCACTTTAAAAGAAAGCCAGTTTCTTCAGAAACGTGTGAATTCAAAATATTTTAAACTAATAAATAACTGTTTCAAACTTTAAAAAACAATAACAAGTCAATGTCAAAATAAAAAGTCGATTCGAACTGGGAAACTCTTACAATAAACAGTGAATTACTCAACAAATTACAAAGCTCTTTCCTATTACACCTGCGACGCGCCTCGTCTCTCCACGTCAATAACACCTATCCAAGAAGACTGGAAAGCACCATGTTTAAATTTCTTTAAGCCTATTGATATATACTCAGTGAACACAGCCTTCCGTAATGTTAAACTTACGCATACGGGCATACACACAAGGTTATTTGAAAAAAGAAAAAGAACAACTGCCAAAAAAACAGGAGCGGCAGTAAAAACTTTCAGTTCACAAGCGTGTCAGCTATTTCTTTTAGAAGATTCATGAAAACATGTGCTCCCACCTCGACAACAATCGCCGTTTCCAACTACGCGTGACGTTATTTCAATTCGTCTTCATTTTTTCTCATGTGTTCTGGTCGTGTCCTTGTTTCCCATACACCGATGACTGCCGAGGTAAACAAACTCAGGAGAAACAAAAGAAAGAAAAAAAATCCACACTAATGACCCTCTAGACGCTAGTGTCCACATAGTAATTGCCTATCGAGGAAATATTCGTCAGTCGGTCATCTCTCGACATCCGCCGATCCACAAACTGTTCTGGACACTTTCGTTAACTGTCGCAAAACTTACTCCTACACCCAAACTATCAATAAACTAACTCTAAATATATTCACCTCTAGGTCTGACTGTTGTCCAATCACCGGCACACCTTGATTAACAATCCTATTTCAAATTATTTTTGTGCGCCTTGTGAACTGCTTCCTCCCTATTGTCTTTCTACTAACCTCATTTCTTATAATTTTATTCTACTGATCAAGTATTTCCTTTTTTTGTTAGGGGTTTTCCCCCCAATTTCTAATACTTTTCAAATGTTCATAAAATCAAAATCTTTCTTGTATTCTGTCCATTTATTTAACGGAAAGGAAAATAATTGCTGATTTCTTAATATGTTGTTGTTGTCGTTATGATTCAGTTTTTTCTTACGATTTTCAATTCTCCCATCATAGTTATAATCATTAAACTGCCAATTTCTAGAGCTATCCTCGAGTAGTTTTAGCCTTGATAAGCCGTGAATCTTTCGTAAAAAGCTTTCAAGCCATATGTCTATTTTATATTTTTAACTTCGCTTATCTTTTACAAAAATAAAAAAAACGTTAAACGGATCCTTCGTGCCAATAAAATTAATTTCGAATCGTTTTAAGTTTCCATCTGAATTAAAACTCTTAACTTGATAAAACGATTGCATTAACGTTCAATTCCTCACCGACTTCAACCATTAGCGCTAAAAGATTTCGGCGTGGCGCGAAATTTTCTGGTGTTAAAATATCGATCAGACAAAGTGACACGTTGACAAGGAAGAATAATTCGCGGGATTAAAATAATAATGTTTCCCCTCCAAAAAAATAAAAGAAGTTTAATTTATTTGAAAGCGCGATTGAAGATAAAAATAAGGAATTTGAATAACGATACGAATTTTTTAAAAATCTATGAACTTAATTAATCCAATGATAGAGTAAAGTGTAGAATTTTCAGTTCCACACATATCACTAGCCTCTGATAGAAACTATTGGTCGTCTCTTTGACACGTAAAAAGTTAACTCATTGATTAGAGACGTCTCCCCATAGCGATAACAGTAACTGGCGTTGAGATTTATGACTTTTGTTTTATTCCCTTATTTCTTGGATAATGCAAACAATAAAATGCAGCTAATAACTACATGATTAGTTGTAGTATTTAGTTTGATCTCAACAGTAATTACATGTACGTAAACCACGCAGTATGCTTCCCATCTCCCTAGGGTAGTTAAAGCACCGAAGCCGCACATGTTCATTTTATCGTTGAACACACGAAAGTCAGGTTATTTATGACACATTTCATTTCATTGCACAACTTGCTGTATATTAACTCTAATTTAACTGCAATGCGAAATTCTATGTTAATTCTAAACTAAACCTGCATAGAATTTACTTGTTCTAATCTTATTTTTGTACATTCAATATCTAACCTAGCCGAACTTGTTTATAGATGAAGAACTATTTCAGAAATCTGAATCAAATATAATTTTCTAAATAGAATATAAAATGTGTACATAATTGAGTTATTTTAATAACTGTCGACATGCTTTATTATATATCAATTATAAGGATATTTATACTTTTTTATTGATATTAATCAATATTTTTATTTCAACAAGAAATATTTGGATCATATATATTAATACAGTAGTACCTTCAACGTAAGTGTGTTACGGTTTTCCGATTATAAATTAGTGGATCGGGAGATCCTATTCATTAAAAAGGGTAGAAAGAGATAACATACTACGAAATTAAATTATTAGTATATAGATACGCTGATTCAATGTTCATAGTATGTTATCACATTCTAGCCTCGTTTTAAATAAATAGGATCTCCTTATCACCGAAGACACAACGTAAAAAATCAAATAAATAAATTGAAGTTGCTTTTGGGCGGAACGTGAAACTAAAATATACCTTATTTATCTTCTGGTTAGGATCCAAGGGTAGTATCTGTTCTGTCTAAAGATGGTATAATGGTATCTTGGGTTTGCCATTCGCGCGGGGCGTCCATACAATGGAAATATGTCACAGACTCCTATAAGGATATTGGAAATAAACCGTAATAACCAAATATATTCTCACACTATATTAACCAGATTACTAAGATAAATAGTTTAACAGTTTTAACAAAAGGTCTACAATAATATCGTGAGGTCTCCATTTACGCTAAACGTCCACAGAAAGTCCGCCAGCAATATATTACATATAGAAGATGCCGTTGTCGAATTTCAACAGGTCCCGCTTGTTAATTTTTAACACGTCAAACATTTAAATGGCAAAAATAGATTTGTACTAATAAAATAAATGATGTGAGACTTTTTAAAATAATAAAAAAAGTAGCTTGAATGAAGAAAATCCACCTTATATTCTCTCTATGTACATATATATATATATATATATATATATATATATATATATATATATATATATACTAGCTGGCAGCCCGGGCCCGGTTGCACAATACGCTTAAATATGATATTATAATTTATGCAAACTGCGTGTATTTTTTATAGAATCAATCCCCATATAGAATATTATATATTACGAGGAATAAATTGCCCGGTGGATAAATTCGAAAAAAAAAGAAGAAATTAATAATAATGATAATGTCGTTCATCCGTCAGTGTTCATCAACTGATTTTTGGGATTGGCGATGAATGCCCTGGAAAAGTAGCTTTTGATTGATATTTCGTTTAAAAATATGTCAGCAAAGAAATGATTAACGGCGATTTTAAGGGGTACCTCTTCTTTTATCATTAATTGCACTCCTTATTAAAAAAAGGTGAGGTACATCCGGGTTTGAACAGAAGATCATTCGATATGTAGTCAAATACTCTACCATAAAGCTATACCTCCAGATAATTATAAGTCTGTTTTCTTAAGAGGAAATGATTTGCTGAAATTTTATTATCTTCCTTGGTGGGTGTAATGTAAAATACTCACCAGTGAAAATTATTATTTTTATCTATAAACAAGAAAATCTATTTTTAAAATCGTAATTTTTCGTTTTAGACTCTTATCATGTGAATCTCTGTACAAAAAACACGTCTTAAAACACTGTTAAAACAGACAAAAACCCAAAACACTGCCAAGCATATAATTTTGTTTTGTGTGAAATTTGTAAAAGCCGTTTCGGATCCTACGCAGAAAGAACACCCCCACACAAAGTTACTTTTATATAAAGGTAAACATCGATATATATATATATATATATGTATATATATATATGTATATATATATATATGTATATATATATATATATATATATATATATATATATATATAAATTGAAATATTTTTCTTTATAATCGAGCATTTTTCTGGAATTCCTTCCCACAAACAGTGAACAAATATATATTTATATATACCATTCCTCAACTATAGGGCGTTTGAACAAGACCTCCTTGGCGGCGTGCACATCTTCCAGGCCCCTGTACTCTTACCGGAAGTGACGTCAGTAGATGAAGTGACGTCATGAGATAGTCCATTAATCTTATGGAGTGGCATCTCCAACACCCCCTCCGAAGCTTTTTGATTGTACCTCTTCCTTTTAGGGTTTACCATACATGGTACATAAACTTTCTCTTAGGAAACGGTTGCTGTTGGTCAGGTGTTTGTTGAAGAGGTTCAAAAGATTCGAAGACGGTTTTTATCGACTCATCTTCCAATGATGAACTGTCGCTGGTTTCAACTGATCGACATCTTCCTTATTGGTTCTGGCGACGTTTGTGGGTACATGTTTGTGCTTGGATGATATATACCATGTCACTGACTCTCTTAGTAATTGTACCTTCCTCCCAGAATGATGTGTTGTTTTTATACTTTGTGAAAAACACTCTTTCACCTAACCTGAAAGGTTTACTGGATACATAAGTGGTCACAAGTAGCCTTGACTGCTTGGGTAAGAGCTTGTCAAAACGGATCTCACTTTCCGCGCAAGCATTATTTCTGCAGGTGAGACTGCTGTTGGGGTGTTCGGGTTGGATGTAATCCAATATACGTGTAGAAATTGTTTAAATACTTCCTTTTTAATCGCCGGAAGAGGGGCCGGGATTTCTCTGATTGTGTTGCCCATCATCTTTTTTATTTCCTCGTTCGTCCGGAGAGTGGTAATGATGGAATCTTAAAACGGGTCCCTTTTTAATGATATCAGCCTAGATAGTTTATCGGCATGGCTAACTTGTTTCGAGGACAAATACTCATTAGGGTTCTTTGGCTTGGGGAATTCTTTTGTCGCGGGTGTTTTGGATTTCGGATTTGCAGGTTCAGTGTTTTAGCCTCCTTTGGCAGATTCCGTTGAAGCTTCCTTTTTCTCTGTGGTTGCAAATGTGACGTTTCGTTTCTTTTTGAAAACGGGCAGAGTGTTTTCGTTAAGTTCGAATCTTGCTATAGCCTTTGTACATTTTTCTAGTCTTGGTGAAAATACTTCTGGAAATTCTCTTTTAACTCGTCCTTCAGTTGTTACGCTTCCGTAGACGAGTCGTCTACACTATGACAGAATGTATTCATAGGTTGGTCCCACAATTCGAATTGCTCCATCCAATCAGTACCGAACAGGTTTTCGGATGTCCTACGTACGTATACTTTCACTTTTTTAGTTACACAATTTAAGGTCACCAGGAGTGTGAGCTCTGCCTCAAATTCCAATTATAGCCTGTACCACCTCGAGATGATTTGTTCGTCTTCCGCATGGCTTGTTTCCTTAGCCTTTCCCATGTTTTAAGGTTAATGATGGACAGGTCTGATCCGGAATCCAATTGTAAATGAACAGTTATATTTGCGATGTTAACTGTGACATATTTGAGCCGCAGCGATATCACGGGCTTGTAGGGGATCCGGGTCTTGTGACTGGGTGGTACTTATTAGAAGTAATTTGAGTTTTCTTACTTCCAGCTTTACTTTTTCGGAGTGAGTATTTTTCCGGTCTGTAGGTCGTCCTTCTAATGAATGTTGCGCCTGACTCCTGTATGTGTCTCGAGTTGTTCCTACGCAGACTAGCCGTTGACAATACTCGGCCAACTTCTGGAAGGTGAGGCCCTGTTTGCTCTCAAGTCTAGAGAGAACACGTCGTCTAATCTCAGCGTTTTGGGATGAGACTAGAACCTGCGCAAAAATTAAACGCTTGAAGTCATCTGCTGATAAGTCAGATAGACGGAAATCCTCGTAGTGTTTATTTACCACAGACGCGAAGGTTAGGTAAGCCTTTTTTCAGGTGCAAGCACTCCAATCTTCTATGAAATAGCGTAGAATTTGGACTGAACAGCGCGGATAAAAGTTTGACCGCTTCAGAAAATTCCAATTCACTCGTCTTCCTCCACAAATTAGCTATGTCCTGTGGTCCCTAATTTCCTCAAAAGTAGGCGAACTTTCTTAGCGTTGCTCCACTCTTGACAATCCACGGTGAATAAGTCCCCATATCTCCGATAGAAAGTGTCAAACGCCCCCTCCAACTTCGGTTGGAAGTTGAAGGTTTTTATAGCGTTCTATATTGTACTTTTGGAAAAAAGCAAAACTCTCGTCCCTGTGTTCCGTTCTATCGAATATTTTTAACAATAGCTATTCTGTTGTTGAAGTAGCATTCTCTCCTCCAACGCTTGTTGCCTCTCTTGAAATTGTAACTAGAGCTATTTATCACGTTCCTTTAAATTTTCCTCAGCCTTCTGCTGCTGGTCCATCTGGGCCTTGGTTAGCTGTATTAATATTGTTTTCACCTCCTCCATCTTGTAATGGCTTTTCCAAACGCAGGAAAAATAATTTATTTCCGTTTTTGACTGGAAAAGAGAGATAAAATAATAAAGAAAAGAAAATGTCCTTTTCTTGAGTGTGTGCGTACGAAGTGGGAGCAATTATCGCTTACTTCATGGTAAAAACCTTAGAGATAACCCAAGATGAGGGTGGACAAAAACATTTTACTTGTAAAATAAAAACAAAAACAGATTACTGTGATACACTACAGTCGCAAATGAATAAAAATAATGGTGGAATTGTTTGGAAGTTAACCAAAATGCCTAGTTTTTAAGTGTATTGGGGGGGGTTGTCCCCACACGGAACAAAAAACAATTTTCACATTATGACCGATGGTTAAAAATAGAATATTTCAGAAAATTCCACTCGATTAAAAAATTATTTCTTTTAGTCCAAGTAAAACAAAAAGAGGGAAAAACGTTTCTCTCCCGTTAAAATATTGCGTAAAGTTAGCAAAAAACAATGGGAAAAACACTTTTCACTTCATTTGAAAAATATCCAAATTTTCATAACAATAAACCGTAGACAAGTTACAATTAAAAATTGTTCTCGCGATGAAATTTAGTCAATATTTGTCTCTTTTTTTCCTTCTTTCAATAAGCAACCAAATTGATTTTTACGGCCTTAACAAAAATGCGTGTCGTACAGTTCTTTTCAATTTAAATATAGATACAAAAAGGTTAATTTACAATTGAGTCGATAACTTTGCCATGTGTTTGTTTTCTTAGCCGAATTCTTAGCTTGTAAATCCGAAGTTCTTTTGAAGTCAAATTCATTTCATTCTTTTTTGTGGAGTTAACCCGTGTGAAAGTCGAATTCAACGTCACCCGTAGTTATGGGGTTAAATGGTAATAAGAACAAAGGAACACAGGATTTTTAGAAACGAACATGTATTCAAATATATTACAGGCAAAAAGCAGGTTGAGTAATACCATTCCTCAACTATAGGGCGCTTGCACACGACCTCTTTGGCCGCGTGCAAATTTCTGACTGCCAGGTCCCGGTACTCTTACCGGAAGTTACGTGACCAGATAGTCCATTAATCCCATGGAGGGGCGTCTCCAACACACACACATACATACACACACATCTATATATATATATATGTGTGTGTGTGTGTGTGTGTGTGTGTGTGTGTGTGTGTGTGTGTGAGTGTGTGTGTGTGTGAGTATATGTGTATACTACTATATAAAAGGAACATTTTGTGTGTCTGTATGTATGAGTTCATTCTATATGGACTCAGACACGGCTGGGTCTATTTTTATGAAATTTCACGCAAAGGTACATTAATGCGTGGCAGTGTTTTAGATAGTTTTTTATCAGAATGGCTTCGATAAGTATCAATAATCGATAAACGAAATAATCCGATGAATGAAGGAACAGGACATTTTGACTAAACCGGCTACTATCGCAAGTGCATTTGAGAAATTTTATTACCACACAAGCCGAAAGTTCTGATATATATCAAAAGTAAGTTCTTTGATATGACAGGGTCACGTTGCAAATGAATGTTTCTATTTTAACCATAACTGCACCATGATACTTGATTTCTATCATTTTACACTTAAATTCAAGCTATTATCGCCGCACAAATAGAAAGGCCAGGCATATGAATCAACAGTAAGTTGTTTGATATGATAGGGGCGCATTTAAAATCGGTGTTTCTGTTTAGAGCCCAATTGAAACATGATATTTTACTTTTGTTTTTAAAATTTTAATAAAAGCAATTATATAAAATAATTTTATAAAAGCAACAGTAGGTTCTCTACAGTGCAATGTAGTTTAAAATAGAGTGAGGACTAAGTCACTGGAGGGAGGCATGTTAAGCTTCAACACGGTGCACCGCTATGAGTCCTCAACTAGTGCAGCTGATCAATCTATTTGATGTAGAAATGGTCGATTTCACCGATTTTAATGACAATAAAAATACGAGAATGTGAAACATTAGTTGATCAGCATTCAAGCCTGGGCAACGTCGGTTTTCGCTGCATGTATATATATATGTGTATATATATATATATATATATATATATATATATATATATATATATATATATTCCATGGATATTATTGATGAGGTGATTTTTCCT
The DNA here is from genome assembly GCF_053919585.1 of Euprymna scolopes. Lineage (NCBI taxonomy): Eukaryota > Metazoa > Mollusca > Cephalopoda > Sepiida > Sepiolidae > Euprymna > Euprymna scolopes. The sequence continues at coordinate 39,404,731 of NC_136495.1, read as the reverse complement.
GGCAGAGTTGTCACTGAAACACGTTTGCATATGTGTAGCCATTAGTTATCCATCCAACATATTTATATATATATATAAAGACAGACAGACAGACAGACAGAGAGAGAGAGAGAAACAGACGGATAGGCAGACACTCATTCCTTATCCTTTAACCTAATCCAGTCAAAGCAGCTGCAAATTACACATTATCCGGAAGCGGAGAGCGGAGTAATAATGAAACTTAAGTAACCTTGAAAGTTTATGTTTTTCATTCCTGTCTCTGCTTGTGTCCTGTTTGTTTCTTATCACGTTTTTATTGTTCACATTATTGTTGTTAAGCATAGAGCGGTGTATTTGGAAAATATTTAGTGGGATAATGCGTAGCAGAGCAAAAATGAATTTTAAAAAATCCAAAACCTAGCTCCATCTCAAATTCATTAAAACACATTAGCATAATTTCAAATGAGAGAACTGATCGATACATATATATATATATATATATATATATATATATATAACCTTAATTCTACCCAAATCTTAGGTACCCATCCAAGACTACTGTTATAATAAAGACACATTTTTAATACAATTCGGCAGTGCATGTTTTAACTATTAATTTTTATTTGCGTTGTAATTTAACCGTGACAGAGTGATTGAGTAACCAACAAGCAACTATCTCATAGAGTTTCGAAGATGGATCTACAAATCTATTTTAATGAAGAAGACCTTGTTAATAAGAATCCGTTTCGGTTGCCTGTCAAACAGAATCACATCGCCATTAGCGATTGTAATTGAAACGTAATATGTATTCGCTGTTAAGGACACAATCTGTTTCTGGCATTCAGGTATTGATTTCTACTGTCATTTCAGTTTTGTTTAAATGGAAATAAATATTTGATTGATTAAAATTCCATCTGAATTTGGCATTATTCCATTTAAAGATTGCAAAATCATATTCTATTCCCTCAAGAACAGCAGCGAATACAACCAAAGTATTTGAATAATTCGTTCGAGTTAAATTGTTTCTGTAGCTTTGTTTGCGATAAAAGCTATTTGAAGTATATACGTTTATAAATGTATAAAGTAAACATCTAGTTTATCTCTTTTTGTTATTTGCTCATCAATTTGTTCAAGCTGGTGATGAAGCATCCTCACGGATGCCTAACAACCACCCGCTAACTTACATATTCCAACCGAGATATATTTTTTAAATATACATTAAATATACATAAAATATACATTAAATACACATAAAATATACATTAAATATACATAAGATATACAAAAACTGTACATAAAATATACATAAAATATACAGTAAATATACATAAAGTATACATAAGATATACAAAAAATATACATAAAATATACATAAAATATACATTAGATATACATAAAATATACATAAAATATACATAAAGTGTGTCCTAAAATTTTCTTCAGTGTTGAAAAATCACCCTCTCTATATTATTGCGCTTGTTCCTTGGTTGGTTTGTACGTTACGCTTTGAAAAATCTAAAACTGTTTATACAAAGGCCAAGTTCTCGAAATTTGACTTTTAAAGAGCCAATCTGGCAACGCTCGATACTAATATGAGAGTTACCTGACTTTGATGAAATCCTGTTTTCAAATATCATTATAATAATATATGATCAGCATTGTAATACTGTGAGAAACGAAACTCGACGTGCAGTTGTTCTTAATGGCACAAATATGTCAGCGAAACGTTTCATAAAAAGGGAACATTCGAAAGAATCAGAGAAAAAAGAGAACATTCTCTGCCTAGTGTTTGACTGAAAGAATAAATTTAGAATTGTCTCTTGTAGTGTGCTTTTATTATTTGTATTGGACTATGTAGCACAACATTACTTTCTATTTATTAGTAATTATAAATTTATATAATTTTGTTTTCAATTCTTTTTTTTTAAATACAATGGACACTATTTTGATAGAAATTTTAATAAACTCATATGTGCTGCGTGTTATTGGTTTTACTGTTTCAAAACTAATTGTTTATGCTATCCAGAAAAATATCAGATTTATCAAATCATATTTGTTGATTAAATATATTTCTCATTTGCATGTAAGATTCCACATGCCTTGCTAGTTTGTATCTAATTATCCGTAATTAAAAATAATCGCCTTAAATAGCCTATTTCATATTTCCAGCTACTACTTTTAGTGTATGATTTTAGTCGCGTGAAAGCGACTCTATAAGTCACCCCGTTGGTTCGTCGGTCGGTCGGCCTGTCGGTCGGTCTGTCCGTAACACTTTTGTGCTTGGCCTTTTTGGTTAATATCAAAGGTATGTTGTTACTAGATGCTGTTCTTAGCTTTTTTTATTGTTGGCCAAGATCAAAGTCAAGTGTAATATCTGTTCCGGCTGATACTGCAAACAAAGACCATATGTGGGGGCAACCCTACATATAAGACCTTGTTCAATGTAGGAGAAACCCTTCATACCAATTGTCACTATCCAGCTCCCCTACTCCCCGGGGAGTTGGTCCCCATTTCCCCTTCACTCCTCACATTACAAATCGGTCTTGTGCCTAATTTGCTCGGTGGGGGAGCAAATAAATACCCATTTCTTGGCCTTTTGGCCAAGATCAAAGTGTAGTATCTGTCTTACTACATGCTGTACTTATTGTGATATTTTTTGTATTAATTTAATGTAAAATGGCCACCCGCTTTACAACCAGTCAGTCTCAAAGTCATTCAAGCCATTTTCCAAGAGCATTCAAGTTGTTTTTTTATAGATTCCAGTTATTTTTTAAGCATTCAAGTCATTCTTAAGGTCATAAAATTCATCCTTAATTCCATTAAAGTCATTCCAAGTCATTTACTTAATTTATTTAAGTTATTTCAGCCCATTTTTCGGTCATTTTTGTTTATCTTTAAGAATTTCATGTCAATCCTATATTCACGCAGTCATTCATTACACGAGAGCACGCGACTAATGGCTATCGGCCTTGTTTATTCATGTTATCATTCTATACAGCAACTATCACTGTTGCTTCCGTTACTATCTCTCTCTGTCTCTGTCTCTGTCTCTGTCTCTCTCTCGTCCACTGTTTCTGCCTTGTATGAGTTTGTTAATCGTCAAATGTAAGAAAGTGTTAATACGAACATTGAAATAGTCTATCATAAACAAAATGGAATGAATATAATATGATTTATTCCATAAGAGGAAAAGAAGGAAAACAATGAGAGACTAAGAAAGAAGTAGAGTAAGCGCGCGAACAGAAAAATGCTAAATAAGAACTTCATAATTGATCCCCCGGAAAAAGGAGGATGGACCTGTAAATTCACCCTTGTCCGTTCGTCTGTCTGCACTTATCTCAATAACTACGCCTTGGAATTTTTTGAAATTTTGCGCAAACATTAAACATGATTTGAGTAACAACATAACAGAACGGATTTTCCGGGAAACTTTGGTTTCCCCCTTCCCCAGAGACGCCTTTCGGGTTAAAATGGCTAAAATTGACACTTTTATGCTCATTAAAAAAAATTGATGCCTTGGATTTTTATAAAACTTTCTGAAAAGTTGTAACTAACTGATTTCTAGATAATTTTGTTTGTCTATACGTCGTGATAACTCTTGTGTGTACACTAGGAGCTCTTTTAGGACTAATAAAAACACTCCATTTTTTGGGACTATTTTACTATATTTTTCCCAAATTTTCTGTATATGTCTATTTAGCAGTTTTGCATGGTGCTGAACTCAAATTTAAATATGTTAAGGCCTTGGAGAGTTTAGGGGCTAAATTGGAGGGGGGCAAATTATGGACTACATCATTCCGATTTTGCATGGTGCAGAACTCAAATTTACATATGTTAAAACCTAAAACTGCACCATTTGTTCATTTTCACCAGGATTTGAAGTCCCGGAGAACTTTTGGTGGCTAAATGGGGAGGGGGTAATGCTGAACTTAGTCATTTTTTATGCCTCGTTCACTGTACACTCACGGGGGCCATGCATGCTTCGCTTGTTATATCCATGTTTAACTTCTAAAAAAAACTCACATTTTTCTTAATTTTATAAAATTTTAACCGAGCTACATGGCTAATCCAAGAATCCATGTCCATATAATATTTTTCGTACTTTATCCGTCTGTCTGTTTGTCCTTTCCATTTTTTAGAAACAACTGGACCGATCTGGGTGACATTTTGTATTGGCTGTTTTTATAGTAAGATGTAGCGAACTAAGTATTATGGTATCTGTTTGATGCACAGATATCGATTAATAGGGATTATTAGGGATTAGTATTTAAGTTCCACAGTTTGTTTGGAGACTACTGGTCCGATGTGAATAAAATTTAGTATGGACTTTTGTTCTGATAAGTTAAAGTGAACTAAGTATTATAAGATCCGTTTCATATACGGTTAAATATATATAGCGAGTATTATGTATTAGTAACCAGAATACCGAATTTACACTAGAGACTTCGTCTGAAACTACTTGTCAATCCGACTTAAATTGTGTATGGATCTTTATTGTGTTAAGGTCAAGCGCACTCTATAATAGGGTATCCGTTAGATTCACATTATGTATTAATAGAGATTAGTATTTCATACAAAATGAAATAAAATTTAATAGTAATTAGCAACCGATTTTCTATAAACCATCATTTAAGTCAATGGTTCTAACTTTTGCTTTTTTTTAAACGTTGTAAAAATCTAGTTTTATTTATAACTAGATTTTTGTGCATTGTGTTGTTATGTATTCATTTTGGTTTCATGTGGTTAAAACGAAATATTTTAATAGTAGTAGTAGTAGTAGTAGTAGTAGTAGTAGTAGTAGTAGTATCACTTTGGGGTAATTGCACCAACTAGCTAAAATGCTCTTTTGGCAACCACGCATATAAAGAGCACTTTTTTTTAGTTGGTGCAATTACCCTCTAATTTGGCGCAATTACCCCAAAGCACGGTAATAATGCACATAATTTATTCATGAACATTTAGCAATTTTTATAAGTTTAACATTTGTGTTGTGCTAATTCGATTCTCTTTTTATTCAACAAAAGTCGTTTGCTTCCCGATTTCGCTAGTCGAAACCGCGATTGCATGCAAGTAGTGAAGTTAAAGAACACAAAACCAAAACGTTTAAGACACCATTTTATTACAGCCAGCGATAAGAAATCCCTTCCTTAATATATTATTAATATTTATCGCTTATTGAATCGTATCAATCTGCCACTTATGGCTGTTCGCGAATTGTCGACGTCAGCGTCGTCTCCTCGTTTACTCACGGACTTGTAAAAGCTTTTTAATAACAACGCAGCCGTCAAATCGCACCTGCTGGTCGTGTCTGTTGACGCGTTTACTGCAACCGGGCGCTAGTCAAACATTTTCATATGATAGACAATAGCTAAATCTATTGCTGCGCCGACACAACAATAAAAGCAATATTTTCGACAATGATACAAGATAACGATAGGAGAAAAGTCTAGCAAATTTCCACAAAATGAATTATGTCCACAGCATAATCTAACATCACTTTATGGACGTAAGTTTATAAATATGGCTTATATAGGATGAGTTCGAAAAAGAATAATCGCCTTGTATTATTTGGCTTATTCGGACTACTGTTGTCATCTTCAGTGTTATTCTCATAACGTTTCTGCCGATGTAATCTTCGACATTGTTCACGAGTACTTGTCGAACTCTGAAATTCTGTACGGAGTCATTGATTTAATCCATGAGATTAGCATGATATCGTTCTGTCAGTCAGGACTGGGTATAAATATAAGCATTTTGTAATTGCATTATTCTCTAACGCATGTTGGATTGAACCGTCAACATCCAGAAGACTGTCACTTATAAGTGATTATCACTTAGAATTTGCAGTGTTGGTGACAGCTAGAATACAAGTGAGAATTACTTAAGATATTTAGCCGGCCGCGGATGACGGAACGAGATAATACCACGCGACGCCGTGGAGTAAATGAAGCGTTCAAAATTCGGTACAGATTCCCGAGTTCGTCATAAAAATTTCTGAGTTCGGGAAAATACACTTTCAGAAGGTTGGAGGTTACATCGGCCGAAACGTTGAAGAAATAACAATCAAGATGAGAACAGTAATCCGAACATACTACTAAAATTCTATCGATCTTATTACCATATTACCTTAAACCTGTACATCCTGCATGACGTCATTATCGACTTGTTTAGACATATTTTTGGAAATGTTAAACTTTCTTCTCGTCTAAAAGTAAAAAAAAAATAATGAATATTCCATAATTATAATTATTATAAGTACTGTTGATTTGCCAATGTTTATAAGTTTAACCTTTGTGTTGTGTTAATTCGATTCAAATTCTGATGATGTAAACGAATCAACACAAAATAGAAGAAAGGCGAGAATATAAAAAGGCAGTCGAGAATGCATATGTGAATTTATTAGATCTCAAAAGAACAAACCGATGCTGCTCCAAAAAATGTTTACAATTTTAATTCGGAATACGCGTCACCTGATAATGTCTAATTAAATAATGTATTTAAAAACGCTCTCATTTGTAATGTTATTTATTGTATGATGCTGGGGTAAAACACAGATAGTTTCATGTATATCTAACGTTAAAGAAAAATATTTCAGAACGTATTATATGCATATTATGTTGATAATTTTTTCAAATGTTCGTAAATTGAGTGAGATTCACGAGGTGCCTGTAATGCCTGTGACTAATGGTAGTTGGTAGTAAAACCAATGTAGCTAAAAGCTTTATTATTAAACTTAATATTCCGTATATCGCTTTTATTCACAAAAGAGACGGTTATTGCTTCTCTCTACTTTATCTTTATTTCTCTAAAAGTGCTCAATTGAACTCAAATCTTGGTCCCTCGTCATTAGTCATTCAAAGCAAGAACTCGTGTTCCCACCACCAAAAAGAAGATATTTTCTTTCGCTTTCATTTTCTTAGTATACAGGGGAAACTTTCACGTCATCATTATCAAAAATATAGATTCCTATTTAGTATCGTCGTCAGAAATATTCGAACTATGCTCCGAGACACATTTGATTTTATTAACCTTTGCGTTGATAACTGTGATTACTTTTTTTGTAGAAAAATGCATTCACTAAAAGATAGGTGGGAATAACCGTGCACAGTTGATTACGTCTGAAAATGGTCACTATCGAACAAATAATGGAGAAGCATATCATTTATTTTAGTCTACAAGAACCACCTCAAGAAGCTAGAATCATGTGTAATACTAAAACACTGCGGATCTTGTATGTTATATAGTTTCTATCTGCGCGCAATGAATGATCTCATAAAGACACATGTTATGAATGATTGCATCATAAACTAAAGCGTCACCCATTAAAACACAGATGCGGTTAAACGTACACGGTGGGTGGCATCACAGAACAGTGAAGTCGTCATTTATGACGTCACTCATTTAAATAGAGATGTAGAATACAAGTTTATCTAGAAGCCGGCTGACTTGAGTCGTTAATCCCTATTTAGTTGCGTCTCTACTGAGAGTTAGAGACGAAACAACCAGTAATACATCTAACTATGGTGGCAAGTTTACAGTGAATATCAAATTCACAAGCAGTCCCTAGCTGCATGTATATCATCGTCATAGAAAAAGTACGTTCAACGCCAAGACATTCCGGGATCGTTAACCGGCTGGTAATAGCCAGACCGACGTCGTTAAACTTCAATAATCTAATAATAACGGGTGTGTCAAAGCATTTATTCTGTACGACGGTTACGTCATATGTTATAGGCAAGATCAGTGTCTAATGCAAGGAAGTTTCAGCCTTTCAAATAGGGAACCTCTATGATTACGAATAAAAATCGATATTCACTTGAAACAAGTTGAACCAGCATGTTCCGAAAAAATGGAGGTTTCTAAGGAATATCAAATTCACCAATGTGCCCCATTCGTGTGTATGTCTCGGTTAGGCAACATGTCGCTGTTAGGTTTTTGTAATTATTGTATAAAGATGTCAACATACTCGTACATTCAACGTCTAGTGCTCAAATTATCACCCATTCTCGCTCTACCTAATCTCAACGATGCTTAACATCAGTAATCTAACGAAAACTAATGTATCAACGTGATAGTGCTGTATATATGTGATTATTCAGTATATTTTGGTTGAGACAAATAAAAAAAATTCAATCGAGCAGGAGTTTTATTTCACTGATAAAGGGCAGATAAGTTAAAGTGTTAGACTATAACAAACTTAGGGAATAGAACAGGTACCACCATTCTGATTGAGACTGAATCCGTAAATAGTTATGAATAAAAGATGAATCTACATTGCAGCACTGTAAGAAGTACCATTTGCTATAAAAAAACATATATTAATGTTAATTTATATACGCAAGCCTGATAGATATTATTAGGGTAAATCTGAAACTAATGGCAAATAAAGGGTGATTCCATCGAATATATGAATTAGAAAGTCGACCAGCACACATACGATTATCACCCCCCTAAATATGAACACTATTTGGTTTTTCATTTCAAAGTTTATTATTGTAATTCTTTTCAATATTTTTCTGGTTGTGTAGACAGCAACCCTGGGAAATTCTTGCGACATCAATATGGATTAACCTGAGCGATATACAACGGAGTAGATATAAAAATAAGTGAGGCTTACTTTGTCACAAAATCAATTCTTCTTACGCAGAGGCAAGCAGGAAATATTTTGTCAGCAACAATATATCTTATAGAAGGACAATCTAACATGTGGTTGCAAAACTTCGAAACACAGACACTGTGGCAGATACCTAAAAAATACTAGAGTGGCTAACATGATTCAGCCATAATTCCTGACAATATTCAGATTTTATGGTAACGCGTTGGGGAATCTCTCAAAATATCAACATGTCGTATCATAAGAACTGGGATGTCGGGAACATTGCTTTTGAAAGTCCTCCATGATAGCCTTAATACCTTTTCCTTACGAAATTTAGATCTTTCAGAAGTTATCTGATCACAATGACAATGACAGTGGCTGGCTGGATTTGATTTTCTATTCAAGACGAGGTTATTTAGACGAACCTATCAACAGTCAGGATATGTGAATGCCTAGGAGAAAGCTTGGATATATAGGAGGCATCTTAGATACCTACTAGAGAGAGGTTGAATACTTACTGGAGAATACTTGAATGTCTATTAGACACAGTCATTGAGTATTTAAGAGATTTGTTAAGACAACCTGGCATGATTATACTTTCCCTTAGAAATACACCTTGACTAAATATTCCAAGCAACATAGTATCGGGGACACAGATAAGATCTCCCGGGTATTGCTCACCAACATTGCGTTTGGCGAAGAATAGTTTTCTTTCACCAAATGATGGTGCATAAAATCATAGCAGGAAGCATGATACTCCATCAGACTAGATGCTTTTTTGTCTTGAAATCAAGTAAGACCAAGATACCACCAGAAATATAAACTAATATTTAAGTAATTTAAGAGTAAAATTATGTTTTTTAACTTCTTTATTAACTCAGTGTTCGGAATGTTAAAAAGCAACTTTAATAGCATATTTAAATATCGATGCAGAGATCATTTGTTATACTAGGGAAAGGGGCAGGGCTCTAGATTTATGAGATCTTCGACTAAAGGAAAATGAAATAAAAATATACCTTCAAAGCTCAGACACAACTTATAAGCATATTTGTTGTCTTTTTAGACAAGAGAAAGTAACCGCATGGTGTGCTATCAGAGGAAATAGCACCATCAGAGAAAATGATTCTACCAGAAGCAAATGGTATTATCAGACCATACTTGTTTTAGTTGTGAAAACGTACGCGTAAGAGAAAGATATCTGTTGCAAACACCAGAAAATCGCAGTTTTAGTCAAGTTATAAATTTAAATGGATTAAAAATTTTGGAGGCAACTATCTCCTTCGAGATAAGATATTTAAAGACAGAATAGTTTATCACAAGCCGTCACTTCATTAAATAAGGTCTCACTATCGGTTGTACTTCATAATGTGCTTATGTTATTAGCTTCATTACGACTATAGAAAAGTTGGAGTAAATATTGAAAATTCCAAAAATGTATAATATAACCTTCAATTATGTGTGCATATACCTGAAATAATATATAGACAGTAAATTATGAATATATATGGTATTTAAGCTACACAGAATCTTCCACGTTTTATTCCCGTAAGATATTGCCAGGAGATAAAACGCGGAATATTCTGTGTAAATGCATTATTATCCATTACAGAACTTACAACCTAACGGTATGCACGTTTGAGTTTCTCTTTCTCTCTCTCTATCTCTCTTTCACACACTCACTCTCTCTTTCTCTCTCTCTTTTATATATATATATATATATATATATATTCTGAGATGCATAATTCATTACAACAAAATGTATTAATTAAAAAAAGCGTACAGATAATTATACAATTTAATAATTATCTGGACGTTGTCAAATAATACATCTAATTGTAATCAGTTATATATAAGTAATCTCAGAATTTCCATTTATATTATTGATATATCTCATGTACTGAGCTTTCTTTATCCATCTGGATTCGTCTTGTAAATATTGATGGTTATATTTACTTGGACTTTACATTTACAGTATTCTTACGGCGCTTCAGTATATATATATATATATATATATATATATATATATATATATATATATTCGGGTTTCGAATCCTGAGTTCGGATGTGTCTAACTGATGAGCCCAAATGAGGGCGAAACTCGAGTCTTGGACTTCCGGTTCTTTGACTGTCATGGATCTTGTGGGCTGCGACGTGTTTGGCTGTGGAATTTATTATATATATATATATAGTCTGTTTATTGGTTACATATGTACCTACATGTTTCAGTGGATTCTCAATTCAGGAAAAACACTTCATTAGAAGAATCAATATAATCAAAACAGACTAGATACCAGCTCTGTCTGTGATTGAGCACTCTTTAATAAACACGCATATTCCATTAGATTTATATTTATGAAACCAATTGATACAACCGGTATATATATATATATATATATATATAAAGATTTTTATGGGTAACTAAATTTTATAACACTTTTAAAGAAAACCGTACGTAGTTCCATAATTAATTACTAAGTACTTTTTTGTAGTTTAAACATAAACCATTAAAAAGAAACTTTCAAAAACACCAAAATATACTTTAGAAGTGTATTTTGTTTTTTCTGAGAGTTTCTTTTTAATGGTTTATGTTTAAACTACAAAAAAAAAACCTCATTAATAAATTATGGCACTACGTTCCATATTGTTTAAAAGTGATATATATATATATATATATATATATATATATATATATATATATATATATATATATATATATATATATATATACTAGTGTTTCCCGGATGTTCGAAGGTGTATGTTAAGCAAAAAAAAAAAAAAAAAAAGCGGTCACTTTTTTAAAATTTGACACCTAGTGTGACCCTTTCACATTTATTGTTTGGGGCTCAAATGAGTTATTAAGTTTAGATCTATGCCCAAGGAATTCATAAAAACATTTTAATTGTTTATACCCAAAATTGGCGGAGGAGTTTGGTAGATTTAGTAAAGGTCAACTTGTTGAAATTTGACCTATTAGCAGCCAAATTTCTGGCCGAAAAAGGATTACAAAGATTTTTCCTAAATATCAGTACCCTGTATATTAAATTTCGAATCTGTAGACTTAAAATTGTCAGAGTTATTGCGTAGGGAAATGTACACAGATACACACACAGACACGTTCACTTTTATAGATATACTAGCTTTTCAGCCCGGCGTTTCTCGGGTGTTTGGATGTGTATGTTGAGCAAAAAAAAAGTGGTAGTAGAAACGCAGGCTCGAACTCGTACCCCGAAGGAGAAGAGCGGACAAAACCCTGACGTCTTTGCTATTACGACAACCGCCAAACCGGCAGTGACTTATATTTAAATTAAGGCTAAAGAATCGAAAGGAGAGGATGACTTTCAAAAATATCGGAAAAAAAAAAATACCCCTCAGTAAAAAACCGCCCAGTTGAAGGTGAAGATATTAATATTGTAAGCCAATTTCTCGATATTTGTCGTCTGAAAAGTCGAATTCAAAACGATACTGATCTTGTGAAAATCCGTCGACGCAGTCGAAAGTTAAGGCAGACATGAAAATATGCCTACATATATACATACACACATTTATATATTGGTACCTAAAAATTTTCGACCAAACCGGTTAAAAAGCTTGACCTACCTCTGAATACCTTTTATGTAAAATTTAAAATGTTTAGACCAGAAATTGTCTGAGTAATTTGGTAGAGACCGCAGAGGTCAAATTTCTTTTAAATTTGACCGCTAGTATAACCCCTTAACATTAATTTTTGGGGGCTCAATTGAAGTTATTAAGTTAGATCCATGTCCAAGGAACTCATATCTTAAATTTCTAGTGTTTAAACCAAAAATTGTTCGAGGAGTTTGGTAGAGTTCTCCAATGTCAAATCGTTAAACTTTGACCTCTTAACAGCCAAATTTCTTGCCGAAAAAGAATTACAAAGATTTTCCCAAATTTCAGTACCCTTTATAGCAAATTTCGCATCTGTAGACTTAACATTGGCAGAGTTATTGTGGTGAAAAATGTACACAGACACACAGACAGATACGTTCACTATTATATATATATATACTAGCATTTCAGCCCGGCGTTGCCCGGGTGTTTGGATGTGCATGTTGAGCCCCCCACCCCACCCCAAAAAAAGCGGTAGTAGGAAGGCAGGCTCGAACCCGTACCGCAAAGGAGGAAAAGAACGGGATAAAACCTAACGTTTATGCTGTTACGACCACCGCCAAACTGGAAGCGACATTTTTTAACATTAAGGCTAGACAATCTAAAGGATAGGATGATTTTTAAAAATATCGGCGACGAAAGTGACCCCCCCCCTGTAGAAAAGTGCCAAGTTGAAGGGGAAGATATTAATGTTTTTAGCCAATTTTTCGATATTTTTCGTATGAAAGGTCGAACTTTAAACGATACTGATCTTGGTAAAATCCGTCGCCTCTATGTAAAGTTTAAGGCAGACATGCAAACATACATACATACATACATTTATATATTGGTAACTAAAACTTTTCGACCCAAACTGATGAAAAAGCTTGAGCTATCTCTGAATACCCTTTATGTAAAAATTAAAATATTTAAACCAGAAATTGTCTGAGTAATTTGGTAGAGACCGCAGAGGTCATTTTTTTTAACTTTGATCCCTATTATGACCCCTAAAAATTTATTGTTTTGGGGTCAAATCAAGTTATTAAGTTAGATCCATGTCCAAGCCACCTATATCTAAAATTTTAAGTGCGTAAACCCAAAATTGTCGGAGCAGTTTTGTAGAGTTCTCAAATATCAAGTCGTTGAACTTTGACCCCTTAATCGACAAATTTCTGGCCGAAAACCAATCACATCGATTTTCCCAAATCCCAGTGCCCTGTATATCAAATTTCGCGTCTGTAGACTAAAAATTGACCAAGTTATTGCATAGGGAAATGTACACAGACACACAGACACAGACACGTTCACTTATATATATATATATATATATATATATATATATATATAGAGAGAGAGAGAGAGAGAGAGAGAGAGAGATTGAGACTAGCATTTCAGCCCACCGCGAAGGAGGAAAAGAAGGGGGGAATCCTGACGTCTCTGCTGTTACGACCACCGCCAAACCAGAATGACTTAGGTTTAAATTAAGGCTAGACAATCGAAAGGAGAGGATGACTTTCAAGAATATCGGCGAAAAAAGCGACCGCCCCTTTAGAAAACTGCCCAGTTTAAGGTAAAGATATTTATGTTTTTATCCTATTTCTCGATATTTCTCCTCTCAAAGGTCGTATTGCTAGCATTTAATCCCGGCGTTGCCCGGGTGTTTGTATGTGTCGGTTGAGCAAAAAAAAAAAAGTGGTAGTAGGAAGGCAAGCTCGAACCCGTACCGCGAAGGAGGAAAAGAACGGCGGAAAAAAATCTGACGTCCATGCGGTGACGACCACCGCCAAACCGGAAGCGGATTATGTTCACATTTAAGCTAGACAATCATAAGGAGAGGATAACTTTAAAAAATATCGGCGAAAAAAGCGACCCCCCCTCTGTAGAAAAGTGGCCAGTTGAAGGTGAAGATATTAATGTTTTTAGCCAATCTTTCAATATGTGTCGTATGAAAGGTCGAACTTTAAAACGATACTAGTCTTCGTAAAATCCGTCGCCTCTGTCAAAACTTTTAGGCAGATATGTAAATATACATACACACATTTATATATTGGTACCTAAATATTCTCGACCCAAACCGATTAAAAAGCTTGTCCTATATCTGAATACCCTTTATGTAAAATTTAAAATGTTTAGACCAGAAATTGTCTGAGTAATTTGGTAAAGACCGCAGCGGTCAAATTTTTTAAAACTTTGACCCATATTATGACCCCTTAGCATTTATTTTTTGGGGCTCAAATCAAGTTATTAAGTTAGATCCATGTCCAAGGAACCTATATCTAAAATTTCAAGTGTTTCAAGACCAAAAATTGTCGGAGGACTTTGGTAGAGTTCTTAAAAGTCAAATCGTTAAACTTTGACCCCTTAACAGCCATATTTCTGGCCGAAAACGGATCACATCGATTTTCCCAAGTCTCAGTACCCTGTATATCAAATTTTGCGGCTCTAAACTTAAAATTGACCAAGTTATTGCGTAGGGAAATGCACACACACACCCACACACACGTTCGCTTTTATAGATATATAGGCTAGCAGTTCCGCCCGGCGTTGTACTGTTCATAAGGTTATGTGCATATGTATATATTAAAAAGTGTGAATATGTAAAGTAATTCCTTTCTGTATAATAGTCTTTCTTAACTACCATAAAGAAAAGGCAGTCAGACATTTTCACTTTTATAGATATATAGAAAGATAGATTGGATGCAATATATAGTAATGATTTAAAAAGTATAAAAAAAGACTCATGCGCCACCACTGAGAACTGAAACCAAAACGTTCAGCTCGCGATTTATTTTGCCTCTGCCGTCAATAACTGGGCTGTGAAAAGATGTTTACTGTAAGGCTTAAAATTAAAGAATGAATCAATAGCTACTACGTTATGCATTCGTAATGCAAGCGTTCGACCTTCACCTGGTAAATTTAATTTTTTTAATTTTCACAAGTTTGCACCGATTTTTCCGGGTTAAAACCCAAATATAAAGTGTTGCATGTAATCAAATACCTTATATATGAAGTTTCATGTCTGTAGACCAAAAACTGTCGGAGGAGTTTGGTAGGCAAAATTTGTTAAACAAAAATATATACGTATACATAAATATATATGAAAACAATTTTGTGTTTACTTTCTACGCAAATATTATGCAAATATAAATCATGTAGAACATCTGCTTTAATATGATTACACGTAATAGTTAACTTAAGATGATCACCCTATGAGAAAACCGAAGAAACAAATAGGGAATTAATTAAAATGAATGTTTAAAGAATATGCAAATTAGCTAGATCTTTTGCTAGTGAATGAAATTCCACGACTCATATATAAGAAAATTGTATTTTCTTTTTAAATAAATTGATAGATATATATAGATAGAAAGATGTATGTATGTGCGTGTGTGTGTGATAACATTTTAGATTCTAATAACTAATGACTAAGTGTTAATTCAGAGATTCGCCTGCTCAATTTCAAAAGATAAATCTAATGCAAATCTTGACAGTCGTTTCGTGCAGAAACCAACAACTAGAAATAAAACCATATGGTCACTGTATTAACTCAAAAATTAGATTTACTCAGTCCAGACGAATGCCTCTCCTCACCGATCGAGAAAATAAACAGTTAAGTGAAGCGCTAGTACAGACAGCACACCCCGTATAAAATGGCGTGGCGAAAAAAATTTGGGTTGCACTAAAGTTGTCATTTTCCTATAAACCATGTGAACAGTGGAACTCTTGAGAAACGCTGTGAACAATTGTTTTCTAATACAATAGAAGAAAATGAACTTTGCAGGTAACATTGACGTCATGCCGAGCGCAGCCGCGGATAAACAAAGTGTCTAGTGCGATAACATGAGGAATCACAATACAGGAAACGATTCAAGGTGAAGACGGATGCGGAAAGACATCCTGACACGACACAATATCAACAATAAGACAAAACAAAAGTCTGCAAGAATCAAGTCGTGACATCTGAAACAAAATGATATAAAAATAATCCGAAGAGATTTGCGATTAAAGAATTTTCGGGAAGGAAACGAAAGAAAGGAAAAATCTGATCAAGAATGACAATTTTTCAGCTTATTTTAAATATTACTTTATTTCTTTTTATTTGCTTCGAAATAACATTAAACACATTTCTAAAGAACGAGCGCATTGAAAATAGTTTCTTTGTTACATTTAAAACTGCTTAAACTATAAGACAGTCGTTACAACTGGCCTGGATTAAAATAAGCTTTAATTTTCTTATCAGGTATATTCTTGCAAGGATTAAATATGAATTTTAAAGATCGATATTTCGCAAGAAAACACAAAGAATCGTTTATTACACGTGCATTGCAAAGATTTTCCTCTGCGAAACACATTATTGCTTGACTGCTTACTTGATGATTACAACTTTGTCGTTTGCCAGTCGGAGGAGATCTTTGTTTTAAACTGCTTCCTCATAAGCATTCGATCATATTGATAAATGTTATAGTCAATGTTATGGTCATAATTTTAGTATGGTAACTCTTATGCCCAATAATTTTGTCATAGTTTTATTTTATCACTTTTATTGTTAATGTTATAGTCATAGCTTTAGTATCGGCAATAGGTTACATTTTATAGTAATATATTTTTTTAATGTTATGGTAAATATTATGGTTAATATTATGATCACAGTTTTAGTATCGTCAAGGTTATGATCAAGTTTTAGTATTGTCAACATTATGCTCAATGTTATAATCATAGATTTAATATGGCCAGTGTTATGGACATCGTTATGTTCTTAGTTTTCGTATGTCAATGTTATAGTCATAGTTTTAGTATGGTAAATATTATGGTTAAGGTTATGATCATAGTTTTAGTATATTCAATGTTATGCACATAGTATTATTATGGTCAATGTTATAATAAATGTTATGGTCATAGTTTAGTATGGCCAATGGTATGGTCAATGTTAATATCATAGTTTTAGTATGGTCAATGTCATGATCGATATTATGGGTATATTTTCAGTATTACCAATATTATGCTCAATGTTAATGTTATAATTTTAGTATATTCTAATGGTATGGTCAATGTAATGATCAATATAATGGCCATAGTTTTAGTATCGCCAATGTTATGTTCAGTATTATAGTCATAGATTTAGTATGTTCAGTGTTATGATCAACGTAATGTTTAATATTATTGTCATAATTTTAGCAAGATTAAGGTAATGGTCAATATTATGGTCTTAGTTTAAGTATGGTCAGTATTATGCGCAATGTTATGGTCATAGTGTTAGTATGGCCAACGTTATGTTCAGTCTTCTGGCCATAGTTTTAGTATGGTCGGTGTTATGGCCAATTTTATGGTAATAGTCCTAATATGGTCAATGTCATTTTCATATGGTTCTTTATCTTTCCGATGACAATCATTTCGGTTTTATTAATAGTTCTTCTCGTTGGTGATTTAATAGCAAAGAAGAGAAACTGAGTGCTATTTAATTTCTAAGGGCTTCAACTGGAGGAAAATGAAAGAAAATGGAGAAATATAACTTCCAGAAGAACGAAATCATAGAAAAATATTTCAGTTTTATAACATTAGTAGAACTCAATGAATCTATATTCTAATACAAGTTCCGAAAAAATTAAATATAAACCATGTAAGTTTTAGAAACTTGGGGTTTCTTAGAAAGGCTTCTATGTGAAAACACAAATTTATCATTTATTTCAGTTCTTTATATGTAATGAATGTTTGACGAACAAATTATTCAGTTTGTTTTCAAGTTCTTGAATTTCAGACGTGTGCTGGTTAATAAAGTGGGCAATGATAATCTGTCATTTGACTTTATTCTGTTGTTCAATGCGTTTATTTCATGTGTTGTAACTTTATCATATAATTGAAATCCTACATTTATTTATAAACTTCAAACACATATATGAAAAGCTTATCCGAGCCAATAATGTCCTAAACAGAAAACAATAAACTCCCCAAAACTGTATCGCTGAAATGAAAGTGAAATGAAAGTGAAACGCTTAAAACTTATTTCCCCGTTCCATTCCTCCTTCTCATCTTTAACGAGCTTGGAAATACTCAAATCAACTTTCCAGTTGCTCGTTCACCATCCATCTAAATTCCGAGAGTCCTGAAGGAAAGGGAAGTCGTTACATGCCTCACCTATTCATTTGGTCTTTGCCTTAATTTCCTCTCCTCATTCTCTCTCTCTCTCTCTCTCTCTCTCTCTCTCTCTCTCTCTCTCTCTCTCTCTCTCTCTTATTCGCCCTTTTTTCCTATCTCCTTTCCTTTATTTTCCATGGTGACGATTAAATAAAACAGAACAAACAAGATATGTTTTTTATTCAGCTTCGAAATGAAAATTTAAACTTTTTTTTTCTAAAATGCAGAATCAAATATTGCGATTACATCACACATCGCGGCTTTTTGGCCAAGATCAAAGTGTAGTATATGTTGTTCAGATGCGGCACTTCCATTTCTCGTTCTCTTTCAGTGGAGGAGAAATCCTTCACGACTGAGACAATTTTTATTTTGTACCTTTTCTCCACGTTAAAAAACGACCCTGGTGTCTAACTCTGTCCCGTGGGGAGGCATTGTAAATAGGTAGATCACACACACACACACACACATACACACACACGTGCACACACACATGTATGTATATGTAGTCATCTACATACAGTACTGTTCCGTTGTATCACACCTCATCTGTGCGGCAAGACATACACCTTTTCTCAGCCGTGGATCGAAGCTACAACCATCGCGTTGACAGTCGGCAGCTCTAACCATAGGACCAAGAATCAGTGCCCGTAAATATTTCTCGTCAAGTGCCTAATAAATTAGCATATGCCCGTCGCATCGTGGTCAAACTTTCAATTTGTTTACAAACAAACAGTGGGCTTCGCTTAATCGCTTTAATACGCGTCGGGTGAAAATAGTAAACGTTCATCAACAATGTGTAACAGTATATGTATTGAGTTTGAAAAACTAAGCGCAAAATGTAAGATCTTACGTATGGTTTGTTGCAACAAGAAAATAAAATTTTCCATAGGAATTAAAGTTAGGAATTAGAATAATGTTTACAGATATAATGAAGTTCTTAATGATAAGTGGTGAAGAGGAAAGTAAGCTCTTTCCTTCTGTTTGGTTAACTAAACACTTTCCGTCATGCGATATGTCTTCTTGCGCAACTTTAGGGACCGAGGTTGTGAATATATAATCGAAGAACATGTCACTATTGAGCAAAAATGCTGTTTGAGTTTTTTTTTTTAATTCTTATTTATTATTTACAGTTAATAGTTAAAACAGGAAAAACACTCATAGCAATTATCACAACAAAAGAAGAAAAAAGCGAACAACTGTAATCATACTGTTTCAACACGACGGCGATGGCAAATACTCTTTCCACTCCTGGGAGACGTAACTATTTAACGGACTATTATCTCGGTATGTGAATTCTACGTGAGCAAATTTTTTTTTTCGGAGATATAGAAAATAAATTAAATCTCTTCCAATCTTTGAAAAAAACATAGCTGCCTCTAAGTATTGTCCATACGGGTGTCATCTATTTGTATTAATGGTCATTGCGTTTCGACTATGGGGATTATAAAATCATTTAATATAGTCA
Organism: Euprymna scolopes; assembly: GCF_053919585.1. Lineage (NCBI taxonomy): Eukaryota > Metazoa > Mollusca > Cephalopoda > Sepiida > Sepiolidae > Euprymna > Euprymna scolopes. The sequence goes on along the minus strand of NC_136495.1, from coordinate 39,384,953 downwards.
ATCTCAAACTTCTGTCATATCGCTGCAATGTTACTGTTTTGCTGCTGTGTTATACTCCCGACTAATTCAACATTCAGTAAAATCCCACGTCTTCATCATTTATGTCCCTAAATGCCGGGAAAAAAACGTCTACTCTATTAATTTCTTCCTTAAGAATATTAGAATTTAGTAATCACTGTTTCCAGATTTCTTTAATTGTATTAACTGCAGAGGTTTAAATGCAATGTAAACAGATATATCATTTTTCAAGTGCCCACAGTCCCCTGTTAGACTTGATCTCAAATAATAACCCTTACGTCCAAGTAGCACCATACTTGTTTGGTGTGAGAATCGTTTAAAAAGTAAAGAATACATCGCTTTCACTTTGTCTACCCATCGTGTTCAGTAGCATTTTAAAAGCACAACTCGTTTCAGTTTGATACACGCATATTAACAGACGAATCGTTGTTTTGACATAGGTGTCTTCGAAAGACATGAAGTTGCATTCTTATCATAGGCATAAAAAAGGCAATGAATTGGTTTTGATTGAAACGTCATGATTAAATTATCCCTTGTCTTTTCGTTGATAACATATTGCTAACGTTCAATCTATCTTCGTGGAGAGTCGCATTCGCTCGAATTCTCCCTATAATCGATCGCTTAAAAGTAATTGAAGAAAACGCTATCCTTCAGTTTTAAAATGGCAGAAAATTGTTTTCGCAAATTAAGTTAAACGAAGGGATATTACATATTTCGCATCGTGTTTCACAGGATGAAGAAGGTAGCTCTCTGATATAATGGCGTATATATTTTTTAACTGTCTTGATTTGGTCTACACAGATTGAATCAAAATGCCAAGAATTTGAATGGTCGTATACTTAACGACAAATAGAATACTTATCTCTTTTTTTTTTACACAGTGATCACAACTTATCAAGGCCCGGAAGCCACTCAGGGATAAGGGTTATGCATGTACATTACGTTAGTGTGGAGATTTGATGAAGTGTTTACTTAAGGGGGCGGTTTATTAGGAATTTGTTAACATTGGACTTGAAGACATCCAAGTTGTAGTCCGGTGGGAAGCAGGCAGACGGAACAGCGTTCCACAGGCGTGCAGTTCTAAGAAAGAAGCTTTGTTCATGGAATCCACGTTTTGATTTAGGCACAGATATAGAGTGGGGGAAATTTTTCACTGTGGATTCAGCTAGACAGGTGTTTTTCGTGAAAGATTGGCGAGGGGACCAGAGATTGGAGTTCAGACGAGCACCTGCCACGGAAATAACGATAAAACAAGAATAGGCTCGCAACGTCTCTTCTGTGGGAGAGAGGTTGCAGGGTAGAGAAAAGGGCATCCCCCACTAAGCCACGAAGTCTATTTTGTACTCTGTCAAGGCAGGATAGACTGTTTTTAGCAGCTCCTGCCCAGATATGGCAACAGTATTCCATCCTTGGACGTACTTGGCTTTTATATAGATAGAGAATTGAATCAGTAGTGAGATATCTTCTGGAGCGGTAGAAGGGTCCCACCATCTTTCCAACAGACTTGATGTACATGTTCCATTTCAGATAAGGAGTAAATGTCAAACCCAGAAGCTTGTCAAAACACGGGGCCTCCCCCAGACGAGAGCCATCCATCACAATTGATGCCAGATGGGGATCAGAGCGTTGATGATGTAAGGATAGGAGTTTGGTTTTGGATGCATTAAAGGTAACCAGCCACATCTTTCCCCACTGGACCACGCCCTCGAGATCAGAGGAGAGAGAATCAGAGAGAACTTTGTCATTTACAGCCTTTGATGTGTTGTCGTAGATGGTCGTGTCATCAGCATGGATGTCAACGAATGATTTAAGTATGTGTTTAGGGAGGTCATTGATGTATATCAGGAAGAGAGTTGGGCCCAGGATTGACCCCTGAGGGACTCCAGCATTTATATTGCAGGCCTCCGATTTTTGTCCATCGACCACTACTCTTTACGGTCGTTCCTTTAAAAACGTTATTCAAGCACAAGGTGACTCTACACAAGCCACATTGGAAATCGTTCATAAAAGGCATGATAAATTCTGTAATCAAAACATATTTAGTACGAGGAAAAACTTAATGGCTGACTTATCCACCAAGATACAGTCATGGTTATCCGACTGACTTTTGTTTTAACGCTGTCCAATAATATGCATGCCTTCAATGCATAATCACATTGACACACCAGTTCTCGTTAAATCTCTGAAGTTAAAAAACCTTGAGTCTGGTCAATATCAGATAGATGACTATTTGGGAATAACAGGCGCTGTATGTAGGAGGAAGTTGAAACCTTCCTACAAGAAACTGGAAAAAACCCAACGTCGTCATCTCATCTATACGTGAATATACAAACGACTGGAAACAGCTTGTGAATTCGATATTATCAGTAAACTGTGTCTTTTGGAGAAAACTGATTCAACCTACTTAGTATCCCTCGATTCGACGTGAAATAAATTGTCAATATTTCTTTAGCAATCTAAAATCCTGTCAAACAGTCTTCGATTTATCGTAATTCAATAAAATGATCAAAATGCTCAACTCTCTGTTGACGTTCATCTCGATGAGATTGATTTGAGCGATAACGGCCGCTTACGATTTAGAAATTGACTGGGGATTGTTTTTATAAAAAATACATTTGAGAAAAACTTACAGGTAAAGATCAGGGTGGTTAAGGGCCGATGAATGTGTGGCCTATTTTGAATTACACCACTTACTAATGAGACTATTTTCTTATTTCACTAAGATGGATCTGTGAAACTTTAGCGTGACTTACCTAAGCAAATTCTATTCGAACCATGAGTGGAATAGACAAAAATATATTTTATCTACATCTCATCAGCAGCAGACAAAGTAACACTTTTTGGCAAGGACTTTACAGCTGATTCTACACTACGCTACCAAGGCTGCCAACTCCCTGTATTTCCTCCTGTATCAAAAAATACGCTATACGACATACAAATATCAGTGCGTGATGTTGGGGAGCTTATCATAAACCTTGATTCCAGTAAAACAACTAGCTCTGACGTCATTCCAATTATAGTGCTCAAAAAGCTTCACACAGAACTAGCTCTCGTACTTACAAAGCTGTTTAAACGTTGTCTTAAAGAGAATTACGTCCCAACACCCTGGAAAATCTCATCGGTATGCCCTGTATTTAAGAACAGTCGGTCATCTCCCTTTCAGTGCAGACTAATAAGTCTCATGTGCGTCATGAGTAAGTTGTTGGAATTTATGTAAATAGAGAAGTTGTCAACAATCTTGGCAAAAATAACCTTCTTAGTGATATGCAATATGGTTTCCGTTCTGCTAGATCTACAGCAGATATACTTACGGTTATTTCTCATAGGATTAGCGAATTTCTCGACGAAGGGTTCCTTCTAGGCCAATTGCTCTTGACATATCAAAGGCTTTGATACGGTATGGCATAAATATCTACTTCACAAGATCTCCAGCTGTGGTATAGCTGGAAATGTCTTCTCAATTATTAAATCATTTCTCTCTGATAGGTTCATAAGAGTAGTAGTTGATGAGCAAAAATCAGAAGCTCATTTTATTAATGCTGGAATCACTTTGGGATACCTATTGGGCGCAACTCTCTTTCTGATCTACATTAATGATGTTCCAAATCTGACAACACATCAAAGGCCGTAAACGACCAAATTCTCTCTGGTTCTCTCTCCTCTGATTTTGAGCCCGTGATACAATATGGCTAAAGTGGCTAGTTACTTTTCATGCATCTAAAATCAATCTTCCAGATCAACGTTCTGATCCCATCTGTGATTAACTGAAATGAATGGCTCTCGTCTTGGAGAGGCTCCATGTTTTGACAAGCTTCTGGGCTTGACCTTTACTCTTGATCTAAAATGGAACACGAACATCAAATCTGTTGCTAAGGTCGCTGGGAAAATGATGGGATCCTTCTATCGATCCAATTTGAAGTCTTTTAAGGCAGCTCAGTACGTCGAAGGATGGAGTATTGTTGTCACATCTGGGCAGGAGCTGGCTTGAAAGAGTTAAAAATAGACTTCATAACGTAGTGGGGGATTCCCTTTTCTCTTTCCTGACAATTCTTTCTTACAGAAGAGATGCTGCGAGCCTGTCTCTGCTTTATTGTTATTTGCTTGGCAAGTGCTTGTTTGAGCTCCAATCAAACGGCCCCCTCGCCAAACATTCACGAGAAACACTCGTCAACTGAAACCACTATCAATAATTTCCCCCACTCTTTATCTGCGCTTAAACCTAAACGTAGATTCAATGAAAAAAAGCTTCTTTCTTAGAACTGCACACCTGTGAAATCTCATCCGTGTGCTTGCTTTCAAGCTGACTAGAATATGGTTGTCTTTAAGTCCAATGTAAAGACGTTTTTGATGAGCCCTTCCTTTTAAGTAATACAATTTACGAAATTTACACTTCGAAGGATTACTATAATATTTTCCTTTGACTACTATACACGCTTTAACCCTTATCTCCAAATGGCCTCTTGGCCTTTATAAGTATTGATTCCTTTGTAAAAATACCAAATTGTAATACGACTAACCAAAGCAAACGCTATCTCAAACTTAAAAGTGACAGCCTAAAACAAAAGACATTTAAAACTTACGCGGTACTCTGCAAGCATATGTTATTTCGAATACAATTTTCAACAATAAAACTTACAGAGAAAACCTAACTATTGTTTTATTTTTCGTGGTTACCTCCATCTTCTTACATGTAAAAATAACAAATAATTTTCGTATTACTGCGATTATCTGGATTACTGTCTGTTTAATTTTAGATGATTTTCTTACAACGTTTTAAGCAATATGATCCGCAATGTTATTCAGGTACATTTTGTTTACTCGGGAATCTTCCTATCAAACTCCAGAATCTGCACGAAATTTCGAATGGAACTCTTTATTTAATCTTTGTTCCGTCGGCCATGATTGGGTTGGAATCGTACCCAGTTTGTACTGGTATTTTAAGTACTGCCTGCTATAAAGATTGTACCTTTAACATCCAGATGGCCGTCGCATATAACTCTTTATTAATTAGAACACATATCCATTACGTCACAGATGCTTGCGGTAGGTAGTTTCCTTCTGAAATATGGCGTATTATTTACTCAATTATACTTCTTAGCTAATTAAAACAGACTAAAGAATGAGTGCTTTATGCCAAACGTTTAAGGTAAAGTGTCAATGTGATGAGGACTATCTATTAATACCTAATTATTCCAAATTGTGCATCGAACGAATACGGTAATACTTATTCTGCTGCAGAGGTTTATTTTGTCGGATCAAGTAGTGTTGTAACTAATGGCTATAAATCATTATTAATACCTACTTGTGCATTGAACTGGTACGATTATACTTAGTTCACTGCACCGTATCATGACAAAGTTCGATATAAAATTTTAATTAGATCGGTTTAATAGTTTCCAAGAAAAAAGGTGGAAACCGCAGACTGAAAAACAGACTAAGTGCAATATTATATAGATGAAAGAAATTCTAAACTCATCAATTAGGAATTGCTTTATTCTGTCACAGTGTTAACGATTTATAAAACCCATTCACATGTCATGACATGTTTTTTTGTTAATTTGGATGGATTCATATTAAAATCTGAATTGGTTAATATAGTTTCTAACTGTAGATTTTGAATTACCTAAGCATTTATTGATATGACTAAAATGTTGAACCCTACATGGTAATCCTTAAAACGCATGGTAATCCCCAAAATACTACCCATGGAATCGTTTCTGAAGTTTAGAAGACATTCTGACATCCAATTATATTTGGTTAAATTAAACTTTGTCATCAGATTTCAGTCCTGAATGCCAAGCCGTGCTTAATGTACTGCCGATCGATGGCATGCGGTGATACCATGATTATAAGCTCATCAGTAGAAGGTCTAACGCTAAATGTTTGTAACACTCAGCTGACCTGAATCTCTCCTTTCCTTATTTGTATTTGTAGGCTATTCTCAAGCATAATTTCTATAAAAAATAATCCAGGATTATTCATCATGATAGGAAGCCATAGCAATGAAACATATTTTTTTTTTAATAATTATTGATAAGTTTTTACGGCATTTACATATCGACTTACAAACAAAAAGTGCACCTTTTTAGCATACAATTACATTACGATGATCCAAAATGTTGGATATGTATAAATGAAAATAAAATGGACGAATAGACGTAAACTATAATATATCTGAACAAAGTACGGCTTCATTGCATGAGGGGTGGGGAATCTTATGAACGTTTTCAGTGATTGATTAGTGTGAGGAATGAAAAAAAAAAATTACTTGCTGTTCCTTTGCTGTAAAAACAACAATAAACTAAGTTTTTTTTTCCTTTCTAACCTCGTAATATTAAGTATACAGTAGCTCAGAAGCATAAACAGGTAGACAGAATTTCACAAAACAGACGCTACACAGAATTCTTATATGTTATATATGCTATTTATGTTTAAATTAGGGTCAAATCGTCACATAAGTATACATAACGTATATATTATTTATTAGATATGGTAGCTGCCATACACATATACTAAAATAGTTATTTAATTTTTAAAAAACGTAGAAGTAATCGCTACATGATTACTATGAATAATAATGAATAATAACATTTCTCGTACTCAGAGAAAAATGCAAAATATCTATCGTATTCACAAAGCCAATAATATCTATATATAATAAAACCAAGTCAATTATTCTCGTATATTAAGAAACATTATAGCTTTGCAAGTGCAATCGACACATATATGTTATTTATGTCAGTTTACTAGCCAATATCTGATGCAGGTTTTGCATATAATATTAGTCGATTTCATTTGTTATCATGTAATCTTATAATAATTCAAAACAAGTCATGTTTAACGGTGGTAACATGATATTTATTCACTAAATATTTTCTCGTATCTTTATCCCCAACAAAACCAGAAACTTTCCTGGATATGTTACATTTCTTTACACAAGCGCCGTCCATGGTTACTTTTTAGTCCGATACATTTCACATAAGTTCTTTCGTTTACAATGCTTAAAATAACGACCCATTTCCTTTCATAAGTTTCGGTCAATTTAATTGATTTTTTGCATACGTTTATCAGACTAAAGCAATATCGAAATAAGGGGATTTCGAAAAGTTTAAAACTACTCCACGTTGGCCACACACGGTAACTGGGTGCCTTGCGACCCCAGGCTAAACTTGTAGGAGATCTCAAAGTAGTAAGGGACCCCAGAGGTAGTGCATTATGGCCCACCGATGTGTGGACATGCTGTTGCATACTACCCACCCCTACCCCACTGTATTGTATTGTGGGTGCCCTTGGTTGGGGGGAAGACTAGGGGAGCCAACCCCAAAATCAAACACCACTACCTTGCGGGCCTTATCACAGCAAAAGACTAAGAGATAGGAACTCTGACTTCAACTCCTACTGCTGCCTTGCAGTTTGCCTTAAAAGGCTATGGAACCTCATCCACAAAGAAAAGGCGTAGTAGCGGACACGATAGGGCGACTGTTTACCTCACTGAGGTACTTTCGGCCAGAAACTGCGGCCTCCTCTGCTGCCAGTCGTTGCGGGTTCTCTCCACTGGACATGAGCATTGGAGGTTCAGAGGGGTTCTATCTGATACGCAACAGATACTGCACCTTTACTGCGCAAGCAAGTTTGGAGCCAATGTGGAAAGTCCTGTGGTGATGGAGTGAGATTACGCCAACACCCAGGGATAAAGCACCGAGGCCCCGACTAGTCATCGTCAAGACTGATGGACTGCATGATGATGATGATGATGATGATGATGATGATGATGATGATGATGATGATGATGATGATGACAGAAAAAAACTAACAAAACATTCTCGGCTTAGCTTTCTATACTTTTAATTCTCACATATTAATCCATAATTTAGAATAACAGATGCACAATTCGTCACATCTCTTATTTGCACGCTGCACGATTTTCTTCTATTCTCCATTTTCACCTAATAGTTTAATAAGTTGAATTTTTTCACGTTTAAATCACTTATTATATAAAGCAGATAAGACATTAGTCATGCAACATATTTTATTTACACATAGCGCGACCTAAAACCTAAAAATGTAATAAAATTATATCGAAGCAGTCGTCATCTTTTATCACCCCACTTTTGCAGAATACGGACAGTGCTAAAATAATAATGGTAGCTTTTTGTAACTATCATGAACTTTCAAGTAACTTTTTCATACAAAACTATACCGTATAAAGTTATGCTCAAATTGAATACCATAGCTAAACAATAGCACGGTCTGTATTCTACATACGCATATCTACACCGACGCAGCAACTCAGGACCGTATAGAAATGAGAATAAGGTGGTTGTTGCTTTTCTTAGGCTTGGAAGAAAACACGACATTTGTTATGACCGCCATTGAGCAACGACTGCAGCCAGTAGACTGCAGGTATTAAGATAGCCAGTGTCCACAAATAGTAGCAGTTAAACGTTAATAATCGCATTACTATCGCGAAACAGCAGTTACCGCCTTAAAACAGCAATAATAGAAAAGAAACGGAAGTCCAGCCAGTTCTAGCCAGTGTCAGACAGGGTCATGAGGTAAAAGTAGCCAACTTAAAATAGCAATGGCCACCATGAATTACGGTGCCCGCCACTTGATGATAGTACCCGACCATCGTTAATATACGATTTGCTTGCCACTGCCTTCCAGTGCCAATAATTTCTGAAAGTTGCAGAGAGAAGATTTCAGTTCGACGCAGTCTAACAAATGCCGATACTGTTCATGTCCGTCAGGAACATCAGATATATTTAAAATATTACTTCATATATATATATATATATATATATATATATATATATATATATATATATATTTATATATATTTATTTATATTGCATTTACCGCGATCTAGCAATCTCGTTTTTACAAATATGAAAATGCTTAGGTTGACATAAATAGTTAAGGTAATCTCAAAATAGCTCATATTATGGAGGTCTATATCCAAAACTCTTGAAGATGTTTGGGACATATTCGATTTTATATGTTACGTATTTCCATTACACACGCGCGTGTATGTTTCTTTCTATGTCTTCCTGAGAGTAAAATAATATCATAGGTCTTGCGTTCATTTTGGACACACACACACACACACACACACACACGAGCGCACGCGCATGTCTGTGTGTTTGTGTATGTATGTGTTTGTGTATGTGTGTGTGTGTGTGTGAACGCAAGCTCTATTATATCATTGTACTCTTACGAAGAAATAGAAAGTTTTCAAAAATTCTAAACGGTTCCGGTAGGTTCTAGAACTTTTTAAGAGAGAGAACAACAAAGTTCTAGAGTATTCTGTTACTGGTTGACAACGTATCAGTATCATGATTGAAAATAACAGATACTACACTTTGCACCTAAGACGAAAATTACGAAAACGTATTTCAGATTCGACTCTAAGCCGGAATTAGCATAGTATTGTCGCAATACAGTTTCGGCAATTATGCACTGCAAGGTTTTAAGAAAGTGATCAATGGTGATAACGTATGTACTAACAAGAAATCGCTTTAGTGTATTATTACGAAGATTGTATTGATAATCGATTTTGCTGCAAAGAATTTTCTTTTCGATTTAGTTTTCAATAAAAGTATTAAGTGAATTTAAATTGCACTTACAACGTTATTCGCACTTGAATTAAACACTATTGAAGATCTTCAGCTGTAAAAAAAAGTACTCTACCAGAAAGCAATAATTTATTAGTGATTATATTTGTGTTTGGTTCATTTACTGGCACTCTCCATGAAACTGAGATAAATCTTCCCGCCTAAAAATAATCGCAAGCATATGCTTAATTTTTATTTTTATTTTCGTTCCGTTTTTCTTGTTGCCCGAGGCTTGAAATTAATGCATCCTTCTTACCGCTGTGCGCTAAAATCTGTGACTTTGAAACACTTTCTTTCGTTCGTTTATCACTTTAAGTGCTTCTCTTTTTCGGCCTGAAACATTCAACAAAGCAATATTTTATTTCGTTTCAATATTTATTTCTTTTGTGCGAATTTCTACATCACACATAATCTCTCTCTTTTTTTAATGTCTCTCAATATATATACGTACATATGTATCTCTGTGTATAATGTTATATACATCAAACGTAACGCAGTTTCTGTAGTAAATCTTTATGTATAGCAGTAGGTGTGTAAGAAACTTCGTGAAAAATATTGAATAATTCGACCCCCTGTCTTTCCAAGCATATAATTACTCGAAAATTAACATTCAACCCCTAATTTTTTGCAATTAAAGGAGAAAGGATCAAGATTTCATTTAAACAAAAAACGACGTGGTTAAAAAAAAAAAGGTTTTTTAATTTCGGATTTTACAGGTAAATTTCCGAAAAACAGTTCTTTTCTTTGTTTTAAATTAGAATATATTATTTATTGATCTTTTATCTTCAATTTGTGATATATAAAACTTTGGCACATAAATTAATTATTTACTTTTTAATAGAAATTTCAAAATGGAAGGCGTGAATTAATACGACCCCCTGTTTTTCCAAGCTTATAACTACTCGAAAAATGTCATTCAACCCCTAATTTTTTTTCAATTAAAGGGGCAAGGACCAAGGTTTCATTAAAAAAAAAACAACGTAGGTTTTTTTTTAAAAATAAGGTTTTAAACTTCGGACTTGTCAGGTAAATTTAAAAAACTGTTCTTTCTTTGTTTTAATTTGAATAGATCATTTATTGATCTTTTATCTTTAATGTTTGATATATAACACTGATGAGTAAATTAATTATTTACTTTTTAATAGACATTTCAAAATGGGGGGGTGAATTTAGTTTGTCTAAAATATTATATCCGGTTTATTGGAAAGAGCATCAAATTTCACATTGACATTGAAAATATCGTAAAAATAGAACTAAGAGAAAAAATTTGATAGATTTTTAAAGTTTAAAAATTGAAAAATACTGAACTCATGAAATTCAATGAATTTCATTACTTTTTTAAATAAAAAAATACTATTTCTATTACTGTTTATACAACTTTAATAGTTTATTTTGGAAGTATAATTTATAAAGAAAATAAACAACCTATTTTTAAAAGAGAAATTATAAATATAAAATATAATATATAATATATAAAATATATATAATATATAACATATAATATTAGAAATATAAAAATATAAGATTTTATTCGCATATTCGTGCTATAGGTGTCAAAAATTCCTACAAAAATTCTGATACACCTAGTGTAGCAGAGCAAGAATAAAAATTTACAGAAAAAAAGTTGAATAAAACGTACTTGCGTACTTTTTAAGTTTATGAAAAAAAGTAGGCTTCTTAAACCCACGTGCACGGATCGTCATGTAAAACTCATCTGATTACTTTTGTCCTTCTTAAATGACATTTGCGATTTATATAAATGTCAACTATATTCTCGTCGCTGCTCACGGTGACCGAGCGTTTGGTTCCTTACTGCTGCAGTAAGAAATGGCTATGCGACCGGTTTCGAATCTCCCAACCGGCAATAATAGAGGCTCCATGCACCGATGATTCCTGAAACGATGAAACACTGGTGTTTGTAGGTATCAAAAATAATTATAGTAATATTTTTGTCGTCCCGTTTAAGATCTCCGTTTTTATTTGTTGAGTACTTTACGTTAGAATGAAAAAGTCGAACATTTAAGCCCACGTGCACAGATTGTAATGTTCTTAGAGGACATTTACACTTTTTATTAATGATAATTTCAACATTATTGTCGCCGCGGTTGACCTTGGCCGAACGGTTTGTTCTTTGCTAGTGGAGGCAGAAGTAGATTCATGACCGAGTTCAAAACTCCCTACCGGTGGTAATTGTGACTCGCTGCAATGATGATTCCTGAAAGGATGAAACACTTATCAGTAGGTATTAAAAAGTAATAATCATAAATATATATATATATATATATATATATATATATATATATAAAATTTATTTATGCAAACATTGATGGCTACATATGTGCATACATATTTCTGTAATCACCCGTGCTGGGGAGATTATGTCTTCAGGCCACGAATTACCATCGAAAACTGATATTTTAAGACACAAAAACATTTCTTTATTTAGTTTACAAAATTAGAAATCTTGTCACCTTATATGGTTTATGTGCGAGGGAGGAAAAGTAAGGTCTTAGAACGATCCATTTATCACAGGTTTTTATCTTTCCAACCTCTTACCTTTTTTTTAACTATCTCGTCTTTTGGTTTTGCGTTATAACGTACTTGAGAGATCAGACATTCTATCTCGCCTGGCTGGTGGTCAAAGAGCATAGGTACTTCCGATGGCTACCTAGTGGGTTTGAGCCGGCATTCTCAATTTACATAACACTCTATTCTAGAAGTAAACATACACACACACACACACACACATATATATATATATATATATATATATATATATATATATATATATATATATATATATATATAGTAATTTCTAAAATATATATGGCGATTAAGCTACACTGAATATTCGGCGTTCCATCCACTCTAGAATTCGTCAGGCTTATGCGCGAATTCTGTGGTTGTTTATCGTTTTTTTTTTCATGGCCCTCTTTTGTTGAGGATCTTAGTTAACCAATCAGCTTTCTAGTATCCACCGCGCCCCTTCCTATCAGCCAATGGGCATGCATTTTATCGAACAAAGGATCTGTTTTAAAACTAGGTTAGTGGTTTAAGGCAGACATATTCTTTTTTTATATATAAATATACATATGTGTACACACATATATGCACATATATATACATATATATATATACATACATATATGTGTGATCGTTTATATATATTAATGTTTATTTAATTTATTTATTTGTTTATTTTCTATTGTTTTTGTTAGTTTTAAAACTGTTTTGTATCGCTATCCTAGAGTAAATTTTATTTTGTGAACACATTTATGTGCGAGGGAGGATAAGTAAGGTCTTAGAACGATCCATTTATCACAGGTTTTTATCTTTCCAACCTCTTATTTTTTTATTCCCATTTTTATATTCTTAAATATTAGCCAATCAGCTTTCTAGTATCAACCGCGCCCCTTCCTATCAGCCAATGGGCATGCATTTTATCGAACAAATAATAGAAAATAAACAAAGTTGATTTCCGGTTCACCCTTTTCCTTTGTGTGTGCTATTTTTGCGGGGAGCGTAGATATCTAGCGTTCTGACCTATTTAAAACTCTACCTACGTATTGAGCACTGTTGAAATAAATACTTAAAGTTTACGCATAAATTTATACTTTCGTATATTAATTTATGTGATTTAGTTAAATGAAAAAGTTGTACTCAGCTCCAAGTAACCCACATCTAAACTTTCAAATGTTTAGACCCTAAAGTACTGTTGGACTTGATTGTGTCATTGTTTCAGGCAAATGCAAACGAATTCCTTCTTTGAGCTTATTTTAGGTAGTCTTACATGAAATAAACTTGAAAAAATTGAAGTGCTTCATTTTTAATTGGCTGAATAGACCCAATCAGATGGTAGACCTGCCCCTGTTCTTTGAATGTTCTTCAACAAGTGTGAGTTTAATCTTGCATTTTGAACAGCATATTCCCGCTGGCTCACCTGGCCATCTTTTCGCGAGGCAATGGAAGCGTTTCTTATACATAGAGCCTATTTTTATGAGCAGAATTAGAAGAGGGAATATAGTTGAATGCTTTTAAAGACCAGCGTGACTTTGTTGTTCTTGAATGTCCTTCCAAATTGGCTCTATATCGTATCTGACCCCTCATCCGTCTGTCTCGTTGCTCTACATTTTCTGAAGCGCGTGCAGTAGACATGGCTGGAGCATTTCTCCTTCTTTCTCGTTGTTCTTGGGTTTCGAAAGCGTCTGCAGCAGATTGACCTAATTCCTTTCTTTTAAGACGATTCTTTCCTTGCTCTTCAGCCGAACTTGAAGCATGTCAACCTTTTGTTGAGTCTTCGTCCATTGAAGATGTAGAAACAACCTGCATTTTACTCTTTTCATTTGGGTAGATGTGGAGATTGGCGTGCAGTGCACCGTCTAATGCTGCGATTGAGAAACTACTTGTCGAAGGTTCAGACAAATCATCGATACCAGTAAAATGAATTTGGGCATCCTAGTAAAGCAGATGAAAAGAAAAGTTGCATGCAAGGAAAATGTGATATAATTAATTATTTCAACAAAAGGAAAGAATTTCAGGCAATAATAAACAATAAAAAAGTTATTGCGCGCTAGATCTCTGCTTTGTATGCATTAAAAACATTTCTTTTGTCGATTAATTTATTATTTTTTGGTTACTGAAGCTGTTTAACCGAAGAAAAAATAAATTAATCGACGAAAAAAAAAATCGTGGTTTAAATAGGAAACAGACGGGTGAAGTATTTTCTTGAAAATCTTACGGTAATTGTTTAATTAAAAATGTCAGTTTAAAAAAATGTTAAATGTAAAAAAAAATATTGAATACAAGAGAAGTTCAAAATTATTTTTTTAAGTCTATAAATAATTTAAGCAAGCAGTCAGTAATATAAAAGATGAAAATAGAAAAAAAGAAAGGAAGGGACAAAGTAATTTTTACGCTTTATCAGGCGAGTTCGTGTGTGCTTGTTGCCATGGGAACATAGCTGTTGCATGCATGCGCGTTGATGTGTGTGTGTATGTGTGTGTGTGTATGTGCAGGAGTGCTGCTATGGAAATTCGGCATAAGAGTTACATTTAAACGGCCGCTTTCGTATTTTCAAAGTGTTTCGTATAATTGTATTTTTTAAAGGTTCGCCTAGAAAAATAAGAAAAAAGTGCATTGTAAAATTTAAACAGATCATCTAATATACCCATAGATACAAAATATCTCTATCTTGAGAGATAGTTAAAAACGATTTATTTAAAAACTTGAGGCGTGGTTATGATTTAGGTTTTTAAAAGCAGTTAATGTTATCGAGAACTTCGCGTTTGTATGCATGTGCCTTTGTGTGCGTGTTGCCATAGCAACATGGCGGTTGCATGCATGCGCGTATATGTCTATTTTTGTGTGTTTCTATAGAAACCAGACGTAAAATTTGGATGTAAATGGCAATTTTCGTATATACAATGTCTTTGGGGGCAGTTTCGTATAATTTTATTCTTATAAATGTTTGCTTAGAAAAAAAATCCCCCCAAGATTAAAAATAAATTATTGTCTTTCATTTGATGCTGAAATTAAGACGATTGGATACATCTTTTAGGAGGAGTTTTGATTATTAGATTAGCCAATCAAAACTGTTCGTAGATTCCACACACATTTTTGCTTATATATATTTATATATATATATATATATATATATATATATATATATATATATATATATATATATGCGTTCTTTTATTTATATTTATGTAGGAGATCCAAACAACAATTAAATTGTCCGAAATCAACGCAGTTTATTTTTTATAGGTGTAAAGGCTTATGTTGAAGTATCCACGTTTTTAAAAGAACTGCTAATCTTAGTCGGTTCAACTAGATGCCACAGACAGAGCAATCAGTAGCTCTCAGGTTTATATCAGAGTTTAGTTAAAGGTTTTTATTGTTTGATGTTTTCCATAACGAAGACTTAGAGTGCATCTCTCTCAGCAGTTTTACACGTCCCCGAAAACCAACCTATAAAGTCCCAGAGCAGTACATACATCCGCTGGTATTCCCAAATTGTCACTAATTTGGTATTGGCCAGACTCATCGTTGCTTAACTTCGGTTGTATAACGACAACCGGTGTGATCTTGATATATACTGTCCGTCTGTTTGTTTCTTTGTTAAGGTGTAGCGAATTAAGTATTGTGGTATCCTTTCGATGCATACTTGCGGAAATAGTATAATAGGAATAAGCATTTAATACAGAATAAGCACAAATCGAAACATATTCAGCCATAAATTTGTCATAGAACCCTTGTTCTTAATAAACAGTCGTTTTACTCGTTATTAACGGGCAAAAGTTATAGACTGCCCATTAATATATATATATATATATATATATATATAAGAAAATCGAATGTTTTACATCGAACATGTACTATTAGTTTACGATAAGATATTTAACTGATAAAGCTCCAGTGCAAAGATTTATTTTAATGTAGATAACATCTACGCTGCTGACAATATAATTTCTGGAAAGAAAAATGGACTAAAGTAAAATGCATTTTGGTGACAATCTTTTTTTGTGATTAAATTGTTGTGTCTTTCAACTCGTAACGATTGTTCGCTTTAATAATTAAACTACTGCTGTATTGTTATTCAAACAAAATAAACGAAAGGCCAAACAACAAAGCGAGCCACAATTAATCATTGCACGAGGAATGTCGTTTTTTTTTTCAAGATAGAAGAGTTTTAATTGCAACCGTATTAATAACGAAGTAGATAAACACTAGGAAGAGGTTAATCCTCACTACAAACAAGAACAGGCAGAGGTACGCACCACATACTCTGCACACCAACCCACTAACCTCTCTCTCTCTCTCTCTCTCTCTCTCTCTCTCTCTCTCTCTCTCTCTCTCTCTCTGTATATATATATGTGGGTGTGTGTGTATGTGTGTAGGTGTGTGTCTGCGTGTGTATATGTGTATGTGTGTGCAGAGATATATTTCATTAATATATTATATTTATATTATTTCAATAATTTTCATCAGCGGTTATCGTGAACATTGTATAAACGCTAGCTGACTGCCTCTTAGTTTATATTTCTACGACAATGCCCGCCATTAATTATCATTAAAGAGGCTTGACAATTATAATTTAATAATCTACAGACACTAGTGTGTAATGCTTACGCAATCATCAGTATAAATATAGAAAAGCAAGATCAACATACTCCAATTTTCGCCAGTTGCATCTTTCTTTTTTTTCCTTATTTTAGTTTTATCACATTTTTATTCTCTGATCTGACCATACAATAATGTTCTATATAACTCTGTTCCTCATTTTTAAATATATATATATATATGTATGTATATATATATATATATATATATATATATGTTATATATATATATATATATATATATATATATATATATATTATCTTTATATATGTGTGTGTATGTGTGTATGTGTATACAGTGTTATTCCTGGTTTGTTTTCCTTCGTTTCATAATTTCCTCTATTTTTACAGATGTTTTTAACTGACATGAAATCGCCTTTTTTTTGCAATTTATGACTACCTCCTATTAATATTTGATTTAATGCATTATTCAGCCAATTTTTACACTGGTAAAAGTATAATTGTCTAGTTTTGTTTCTGTCCTCTGAGGAGCAGAATAGTAAGAATATCGTTCTTTGAAACTCCGCGTAATATGGATGTTGAAAATTGTTTTTTGACTATTCTGTCAAACAATAAATATAATTGTAAATTTTAATTTACAATTTCAATTTCTTTCCTATCCTTATATATATATGTATATATATATATATATATATATATATATATGAAATAAATTCAAATTGTGAATTAAAATTAATATATATATACATATATATATATGCATATATATATATGTGTATGTGTGTAAATGGTGTAATAAAAAATAAAATGTAATTTCAAATTCTTTACCAAAATTCAGATTGTATAATCACGCTTATATATATATATATATATATATATATATATATATATATATATATATATATATATATATATATATATATCGTTTATATTTAGACTAGGTTTTCGTGCAAACATATATTGTTGAAAAGTACGGAGAGTTTTTGTATAACGACGATCTGATCTTTTCCAATTTAGTCTTTTTCTAGTATTATCCAATGTTTGTATGTTACATAATATGTTACATATTGTTGCATTATTCCTGCGTATTCTTTCTAGTGAAACCCGAGTCATCTTCAGGCGATTGTGTCTGCTGGGTTTTAAAATTGCTAACTTTTAAATCGTAAATTTTATCATATTGCAATTTTAATACCCCTGTTTAAATATTGTGCATGCATCTAATTAGATACGTCTTAAACACATGACCACGTCTCCCAACACATATTTTTATAAGTATTTACACTTTTTAAACCTAGTAGACAAGAAACCGCCAGAAGACGAATTAGATTTCAGTAGAAAACGCTAACTCAAACAATGCAACAACACGTAACATATGGACCCTACATACAAACAACCGATAATACTACTAAAAGAATAATACGTAAATTGGAAAAAATCAAGAAGAAAATCGTTAAACAGAAACTCTCTGTGCTTTTAACAATATATGTGTAAATATATACATATGATGATTGCTGCATCTTTCGCCATCACATTGAGTTCTCCCAATCTTGTCCTCCATACCATCTTGAAGCAGATGTGACATACAAATTGAGCAATTTCTATCAAGTTGACTTCCTCTGGAAGTTGAAGGGTATTCCTATGAACAATCACATGTCTTCTCAAACTAGCAGTAGACTTGCAAACTTTGCTACATGTTAAACAGATCGTTTGGTTCGGACTAATAGGTGTAAAGTTGACCTGGACAGGAGTTTTGTGCGACTTAATGTGATTGACGTAGCCAGCTTTTGACAAAAGCACTCGTTCACAAGTGTGTCATTTCCAGCTCTGTCCGTCATAGTTAAGACCATCAATTAAACCTTTGCGAAATCTCGCTTCAGATTGCTGTGGGTCTGCTTTCTTTTCTCTAGAGCATCACACCTTTCACGTAAAAGCTTTCACCACTTCAACCTTTGCAGAGTAAGTTCTTATGTGTCGATGTCGATTTGTAAGACTTTCAAATTATTCTTTGTAGAGTTCCTGAACCTCTTTCTAGGCTTGTGTTGAGAGTGCTTGCCTTTTTCCAGCTCCCCGTAAAATTTTTTTTTGCAGCCTACAATCTTTTATTCGAACCAAATAGCCCACCAAACGCATGTAAGATCTGATTACAAGAGTCTCAACACTAGAACATGTTCTCACAAGGACTTCAGTATCGGGTACTTGTGCTTGCCACTTGATGTTTAAGATACGTCTCAAGCATTTTTGGTGAAATTGTTCAAGCCATTTAATGTGCCTTTGATGCAATGTTCATGTCTCCGATGAATACAACAGCACACAGGTCTTGTAAAGGCAGATCTTAGTCTTGTCTGTGATGCCACGATCAGACCACACTCTTTTCTCCAACCTTCTAAAAGCTATAGATGCCTTCTGAATTCGCCTGTGGATTTCAGTGTCGAGACAGCCATCCCTCGACAGAGAACTACCAAGGTACACAAATGAATTAACTACTCTCAGTCTAGTACCACAGACCATGATGTTCGGCTCCACGTATGACTGGCCTTGTGCAGGAGTGAACATCACCTTTGTTTTAGACAGACTGATTCTCAGACTAAAGGCAGTGAAGGAGTCAGCAAAGCTATTCATTATATGCTGCATTTCAGTCCCAACGTGCTACAAAAAACAGCATCGTCTGCATACAGGAACTCCTTAACCAAGACATGATGCAGATTGGATCTGGCATTAAATCTTCTAAGATTAAAAATGCAACCTGTGGTTCGAAATTTAAAATGACACCGCTATCGCAATCTCGAAACGCATGAGCAAGTAGAGCAGCAAAATATATAGAGAAAAAATAGGGGCAGGAATATCACCTTGTTTGACATCATTGTCAACAGGGATTTCATCAGACAATTTTCCGTTAAACGAGACTCGAACTTTCATGTCCCTCTGCAGTTCCTTGAATATTCTAACAAAGGTTGGAAAACACCCTACTTTCTCTAAGATTAATCAGAGAGTATTCCTGTTAACGGTGTCAAAGGCTTTGGTTAAATCCACAAACACTTGATACAGTGGTATCTGTTGTTCAAAGAATTTCTCCTGGACTTGCCGGGCTGAAAAAAATCATATCCATAGTTCCTCTGCCAGACTTAAAACCACTTTGTGTCTCTGGAATAGAATTGGGACAAACATCCTCCAGTACCCTGTTTAATAGAAGTGTGCGAGAACTTTCCCAGCAGCTTTCAAAAGCATAATCCCACGGTAGTGGTCACAAACATTCTTCTGTCCGTTTCCTTTAAACAGGGTCACCAAGATACCATCAGTCCAATCCTGTGAAACAGGAGCACCTTCCCAGATTTCCTCAACAAAACAAAGGATAGCATTAGCAATATTCACACCTCCAATCCTAAGAAGTTCCACTGGAACACCATTCAAACCAGGTGCCTTGCCACTGCTGATTTGTGCGATAGCCAACTGCACCTCAACCAGATAAGGCAAACGATCCATTCTGAATATGATATCACAATGTTGTAGGCTATCAATTGCATCAGCATCTACTGCTGAGGGATTGTGAAACACATCTGTAAAGTACTCTTGCCATCTTTTCAAGATATTCTGGATCCTTAATGACAGCAGAACCATCTTTTGAAATCAGAGGAGATATTGAAGAGGTAGGAGGACCAAATACTTGGCGCAGGAGTCCATAAAATTCCTTTGAATTTTTGTGTCAAACGCCTTTTGGATCTGCCTCGTTATATTCATCCACCATTGGTTTTTCATTTTTCTTAGCTCACGTTGCAATATGGCTTTGACGTCTTTGTATTGTCGCAAATGAGTTGTATGCTCAGAATGATCTTCACGAAGTAAAGATCCATAAATTGTCTGTTTATTCCTCAGCAACTGATTAATTTCAAGATTGTTGTCGTCAAACCAATCCTTGTTCTTATCCCTCTTGAAACCAAGAACTTCAGCACCAGCAAAATAAACCTGTGTCTTAAAATTTACCAATGTACCATCAAATGCAAGATTATCGAGCTTTTCTGCCATACTCTTTTGAACTTCAGGCAACTTTAACTTGGCGACATCAATACGGCTAGGCACGTATTCGTAAATTAACCTACCCTCTCACCAACTTATACATATGCATATATATATATATATATATGTTTCGTATATGCAAACGTGTAATAGATTATAAATATTGATGTTACTTTTGTAATTATGAATACATTCATTATAATTAATAAATTTACTAATTTCTAAGTTGAACATTTTTGGCTGAGTATACCAAAATTAACACTTGTTAGTACGAATAGATTGGATAAGTGACTTTATTTATAATTTCAAAATGGCGTACAAAGAAACATAATATAAGGTATTTACAAATGCTCTTCCAATTTTCGGATTTTAACCATGTCAAAACCTATTTTATTTTGATTGATTTTTCTGATGAGTTACGGGCAAAATAGATTCACAAATTGATATAATAATTAAGTGATTGATTTTGTGCTACAAAACAGATACTGTCAAAATTGTAAATGTCAATCGAATCAAAGGAAAAAATTGTAAGATGGTCAACATCATGACTTCTGAAATATAGAGTTGTTTCATTAATTCACTATATATATACGCAGAAATATGTTTGTGCAATTATATTTCACATTTTACTACAATTCCTTAATTTTAGAAACCTAATGTAATTACATAGCATATAACAAATAAATGACAAAAGTCTATATTGCAAATTTCAAGATGTTGACCAACTTACAATTTATTCCTTTAAGTACGTTTACAAGCAAAATTCTTGAGAGCATGTGTTTCGTAGCGCTAAATCTTTCATTTAATTATTCTATCAGTCAATATATTTCTCTGCCCTATACTAATCAAAAGTAAAAACACCTATCAATTCATTAAAAGAATATAAAATATTAATGGTATGATTAGAAAATCATCAAATTTGAAAGAAAGTTGTAATTAATTGAGATTGTCGAACTGACTTCCTCATCTTAGTTGTTATAGTCACAACGTTTCGGCCGTTTTGCCTTCCGGCCTTCATCAGGTGTTTTGTATCGAACTGGGGAACCGTTTGTTAGGAATCTCGAACCCAACCCTTTATTATTATTACGGGGGTACCGTGTTCGGACTCCGGCCTTCATCAGGTGTTTTGTATCGAACTGGGGAACCGTTTGTTAGGAATCTCGAACCCAACCCTTTATTATTATTACGGGGGTACCGTGTTCGGACTCCGGCCTTCATCAGGTGTTTTGTATCGAACTGGGGAACCGTTTGTTAGGAGTCTCGAACCCAACCCTTTATTATTATTACGGGGGTACCGTGTCCGGACTTCAGAAACGTTGAGACTATAACAACCAAAATGAGGAAGTCAGTCCGACAATCTCAATAAATGAAAACACCTCATCTCAAAAATACAGACAAATTTGTAATTACTTTATTTTATTTTATTACACAATATATATATATATATGTATATATATATATATATATACACACACACACACACACACATATATATATATATATATATATATATATATATATATATATATATATATATATATATATATGAAGACGATTGGCGGAAAATAATTTTTTTTTTCAGCATGATTTTATCATCTTTTCAGGTTTTTATTTTCTTTCATATTCTAACTTATCGACTATATAAGATGGAGTATACATTACTATGCTATTCATAGACATTTATTACGCATTTCTTTATGCTGTAAATTAGTCTGCATGATTTTGCTTTATTCTTCATATAACTTGAAGTTTCATCAATATCATCGCGTTATTATATGCGTTATATAAAGTGTTATTTTTATTTCATTATCATATGCGCTATATAAGGTGTTAATTTTATCACATTATTAGATGCGTTATACAGGGTGTTAATTTTATCACAGTATTATATGCGTTATATAAGGTGTTAATTTTATCTCATTATCATAGTCCTTATATAGGGTGTTTATTTTATCACATTATTATATGCGTTATATAAGGAGTTAATTTTATTAAATTATTATATGCGTTATATGAGGTGTTAATTTTATCACAGTATTATATGCGTTATATAGTGTGTTAATTTTATCACATTATTATATGCGTCATATAAGGAGTTAATTTATCACATTATTATATGCGCTATATAAGGAGTTAATGTTATTAAATTATATATACGTTATATAGGGTTTTAATTTTATCACATTATTATATGTGTTATATGAGGTGTTAAATTTACCACATTATTATATATGCGTTATATAAGGTGTTAATTTTATCACATAATTATATGCTTTACGTAAGGAGATAATTTTACCACATTATTATATGTGTTATATAGGGTGTTAATTTTACTTGTGATTAATTGAAGTAATAGTGATTAAAATTATATTAGTTTAGCGGAGTTAGGTACCGTGCATATATAATCATGGGTGTAAACTCTCTATCAAAATATGTGACCTTGCGTATAATCTTTGTAATTTTGTACGTATTAGATTCAAACATAGGTAGAATAGATAACTGATTTGACTTAATATTTATATCTTTACGGTTTTCATACTCCCGCTATATCTTTCTCCCTCTTTCTCTATCTTTTTCTCTTCTGTCTCTCTCCCACTGCCTGTCTCCAACTCCCTCTGTTACCTTGTCTCTATGTTTCAATCCCTCTATCTATTTTTAATCCATCTCGTTTTCTATTTGCTACTCTCTTTCTCTTTTTCTATTTCTATGTCTCAATCATCCCCTATATCCCTCTATAATCTTTTATCCTATCTTAGTCAGCTAAATTACTTAAAATGAATGAGATATTGTCAAAACATGAATAAATCCTATTTTATTCACCTAAATTACTTACAGTTTTATAAACATTGTCAAAACATGGATATATCCTATTTTAGTCACTTAATTTACTTACTGTGAATAGAGCATTGCCAAAAAATGGGGAAAAATCCTGTTTTAGTCATACAGTGAGAATAGAAAGTTATAAGAAATTATTGTTAATTAGAACAGAACCAGGAAGAACTGGTAGAACCTGTCTAATTAAATTGAGTATGACAGCCATTTGATCAAAAATGGTATAGCCTCAGCTCTTGTTTTATGTGGAAGCTTAATACCAGGTAGAAGAACTACTCATTCATCTTTGAAATTATTATAAAACATTCAATTTTTCAAACCTCCAATGCCCAATATCTTCAAAACATGTAGCATAAGAAAATATAACAGAAATGCAAACTTATTCTTTGGGATGAATGTAATAATAGCACACAAAAATCACTAGAACCTCTTAATCGATCCGTGGAAGATTTGCGTGGCAATGTCAGACCATTTCAGAAATGCAGCAATATTGCTTGCAGGAGATTCCAAAGAGATTAACGTTACTTATAATTCCTCAACCAACACCAGCAGATAAAATAAACGCTTGCCTCTACTTTTTGGCTCTATGTGAAGGCATTAATCTCAACTCAAAATATGCGTGTCGATTTGCCGAACGATCGATCAGCAGAGAAATTTTCGCATGAATTGTAGGAAATTGGGAACAGGAAAGTGCCGGGTGATCCGAGTTAATGGAGAATATCGTTGACCATAACCACGCCCGAATTTCTTATAAAAAACAAATGTAATCTTAAGTCCCGTTTCAATATCGCCTATTCTTTGGTCTGATGTAGTAGTCCCTTTGAATTGGGATTACACTGAAACATGCACGCATATATGTAACCAATAATGTGTGTATAATAGACTATATATTATTTATATATGATTATATATATGATATATATATATATGGTGTGTACGTAGATTACTATTTTTTTAAAGAATAAAAATAATAATAATAAATAAATAGGTCCAAATAAAAAGAGGGCGACTTTCTAAGAAAACACCGGACCTCCAAGGTGGAGACGATAACCTTAATATCGTTTGAAAAATCAACAACAAAATTACGATTATACGATGATTATGTCTGTCTGTGTATCTGTCTCTGTTTTTTTTTTTAATTTTATCTCCTCCCAGACTGAAGGTCGCTGGACGGCGTGCAGTTGCTGAAAAGATCGCATTTTTGGTGCGGAATTTATTTAGAGGTATTTACTGACCTAAAATAATTACTAAGGGGTTCTAAAAGGTGGTCGAGATTAATGGAAATCACAACTTGATAAGCGCAAAGCAAGGGCATCGTTCTATGCATGCGTATGTCCTGTAAAATGGGCATCTATTTATTCAATTATTTTATCACATATTCAAAGCGGTAGTCCCTTTAGTGCAGTGGATAGCGTGACCGGTTACTAATACAAGTGTTGCTGTTTCAATCTTCACCTGTTTTTTACTATCCGATATTCTTAACTTTTAAACGTTATTATGTAATAATTTTACAACACTTTTATTTTAAAAAATACAGAAGAATGTGTTTGATGTACGCAAAAATGTTAAATTCAATAAATATATATATATATTGTTTTTTAAAGATTTTCGTTTTTCTAGTAGTAATTCATAAGAATAGTTTATTAAAAAATACAATTTATATTGAGATTTATTTTACAAGCTTTTGTGTAGACACTTTCTGTACTTGTAAAAAATAAAATATAATGTAGAGAAAAGGAGATGGAATAAGTTTTATTTTTTGTGGTACGCCTCTCCCTCTATTGACTGGAAAATGGAATTAGTTTTGTAAGTAGTAGCAGCAGCCATCATCGTCGTCGTAATATGTGAATACTACTTAATTGTAGTAGTAGTAGTAGTAGTAGTAGTAGTAGTAGTGGTGGTAGTAGTAGTTTGGCTTTAAATTGCCGGTTCGAGCGCCGCAGTTTTAAAGGAAGTCGAAGCGGCAGCGGGTGACAACGCAACGGCATTCGTGACTACCACCACGAAACATCGTGCTATTGCTTTTACAGAGAGAAAGAGAGAGACACACACACAGAGAGAGAAAGAGAGAGTGAGAGAGAGACAAAGAGAGAGAGAGAAGGAGAGCGTGAGAGAGAGAGCGAACGAGCGTTTAAGGTTTAAAATCATTTTTTTATGTAGTAGCAGGACCAAAAATGATTTTTATAATTTTTTCGTCTTTCTGGTAGCAACGGATAATATGAATAATTTATTAAAAATACAATTTATATTAAATTTACTTTTCGCAAGTTTTCATGTATATATTTTCTATACTGGTCATCTCAATAATCACAAATATTAATAACTTTAAATTTTTACAATTTCTGCGTTGCAATTATCATATTTGTTGTGTAAATCCAAAGTTCAACGTAATTAAAAACAAAAAAAAATAGAAACATTTAGAAAAATATTTACTATGTACAAACAAAAATGTCATATTATGTAATTTGATCAAGTGTTTTGTTTTTTTCAAAAAATTATTTTTTTACAATTTTTTGAGATTTACATAGTAACTCAGAGTTAGAATATGAATTACACTTATGTTACTCTTACTGCTATTCCTATCATTTTTTTTACAAAACATAATAGGAGATAGCTCGATTCGTGAGGTTTATTCAGCTTAAAAATTCTTAACAAAATATGTATTTCTTTCATATATATTTTGAGGAGGGGATATGCAGTCAATCCCCAAAATGGCTGAAGCAGTTTACCATCACAATACTGCTTTATATCATATATATTTTTAAAAGAGAATATGGAGTCAGTCCTAGAAATGGCTGAAGCAGTTTACGACCTCAAAATCACTTTATTTTATATATATTTCAATAAGAGGGATGTTGAGTAGGTTCCGGAAATAGCTGTAGCATTTACGATCTTCAAATAAATTCGTTATTTTATTTTTAAGAGGGTGATGGGTGTATGGCGTCGGTCCCAGAAATAGTTTGAGCAGCTTACGATGTCAAACTATTTTATATCATATATATATATATATATTTAGAGCGTGAAGGAATATAGAGTCTATCCCCGAAACGGGTGAAGCAGTTTACTATCTCAAAGTTACTGTATTTCATATATATTTTAAAGAAGGGCGAATATAAAGGCAGTCCCGGAAATTGCTGAAGTAGTTTACGATCTAAAAATTACTTTATTTCATATATATTTTAAAGAAAGAAGCTGAACCTTCATATTACTTTATTTTTAAGAAAGTTTTAAGTGAGGTGGGATATGAGGCCAGTCTCTGAAATTGCGTAAACAGTTTACGATCTTAAAATTATTTATTTCATATATGTTTTTAAAGAGAGAGAGGATGAAATGTGTAGTCAATACAGGAAATGGTCGAAAAGGTTTACGATCTCAAAATTATATTATTTCATTTAACAGTAGTAGGATGATATAGAGTGAACTGCCGAAATGATTAAAGCAGTCTACTATAACAAAATTATTTTATTTCATATATATTGTTGCTGCTGTGTTAATAGGTCATCCGTATTTTTTCTGAATTTTCAATGTTATGATCCAGAAATGACGTTACTACCGTGGTGGTGGTGGTGGTGGTGGTGGTGAGTAGAAAGCAGCATGACTATTTTGCTTTTAAAAGTGCTCTGAAGATCTCCAGGGATTCATATATGTCTTTACATTACCCGTTTAAGCGTAGGTAAACTTATTTTTAATATGTCTTGTACATTACCCGTTCTATGAAATGAAAAATTATTTCATATGCGTGCTGTAAAATTCCTGTCCTATGAATGTACAATTATTTCATACATATGTTGTGTAATATCCGTCCTAGGGTAGATAAAATGTTCTTTTACTCGAGATAGCCAATGATATACAAACATCAAAAATTCTCTCTGTATGTTCAAAATCAACTTCAATTTTCTCATTGTTTAATGTGAGCCCGAGCAACGCTCTGTGGCCCTGCTAGTTTTCTATAAATCATTTATTGCTAAATATTTGGATTTAAGCATCTCAGCTGATACCCGGTCAAACATAAACATCTGTGGAAATGTGTTGCCAAAATGATTGCAACTATACAAATGTATACTATATATATTATCTTCTTTTTTTCATTTATATATATATATATATATTTATATATATATATATATTTATATATATATATATATATATATTTATATATATATATATATAGAGAGGTGTGTGTGCGTGTTTGTAAATATGTGAGGAGTTACCATTGTACAAAAATTCGATCTTCTACGTAACTACAGCCAGTCATTACCACGTATATATCCTCTAACTCGCATAGATAATTCTGTTTTCCGGTTGATAATGGTTCCTGGATACATTTTTACCCATTATTGTAAATAAATCCAGACATTCCCTGTGGTTTTGGGGATGTAATTACGCTATGTTCTTCAACACACGGACAATCCACGTGCCATGTTTACCACAAGACTTGGACGTCTTCCATAAAAGCCAATTAGCCAAATTGTCTTACAAGGCATTGTGAATGCTCGTCTCCTACTAGTGAAAATTGAATAATATCATCGCATACATTTAACATCCAGCTGAAATTTATGTCTACATTGGGTAGAATCTCTGCACGCATAATAACAACAACACACAATAAAATCTGGAAATAACGAGACTACTCTTTCTGTGCTGTATAGGCTATAGGCGAAAGGGGCATACAGCGTTGTGGTAGCTATGAAAATCTCGTCTTGTAACATCTGTAATCGTGTTGACACGTCGTTACAATTGTAATCTGAAATGCTAGTATATATATATATATATATATATATATATATATATATATATATATATATATACAACAACCATACCGTTGTTTTCTGCGCATGCGCTACTTAACAGTTAGAGGTGAAACAACGTTATGTTTGCAGCTTTTGTATACGTATGGATTGAGGTCATATGCTAGCGCATAAAGCTGGAACACTATATGGTTTCGCTTCTAGCTGATGGAATGCGTCATTTTTTGTGGGGAAGGGGGGTCACTTATATATATATATATATATATATATATATATATATATATATATATATATATATATATTATGTACAATATAATAATCGATAAAGACTTGGCTCTATAATAATATATATGAAATCTGAATGAATTAAAATATAATATTAAGCGTATCTTATAACCGGCAATACTGGGCGGCCTGTAAAATACATTTTGTCCAAATGGATGTGTTTATGTGTTGACATTTATTTTAGATGGAGGACAATCATAAGCTTACGGTGCTATCTTGCCAGGATAGAGGATAAATCGATAAAAAACGAAATCATAGATATATTGTTATATGTTACGGCAATATATTTTAAATAAACAATGCGACTGTACTTATTCCTTTATTGTGAAATGTTAAATATTTTTAAGTAAAGAGTCCCTTTTTCTTAGTGTAAAAGATAATTTTCTGCAACTGTTCCATAACACAAATACAACGAATTTTACTTTTAAAGTATACTTCTTTGATTTGAAACCTTAGAAAATCTAATAAAGATATACCACTTTATTTAATGCTTAAAATCATTTTTTTTAAATACTTTTGGAGACTGTCATGTTAAAACTTATTTATAGAATAAGATTTCATATAGTTTCTTTTCGTTTAAGGTACACGCCCAGTGTTGTTTAGCACTATCGTCAGGCTGAATCGATGTAATAATGTTTTCAAACATGTGACCGAGTTTCTCTAATAAAAAAAAATACGTTAATTCAGACGTACGCTAGTCGTCAACAACACCTGACGTGTACCGTTCTTTGTCTACTAAATCCAGACCAAACAAATTACTGCTACCAACAAAACAATACAAAAAACAATAAGTCTTCTATGATTACGTTATGTAAGCAACGAAAGTCTTAAGATGAATGGAAACTATTGTAATAATTTAATAAAAAAGTTATTCGGTTTTCTATTTTTTAAATTAAACTTGCGAAATAGTTTCTCTAGTCTATATTAATTTAGATGTATAGCAAATAAAAACAAGAATGCAAGGGGAAGGTTTATTTTTAAATATTTGCGTAGACGAGGGTGCGAATTTGATTGTGTAGCGATTCATTTCTTTACCAATGTTATCGCCGGGTATTTTTTAAAACAGTGTAACTAATTATTTTGTAATCAAATAACAATGACCAAAGACTCATTATCTGAAGGTACTTTTTTCAAACTCCTCGGCCTAACGTTAACAGGAAACATGAGTTGGACCAATTACATTGAGGGTATTGCAAGGACAGCTGCGAATAAGGTAGGCTCTCTCTACAGTGGTAGAAAGTTACAAATGCCCGAAAGTGTCCTGTACATCTATAAGGCCACCATTCGCCCATGTATGGAGTATTGCTGTCACATTTGGGCTGGTACATCTGCTACTAGTCTCTCGCTCCTAGATAAGGTTCAAAAGAGAGTCGCCAACATGATAGGTCCTGAACTGTCATCTAGGCTTCAACCTTTGTCACCATCGACGAAATGTTGCATCCATCTGCGTGTTCTACAAGTATTTTAATGGTGAATGCGCCGACGAACTGCAAGCACTTGTACCCCCTCGACGTAAATGCCCCCGACAAACCCGACAAGCAGCTTAATCCCACCCCTACAAAGTAGAGATTCTTAGATGTAAGAGAGCTCTCTACTCAAGTAGTTTCTTCCCATAAACTTCTAGACTTTGGAATTCCCTTCCGGGTCCTGCTTCTCCAACTGTACTGGCATGCAGAAGTTCAAGTGTAACGTGAACATACAACTTGCTATCACACTCCCTACATAGTACTCCTGTAGCTTGGGTCCTTGATAGTAGCCCCCTACATCAAAGTGGCAATGTGCCTTGTTATGGGTGAAAACGTAATAACAATTTTTTAAATAAATGGGTGTCGGATGATTGATTCTTTAAAAGTGGAATTAATTACTTTGCAAGCAAATTGTGTCGCAAAGCGAACTATTTATTGATGAGTGTTGTTAACATTTTCTAGAATATCGCAAAAGCTAATAATTTCCCTGGAGTAAATATGCTTACAAATATCAAAATGTCTTATAATTTTATTTTGCTTGATTTGATTCTCAAATGTGTGATTAATTTGTTTCTGATAGCTAGTCAATTGTTATCTGAGTTTAGAAAAACGTACATGGCACAATAAAATGATTATAGACTATTAAAAATTAGAATTGATAGTCTCAGAGTAGATAAGAAAATCATTATAATAAAAACGTGAATAATAATTGAAGTATTAACTAACTTTAACGACGTTCGGTGTCACAGGAAAATGTCATCATCGCAAACATTAATTAACGAGAAAAGAATTGCCTCCTTTTATAACCACTCTTTATCAGTTAAAAATCATTAAAATCACTTTCCTTACAAGGATCTTACAAAAAAAACATAGCTATTTTATATTATAATTAAAAAAAAGTCATGTTGAGAAGAGACTGTACCTTTTTTCGTTATAAATTCTTTTTAAAATTAGAAAACAATGTGCAAGTGAATTGTCATTATTAAAATTATTCAGAAATAAAACAATGTTTTGTGTGTAATTTTCATTGAAAAGTGTAATATTTTAAATTAATTCATTTTAGTTTTTAACAGGTTAAAAAACAGAATTTATTAGAAGAAATGCTTTAAATTCGTCATTATTTGGTTTATTTCATTTTTTATTCATTTTATTTATGATGTGTTTTAAAATTTTTCAACCACCGTGAAATCTTCACGGGTTCTGGTTGTGTAATATTGTTTTTTTATGACGAGCTGATGTTGTCCGACATTGCCGGAACGTAAAATACACTTAAATTTATTATTACAGAGCCAATTTGTATTGAATATTATATTGTACTTAAAATAGAGTACTGATTTCCAAAGTTTAAAAAAGGACTTAAATGCCATAAACTAGATTCGAAATCTAAACATTTAGCGGTACAGCCGTGTTCCCAAAGGATGTAGTTCTCGAAACATATAGGAAAAAGATTTCATATAATAGGACATGGAGAAATAAAATGCATTAGGGTACGCAAAAACAAAAGAAATAGTTTAGCAAATTGAGCTGAACATTTTGCATTTCAATTTGCCGATGTCTTTCTGTGTGCGTTATTCATCCATCCACACAAACATTTTACTCGTTATAAACCATCCTTGCGACATGATTACTATTTCCTCTTTTTTTTTTACACAGTGATCACCACTTATCAAGGCCCGGAAGCCCTCAGGGATAAGGGTTATTGCAAGTACATTAGGTTAGTGTGGAGATTTGATGAAGTGTTTACTTAAGGGGGCGGTTCATTAGGAATTTGTTAACGTTGGACTTAAACACATCCAAGTTGTAGTCCGGTGGGAAGCAGGCAGACGGAACAGAGTTCCACAGGCGTGAAGTTCAAAGAAAGAAGCTTTGTTCATGGAATCCGCGTTTTGATTTAGGCACAGATAAAGAGTGGGGGAAACTTTTGACAGTGGATTCAGCTAGATGGGTGTTTTTCGTGAAAGATTAATTTTAGTGTTATGTTATTAGTAGTTTAAGAGTTTATCAGTTAAATATTTACACACAGACCCCCAAACAGACACAGATGTATACATGTACTGTTTTATGCATATAGATTATTACTATCAGGGCACCCAACTTAGCTCCGGACCGTATAAGACAACTAGAAAAATTGTGAACCTACCTGTTATTCTTAAGATAGAGGAATGTTTGATGTCTATGTATCATTTGCCATCTTATGCAAAAGAATATTTTACCTACCCTAGGACGGGTATCATATGTATGAAATAATTGTACCTTCCCAAGGACAGGGAATTTTACAGCACGTTTATAGAAAAACATTTTCCTTACCTAGGGCGGGTAATTTACAACACATATTTAAAATAATTTACATAATTTTCTGGTGTGGTAACTTTTCTGTATGTCACAGGTAAGAGTTTGTTGTTAAAACGCCTTTGTTCTTACATAAATGTCATACTACTCGAATATATTACATTATTTACGGTTTTGATTACTTGTGTACGCCATAGGTAATATGTTATTTGGTTTTCATATGGATATTGTACTGTACAATTACCTTATTTCCTGGGTTTGATACTGTACCCATATTCTAATTTTAAAATTAAATAACTTGATACTTTAAAGAAAATTTCTGTTGTGCTTAATTTTCAGTGCGTCTAGAGTAAGAATTTGTTTGTTTTTATCTGGATGTTATAGCGAAGAAGCACCTTATTTCTCATTTAAAAATCATACTACCCGAATATATAACGTGATTTTCGATTTTAATAACTTCTATGCATGTCACATGTAGGATTTTCTTTGTTTTTTTCATATGAGTATTATACTGCACAAGTATCATATTTCTTGCGGAAGATAATGTACAAGTACGTCATTTATAAGATAAAGATGAAACTGCTCGATAATTTTACAAAATTTTCTGTTTTGCTAACTTTTCCGTATGTCACAGGTGGGAGTTTGTTTTTGCATCAGAGTGCTATAGTAAACAAGCAGCTTTTTTCTGGTATAAATGTCATACTACTCGAATATATGACATGATTTGCGGTTTTGATTACTTTTATGTACATCGCAAGGAAAATTTCGTTTTCCTTTGTTTTTCATTAGGGCACTATACTGTACATTTACCTTATTTTTTGTGTCGGATACTGTACAAGTACCTTTTTTTTCTTATTTAAAAATGAAAGAACTCGATACTTTTAAAAAAGTTCGGTTGAGCATAATTTTATGTACGCCAAGGGAAAAATGTGTTTTTGTTACATGATAAGGACTGTCCCCTTTTCATGTAAGTATAAAAATAGAGAGATTAGTTAAAATGAAAATAAAATGAGAGAAAGCAGAAATCGAACCCTGGACATAAGTTTTAAAGAACAATAGGTTTAAATGGAATGTCCAGTAAATTGTTAATTCTGATGAAATAAATAATAAATAAACTATTCAATTGTTAGAAAGAATGTGGATAATAAAATATGGGTTAAATAAATTAGATATGTAGGTTGAATTCCTTTGTAAAAACATCAAAGAAAAAATAGGTTATTGGGAAATCATAATGTTCGGGAAACGTGCAAAGTCGCGTATGTTGGTGACACGTGAATTTTGCTCACGAGGCCGGACATTCATGGATTTCTCAATATAGGAAGTGAGAGTTAGTTAGTTAGTTGGTCAGTTAGAGACAGTCAGTGAGTAACTCAGAGAGGGTCTGGGAATTCGAATGTCTAGGAAGCGAGACGATCACTTTGAAACTAAAATGTGAAGCTTTGAATTCTTGATGATGAAAACCACGGCCGGTTGTGAAGAAATAAATCCATTATGTGTTTTGATAAAGCGTCGTCTTGTCTTGTGATTCTATCAAAAAGATAAATTGAATTGTATTATATGTCTATATGTCCAGTGTTATAAAATGTCTTTTCATACACATCTCGACATCTAATATCGGCAATGTGAACTCTACATCTCATATCTACACTAAGACTGTCTGAACACTATCTCCTCACTCAAAGAGTTTCTTCTTCTACACGTCTAAAGAATTAACATTTAAAATATAGGAATCTCTCATAACATGAACAATCTCTCTAAGTCTCTTACAACAACATCTCTTTATCTCTAAGAATTTCTTTTAATGAAACCCCTATATGTAACATTTTTTTGTATCTGGGTACTATAGTTAAGAACATTATATTTCATATGTAAGTCATACTACTCGAATATTAAACAGGGTGTACGGTTTTAATAACTTACGTACGTCACAGGTAAGATATTCTTTGTTTTTAATGTGATCACTATACTACACAAGTACATTATTTCTTGGGTAGGATACTGTGCAAATATCTTATTACTAATATAAAGATGAAACTACTCGATATTTTACATAAGTTTTTCATATGAGTACTATACTGTACAAGTATTCTACTACTTGGATAGAATTCCTTGTACACATAAATACATTAACAAAGTAAGTAGCAATTGTATGTGACTGTTGGAATATGATATCTATAGACATATGCAAACATATACATTACATATAATTCATAATGATCAGTTCATTAGTTTTGGAGTGGATCAAAGACACAAAAATACAGACATATACACATAATTAAAACTCATATATATAATCATATACACATAATTAAAATTCATAATGATCGGTTCATTAGTTTTGGAGTGAATCCAATACATACACATATACAGACATATACACATAAATAAAATTCATAATGCTCGGTTAATTAGTTTACGAATGAATTCAATACATAGAAATATATAAACATATACACATAAATAAAATTCATAATGATCGGTTAATTAGTTTAGGAATGAATTCAATACAAAAATCCATTACTGGATCTGTTTACGTGATTATTGGAATGTAACAAATAAGCCGATATATAATATATCCTATATATTTGGAATATGACATTTTCGTTATATACAGCAAAAACATTTTTCTGTATAGTTTTTATATAAAAGTGTTCTTGTTTAATTATTACGTAACATTTAAAAGTCAAATATATCAGTATGTAACAAAAAAGAAAAAAAAGGAAATGGTGGAGCTCGAACCCGCAGTACTGGTGCTAGTAATCGATGACGCTACGCACTGCCCCAAACAGACAACTAAATTTACTAAATGAATAAATGTCTGTGTTACAGATCGTGCGCATGCGCAGAACGACGCTATGGCACTACGTTCGTAAAGTTGTGATTTCGTTCAAGTTTGAACTCCTTTTTTTAATTCCTTAGCGATTGTTTTAACCGAGTAAATAATAATAAATACTAAATAATAATCTAATAAAATTCTGCACCCAAAATGCAATCTGTTGAGCTACTGCATGCCGTCAAGCGCCCATCCGTCTAGGAGGAGATACAATTTGAAAAACGGAGACAGACACACAGACATAGTGAGATTTATATATTAGATTACTCACTGAGAGCTTTCACATACGGCATCATCAAAGCTTTTTCTCTGCCAATAACCTGTGATGTTCTTTGAAGTTTGAGTGACAACAAGTCTCCCAAGATTTCCTGTACTAAAAATCTCTTTCAATAACATTTGCAAATTAGTTTGCGTTATTGTAATAGCCGGTTACCATTGATTACTTGTTCGGAGCGTCTATTGGTCTTCGCTGTGGCTTGGATGACAATAAGCCTCCCAAAGGCCCCTGTGATCTTTGGAACCACCCAGCGGAAGTTTAGTTAGTAATTTCTTTCCTAGGTCTTTCCAGCCTCCTTGACTCTTTTCACTTACTTGGTGTCCCACACACACAAAAAAAGAAGGCGATGGCGCTAGGAGTTTTTTTAAAAAAATTTTTATTTTGCAGTTTTAGTTTTCATGATTACATGTGGTATTTCGTTATGTTCTACTTTTGTATCAGTTTCCATATGCCCGGCTGACATCTTTTGCTCATCCGCATTCAAGGGTTTTCCTTAATATCGTAACCATTTTCATTAGTGTTATTCATTGTATTTTCTGAGCCATCCCTCTGATTCCAATCTCTCCCATTCCATTTTGGAATTTTTCGGTGTTGATTATTATTATTATTATTAGTAGTAGTAGTAGTAGTAGTAGTAGTAGTAGTAGTAGTAGTAGTAGTAGTAGTAGTATCGGCGTTTCTACTCACTAGGAGTTCTCCTATATTTCATTATCAGAGATTGCTCACTGACAGCCATTGGTGGTATTACCTGGAGTTTGTGTGACAACAAGTCTCTCCAGATGTCCAGTATTTTCCCCATCCTTCGATAATCTTATCAAATGAATTTGCATCACCGCAACAACTACTAGCCATGGACTTATCGCTGGCAATAAACCTCCCCGAGGTCCCAATTTTCATCGCACTCATCCAGTGGATGTCTGATTAATGCCTTTTCTCCTTCGTTTTCCCCTCCTCCTCCTCCTCCTCTTCCTCCTCCTCAACCGTCCTCAACTATTTCGTGTGGTACTAGTTCATGCTGGCACTACAATTTTTTTAAAGGGGGGGTTAACTTAGGTATACGCAATTTCAATTTTCTTTTGACAATTTCAGTTTTCTTTGATTTCATATGGTGTTCATATTTTTTTGCTTCACTTTT
The DNA here is from genome assembly GCF_053919585.1 of Euprymna scolopes. Lineage (NCBI taxonomy): Eukaryota > Metazoa > Mollusca > Cephalopoda > Sepiida > Sepiolidae > Euprymna > Euprymna scolopes. The sequence continues at coordinate 39,348,363 of NC_136495.1, read as the reverse complement.
CTTATATGACCGGTCAGCGTTTGTACATCATATGTGCTAGATCTCCGTATTGAAACTTTTTCCTTAATATTCTGCAGTTTATATTATTGCTATGCATTGTATCATCTCAACCAACCCCTGATTCCAATTTCTCTCATTCTTTTTTTTTTCGGGATTGTTCTTAGTGCTTTTACCATTATTGATATTATCTTGACTTTCTTCATCTTCTGTATCCAATTTATCTCTCTGCTGAACTATTAAGACATCCGCCTTTTTTGTGTGGGTTTATCTGTGTGTATATCCATGTCTCATAAGATTCTGTGACTTGTGTTTTCAATTACTGCTGCCGTTTTTGTGTTTTTACCATTTGTCGTACTGTTCAAAGTGAAGTTGTCTGCATAATTTATTTTATGTATTGCCTTCTCCACTTGGTCACGTATGTTATTAAAATTATTTGCTTACCAGGAGCTTTCATACAAATCATCAAGGATCTCTCTTTGAAAACAACCTGTAGTGTCCCCTGGAAACTGGGTAACAACAAGTCTTCCCAGGTTTCCAGTACTCTCCACCTCTTTTGATAACATCTGTAAATGAATTTGCATTATCGCAACAGTAACTTACCATTGATTTATCGCTGGCAGCGGCGATTAGTCTCTACTGGAATTTGAGTGGTAATAAACCTCCTCAAGGTCTTCGCACTTATCTGGTCAGCGCTCTCTCCTGGGTATTTCCATCCTCCTTAATCCTTCCAGACTATTTGGCATCACTCTTCGGGGGCGGTGATGGGGCAATGGGATGGGATGGGGACGGGATAGAGGACTTATAGATATGTAGCTTTCATGTTCTTTGTTCCATGTAAGGCTTCTTCATGTTTTGCTTCTGCAGCAGTTTGTTTGGCCTGCGCATGTGGCTCATGTGTATGAGTCCCCGCATTCAAGGGTTTGGCTTAATATTTCAGCGGTTTTCATTATTGTTAATAGTTGTATCTTTGCGGCCATTTTTCTGATTCTAACTTCTCCCATTCTTTTTCCAAAGTTTTTCGGAATTGTTCCTAGTGCTCTTACTATTATGTGTATTATCTTGGTTTTCTTTATCTTCCATATTCCGTTCAGCTCTCGGGCTAGAGTTGTGTATTTTTCCCGTTTCTCTTTTTCTTTGATATTTACCCTGTGCTAATCTACGATTTGACAGGTCTTTTTTGCGGTCTTCTTGCTTGGATGGGATTATCTGATTGTATGTCAATGTTCCATAGGATTTTGTGATTCTCGTTTTCAAGCAATGTTGCCGACTTATAATTGTACGATGCGTCTGTGCGTTCGAGATGCAGGTGTTTTCATTATCCCGAGTGTACTGCCCTTCATACCTGGTTGTGCTTGTTATTGTAATCATTTTGGGCTAGTTTGCTGCAGTCGCTTACTATGTTTTATTGTTTCGTCTCTGTTCACAGCATTAGCTGTTTACTTGTGTTTGTCGATCATTGCTTTGATGTGGTTGGTTCTTATCGAATTATTTTGTACTGTAATTATTAGGGGTTAAGTTTCTCGATTTACGTGTTTTTCGCATTCATGTGCAAGTTTTTTTGTTATTCTCATCTTTTTTTCATTCTTATGAATCTTCCGTGTAGTTGTTTCTCTTAATATTTTAGTTTTCTCGTCTTATCCTTTGTCTTTTTCTTTTCTGTTTTTTTTTTAAATTTTTCAATGTCTCCCGCTGCAATAAATACCATTTCAGTGTTCTGCATTATGTATTTTTTCTAGCTCGTTTTTTGTGTCATTCACACAGTCTTCTTTTCACGTAGAGTCGGTCAGCATCGTCTTTTGGGCGGAGTGTATTGTGCATAATCATGCATTTCTTGGTCTTCTGATCGAGCTGTCTCAGTTCTTTTTTAGTTCACTCTATGAACAGTTCAGTATCTTCAAAGTGATACTGCCTATGTATTTATACCTTTTATTAGGTTTATACTAAATAATTAAGTTCCCAGGAGTTTTCTTGTTCTCTCTTTAATTTCTGTTGCTTTGATAGTGTCTGTTTCCAGAACTCCCAAGTATTTATAGACGTCTTGTTCCCATAGTTATCTCATCTCGGTTTGCTTGGGTAGTCCTATGCCTTCTGTCGTCTCCAGTTTTCCCTTTCTTATAACAAGTAGTGCGTACTTTTCCATATTAAACTCCATTAGGATATCCTTGAAGATACTGGTAGTGTTTGTTATTGTATCTAGTTCCTTTTTAATCCTTGCAGAAAGTTTCAGGTAATCCATGTATATTATGCATATCATGTAAATGTTTTCTTCTGCAAGGTGAAAGTACCAAGCTGGATACAAGTTTTCTAATGAGAACTTGTATCCGGCTTGGTACTTTCTCAGTATATTGTTCAAGGGCATCATGACTATGGTAAACATTAATGATGATAGTGAATCTCCTTGGAAAATACCTCTTTGTATGTTAATTTCTTTTATGTAGTGTTCATCAGCTGTCAGTTCCAGTCTTCAGGTGCTCATTGCATTTTCAATGAAGGTGATTATCCTGCTTGTTTTTTATGCATTTTTAAGCATTCTATTATCCATGCTTGGGGAATCTTGTGGTACGTTTTTTTTTAGTCGATTCATGTCCTGACTAAATTCTTTCCACCTCCCTTTTACCTTCTTTAGGATCTTTTGACCTATATATAGCAAATCATGTTTCTCCTTTTCTTTTTTGGCATCCTTTCTGTTCCTCGGGAAAAGTCTACGATTATTCAGGGAAGGGTGGATTTGTTCCCCCTGTTGTGCTGTTAATATTTTCCACATACTAGACAAGCTCATGATAGGTCTATAGCTGCTGGGGTAGGTGTATCAGTATTTTTGTAATAATTTTTGACACCCCTAACACGAAACTGTGAATAAAATATAAAAAAAAACTCGTAATTTCTCTTTTAAAAGTAGGTTGTGTATTTTCTTTATGGATTATACTCCCAAAATAAACTATTAAAGTTGTATAAAAAGTAATAGAAATATTATTTTTTTTATTTTTTTAAAAACAGTTATGGAATTAATTGATTTTACGAGTTCAGTATTTTTCAATTTTTAAACTTTAAAAATCTATCGAAATATTTCTATTCATTCTATTATTACGATATTTTCAGGGTTAATGTGAAATGTTATGCTCTTTCCAATAAACTGAATATAATATTTTAGACAAACGTTTTTTTTAATTCATACCCCCATTTCCAAATGGCTATTAAAAAGAAAACAATTAATTTACTCACCAAAATGTTATATATCACAAAATGAAGATAAAACGTCAATAAATAATATATTCAAATTTAAAACAAACAGTTTAGTGCTTTTTAGAAATTTACTTTTAAAGTCCGACGTTTACAACTTTTTTTTAAACACGTTGTTTGTTTTGTTTTTTGTTTTTTTTTAATGAAACCTTGGTCCTTGCTCCTTTAATTGAGAAAAATAGGGCTTGAATTACATTTTTCGATGAGTTATAAGTTTGGAAAGACAGGGGTGGAATTATTTAATATTTTTCACGAAATTTCTGACACACCTACTGCTGGGGGTGGTTCTTTTCCCTGTATCCTTCTGTATCAGCGTGGTTCTACCTTCTGTCATCTAATCTGGCGTGTTTGTTTCCTGTATATATTTTCTCAGGTTTTGAGCTAGCCTTTCGTGTAATATGAATATTTTGAACCAGTATGCATGTATCCCGTCGTGTCCTGGTGCTCTCCATTTCGCCATTTATCCTATGGTTTTCTTTATGTTATCCTTATTGATTTCATTCACTGTTCATTCTTCGATTAGTTGTAACTATTCTTTTATGTCTTACAGTTATTCGGCATGTCTATTGTGATCCCATCGTTCTTCCCATATCTTACTCCAGTAGTGTCTTGTTTCTGTCGGATTTAATCGTTATGTTTTAGTTTTTTATCCGTTCATATTTTGGTAGAATTGGCTTTTGTTGTTTTCAAATTTCTTGTTTGGCTCCACTGGTCAAATTTGTTTCTATATTTTCTCAATCTCCCTTCTTTTGCTTTTATTGTTTGGTTCAATTGTTAATATTTTTTGTTTAGCCTCTCCCTGCTATTTTTCCAATTTTCTATCTTCTCCACGTCACTTACTTCATGTTTATCGTTTTGGTTTCTTTTTATGTTCATTAAGCTGGGTTCTAGTCTCATTTTCCATCCAGGTTTTGTCGGTCACTCTTTACCCGGCTGTTTTTCTAATTTAAATTTCATACTTACCATCTTTGCGCCTGTGTAAATTAAGGGTATCTTTTGTAGTGTGTGGAAGGAGCTTCTTAATCTTCTGTTTCTGTTTTTAATCCTTTCTGGTCTTGGTTCCTCAAAGATGGGAGCTTGTTTTTGTTTATATATATATATATATATATATATATATATATATATATATATATATATATATATATATATATATAGTGAGTTATAAAATATATATGGCGATTAAGCTACACAGAATATTCCGCATTTAATCCACGCTAGGATTCATCAGGCTTATATATATATATATATATATATATATATATATATATATATATATATATATATATATATGTATGTGTGTACATATATATATATATATATATATATAGTATTTTATGTCAAAACTATACATTACAGCTTCTGTTAGACGATGTTGACATAGGGGTCTTCAGTTAGAATTAGTTGTTATAGCATATCAGAAAATGAGCACACAACGTGGTAAACCATTGAAAAATATTCCGTTTCCTTCTGTTTTTTTCTTTTTAATTATTTTTGTCTCCTGAAGCAGTGAAGATTTGGCACGAATTCAAGAAAATCTATTGTAACGTAAAATGCCTTTATCCATAACTGGTGAATTGAAATAGAGAGGTTGCAGTTAGTTGTTTTCTCATTTTCGGAAAAGAAAATGTCAACTTAAAAAAACGAAACTAGAAGTAGTCGCCCGTTCCCCCTAGAAGAACTTGATTGGAATGGCTTGACTGTCGCTGATACTGAAAGCGCTACGCTAACCATAAGATATATTGCATCACGCCAATTGAAAAATTGTTGGACATTGTATTATTCAGATATGAGTCCCGCTGGAACTGTTTCCAAAAAAAATCGACAACATATTCCTTGTTGCGAATCTTTGCTTTAACTGCATTTTCAGATACAATTTTAGGGAAGGGTGATGAGTAGTGGATTCTCCACGATAACGAAGGAACCAGGTATTGTAATCACGTAATTGAATTACATAATTTTTTACTCATATTTTAATTTTAAAACTCAATTTTAAAGCTGAGTCAAACTCATCAATATATAGTTTTATTTTTTTTTTTACTTGACCATCACCACTTATCAAGGCCCGAGGGCCACTCTAGGCTAAGCGTTAATGTAAGGTGGTGATGTAGTAATCACTAATAGTGTACATTGCGTAGAATCTAATTATCTTTAGGGAGCAGCTAAATAAGAACGTATTTATTTTAGTTGGAATTCATTGAGATGAGTATTATTTATTAATTTTTATTTATTGCAGACTATTCCCTCATTTTTTTCTTAGTTGTTTCACGACGTTTCGGCCAACCATTTCTCTGGCCTTCGTCAGGTAGTAACCGCGATGGATAGGAACTCTGAAACCGCTATCTTCAGACAATTCTCACCTGGAACCGTAGAGATTCAACGTCTCTATCAACTGCGCCACGGGCCCCGAAGGGCGATCAAGGTCGAATTGTTTGGTCTTATAACCGCGATGGATTTATAAGACAAAACATTTCAACTTTGACCTTGATTCAGAGTTCCTATCTATCGCGGTTATCACCTGATGAAGGCCAGAGAACTGGTTAGCCGAAACGTCGTGAAACAATTAAGAAAAAAGATAAGGATAATTGTCTGCAATAAATAAAAATTAATAAAGAATTTATTTACATTGAATTAGAGTGTAGCTACTGTGTTGTATTCAACTGGAAAGCAGGTCAGCGGAACAGTGCTTCATAGGCAGATAATTCTGGGAAATAATCTTTATTAATAGAATCTGCACTGAGATTTAGGCACAGGTAGAAAGTAGAGGAAATCATATATGGATGTTGTAGCTAGTCGAGTGTTGTGAAAGTTACGCAAAAGAGGGCATAGATTTGAGCTCAGTGAATCACTTACTATGAAAATAGTGAAACAGCAGAGACGGGTTTGCAAAGTTTCTTCTGTGAGAAAAAGGTTGATTGGAAGTGAGAAGAGCATCACCTACTGGGTTACAAGCTGGTTCTTAACTCTATCAAGATCGGCTAGGTTGTGCTGAGCCATCTCTGCAAAGACGTGATAAACATACTCCATTTTAGGACTTACCAGATTCTTATACAGATAGAGGATTGCATCGGCAGTTAGATACTTACAAGGGCGGTAGAGTGTTCCAGCCATTTTTTCAGCAAACTTGGCAACAGATTTTATGTATGTGTTCGATTTCAGATCAGGAGTGAAGGTCAGTCCCAGAAGCTTGTCAAGACATGAAGCTTACCCAAGACGGGAACCATTCATTTCGAGTGGGGTGTAGTGGAGATGAGAGCGATTATGATAAAAGGAAAGACGCTTGGTTTTGGATACATTAATATTAACTAGCCACCTTTTTCCCCTTTGCATCACGTTCTCAAAACTAGAAGTGAGGGAATAAGAAAGGTTTTGGTAATTGCTGACTTTTTAAGTTTGCTATAAATTGTGGTGTCGTCTTGATAAATGTCTTCGAATGATCTAAGAATGCAATTTAATAGACTATTGATAAAGATCAGGAAGAGAGTTTGGCCAGAATTAAAGCTTGATCGATGGCACCATTGTTTATTTTCTTTACTTGAAATTGTCAGCAGTGAAGATTTGTGTAGTGATAGGGATATATATATATATATATATATATATATATATATATATATATATATATGCTTATCGCCTGCTTAAAATTAGACATAAAAAGAAGGAAAGGGAGAAACGTTGTAAAGGGAGAAAGAAAATAAGGACGTTCGTGGACAAATGGACAAAGATTACACTTTTTTTTAGCACGGACGCGTGAAAACAAAAGTGTGGGGAGATAGAGAGAAAGAGAAAGATACATTATCATCCAGCACGTGTGTGAAAGAAAAGTTATGGGCAATAAAGAAGAAAAGGAAGAAAAACGTTAGGACTGGTGGAGAAGGCATTTTATGGCTTCACGACGATAGTAGACGATAAATATCCCCCCTAAAGAAATAGTGAATTCTTTTAATAGTTTTAAACAAAATAAACTAAAAATATGTATTGAAACACCTGCAAAAAAATATGAGTGCTTAAAAAGCGAATTTATATTTTTAGACACAATAAATGATGAAAAAAAATGAATGAAGGGACCAGATTGATAAACGCATTCTATATATAGTATGTTGGTGCAAAAATAATGTCGTTTTTATCAGATATATACGTCAAAACCGACATTATTTTTGCATCAACCATATATATATATATATATATATATATATATATATATATATATATATATATATATATATGTATATATATACACATATATATATATATATATATATAAATAAGGGAGTAGTTACCAACAATGTGTATTTTTTAACATTATTTTATTATTCCGTGTCTTGGTTCTCCATTGAGAATTATGTTTGGATCATTGTAATAATGTTTTAAGTCATTGAAATCGTTTTTACGCGCGTTTAAGACGTTCTGTGAAGCGTCCTCGTCAGAAATTATTTTCAAATGTGTTGGAGATGTAAAAATGGCAATTTTCGTAGTTAATTTGAAGTTTTTCCAAGGGGTGGAGGCTTGTAAGTGTTTATTATTCATTGGCATGCTCAATTTTTGTTACTCTTTTATTGGGGTAGTCGAGAGAGGCCGCTGACCTGGTTGTAGTCGCTCTCTCTTTCTGCTAATGTTTTTTTCTTTCTTTTCCTTTAGGGTGGGGTAGGGTGTGTGTGTATGTGTGTGCGCGCGCGTGTGTGTGTGCGCGTGTGTGTGCGTGTGTGTGTTTGCTTTTATTGGTTTGGGAATGTGTATATTGTTTTATAGTGTTATGAGGTTATTTGCTTCCTTAGGAAGGAGACATTGATCCGAGGTCGTTACAAATGTGTATGTGTGAGAAGGAGGTGTGACCAGCTCTTCTGAAATAAGGGTAGGGGTGCTTTCATTCTATTTTGATATTTATTTTTTGGATTCTTGGATTTTAGTATTGTGATTTTTCGTTTTAGTCTTTTCGGGTATTCCTTATATTATGTACTAGCACGTAGAGTATGCACCATAGTAACAGACAGACACCTCCGTTCAACTAGACTGAATGAACTACAAATAACACTGCGGAAAAGAGGATATCCACTACCACTAATACAGAAAGGTATTGAACTGGCTGAAAAAATTCGAATAGACCAACTAAGAACCCCAAAAGAATACAACAAAGAACAAATTTTAGCATACATCTCTACACACAACACAAACAACCCAGAACTATTCACACAGATAACAAAAACCTTATCCTCTTCAATCAGAACGACAAACTAAACAACATACTTAAAACAACAAAAATAATAAAAAGCAAACACCAACCCAAAAACTAAAAACACATCCTAACTTCCTCAAAACTCGTCCCACATACTACAAAAGGGGTTACAAAATGCAACAAACAGCGATGTGGAGTATGTGACATAATAATAGAAGGTAACACATACACATTCAAAAACCCAGCGCAAACATTCAAAATTAAAAATGATCTAAATTGTACCTCCAGAAATGTAGTATATGCACTAAGATGCACAACATGCAACAAATCCTACATATGCGCCACCAATAATTTCAGCAATAGAGTGGCCTTACATAAGAGCAACATCAAAATTGCAGATAACAGACACCTCTATGTTTCAAAACACGTACACACGTGCAGTGGAAACAGCTTCAAAGTAATGCCAATCTTCCAAACGGACAATTATTTTTATTTACTTACACAGGAAAAAAACTTCATCACCAGATTCACTCCTGAACTGAACAGAGCCTAATAACATCACACAAAAACATGAAATGCAAGGTACACTCGCATGCGCATCCATACACATACACATACACACACCACACATAAATCAGAACCGACACATTAAAACACACACACGTGCGCGCATACAACCACACAGAGACATAACACCCCTATCTCTAATACAACACACTGAACAATACCAACCCTACTTAACCTCGAAACCAACAACACTAGGAAACACCTAGAACACTAATATAATATCTGTTCCAACACCTCGCTCCCTCCTCAGTCAGTGGAGGAGAACCCCTCATGACTGAAACAACTATCATCCCTTCTATCATCCCCCTCCCATACCTATACCCCCTCCAATGCCCTCCTCTGGAGAACAAAATCTTCCCCACACTAGGAACCGATCCTGGGTCTGGCCATACCCACATGGGGAGACAAATAAATAGAAACATTAAAAAATCCCCTATACATATTTTTAAATACACCCCTCTATCTAAGCAAATAATCTCATAACACTATAAAACAATATACACGTTCCTAAACCAATAAAAGCAAACACGCACACGCACACACACGCACACACACACACGCATACACACACACCCTACCCCACCCTAAAGGAAAAGAAAGAAAAAAACATTAGCAGAAAGAGAGAGCGACTACAACCAGGTCAGCGGCCTCCCTCGACAAGCCCAATAAAATGGTAATAAAAATTGAGCATGCCAATGAATAATAAACACTTACAAGCCTCCACCCCTTGGAAAAACTTCAAATTAACTACGAAAATTGCCATTTTTACATCTCCAATACATTTGAAAATAATTTCTGACGAGGACGCTTCACAGAACGTCTTAAACGCGCGTAAAAACGATTTCAATGACTTAAAAACATTATTACAATGATCCAAACATAATTCTCAATGAAAAACAAAGACACGGAATAATAAAATAATGTTATAAAATTCACATTGTTGGTGACTATTCCGTCATTTAAATATACATTTTTCTTTCGTTGGAATTTCTTAACCCATTTTATATAAATATATATATATATATATATATATATATATATATATATATATATATATATATAGCCAGTAGAGTTTAATTTCCTAGAAGTACATCCAATGAAACAACATGTGTCTACCAAAGAGTGTTTAATGAGTGAACAGAGCAGGTATAAAAAATTTATTTATACAAACATTGATGGCTACATATGTGCATACATGTTTTTGTAATCACCCACGTTTTCGATGGGAATTCTTGGCCTGAAGATGTAGTCCCCCAACGCGGGTGATTACAGAAACATGTACGCACATATGTAGCCATTAATGTTTGTATAAATAAATTGTATATATATATATATATATATATATATATATATATATATATATATATATATATATGGTGTCTACAAAGTCTGGCTACATTATGTAGCCAGACTTTGTGGAAGCGTCTTGTAGATTATGTAGCCAGCCTTTGTGGGCACTCTGTATATATATATATATATATATATATATATATATATATATATATATATATATATTTATACACGCACATGTGTGTATATTTATATACTTATATATATATGTATGTATACACGCACATGTGTGTATATTTATATACTTTATATATATATATATATATATATATATATATATATATATATATATATATATATATATATATATATATATATACAGGGTGCCCATAAAGTCTTGCTATATAGTTTACAGGATGCTTCCACAAAGTCTGGCTATATAATGTAGCCAGACTTTGTGGACACCCTGTATATATATATATATATATATATATATATATATATATATATATATATATATATATATAAGAATAAAGAAAGGTCCAGTGAGTTCATCTATATTTGTTTTGTTTCTCTCTTTCTGATAATAACTTTTCATCAACTTCTTGCGTCGATATGATGATTTTTGCTTAATGGCTTGATTTATTCAATAACTTTGATTATCTTCTCTTTTGTATTTTTTCTTCCTTGTCGATACATGTTTAATTAATTTTAATTTAATTACATTTATATTCTCTAATGATGCCTCTGTTGTTTTCGCATGCGTTCTTCGTTCGTCATTTCTTTTTTTTATCTGTGCCTTGAAAATGAGATTATCCCATTCCTATGGTTGAGTGGCATTTTACCACGATCTCCGAAGAACTTATTTTTCGCTTATCGTCTAGTCCGAAGCTTTTTATCGTGCATCCGAAATATAGCAATAGTTACAGATGCGCTCATACGTTAGGAAGCCATTATGTGTGCAAAAATTGACTGCAGAAAAATAATTGGCCTGCAGTTAGGTGCTTGGAGCGGCGACACAAACCTTCAACCTTGAAAGTAGGACCGGTTTAAATCCTCAGCATGTGGTTCTGACTAGGTCTTCTACTTGCAAATAATTGGTTGGGTGTTCATTGAAAGGTCAAACTTTCAGTTTAGACTTGGCTTCAAAGGAAAATGTCTTTGGAAGGTTGATCTGAGGCGTGGATCACATACATCTTTTCTGTGTTCCTTTATTGAGTGTCTGTTCTTGCCCTTCTTTGCGAATCGCTTAAATGATCTTAAGCGCTTTATGTCCTAAATATTTTGGGGGCAGGAAAAGGTATTAGGTTCGCAGAGAGGTTTGCATTAAACGTTCGTGTGTAGAACACTTTTGGATCCTAGAATTAATGCACGTCATCAACATGCTGATAAACAAGCTTTCATAAGTTTAACTTTCAAAGATTAATCGATAACATCTGTATTGAACTCATATACAATCAACCGGTCAAAGATCGTCTTAGGACGGGGATAGAAAGCGTGTAGAAACATGCTCTAAAATCTTCTATACAAATGACCGTCACGGATGACTGCTGCTGGTACGTTTAACCTCTGAGCTAGTCGAGTGAATTTTCTTTTTTTTTTACATTTTCACCCCAAACAAGGCACATTGCCACTTTGGTGTAGGGGGATACTATCAGGCGCAACAAGTACGGGGGTACTATGTAGGGATTTGGGCAGCAAGATGTCGGTTCACCACTGTCATGCGGCTAACCTCGCACGACTACAAAACGTATCGTTCTTTTATGTAGATGTTTTTATTTGTTTTTGTTAGCGATACATTTTTTAATGAATTCAATTATTTATGCGAAAGTGCATTTTTACCTAAATACGAGGTCCCGATTTCGAATCTCGTACATTCACGCTGTCTGTTGAGTTGTGGATGAAGAAACACGTGTCAGTGGATAATTATATTTTTAAAATAATATATATGCCACTCCCCATTTAGGGAGTACCAAATTAGTCACAGGGAAAATTATTCGCAACTCGCATTTAGGTAAAAGTGCACTTTCGTATAAATAATTAAATGCATTAAAAAAGTATCGCTAACAAAAACAAATAAAAACACACACACACACACATATACACACACACACACACACATATATATATATATATATATATATATTACCGTTTTATCAGTTTTAGGTACACATGTGTCTGTTACCGAATCGATCCAACAACTTCATCAGACTTGTATATATATATATATATATATATATATATATATATATATAGTCTTGGGAGTTTTTAACCTTTAAAACTATACAAAAAAATTATTTTTTATCATTCGTTAGAAAACTAGTTAGTCAGTAAGTCATTCAATCATCTGCAATCACCGCATGAACTTGCTATCACAAATTCACTATAGTACCAGTAATAATTTATTTTAAAGGAATCATCAGTTGTTTAACATGAAACATTATTTCGGGGATTTAATATATATATATATATATATATATATATATATATATATATATATATATATATATATATATATATGCTCCCATATAATATAACCGAGATATATGTAGACGCATATATCCGTACATGAACACACACACACACACACACACACACACACACATATATATATATATATATATATTTATATATATACAACTCGTCTGTATTCCAACAATATGCAAATTATGAACATCAAACGGTGTCTTTATGTGTTTGCTATCTACTGTTTATAACATATTAGAAAATGTTGTACTTTATAAAAAAGAATAATCTGGCTTATGTTAATATAGTGAGTAAGGATGGAAAGAAATTTCACATTTATTTCCATACTAGCGAGGAGTGCCCGCCGTTGCCCGGGTATTCGGATGTGTGTGTGGAAACTACGGGGGTGGGGGGTTTAAAAAGTAATTATGAGAATCGAACCCGAATCGTTGAGGTAAATTTGTAAATTAAAGTGTGAAAAAAAAGTACGACGTTAACGATTGCCCCACCGCGAGATGCTACCGGAAACACGTTTCAATTTATTTAATTACTTGGATTTGGCAGGTGCCCGTTTTAATGAGTTAATGAGGTCAAGTTTGACTGCAGGATTTTTATTTTCCCAATATGTTATAGGAAAAAGGCTAACCCACATGCGGCGAGCGACAAATGTTGAATATTTATCCTCCCGAAATCGAGCAAATTAAATAGACAGGCGAGCTTCGTTGTTAACGCTGAGATATTACGATTTATATGTGATATAAAAAGTTTTAAAAAGTTATGAACCGACCGACCGACCGCTTCTCTGTTAAAAGCGAACACACATACAAACATGCATACATTTTCGCTTTTATATTTATAGATAATAATGTGAATCGCTTTGCATTCATTTCTTAGTTCTTGAACCTAAAGGCGTCATTAACCATTGCAGTCACTATCGAAACTTTGACAGCTTCAAGAATTCTTGATAGAACATCGGGACAAAACAAAGATGGATGCGTATATTTCTTCCCTTTCCTCTGTACTGAAACTTGAATAAGAATAAAAGATAGCCAACTGTATTCTTTGATAGAGAACAAAATTTAAAAAAGAAACTGTATCGTTATTTTGTTAACGGCAACTACACGCTTTGTATGTTTTTTTTTTAATATTTATATACCCCTTCCGTTCACATTCTTTCCTATTTCTTCAACTTGTCCGCCGTCTCTGGAGATGCTCGAATAATTCAATAACATCGTTGTCGACGGGAAAAATCGAATGCAAAATATTAATTAGTTAAAAGCTTTACTTAATTCAGCTGGGGGAAGAAAGGCCATCAAACGTCAAATTCACGTTTTGCGAAGTTAAAAAAGTCATTTTTCTATTTTTGTTCCTTTTCTTCCATCTTTTATACAGAAACGGCGTATTGATATATTGCGGATATTGAAAACGAGGCTTTGACACATCTCTCTCCCTTTTACAAATGGAAAAAAAATGTACACGTATGATATTTAAATGGCTAAAAGCATCTCATTCAGATTTCTGTAAAATTAATCATTAAAATAAAACGTGTGAAAGTTACTTTCTTGATTTGATGTGACCCACCGAAATGCCACCTACCAAATCTATTATATAAAGATCATGGGTCTTTGTGTGTGTATGAATATATGTGTTATTCCAGCTAAAAATAGAAAGCTACAGAACAAAGTCCGTCAAAATAGGTACATTCTTAATCGGTGTCAATTCAGATAAATAATATATTAAAAAAATATTTTAAACAAATATTTTATTTGGTTGTCAACTGGGTCACGTTTTCTCAAAGTAGACCGCTATTACAGGCATTTTATCTAATAATAACGACTCATTTCTCCGCAGGATCTATATAAAAGAATTATCTGTGTTTATAATGGTGTACGTTCAGAGAGCTGGGCGGGGAATATTGGGAGTTGGAGAGTTGCAGGGATAATGTAGTAGGGAGGAAGAGAGAAAGATAGAAAAAGGGAGATATCTAACAGTCAACTGTGTTTCTATCAAAAATGTGCTTATGCAATATCATTTGTTGCATTGCTTCCAACGTAGTAGAAGTGCTGAGCCTATAGCTGCTACCAGGACAGCTAACAACCCCTGTAAAAGAGTAATAAAGAACAGGAGAGTTCTATGTATAGTCAAAAGTAGCTGAGTAACGGCTTGGTTCCTACCAGTTTTTGGCAAATAGCTAACAGGGTCCTGCAGCATCATCAATGGACATAAAGTGATCTCGTCAACATCGGACAAAGCAATACTCTTTGACAAAAACTTTGAAGCTAATTCTACCCTATGCGATCAGGGCCGCTACCCCTCTTATTTTCTCCTGTATCTGAAAACACGCTATGCAACATACGAATATCTGTGCGCGATGTTGCCAAACTAATCAAAAGTTAAGATTACTGTAAAGCAACTCACCCTGGCAGAATTCCAGTTATAGTGCTAAAAAAAGCTTCAACCAGAACTAGCTCACATACTTACAAAGCTGTTTAAGCGTTGTCTTAAAGAGCATTGTTTCCTATGGCCAGGGGACACCTAATCAGTATGCCCTGCATTTAAGGATTCACGTGGTCTGTCATCTCTAATACAGTACAGACTAATAAGTCTTCTATGCGTCATGAGTAAGTTGCTTCCTTAGTGACATGGAATATAGGTTTCCGTTGTGATGGATCTACAGCAGATATGCTAACAGTTATAGCTCATATGATCAGCGAATCTCTCAACGGAGGCTTCTTTTCTAGTGAAGTTGCTCTTCACATATCAAAGGCTTTTGATGGGGTATGACATGAAGGTCTAATTTACAAGATCTCCAGCTAAGGTATAACTAGAAATGTCTTCTCACTTATTAAATCCTCTTTCTCTTATTGGTTCATAAGAATAATGTTTGATGGACAGAAATCAGAAGCTCGTAGTGTTAATGCTGGAATCCAACAGGGATCCATCCTGGGTTCAACTCTCTTTCTGATCTACATCAATGGTCTTCCAAATCACATCCTTACATAATTGGTAGACATTAATGCTGACGACACGACCATCTATGGCTGCACATCAAAGGCCGTAAACGACCAAGTTCTCTCTAATGTTCTGTCTCCTCTAGTCTTCAGCATGTGATACAATGGATTAAGAGGTGGCTGGTTACTTTTAATGCATCTAGAACCGAACTTCTATCTTTACATCATCAACACTCTAATCTCCATCTGGCATTACTTAAAATTAATGGCTCTCGTCATGGTGAAGCTCTATGTTTTGACAAGCTTCTAAGTCTGACCTTTACTCCTGATTTGAAATGGAACAGGTACATCAAATCCTTTGCCAAGGTCGCTGGAAAAAATTGTGTGATTATTCTATTACTTCAGTGGATATCTTACTGATGATGCAATTCTCTACCTGTATAAGAGCCAAATATGTCCACGGATAGAGTACTCTTGCCACATCTGGGCAGGAGCTGCTAGACAGATCTTATCCTGCCTTGACAAAGTTACAAATAGACTTCGTATCCTAGTGGGGTATGCCGTTTTCTATTCCCTGCAACCTCTTTCTCACAGAAGAGACGTTGCGAGCCTGTCCCTGCTTTATCGTTATTTTCATAGCATGTGCTCGTCTAAGCTCCAGTTAATGTTGCCCCTTCCCCAAACTTTCCCGAAAAACAATCGTCTAGCTTAAATCACTATCAATAATTTCCCCCATTCTTTATATGTGCCTAAACCTTAACGTAAGTTCCATGAACAAAGCTTTTTTTTAGAACTGCACGCCATTTGAACTCTTTTTTTTACGTTTCTTTTTCTGCTTTCCAGCTGACTACAATCTGGTCGGATTCAAGACCAACGTAAACAAGTTTCTAATAATCCAATTTACCCAATTTTCACTACTAACGATTACTACGATATTGTCCCATTCACTACTGTACACTCATTAATCTTTGATAGGCCCTTGATAAGCGGGGAGTCCTTTGTAAAAATATATTTACGGATAAAACAATAATGGGTAGCCTCGCTAATTCCTAATACAATTGAAACCCCTCCCAGCACAAAGAAACATCAGTCTATTCCTGTGATGGTCACTATGTTTCAATTTCAGTCGTTGTCAACCTAATATTTTCTTTTTTAATTCAATGGATACACCTTGCAAAGTATTCAATAAGTTTTATGCATCTCTAAAGTTTTTGTTATCTCGCCACGTTTTGGCCAACTCATACTCCGGCCTTCTTTGGATGATTAACAGCGACGATATAAGAATGATCATTCTCATAACTGTATCCTAAGTAATTATTGCTTTTTATAGTTGTTGTCCCATCATGTTTTTGATCAACTAAACCTCTGACCTGATTTGGGTAGGATTGAAACCGCTATCTCCAGACAATGCTCACCTGCAACCGCAGACTTCAACGCCTCTATCCACTGCGCCACGGGCCTCAAAGGGCGGTAATGGTAGGATTTTTTGATCTAATAAAAAGCCAAGTTTTTGTTCTTATCTTGTCCCGCATTGCCGGATCCGTACTTAAATTTTATTGGGATCCTTTCAGATAAGTAATTTATTTATTTGCGGATTGTTGTCCTCACTTCCAAAGGTGTTTTTTGTTTCACATCGTTTCGGCCCAAACAGTATGAGTTGGCCGAAACATGGAGAAACAACAACTATAAAGATCAGAATTACACTTCGCAATAAATAAATAAATAAATCTAGCACTCTCCTCTCTGACACTCCACTGATTAGGACAGTTATACTGTTTTTCTGTTAAGCAACAACTTGAGATGATTTTTTAGATAGCTCCATATACAAAAATCTGAGCTCGTTGATAAAGATTTGTTAAAAGTGAAGCTCATTTTAGTATTAATATATTATGATAAAAATATTTAAATGTCTGAGCTTAGAACAAGCCCTGTTATTATTACAGCAGATTGAAGTTCGATTGTCACGGGAAAACATTACAAGGTTGACCAGAGAAGTGCATAGATACATTTAGATGGTGTTTGTGGATATTTTTATTTTACTTTTTGTATCACCTTTTTTAAGCATGTTGTTACAATCTTATCAGTGCTGTATTTAGTTTAATGTTTGTTTTACCTAAAGTGAACTATGCATTATTTTTATCAAATCTATATGTATTTAAAACGGTACGGGGTTTTAGGTGTGAGTGTGTGTATCCTCGTACGTCAATAGAAACTTTTAATTGGTTGAGGGAAAGGGATAGACAGAGTACACATTACTGTGACTAATTATTATGTAAATACCCAGGTTCATAAATCTAAGCGTTTTTTCACTAGATATCATGTTTATAAATTAAAAGATAGCAATTATATAATGACATAAAACATTATATTTTTTTAACAAAGTAACATTTTGGTAATTATGTAGAATAGTAATCGCATTATCGTTGTCATATTCCGGGCAGGTTATGTAAATAGCTGAAAAACGTCGAAATGCTTAGCTAATGACAGCAGTAAATATGTGTCAGACGGTATATTTTGTTTGTTAATTTGGTTTTACAGTATATTTTCCCTATTTAATTATTATCGGGAAGTAAAACATAACTAAGCAGCTTCCACCGCGGTGTTAAAAAATGGATTTCTGATTAATAACGGTTAGTAAACTGCACAAGTTCATTTTTTTTAATTGAAATTACTATTAGATTATTGTTTTCGATTTAAATTATATGTCTTATTTTTTCGGCGGTCTATGTAACCTTCCAGGGATATGCCGAGGATAATGTGGTCCCTACTATACAGAAGTACCAACCTTTTTTTATAATTCATGGAGAAAGACAAAAAGGGTATTCGGCATTAGTTTTAAGCGGTTTATTTTTGCTTGAAATTATTTTTACCATAAAAAATATTTCGTACACTCATTCATCGAAATTAGTCTCTCATTCAAATATTAAGTTGCGACCACGGAATTTCACAAGATATTGTTAAACAGATTAGATATAAAACGTCAGAATCTAGATAAAGATGGAGATTGATATATTCAAGTACCAATATCTTTCAAAGAGCGGGTATGAACTAGTTTTTATTTTTATTTTAATTTCCATTGTGTTTTTATCTTTACGTTCAAAATAGTGACGGTTATAAACAGCGGATATTGAAAACGAGGCTTTGACACTTTTTGCCCCCTCCCTCTCTTTGTAACTGAAAAACATGCACGCATCATTTTTAAATGGAAGAAAGCTTTTCACTTCAGATTTCCATAAAATGAATCATTAAAAAAAAAAAAAAAAAAAAAAAAAAACTCATGAATGTCAGCGTCTTCATTAAATACGTTTTTCTAAATAGCATTTCAATGGGATAATAAAGCGCGGTAAAATAATTACCACAATTATATCAATATACAATAATGGCACTTAAATTCCGTGTACAAATGATTGAGAGCTTCTTTTTGTGAAAGAATTTCATCGCATGAATCTAAAGAAATTAAATGGGTTATTTTGCAATTATTGATGTATTATACGAAGATTATTCCAGGCACGCGTAAAAGGGTTTTGATTTGCGTTCAAGCAATTTAAATAAAGTGGACTTAATTCTTATAGTTTGGATTTGATTTTAAGGATTATAAATAATCTCCGACATATTTAAAGAGGGTAAATTAACGCTATCAAGGATCAAAGCCATTGAAGGATAAAGTTTAATAGCATTGATAGATAACTATGTAAACGACGAGAACTAGTTTACATATATTGAAAATGTTTACAAGGATGAAGTAAGTTTAGGGTGGTTTATGTATAGAGTATCCCAATAAAACGTATACACTCTTTAAATTATCTCAACTTGCTACATGAATATGCTATAACACGTTCTCAAGAGATGTGTAGGAACAAAGAATGGCTCTTCCAGCAGGCTGAAGCACTTCCTCACTATTATCATGACGTAAGAGCATATCTTGATAGTTACCTGAAAAACTTATAATTAAGACAAGGAGGAAGTATCGAGTACTGTTCACGCTCACAAGATTTGAATCCCTCCCCATGGATTTTGGGTGGCAGATGGGAAGATGGGGGAGCATGTTAAACACAGGATTCACATCACAAAACGAGCTACAATGTATGAGTCAGAACCAACCATTGAAAGAAGATATGTCAACATATCAATGCGACTGATTAGGAACGTTTTTGATTAACTAAGTGAGCGTTGTCGGCTGTTCATGGACCACAATGGCCAATAATTTGAACACTTTCGATAATTAGCTGGTTCATATATTTGTTCACAGTATTTTGATGTATGAAACTTTTCTTTCCTATAACAAATCTCTGTTTTATGGTCATTTAAAGAGTGGATACATTTTATTAAGGCACGCTGTATATTATATTTCTCTTAGTCTGTCTGTTGTCTATTCACTTTTCCCGGAATCTACTCAGCTGATGTGACATGACTCTTTGTTATTATAAAGTGCAGTGAACAAAGTATTATGGCATCCGTTCGATGCACGGTTAGGGATTAATAAGAATTGAAAGGAATTATTTACCACAATACCACATTAACTCTAGAAATTTTCTCAGAAACTACTAGGCTGATGTGCTCGAAAGCTTCGTTGTTAGGATATGGTGCAGCAAACTAAGTATTACTGGTATCCGTTCAATACACATTTAAGTATTAGAATATATTTAACCTAATTCCCCAATCAATACAGTACTCATTCTATGGCAACGGGCTATAATTTTTGCCTTTTTATAACGAGCTGAAAGGTCTGTTTTTTTAATTAATATTTCACTACTGATTAAAGTCCAAAGCAACTCAAGGATAAAGCTTTGAGTTGTTTGCGCGGCAACCGAGAAGGCTTGCCCGTCGGTTTGCCTCCAACACTACTTTGGACCCAGCGAACCGAGAAGGCTTGCCCGTCGGTTTGCCTCCAACACTACTTTGGACCCAGCGAACCACTCCTTCTAGATTTCTCTGCAGACAGAAAGAACACTAAATGATCTGAAAATCACCCCTTATCAAGTACATGATATCATAATTAAAAAAAAACAAATGCTCCGCTGAGGTTGATCCAGTCCTCTCTAAACTTTTCGACAAATGCCTTAACGAATGTTGCTTTCCTGGCTTCTGGAAAATTGCATATTTGGTACCACTTCACAAGAATTCTGGCGAAAGAACTGACCCAATTAAATTATCGCCCCATTAGCCTCCTCCCTCTTTTGCCAAAATATTTGACTTTAAAATTAATCAAAATCTAGTCCACCACCTCACAGCTGCTAAACCTGTCCGGCCAATAGTAAGGGTTCAGGCAAGCTCGTTTTACTGCAGATATCATAACTGTAATTTCTGAACATATACACGATGCACTGGATATAGCAGGGGAGCCAAGGGCAGTAGTCCTAGATATATCTAAGCCCTTTGACAGGGTATGACACGATGATCTTCTCATGAAAAGCATACCCTATTGTATTACGGAACGAATAACATAATGCAATCGTTTTAAATAAGAGAAGAATCCAGGTTGTCTTCGTTGGTTGTATGTTCAAATGTTATAAATGCAGGTGTACCTTAGGGGTCTATCCTTGGCCCATTATTTTTCCTGATATTCATAAATGCTCTTCTTGATGAAATTATGTCTGAGATGTGTATTTTTGCTGATGATACCACGCTCTATCCAAGGTAACACTAGAAGACCTTCAGTCTGTAGTCGAATGAGGACAAAAATGGATAGTCACAGTCAGTGCTGCCAAGACTAAGCTCATTTCCTAAAATAAATACAAAAATCCTGTTCAACCACTAATAGCCACGCCTAATGATGCATTACCTGAAAGTATTATACTTCGTTTATATTCCTCGGCTTAAAATTCACGAGAACATGAGTTGGAACAGATACATTGAGAGCATTACTAAGGCTTCTGCAAAGAAGGTGGGCTCTTTATGCAGTGCTAGAAAGTTACTTACGCCTAAAAGTATCCAGTACAGCTACAAGGCCACCAAAAAGCCCATGTATGGAGTATTGTTGCCACATTTGGGCCGGGACATCTGCTACTATTCCCTCTCTCTTTTCTCTCTCTCTCTCTCGTTCTCTCTCTCTTCCTGTCTCTCCCTTTCTCTCTTTTAGACAGCGTCTAAAAAAGAGTCTTGCACTATCAGCTGCCCCATCAACGAAACTGCACCCCTCTGTCTGTTTTACAAGTGTTTTAATGGTGGATGCTCCGACGAACTACAAGCCCTTCTTCCCCACTCGACGTAAATACACCCGACAAACCCGACAAGCAGCAAAATTTACCCCTACACAGTAGAGATCTCTAGATGTAAGAAAGCCTTATACATTAATAATTTCTTCCCTAGGACTGATAGATTTTGGAATTCCCTTCTGGGTTCCTACTTCAGGAATTTGAGTGTAATGTAAACAGACACCTTGCTGCTGAACTCCCTACATAGTACCCCTACAAATTATGTCCCAGTTATTAGCCCCGACATCAAAGTGGCACTGTGTCTTGTTTGGGTGAAAATGGGATTTAAAAAAAGAGATACTTGTTAAATGATTGTTAAATGAGATGTGTTGATTGTTAAATAATAGTTACGAGAGTACTGAGCATGATTACTTTAATGATATAACCCAGTATATATAGAGGAAAGATTTATTTAATTCTGTTTTTTTATTCATCATTTATCAGCGTAAAATGTCATACGATCATAGGGGGTCATATGATTGATTAATTGTTACTTTTTAATATGTATCTTTACTGGAGTATAAAACATGAATAAAAAATAATTAACTAAATCTGATTACTAATAGGGACGTAGTAATATTACTAGGTCACCAGTTATCAAAGCTAAAACCCGCTCGGATACAAGACTTTATGAGCTGGATGGATTATTATAAAAAAAGATGAAGAATATTATGGGAGTAATGAAAATGATTAATAAAATGTTTTAGAAAATCTAGGTTTCTGTTTATTTTTCTGTTTTTTTTTTGTTTCATGAAGCACCGGCTATTAATGTCAAAAGTTACTTTAAGATAAGACTTCATAAGATGGATCGATTGTCAGCTAAAAGTTGTGGAATATTGTGAGAGTTTTTAATATGATTAATTAAATGGACTAGATTTAATTACTTCTATGCATATTTTATTTAATTGATTTTATATTTGAAGATGACCATGTTGTAATCATCAGGGACACGTATCGACGAGCATGTTGTAATATTCAGGGAACGGTATTGTCGTAATATTTCATGGCATATTCAAGATATAGATACAAAGTAACTCTCTTTCACAAGGATCACAGAGAAAAAAGAAAAGCATTTTTCAGTTGTTCTTTGTGTGAATAAAAAACGAGCAAGAGATTGGAACTCAGTAGACTACTATTGATGTGAAATGGTAGTGTTTGTGTGATATTAGACGAATATAAACAGGTATTGAATAAAACTCCTGTATAAATCAAGTATTAATATTTTAGCTGTATTACATGGTGAGAATATTATTACTTCTTATTCCAACACCGTCTTACTTTGAGTGAGATCTGAAGCACGCATTAATCAAAACGTCGAGAGATTCGCTAAACCTATGAGATATAACTGTAAGCATATCTGCTGTATGTCTAGAAGAACGGAAATCATATTGCATGTCACTAAGAAGGTTATTTTTACTGAGATGTTTGATTACTTCTCTATTTAAAACACATTCTATCAACTTACTCATGACGCACAGGACACTTACTGGTCTGTACTGTGAGGGCGATGAGCGATCACCTTAATTCCTAAATACGGGGCATACTGATGAAATTTTCCAGGGTGACGGGAAGCAATTCTTCTTAAGACAACTTTAAAACAGTTTTGTAAGGATGGGCGCAAGTTCTGGTTGAAGTCTTTTGAGTACTATAATTGGAATACCGTCAGGGCCGGTTGCTTTACTGGAATCAAGGTTTTTGAGTAGCTTGGCAACATCACGTACAGATATTTGTATATCACATAGCATGTTTTCTGATACAGGAGGAAATATTGGAGGTTGGCAGCCTTGGTTGCAAAGGTTAGAATTAGCTGCAAAGTTCTTGGCAAAGAGTTTGACTTTGTCTGAAGCTGGCGAGATTACCTCAGGTCCATTTATGAGAGTTTGGATAGAGCACACGCTTCTGTTCAGGATTCTATTTGCTATTTGCCAAAACTGGTGGGAACCAAGCCGCTGCTCAGCTACTTTGGACTTGATGGACTGCGCATACATACTCTCTTGCTTTCTATATTACTTTTTAACAGTGGTTGCTGGCAGTTCTAAAAGCGGTTTTAGTCTCAGTACATCTATTACGTTGGAAGCAATAGAAAAAGTGATTTCTATGCGCAATGGCAGCAACACATTCCGGAGAGAACCACGGCTGGCTGTTAGGTTTTTGCTGAAATTCTTTCGATGGTATGAAACGGTCTATACCTACAATTAACCATTCTGTCAGTTCTTATACTATAGAGCACACATCCTTTTTAAACATGGAACGCAGAGGTAGATCTGATATAAATGTGCGGAAACTATCCCAGTCAGCCATTAGAGTATCGATATACTGTACGATAGAGAGGTATATCTGGGGACATATTACATTTCATTTTTATCTGAACTGATACAACAGAGTGGTCGGAAGATCAAAGTGGAGACAGGAAAGAAGCTGAGCACAGTTCAGGGCAAGTTGTGAGAAAGAGGTCTAGGAGACTTGCATACTGGCCGTCAGTATCGGGAACATGGGTGGGTTCGTGAACAATTTGCGTGAGGTCATAAGCAATCGAGAAATCATGACAGAACCTTTGTGGCATATTTCCATTCTATGGAGGTCAGGTGCGAACGAACACCCCATAATTTTATCATACCATATTTCTTCAAACTGAAACATACTTATCAAAGTATACTTACGCAGATAGATATTAAAAGTCTTTTTTGTGCCTATTTCCATTCTACGGAGGTCAGGCGCGAACGCAGACCCCACAATTTTATTATACCATCCATTTTTAAGTTAAAACATACTTATCAAAGTATTCTTATGTACATCTATATCAAAAACACTTGTAAACGTTTTTTTTTTTATTATTTTTTTTTCCATACTTTGTGGACCAGGCGCGAACGCAGACCCCACAATTTTAATGAACCACTTTTCTGCCAGATCAAACATATCCATTCATGTGTCTCGATACATTTTCTATCATTATATGTAATCAGTTTTTTAAAATAGTCAACCATATAGGATCCTATTCGTGACCAGACATGCACACACAGACACACACACATTCAGCTTTATATTATATATATATATATATATATATATATATATATATATATATATATATATATATATATATATATATATCTGGCTTTGACAAACACTTGCTGCTATGGTTTCAAATGGTCTGAAATAACAGCAAGAGAAGACTTGATTCCAAATATTCTCATATGATATACGTTCCTATTTTTGGAAATAGGGCACGATTATTAGTATCTCCAGTATCAAATAATCCTTATACACTGTGGAATTTACTTTATGTATGAAAACCAAAGAGGGGAGATATAACATATGAGAAAAATATTGAATCAAGTCTCCCCTTGCTGCTATTTCAGATCATTTGAAATCATAGCAACAAGTTTTTGTCTCCCCTCTATCAAGGCCAGAGATTTTTGGGGACATACATATTTTGAAATTCACATGCGAAATTAGAAAAACAAATAACGATCATTGAAGTATTGGTAAAGATGCAGTATCTTTCCACCCACAGAAAAATCCTTCAAAATACTACTATTATATGTTTGCTGAAAACGAAAATAAAAGTAAATATCCAAGGAAATGGGTAGTTTCTAAAATATGAAGAAATTATAAAGTTGGGGATCAATTTTCTATTTTGATTTCACGTAAAATGAACATCCACTTTATAGCCAGGGTGGCCATAAAGTGAGTTCTCATTTTACGTTACATTAATTTAAAAATGTGATCCCCCACTTCTTGAAACAGTAATGTGCGACCTTCAGGGCAAATGTCATATAACCAACTACATAATTCAGGTCAGTAGCTTTCTAACGAGCCTTTATTTGTAAAACTCTTGTCAGTTGTTGCCGAGATATCGAACTTATAGTATTGCCTCAAAAAGTGGTATATCTTTTTTTTTCTTTTTTTTTTTTTTTTTACAAAGGCATCACCACATTATCAAGGCCCAGAGGCCACTCAAGGATAAGGGTTAAAGAGTGTACAGTAGAAGTTGGTCAATATAGTAATCATTAGTAATGAAAATTTGGTAAATTTAATAACTTATATGGAACGGCTCATCAAGAACTTATTTACCTTAGACTTGAACACAACCATATTGTAGTCAGCCGGAAAGCAGGAAAACGGAAGACAATTCCACAGGCGTGCAGTTCTAAGAAAGAAGCTTTGTTCATGGAATCTATGTTTAGGTTTAGGCACAGATAAAGAGTGGGGGAAATTATTGATAGTGTTTACAGCTAGACGAGTGTTTCTTGTGAAAGTTTGGCGAGGGGGGACCATAGATTGAAGCTCAGTTGAACACTTTCCATGAAAATAACGATACATCAGAGACAAACTCGCAACATCTCTTCTGTGAGATAGAGGTTGTAAGGAGGAGAAAAGGACATCTCCTACGAGGCTACGAAGTCTATTTTGAACTCTATCAAGGCAGGACAAGTCCTTTCTAGCAGCTCCTGCCCAGATGTGGCAACAGTATTCCATCCTTGGACGTACCTGGCTCTTATATAGATAGAGAATAGCATCAGCAGTGAGATATCTACTGGATCGATAGAAAGATCCCACCATTTTTCCAGCGGCCTTGGCAACAGATTTGATATACGTGTTCCATTTAAGATCAGGAGTAATGGTCAAGCCCAGAAGCTTGTCAAAACTTGAGGCCTCCTGAAGACGAGAGCCATTCATTTCAATTGATGACAAATGTGGATTAAAATGTTGATGATGTAAAGAGAGAAGCTTGGTTTTAGATGCATTAAAAGTAACCATCCACTCCTTTCCCCATTGTACTACATGCTCAAGATCAGAGGAGAGAGAATTGGAGAGTACTTGCTCGTTTACTGTCTTAGATGTGGTACCATAAATGGTAGTGTCGTCAGCATAAATGTCTACAAATGATGTAAGGATATGATTTGGAAGATCATTAATGTAGATCAGGAAAAGAGTTGGGCCCAGGATTGATCCCTGAGGGACACCGGCATTAATACTGTGAGCTTCTGATTTTTGCCCCTCAACTACTACTCTTATGAACCTATCAGAAAGAAATGATTTAATAATTGAGAAGACTTTTCCAGCTATACCATAGCTAGCGATCTTATATATATCTACGTATATATGGATATATCTATACTTGTCAAATGTAATATTTAAATGTTCATATCTTTTGTTTTCTGGGCTGAAACTACATGAAACTTTCCAGGTTTTTCGAATATTATAATACAATACTGTGGTTAAAACTTTATGCCAATTGATTAAAAAGAACTTATATTTTCAAACCAAAATATGCCCAAATCAGCATACATTTATATAGATAGTGTCCTAGCAAGACAGCTTTAATTTTGCTGCTTTGGGTTGAATTTTGTTTTGGGTCGTTTTGCTTAGTTATCTCCCCTGTGGCCTTACCAGGCCACTAATATACATGTCTCTATTATATGTATAAAAATAAACGCATATGTTGTAGCCTGTTTTAATCAGATACATACACACACATACGTACATACATATATATATATACATATACATACATATATATATATATATATATATATATGTATGTATTTATCGTGTATATCGTATCGTCGATCATGTCGTCTAGTGTGTGTTCAATATTCAAAATTTCAGTAATTTTCTTACTTAAAAATGCCGGTGAGTATATATCTGTTAACAAATAAACATATAAATGGATGTATACAGAGTGTTCAATATTTATCGTTACAACTTTCGATTTTTATCTATATTTAGTGAATTTTCATGAATTTTTAAAACTTTTTTTTCGGATGTATATGGATAAAGATTACTTTTGATAATACATCCCATATTTAGCGAAAAGAGTTGCTATTGTTGAGCTATAGAGATCCGGAAATCTGGAATTGCAAAGATCTTATATGTGAACTAAATGTTGGTGTGGAGATCACTGAAACGTTTCAAATCAACTGGTGAGGTGATTATATTTGCGAAAGTAACAAACAAGATTCGAACACTTGTCCGATGAATCCAAATAATAAATTCTCATCTCCAAAATTCAGAAAACTAAAAACAATGGCCTTCTGGTTTATTTTCATACAGAAACGGATAATCAGGAAACATTATTATAGCTTCGTTATCAGCGGAAAATCGCAAGTAAATTATTTCTAATATACAAAATATGTAATATATTTACTGTTTCAGTTATGATGACGTCATATAATCATGATAATTTTACTTCTAAACATAATTTATCCAACAAGACTTTCAGTAACAAACGTTCATTATCGACAAAAGATAGCAATCACGATAATTTGTTTGACTGGTCCTGGTAATGTAGAACTTTGGCGACAGAGTGACGACATTCCGGTGTATCGTGCTTGGTCGTTCGACAGTAGCGACGACGAATACGTTAGCTTATTGTTGCATTAAATAGTATCGGCCATTCTTGTTGTCGACAAATGGCCATCTGATATCTTTGTATGTTAGAAATCTGATCATATTCCCTTAATGCCTTTCATTAAATGGATCAGATGACCACTGACTTGTCTGTCTCTTTTTTTATCCACCGATATTCATCTTTTCTCTTTAACTCTTTATGAAGTTATATTTGAGTATACATTTATATGCACATTAATCACAGATACGAGGGGCGTGCAATAATTAATGCCCCTGACCCACTTCCCATAGCAGTAGAGTAACGAAACTTGGCACAGTTATTAGTCTTTCTGTACATACGAACCATCCAGAGTTATGCATTTCTCTCATCGTTTAATGCAGCTCTGGAGTCCGTTTTTGTAGAATACCCCAATTTGGTCCTCAAACCACGACGTGACTTCAGAAATCAAGGCTGAATCATCTGGGAAACGCTTTCCTTCCAAAAACAACTTCATTAATAAAGAGGTGAAAGTCAGAGGGTGCAAGGTCAGGAGAGTAGGGAGGATGGGAGGATTTCATAACCACACGCCCGTGCTTCTGATCTGGTGACATGAGAGTTGTGGACCGGAGCGTTGTCCTGCAGGAGGAGGGTACCTTTGCTGATCTTACCCCGCTTCTTGATTTTGATAGCTTCCCTTAATTTCCTCAAAAGTGAAGCATAATAGGCTCCTGTAATTGTGGTACCCTTTGCCAGGAAATCTGTCATCACTACTCCGTCCTGGTCCCAGAATACTGTGAGCATGACCTTGCCAGCGGAGGGCGGCACCTTTGCCTTCTTTGGAGGTGCTTCCACTGCGTTGACTGGGCTTTAGTCTCTGGATCATATTGATGGACCCAGGTTTCATCATGTGTAATCAGTCTTTTGAAAAACTTTGACTCATCTTCTTGGCATATCTCCAAATTTATCCTCGAGCACTCGACGCGTTCTCCCTTCTGGAATGGTGTGAGCAACCTGGGAATCCATCTGGCAGACACCTTATGCATATGCAAATGCAAATGGTCATGAATGATAGTTTCCACAGACCCTGTACAAATCTTGGCATATTGGGCTATTTGGCCAATATTAAAGCGCCGATCTTCCAAAATGGCAGCCTCAACTTGACGGACAGATGCCTCATCAATGGCAGAAGGGGGGCGACCAGGTCTGGTAGCTGTTTCCACAGACTTCCGGTCATGTTTGAATTTATGATGCCAGCGTTTTACAAGGACATATGATGGGGCATTATCACCATAAGTTTCTTTCATTTCATCAAAAGTCTCCTGTGGTGTGCGTCCTTTCAAATACAAAATCACTGCTCGACTTCAACAGGCTCCATTTTACATCTGATTTAGTTCAAACACCTATAAAACAGAAACCACAATTAGTTCAGAGCTGTAATTTGCTACTTAACTCGTAGAGATATAAAAAATGAAAAATTTCAGTTAGATTAGACAGCTTGAAGTAGGTCAGGGGCATTACTTATTGCACGCCCCTCGTAACCAAATTAACCGATAATTATGAATTTTGAAGAGTGTTACTAAGTGTAAGTAACGATAATTCAAGTTGTATTTACTTTTTTAATTGTTGCAAAAGGTTAAAACGGTTTTATATAAAAAAATTCACATATTTTCGATTGATGTTAAATTTTAACAGTATGTATTTGACATCGATTGAGATACATTCACAAATGTACTTTGAATATTGTTAAGGTGTTATGGGGGGATAATAGATTCAGAACATCTAATTTGCAAAGTATATATTTATACACATTATGAATTATATTGTACAATATTTGTACGAATTCTGTTTTGTTGCGTTAGAAAACTCACTAAGTCTCATTCTCAGTTTGCAAAATAATAAATACAATATTAACCCCAAAAATATTAAATGAACTTAAATGTTTTAATCCGTCGGTACCGTTATGACTGTATAAATAATATATAAATATATAAATATAATATATATATATATATATATATATATATATATATATATATATATAGTAACGTGATTGATAATTTAAAATTCAAATTCAAATTAAAAATTAAAAATCTGTTTCATAAGAAGGAACACAACAAAGTCAATAATTTGTACGATCGTTTTGGAAACGATGTTTTTATTGCGATAGACATGGACAATAATTTTGGCATATAGTTTTTTTTAAAACAAAGTCTTCTCATCAGCAAAAGTATTGGGTTTTTTTTATGTATAAAAGACACCATAAATAAACCTAGCATTTTTTTAAGTAAGTCAGGTGTATCTGGAAAATATTAAAATACAGAGGAAAATAGTAAATGTAATATGGGTTGGGAATAAAAAATAGAATAAAATTATAAATCTGAATTTAGTTTAAATATAAGATTATAATAATATGTATCTAATAAAGGATAAACAATTATATATATATATATATTTACCTTTTGATAGTTCGCCTTTTAAAAACCATAATTTTCGCCAAAACATTCATTTAGATGTTTATTGTAGCTTATAAATGCACGAAATGTTGAATTTTAAAAGCGAACGCCAATGGAACATTTTAGCGGTTAGAATATGTTAGTAAAGATTTTTAAAAAATAAGGGCAGATAATCTTATTTGTCTAATAAAATGATCAAAGAGAGAGAATTAGTGTTTATTCTTTTCATATTATATGATATAAGAGGATCTTATTGAACTTAAAATATTTTAATAATTTATTTACTTTTTATTGAAATTGATAAATATAGTATAGGTTCAACTTTAATAGATATTTACATAAGATATACAATAATGGTAAATATATCGGATATTAATAATAATATTGATGATCCAAATTTTATTAATATGGTTATTAAGTTATAAATTAAAATTCCAATATAGATTATTAATAAGCAACATTTTTAATGACTTATGGTGGTTTATATTTGTTAAATTTAAACCAATGTTTATGAGTGCATGCGGACGTAAGCTCATCTCTTGAATTTAGGAGGATGTTTTTATTTTTGATATCTCTCTACTGTATGTATCTATCTATCGATCGATCGATCTATTTATCTATCTATCTACTAATAAGTGGACAACAGCCAGTGATCTTGCTAAAATAGTTTGTATTAAGAATTATTGTTTAGGTGAATAATCAATAAATCACTTACGTCGCGGGAACTCATAAATGAAATGTGCCCTTTTCAAGATGACGTTGCCGGAACTGACAGGTCAAAAAGTTAGAGTTGCTAGTCGAGGAGTTGTAGGGAAATAGTACAGACCTGCATTGATACACACTCTGAAGCCGAGAAGCGAGGTTAAACGAGGACTAGAATGTAGACACGAAAGCAGACTCAGTGGAAACCTGAAACAAATCTGAAATAAACTTATATGTATAAAATACAAATTGTTGTCTTGTGGTTCAGAATAAGTAAAGAAAAGTTTCTAAGTATGTCTCATTATTCCGTTGCGTTCATATGGTGTCATTGCTCAGCAGCCCAGCGGTTGGAGACGGAGAACCTCCGGACAGAGAGGCATGAAGCTTCTTCCATATTTGCCCCAGTTATGTAATATAAACACTTTTGATACGTGACTATATAACACTATAAATTACAAACATTTTCTAGTAATGTGCTTTCTAAGAACAAAGTGTTTTGAAACGCCTCAATGCACCAATCAATGGGAAGCAAAACGAAAAGGAAATTGTAGACGGCTTAGATTACCTGGCAGTTTTAAGTCCCTAAGAAATCTGCAGCTTCAAGTATGCTACGGTAGTCTCCTGCGACATTGAACGATTTAGCTAACAACCGAAAAAGCTTTAATTTAGATAATTTAAAGGCACATTTAATTGTAAAATGCAATGAATATAATATTAATTTAAGTTTTATGTTCACAGTATTTGTCGCGTTAAAATAACCTGCGTTTGTATATCTTTTTCTGATTTTCCCTTTATGCAAGTTAATGAAAGTTAAAACAAATCTTCGGTAGAATTTATAAACTACTGAATACTGTTTTTTTAATCAGCACTTAACATAAGATATAGTAAACGTATTACATAAAATAAAAGCCAAACAATTTATATTGTCGCAAAACCAAGTTACCAAGCATACAAATATTCGCCTGAATTATGCTGAAAATTTAGGATTTTGTAAAAAAAAAGAAAGAATTTATGCGGTAGCCATAAAGCATATTCCGTTCCAACGCAGTATCTTTATACTCCCGAGAAAATAAACCTATTCTTCAGCATAATCTGAAGAATATTTCCGGCATATCGCGAAAATATAAAGCATATCTGTAAAAGCATATTGTCACAGCACTAATGATCATATGGATACATCGTTTGCTTTCAGTTTCAATATTTCATGCAATCGTGGGTTCGAATCTCATACAAGTTTTTCGAGGGTTCTTAGCGTTTCAGTTATTTACTAGCTGATATCAGTCATTATTATCAATCTGAGTGAAAAATATTTGATCGATATTATTTTTCTAAATTTTAGAAAATGATTGATTCGTGTCATTTGAAACTGCGTATCATATAAGGCCACCATTCGTCCATGTATGGAGTACTGTTGTCACATTTGGGCTGGTGCATCTGCTGCTTGTATCTCACTCCTGGACAACGTTCAAAAGAAAGTCGCAAACCTGATAGGTCCTGAACTG
The DNA here is from genome assembly GCF_053919585.1 of Euprymna scolopes. Taxonomy (NCBI): domain Eukaryota; kingdom Metazoa; phylum Mollusca; class Cephalopoda; order Sepiida; family Sepiolidae; genus Euprymna; species Euprymna scolopes. The sequence goes on along the minus strand of NC_136495.1, from coordinate 39,315,497 downwards.
TCATCTAGGCTTCAGCCGCTTCCCCATCGACGAGATGTTGCCTCCCTCTGCCTGATCTACAAATACTTTAATGGTAAATGCTCTGAAGAACTGCAAACACTTGTACCTCCTCGACGTAACTACCCCCGACAAACCCGACAAGCAACTAAGTCCCACCTCTTTACAGTAGAGATCGCTAGGTGCAAGAAAGCCTTTTAGTCCAATAGTTTCTTCCCCAGAACTGCAAGTCTTTGGAACTCCCATCCGGGATTCTTCTTTCCCAACTGTACTGATAGGCAGATGTTCAAGTGTAATATGAACAAACACATTTCTACTCATCTCCCTTCATAATGCCTCCGCAAATTGTGTCCCCGATAGTAGCCCTCTACTTCAAAATTGTATCGTACCTTGTTTGGCGTGAAAATTGAATAAAAAAAGATAGACTTTACTTATAATCTTTGCTAGGAAATACAAGAAAAGTTAGGAAAACTAATATAGACAGGTACCTCATGTAGTACAGGAGAAATATAAAGTTCAAAGTGATGACTTAATTGTCGATATATATATATATATATATATATATATATATATATATATATATATATATAACACGGAAATTACATAATTGTCGATGCAATAATTTATTTCAACCTTATGGTATTTTCAAGCATCTAAACTAGACAATTACATTTTTGATACTGAAATAAAGAAAGAAAAAGAATCGGGCCTCGACCGTCAAAAAAGCAGAGGGGGTAGTAGTAGCAATCCACTTAATACATTTTATAGAGAGGGTGGGAGGGTTTTTTTAAAAGAAAACAACAACAAGAACATTATGACACTTATAAACGGCTGTCCGGTAGCTCGACGTAACCACAGACACAGACACACACACACACACACACACACACACACACACACACACGCAACACATTATGTAATTTCCGTGTTATATTTTATGTTATTGCTCTGTTTACCATATTGAGCTCTCATACCCGGATTTCCTCCTGGAATTATTCCATTATAACACTATATATATATATATAATCCTTATAAATAAAATAGTAGATGTGTGTATGTATGCTCCTATGTGTAAATATTTGAATTGAAGGCGATGTTTAATTTAATAAGAGTTTTTTGGTGGATAGTTTATCTATAAAAGTCCAGGAGATGAAAAATTGTTTTCGATGAGTAGCTGATCGGTATATACATTGGACTTTAAAATTTTGCAGGTAAAGAGCAAATCTCTTTCTCATATAGACACATAAAAATTAAAGAGAGAACGGTCCGATTTTGACCAAAGTAAACACCTTTATACATTCTTAGCTCACCAATGCATTTGAGAAGTTTTGTTATCGCACAGGCGTATAAAATCAACAGTGGGTTCTTTGATTAGACAAATGTGTGTTCTAAATGAATGTTTCTGTTCAGAGAAGAATTAAACTATGATACTTGACATTTGCATTTTAAATTTTAATTAAATTGATTATATAAAAATAATTTAATAAAAGCAACACTAGGTTGTCTAGAAGGTAGTGTGACACAGGCCCTACGGGAAAGTATATGAAGCTTCCTCCCGACGCAGCCAACTAATCGATTTGATTAAAAAAAATGAGCAATTTCACAGATTACGATTACAATGTAAGTATTAAAATTGTGAAACATTCGTTGATTCTCATTCAAATTTGTGTAAAACAGGCCCCCCTGCGCGTAATGAATAAAGTACATATAATCGTGATCAGCCATCAAACCATAACAGAAATTCATTTGAAGCATCACTAATAGGAGATAATGTCTTTAAAATGACCACTTATTGCTTTACAGTCACACTCCCATCATCTGAAACTTCTTGACTCAATTCAATAGCAATTTCTTATAATAAAAGATGATAATGTCTCATTGAATTTAGAAATATTACAAAATAAGTGCCGTGAATTCTTCGATGTTGAAGTGTCAGGAAGTCTGGATGTCTCATTCAATAAAAGATTAGTGTTACGAATTTGAAACTAGGCACTAAAATTTATACGCGAAGAGTTCGTATGCAAAACTCGATAAATCTAACTTGTTTTACTTGAAACATTAAACAATAAAAAGAAGAAATCTATTACATCTAAAGTGCAACTGATCATTTCTCATTGAAATTAAAATAAAAGAATGCGTATATTATATTAGGTAAAACATGATTTCGAAGTGGGGGTGACTATATTTTTTTTATATAGGTATCACCACTTATCAAGGCGAAGAGGCCACTCGAGGATAAGGGTTAAAGAGTGTAAAGTAGAAATTGGACAATATAGTAATCGTTAGTAATGGAAATTCGGTAAATTTGTTAACTTATATGGAACGGCTCATCCAAAACTTGTTTACGTTAGACTTGAGTGTGTATCAATGCACGTCTGTACTATTTTCCTACAACTCCTAGACTAGCAACTCTAACTTTTTGACCTGTCAGTTCCGGCAACGTCCTCTTGAAAAGGGCACATTTCATTTATGAGTTCCCGCGACGTCAGTGATTCATTGATTATTCACCTAAACAATAATTCTTAATACAAACTATTTTAGCAAGATCACTGGCTGTTGTCCACTTATTATTAGATAGATAGATAAATAGATAGATCGATAGATAGATAGATAGATACATTAGAGAGATATCACAAATAAAAACATCCTCCTAAATTCAAGAGATGAGCTTACGTCCCCATGCAATCATAAACATTGGTTTAAATTTAACAAATATAAACCACCATAAGTCATTAAAAATGTTGCTTATTAATAATCTATATTGGAATTTTAATTTATAACTTAATAACCATAACTTGTTTACGTTAGACTTGTAGTCAGCTGGAAAGCAGGAAAATGGAAGACAATTCCACAGGCGTGCAGTTCTAAGAAAGAAGCTTTGTTCATGGAATCTACGTTTAGGTTTAGGCACAGATAAAGAGTGGGGGAAATTATTGATAGTTTTTTTTCTCTGGTAGACGGGTGTTTCTTGTGAAAGTTTAACGAGGGAGGACCATAGATTGGAGCTCAGCCGAGCACTTGCCATGAAAATATCGATGCAGCAGTGACAAACTTGCAGCATCTATTTGAAATGCAACAATTTTCGCATGAATAGTTTTGTAATTTTGAAAATGGCGTTTATCGCGTTGCACATCCGAACGCTTCATTTTGATATGCATGTACTTTCATTAGATTTGAAAAAAGACCATGTTATATTCAGTTGGGAAGCAGCCACGCGGCTTTCTAATTCAACAAGCAAGTGTGTAAGAAACTTTGCTTATGGAATTTTAATTTATATTTAGGCACATATTGAGAATAAGAGAGATTGTTGACAGTTGTTGTAGCTTGACAAGTGTAACTAGCGAATGTTCTACAGAAGGAACAATAGATTGAAGATCAGTTTAGCAACTGACACAAAAATAACGATGGGGCAAAGATAGATTCGCTACGTCTTTTCTATTTATGTGTTACGCATGTTCAACTCAGACGAGGCGGATTGGCCTTTGGACGTTAGGGGCTAATATTTGGTGCCATCTTTACTGGGGAATAAGCAACGAGCTGACGAGGATGTAAATGTACATTACATTTGAACCTTTGCATATCAGTATTCTCTGGGAAGAATGTAACAGTGAAGAAATTCCAAAGTATATCAGTCTGAGGATAAAAGCTATTAGAGTAGAAGATTTTTCGATGTCTAAGAATCTTTAAAATGAAAGGATGACTGTTGCTTAATAGATTTGTCGGAGTTGTCTCATGTACTAGGAGGAGTATGGTCCTGGATATGACCTTAAACTATATCCGGTGGTGAGGCCTCAGCTTGCGGGCTTTGGAGAGTGTGGAGCCACCCTTTAATTGCCATTGCTCCCAGGTCCACTCTGACCCGGACTGGTAGTACCTGTTAGGGTCTCAACTATGGATTAAATAGAAACCCACTAAAAAAAAAAACAAATATACTCTATTAAAAAATCGTTCTTCAAAATCGCTGGATTCGGCATTAAATAACCTGAAAAGGGTTGATATGCCGTAAAACAAAAACAACCAACCAACCATCGATGACAGGAGGAACCCAAAATGAAAAAAGGGCCTCTTCTCTTCATATCGAAGGTGGTTGTGTAGTCTGTTAATGTAAGAAGGGGTACTCATAGCAGTTTCTTGCAATATATTGTAAAAGTACTTCATCTCAGGGCGTATTTGGCCCTTATACAGATAGAGGATGGCGTCGGGAGTGAGATATATTTTGGAGTGATCGAATGAACTATTTTGCCAGTCACCTTAGCAAAGTATCTGCTTTAATTCTTCCATTTTAGTGTAGCAGTGAAGGTCAGACCCAGACGATTGTCGATACAGAGTTTATTCTCAAAACAAAACCTTTCCTTTCAATCGGGGCTAATGGTGTAGGGATGTACAGTAAATTATTATTATTGAAATTTAATCTCTTTACATAAGATAAAAACGCCGTACGGTTAAACAAAAATGGAGTCATTTTCTATCATATTGCAATTGTCTATAAATATAAAATGCATACGATTATGGTTAGAAAACTAATGGCTACCCATATTAAAGTGATAATAAATTATTTAGTCAAACTCAGGTTAAAGAGTGGAATTATAGAGCTGAGAAACGTATAGTTCAGTAGCCAATAGAAAATTGGTTTCCGGTAGTGACATGGAATACTGAGACGGATAAAAATAAAGAATTGTCACTCGGTATTTGCGTTCGAAAAAAACTGCTTATATCCTCCTATAAGGGGTGGCATAAAATGTTAAACTTAAGAAGGGGGCAGTGAACATAATAATGTTTCTTTTTTATAAGGTTGATACTTCAAACTGAGTAACTTTCTAAAAATAATTTTAAGATAAATAAAACCTACAAAATTATAAAATCTTCAAGCCTAATGCGCTGTTATTAAACATATTATTAACTACTATTGGGAGAACTTCAAAGCCTACTAGACATTGTCCTTTAGTGTATAAAATCTCTCGGTACAGAGGTTTGTCAGTACAATCTGGCATGAGGATACTCTTCCTGAAAGTAAACATTAGCTAAATATACGAAATAACATTATATTTGTGGCACAAATAAGATCTCGCTTTGGCCAGTCAACAAATTGTTAAGTAATGGTGCACCTTCTCCAAGCGATGTTATCTCAAGTAACAGCATGGAGCTGGTTACATCATCAGAATGGATGGATTCTTGTCCTGAATTCCAGTAAGACTAAGAGACCACAAGAAAGACATACTATGACATATTTAAATAGTGAATTGGAGAAAAGAAAATTATGTTCCCAAATTCTTTCGTACCTCCCGTCTTTGGGATTTATAGGGGAGCTTTAAAAGAATATTCGAATATCTATGTATCTCATATAGCGGTCGAATGTTAGTTCCAGAAAAGGGGCCATTTTATTTCTGAGAACATCGACTGAAGGTAAATGGCACACACCGAAAGAAGAATTTTTACTAAAAACAGTACAATATAAAACTGAAACAACGCTATAGTTGTCTCTTTTCTTTCTCTGATTTTTCATTTTAGCTTTGATTGTAAGCGATTCTAATCACTTGAACATTTTGACTTACACAATTACACTTCAATAAAATATATAAATAACGTTTTAGTGAGTTTAGACTTTCAAGCCTCAAAATCTTTCACTTAGAACTAATTAAAACTACATACATTTATCCGATGAGAAACATATTTCAATGACGATACTAACAAAGATAAATAAAAGAATTGCATATTTCTATTCGATAATGGATGACGGGATGAGAATAATATACTCCTGTAGTTTGAAATTTCATATAGATTCTCGCATTCGAAAAAAACATTTCTGAGTTTTACATGATGCGCCTGAAAGTGAGCGAAGATTACATCGGTCGAAACGTTTTCAAAATAGATCTAAAACCAAACTCCTATCTGTACATCATCAACGCTCTGATCCCCATCTGGCATCAATTGAAATGGATGGCTCTCGTCTAGGAGAAGGCCCGTGTTTTGACAAGCTTCTGGGTTTGTCCTTTACTGCTGATCTGAAATGGAACACGTACATCAAGTCTGTTGCCAAGGTCGCTGGAAAGATGGTGGGATCCTTCTACCGCTCCAGAAGATATCTCACTACTGATGCAATTCTCTATCTATATAAAACCAAGTATGTCCAAGGAGTGAATACTGCTGCCATATCTGGGCAGGAGCTGCTAAAAACAGCCTATCCTGGCTTGACAGAGTACAAAATAGACTTCGTAGCTTAGTGGGGGATGCCACTTTCTTTACCCTGCAACATCTCTCCCGCAGAAGAGACGTTGCGAGCCTATCCTTGTTTTATCGTTATTTCCATGGCAGGTGCTCGCCTGAACTCCAATCTCTGGTCCCCCCTCGCCAATCTTTTACAAAAAACACCCGTCTAACTGAATCCACTGTCAAAAACTTTCCCCACTCTTTTTCTATGCCTAAATCAAAACGTAGATTCCATGAACAAAGCTTCTTTCTTAGAATTGCACGACTGTGAACCTCTGTTCCGTCTGCTTGCTTCCCTCCTGACTACAACTTGGATGTCAAGTCCAACGTAAACAAATTCCTGATGAACCGCCCCCTTAAGTAGACACTCTAAATATCCACACTAACGTACTGTACTTACAATAACCCTAATCCCTGAGTGGCTTCCGGGCCTTGATAGGTCATGACCACCTTGTAAAAAAATAAAAATCTACTCCTGTAGTTTTAAATTTCATATAGATTCTCGCATTCGTAAAAAAACAAAAACATTTCTGAGTTTTACATCATGCGCCTGAAAGTGATCGAAGATTACATCGGTCGAAACGTTTTCAAAATAGCATTCAGATGATAACAGTAATTTGAATAAGACAAATATAAAAATATCAAGTTTCTTTTCTCCATCAAAATAATTTGAATAATACAAACAGAAAAGATATATTTATCCAGTTCATTTTCTCTATCAAAGATCATGCGATTCTAAAGAAATTTTCGTTGAAAGTCAGGTTTCAAAGTGGTTTGACATTTTGAATCGTCTTTTGAAGATAAGCAATATTTATCAAAATTGTGTTTGGAATCTTAAGCATTTGAAAAAAATACGCGTGTTTCGATGTCTTTAAAGCAATTGCTTATTGTATTTAAGGAAGTGTTTATCTTATAAAGACAATATTTGCCCGCGTTAAACTTAAGAAGAGGACAGTGAACCAAATAATGTTTCTTTTTTTTATTAGGTGTATATGCTCTCATATGGTGTATGTAATTGTCTATGTGATTTTTCTTTAAAGTCACTTTTACGGTTTTCTTGTAGTTGAAATATATTGGATGGAAAGTTGGATATTCTATTACTGGTGGTTGGGATTCGGTTTTCTAAAACGATAGATGGTTAGAGGGCAGGTATTAATGTTTATGTAAGGTTATCTAGAAAACTGATGGGATCATTTGCTATGATTGACATGTAAAAATTGTACGTTGGGAAGATTGTTGTCGACGCGAATATTAAAATCTACTTCTTTCAAACATATGCCATAATTTCCATAGAGCATGGATTGTTTATTAAGGAATCTATTCCTGAGCGAATCTTGAATAAGTCAGAAATAATACATGGTAAGCACACACACACACACACACACACACACACACACATATATATATATATATATATTTATATATATATATACATATGTATATATACATATATAAAGGTGGTGCAAAAATGATGTTGTTCTTTACGTATATACTGTGTCAATCGCTTTATTGCAGATTAGTAAAATATCAATATTTCACTAAATATACGTCACAACAAAATGAAAATCATATCATGAAACGACTCCTTTAAGGTTAATTATTTCCAAATATTTTATTTAAATTCATGCGATATTCACGAAGTTATGACATTTCATTCTTTATCGAAGAATTTCCACTGCCTAACGCTTTATTGCAGGTCTCTTAAAAAATGCCGGTCGCTCGACTTGAACCCAAGACCAAATAGTTATCTTTAACTTTTGAGTATGAACGTCAACTAATGCGGCTAACCATACAAACATGATTGAACAGAGAATTAAAGTTCATTTAGGTCTATAAAAGCAAGCATATTTATTAGGCTGTCATAACAGTGTCCAACAATCCATTTTGACAGAGAGTAGGGCTTCGTATTAAAATATAAATATATATTTATGGTAATAACTCTAGTCTAAAATGTTAGTGTCTTATCTTTGCAATAATTCGTCACGTGATAATTTTTCAATTAGAGGACTCATTGCGGCATTAGAAGCTGGTTTATGGAAAGATAGACCCGGTCTTTATGGATATAACGGGCTATAACTTTTTCTCTTAATTGTGTTTATTACTTTTAAAAGTGCGTATCCGGTTAAAATTCCGATAACAAGCGAGAGACCGGTATCATTGTTTTATCTGTAAATAGATGAGTATTCCGTTGGCTATTGTGGTAAAATCCGACCAACGTCCAAGATTGACATGCAAACCCGACCCTTTCTGAACCCCCACCCCACCCTAGAGTTTATGATACGATGAGAACAAACCGCCTAGGAAATTATCGATATGCAATGTAAGGGAAATGGGGAACCAATCAAATCTAGCGAGGGAGTTACTTGAGGACAGTTGATTGGCTGGGGAATTCACCAAACAACCTACCGTCCCGGGTATAAAATAGTGTACGGAGTGATTTAAACATTTTTCGCAGTCTCCGTGGGGATTTGTGAAAGTTACTCCCCCGTTCAGCAGCGCTGTCACGAATTAACAACCAAGCAGTGTAGAGAACAACTGTTCTTTCTTTCAACAGAACTAAGCTGACGACTGCTATAGCTCGAAGTTACACACGAACAGGGAATCAGAAAGGAAGAAAGAAAGAACAATCTTAAAGCGCGTGAATAAATTTCAGTGTTGCTAGATGGATTTCTCGGCTTGATTATTTTTGGTTTTATTTTTCCTGTACACAATGTAATTTGTCATTTTATTTGCTGAATATATGCTTGTAGATTGCACTCCGACCTTATCGTTGTTTTTCTTTTGTCGAATTGGTATGCGGTTTGGATTTATTTCAGCCAAAGTTTTCCTTTATCGGAGCACAGCATGTAAGGGTTTGACTAGAAAGATGTCTTCTTACGTATGACCGAGGCATGGACGATATTTGAACTCAGCCAGAGGTTAATTCTGGACCCGACAAGTTTTTTTTTTCTTCTATTTGCGAACTCGAAAGGGAGACTTGTCGGAATTTTCCTATCTTTTGCGAACTATTTGAGTTCTGGGTACGGCCAGAGTCATACGAACCCTATAACTGTCGTGTCCGAGCTTTGACACGGCCTATCAACGCGGTCGCGACGTGGAAAGGTTACATTCAGAATGCATATATAAATATTTACCTGGTGTGATAGGAATAGCGTAAAATAGTTAGGAGATACATGAGACAGCATCAAATCAGAAACGTCATTCGACATAACGCAGTATTAGAAGCAGCAAATGAATCACTAAATATCTACACTAATATACAACATAATCACGTTGAGACCCTGGGTCTCATTGGATCAACCAAGTGCAGTAACGTTGATCTCAGTCAGTACTTAAATGAGTGACTATTTTAAAATACTCGGCGCCGTATGTACTCTTTGATCTTGACATTGTTTCCAATGATTTCTCACTGGAATCTATAAGTGCTGACTCAGGAGAGGTGTGATTATTGGTTATGAATTTCTTGCTTCACGATTACACACGTAGCCATGCTTACAAAGATATTCATTGTTTTTAAACACTTAACGAAGCTTTCCAATGTACAACGTACCGAAGTTAATCCAACGAAACGCGTTTTGTTTATTAATCGATTATAAAATCTACATCAATAATCTTCCAAATCACATCCTTAGATCATTCATAGGCATTTATCTTGATGACACTGTCTGATTCTCTCTCTCTTTCTCTCTTTCTGTCTTTCTCTCTCTCTCTCTCTCTCTCTCTCTCTCTCTCTCTCTCTCTCTCTCTCTCTCTGCATGTGGTACAATGGGGATAGAAGTAGCGAGTTACTTTTAATGCATATAAAACCAAGCTTCTATCTTTACATCATCAACGTTCTGATCCCCATCTAGCATCAATTGAAATTAATGGCTCACGTCTTGGGGAGGCTCCATGTTTTGACAAGTTTCTGGGCTTGACCTGATCTCAAATGGAACACGTACATCAAATCCATTGCCAAGGTCGCTGGAAAAATAGTGGGATGCTTCTATCGATCCAGTAGATATCTCACTGCTGATGCAATTCTCTATCTATATAAGAGCCAGGTACGCGCAAGTCCAATCTGGGCAGGAGCTGCTAGAAGAATCTTATCCTGTCTTGACAGAGTTCAAAATAGCCTAGTAGAGGATGCCCCTTTTCTATTCTCTGCAACCTCTTTCTCACAAAAGAGATGTTGCGAGACTGTCTTTGCTTTACCGTTATTTTCATAGAAAGCGCTCGTCTGAGCTCCAATCTATGACCCCCCTCGCCACACCTTTACGAGAAACACTCGTCTAGCCAAAAGCATTATCAATAATTTCTCCCACTCTTTATCTGTACCTATACCCACACAAAGATTCCATGAACAAAGATTCTTTCTTAAAACCGCATGCCTGTGGAACTCTTTTACGTTTACTTGCTTTCCAGCTGACTATGGTTGGCTTCAAGTTCAACGTAAACAAGTTCTTGATGAGCCGTTCCCCTTAAGTAATTCAATTTATCAAATTTACACTAATAACAGTTACTATGATATCGTCCCACGGTACACTCTTTAACCCTTGTCCTCGAGTGGCCTCCGGGCCTTGATAAGTAGTGATTCCTATGTAAAAATGGTATGGTTTATTTTTGATACACATACGTAGAACCCAATAAAACATATGAGAAGAAAATGTGAAATTTAGACAGGATCCTTTTTGCTGAAAACTTAATACGTCAAAGTCAGGGAATTATGGTTCAAAATCAAAATATGACCAGGTTGAGGGTTCAGTGAATTGATTTTATTCTCTACCCAAAGGTAGATCGAGTTGAAAGTCGATGGCGCAAACTAAAAAAAAATGGATTTTTTTCATCATTCCTCCCTTCCAGAGGAAACCTAATGTATATTAGACGTGTTCTTGTCAGATTGCGTATGGCATTTTTTCGAATCCCTTATGTTTGCAGATTAAAACACGAGTCACGTTCGAAACAAAATTGATATAATGGCTCAAAGGGAGCAGTGAATTCCAACATATCACCGAAACCTCAATTTCTCTACTTCTCTCTCTCTTTCTCTTTCTCTTTCTCTTTCTCTTTCTCTCTTTCTTTCTCTTTCTCTCGCTCTTTCTCTATCTATCTACACTTTATCCTCTTATATTTGTCTTGCTATTGTTTTCTCTCTTTATATATATATATGTATGTATATATCCCTTTATATACGTACTTTTCTCTCTGCATATATATATATATATATAGATGGATAAACAGACAGATAGATATCGCAATCTTTCTACATATATATATGTGTGTGTGTGTGTGTGTGTGTGTGTGTGTGTGTGTACTAGAAGTTTCGCCCGTTAAAAAAAGGCAAGAATTATAGTCCATTTATTAGAAAGACAGCTTCATGCAAAATTGATAGTTCAACATGGTTAAATGTGTGCTCATTTTAGGCATTATATACTAATCTTTACTAGTCCCTATTAATCAGAAACTGTACATCGAACGAATACGATATTATGCTGCATACATTAGCCGAATCCGTCCTGTAGTTTAGCATAAAAGAAAACGTATATAGATCAGATATACAGACTAAATAAAATATAATATCCACCATATCAATACATATGCATGTGTTGGTGCTTGTATGTGACGGATTTTCTGTAGTAGGGTTTTAATTCGACAGCATGTACATATATAAAGGATAATGCTAGTTTAGCCTTACCTTTAGGGGCGACCGATCTCCCTTTTGTATAGTTTTCTTCATTTGCATTAACTCTCATATACGAAGTTTTTTTTTTCATGAGATTTTCGATCGGGTGAATATTTTATGCTAGTTTTTTTATGAGTCTGATGACTATTGAATATTGTCTTGGTGTAATATTGAGTGCATATTTATTAATTTTTTTCGGACAGGTAAGGGTAGAAGAACACCGTAAAGTCATGACACGGAGGGGATCGAAAAGCCGGGCCTAGCTGATCACATATGGAAAGCAAAAGAAGAACACTTCCATTTTATGGAACGAGGTCAAAATAATTGACACGGATTCAAAATGGAGAGTCAGGCAACTCAAAGAAGCAGCACATATGCTTAAAAAATTACTGAGTAGAGAAAGTTTAGTAATTAATAGCATTTGAGAACCTTAAACTGTAAGAAAAACAAATAGTGTACACTCGTAAAATTTTGATGATGGAAAAGAGATAGTTCCCCTCCTTTCTTAAACCAATTTCTTTCACGCATAGAAAACCACGGCTTAAAATCAGAGAACAACTCCAAGAATATGAAAATATCTACGGAGCCAGTATTTTTTTTCTTTTTGTTTCCAAGTCTACAACCAACATGCCTGAGATCAGTTGAAGGCTACACCGAACGAAACGTTGCACAATCAATACTCGATATTAGAACAATAGTCTGCATAATGCAAGTAACATAAACAATCAGCCCTCATATAAAAATTCAGAACTGTAACGAATCAGTATTTTTTCTAAACAAGAGAAAATAGTTTTGATGTTACGATTTTATTGGAGAATAGCCGATGGTTTGTAAAATATTATTCTGTTTAAATATTTGAGCCGAGTCGACGATTCTTAAGCTGTAAGGCAAATCACAACTGATAGAATTTTTACATGAAACCAAACATGAACTGTATATACAAAAATCTAATGGGATAAAATTAGTGTTTTTTTCATGAGATGTAGCAGTTTAGGTCAAAATAAATGACAAAAAATTTTGTGAATTTTCAACTATTTTTTATTATACTAACATTTAGCCCGGTGTAGACTTAAAATTGAGTTATTGCGTAGGAAAATGTACACACACAGAGACACATTCACTTATATATATATATATATATATATATATATATATATATATATATATATATATATATATATATATATATATATATATATATATATATATAGTCTAAAGAAGTTTTGAATAAAAAAAATTCAAAAATAAAAATAAAGAATGCAGATTAAATTCCCGGATGGAAAAAATATATTAACTTTAACCTATCGCAGACTTACCACCTACATAATCCGACTTTTAAAATGTATATATATATATATATATATATATATATATATATATATATATATATATATATATATATATATATATATATATATATATAGATTACGGTAAACAAGTACGGAAAATGTTCACGTTAGTTCTTATAATAAAGCATTATTATAGAAATAAGTATGATCATTTACAACAAATTGATTGAGAATATACTTTATGCAATATTTGGATATCGACCATCGATAAGTGATGCATTGGTAAACATACACACGAATATATATTATATATATATATATGTATATATATATATATATATATATATATATGTGTGTGTGTGGGGGGGCGTATGTATATAGGAGAAACTAGAAATATAAACCGTCATAAAAATTGTCTTTCTCATTAAAAAAAGAACTATTTTAGATTTAAACTACTTGAACAATTTCAAGATATTTTTAATACCATTTTTTTTTTTACTTTCAAGTCAGGCCTATAATTTTACACACAGTTAAATGAACATAGAAAGTAGAAATATTTGCAATAAAAAAGACGGAAAAATAGTGTCCAGTTCTCAACTATCTTTAGTAAAAGAAAACAAAAAATTGGCTTCGTTTACATATTTTTGTATACTTTTTGTTCATATTTCTAACCTCGTTTTCCGTTTCAGAAGTTGGCGTTTTAGAATCTCCCCCTATAATTACCATTAGTTAGAGAGACGAAAAGACTTTTTCATTATCCACTTCGTCACTGGCCCGCGAACATTTGAGCTAAATTACCGTCCCGCGCAAAATAACAGTCAGACGCTTACGCTTAGAAGAAGAACTGATTAAATAGACGTACATACGAACGAGGATTTAAATACCTATCTCTCTAGTGCCAGAACAAAAACGTGGACAATACTGAAGTTAATAACATATTTCAGGATTATATATTTTTAGAGGGTAATTATTGTCTTTTCTTTCCTTATATATATATATATATATATATATATATATATATATATATATATATATGCATATATATATACATATATATATACATATACACACACACATATATATGTATATATATATATATATGCATATATATATACATATATATATACATATACACACACACACATATATATATATATATATATATATATATATATATATATATATATATATATATATATAGGAGGAAGTATAAAAGAGTAAAAAAGCTCTCAAACACAATGGAATATTTATGTACAGAATAGTGAAGTAGATAATCATGTGAACAGATTAGTTCAAATGAGATGTGAATACTTGTATTATGTTGATTAATCATCTCGGGTGTTATTAGCACAACGTTTCGGTCGCTTAAAACTGCGACCTTCTTCGGGTGTTGAAAACATGCTTCCTTTTCTCTAGTAAGGAAAAGATGTTTGGCGCTGCATTACAAGAAGTCGAACCGTGAGTTTGAGAGTGGGTCTGTAGATCATAAAGAAGGTTTAATCGTCAGTGGTTACTAAGATATTTTTAAAGGTTTTCCTATGACTCAATTTTTCAGGATTTCTACACTAAATTTTGATATTAGTGAACAAAAATGTTTTACTAAACAGAGGATCGATACCCATACGTAATGTTGTGTTAAATAAAAACAAAAAGCAAGGCGCCAACTATAAAAAAAAAGAATATTTTTGTTTCGTGAAGTTACCTCCCTTGGGCTGGGCATATGTCGTGTTGTCCTTTTTCTGTGATTTTGTAATCAGGGGCGTCCAAATGCAGTTTAGTTTTATACTGGGATAACTAATGATGTTGTTATTTTCTATCATATGTGCTGCTTCTTAAAGTTTTTAAAAATATCTTATTGGCCGCTGAAGATTGAACCTTCTTTATAATCTACGGATCCACCCTCTAAGCTCATTGATTTCATGTGTGTATATATGCATATATCGTTTATTTTTATTTAGTTAAAGGTAAATTTTAGGTAAATCTTTATAATTAAAGAGTTTATACTTGCATATTATACATAGATATCCGAATGTCCAACGAATCGTGTTAGAAGAGAAATGAAAAACATTAATTTACCTCTAATTAACCAATTATAGATGTTATATGTAGATATATGCATATATGTTATATATGTTATGTATGTATATATGTTATATATGTTATATATGTATGTTATGTATGTATACTATGTATGTATGTATGTTATGTATGTATATATGTTATATGTGTTATATATGTTATATATGTATGTTATGTATGTATATATGTTATATTTATCTTAGAACTTTGTCCCTTCCACTATTTCTCAGAACATACTGAGCCGACATAGATCAAATTTTGTTTGTACCTTTTTTATGGTGAGGTGCAATCTACTGGGTATTATGTTATCTATTTAAGGCAAAGTAAGGGATTAATAAGCAATAGTCACCATAATATCGCTTTTATTCTATAGGTGTTTCCGAAACTACTAGTCTGATATGGCGAAAATTTTGTATGGACTTTTGCTATTGTGAAGTGCAGGTCTTTTACGACAGTTACGTGTCAATTACTCTTAATACTCTTCTGTCGGTTGCATCTGTGATGTTACATCAACAAGAAAAGTTTGGTAAATACCATTGAAGATGAGAACAGTAGTCCGAATAATTCAAATAATATGTAAACGCGAAAGTTTAAACATTATACAGATAGAGAGTAATTACATAGCAATATATATATATATATATATATATATATATATATATATATATATATATATATATAGTCATCCGCATATAGTACTGTTTCGCTGTTTATGTGTGCATAAATAATATATATATATATATATATAGTCTTTGAAGTTTTTAACCTTTAAAACTATACAAAAATATTTGTATCATTCGTTAGAAAACCATCTTGTCAGTAAGTCATTTAATCACCTGCAATCACTGCATCAACTCGCTCTCGAATTTACTATAATACCAATAATTTATTTTTCAATGGATCATCAGTTGTTTACCATGAAACACTGTTTCTGGGATTTAAAAACAAAACAATATATTACATCATGGTCCCCCAGCAGTGTTAATCAAACACCACCACCCTTAATCTTAGGAAGAAGACATGTTACAAACATTTGATCCAATTTCCTATTCTTAATTGCAATTACTAACCATTTCATACTATAAAAATAAATTTCTTACCTGTGCGATTCATCAATTTCCACATTTAAAATGGATAAAGTTTTTAATTTTTTAATTCATCAGTCTTGTATTTATAAGATTAGGATTAATCCATTAACTACTTATCACCTCCACTATGATTAGTATTTAGTATATTTACATTCTTATTTAAAATTAGATATATAAAGGTTAAAATATTTTTACATATATACATTTAAAAAAAATTTTTTTTTAATATATAAATTTATTATATGTAATTATAAATACATTTTACACATTGCTAATATAGTTTTGAATTTCCTTTATTAATATAGTCCGCTTTATCTTAAACGATTCAAAAGCATCAGGATAACGAACAAATATATATTAGTAAATTGTGAGCTGTCGTTATATGAAAAAATGAAAGTTTTTTTTTTTTTCAAATATAACACAATTTTACAACTTGAATATTGCAACGTGCATTTTGTGCATATAGAGTAAGGAAAAAAGATTTAAGAAAATTAGATGTTGGTTACTCACCATTAGAAAAATCTATATATAAAAGTGAAAATGTGTCTGTCTGTCTGTGTACACTTCCCTACCAAATAACTTTGTCAATTTTCGATCTACAGACTCGAGATTTGAAAAAGGGATATTGAAATTTGGGAAATCTTTTTAATTGGTGTCCGACTCGAAATTTGGCTGTAAAGGGGTCAACAATCAACGGTTTGGCCTGTGAAAACTCTATCAAACACCTCCGTCAATTTTGATAAACACTTGAAATTTTAGATATAGGTTACTTGCACATGGATCTAACTTTATAATTTTATTTGAGTCCAAAACATTCAATGTTTAAGGGTCATAATTGAGGTCAAAGTTTTTTAAAAAATTGACCTCTTCGGTCTCTACCAAATTAATTAGCCAAGTTCTGGCCTAAACATTTAATTTTTTTTCATAAAGTGTATTCAGACATAGGGCAAGCTTTTCAATAGTTTTTTTGCTGAAAATTTAGCTTCCAAGGGGTCAAAGTTCAAAAGATTTTACCTTTTCAATCTTTCGCAATCAATTTAGCCAATTTTTGGTCTAAACATTTGAAATTTTACATAGAGTGAATTCGGACATGCAGCAAGCGTTTTAATCAGTTTTGGGGGGAGAATTTGGCTTGCAAGAGTTCAACGTTTACAGAGTTGACATTTGCCCTACCAAACTCCTCCACCAATTTTGGGTCTAAACATTTGAAATTTTAGATGTATTTTACTTGAACATGGATCAAACATTTTAATTTAATTGGAGTCCTAAACGATAAATGATAAGGGGTCAAAATTGGGGTCAAAGTTTTTTAAGAATTTGACGTCTCTACCAACTTTTCTCTAAGGTAGTTTAGGAAGTTTATTATATAGAAAGGCATTACGGTACACATTTACATATTTTAATAAAGTTATAAACATATGGTCCGATCAAAGCCGCTCGGAACTGCTAGTAATAAATAAATCTAGAAATGGAACTGAAACATGACAGAAGATCGAACAAGCGATATTTATGCAATTTTAAAATAAAACAATAGCCTATTAATGAATAAATGTTGATCAGCTAATGTTATATGTGAATCACCGGTACATGCTAACTATTTATGTAAAGGACAGTTGTCTTTGTTTGTATGCATGTCTAGCTAAACTTTTAATAAAATGCGTTCACAGAGTTAATATATTATTGATCGGCATTGCACGGACGAATGATATCTAAAATTATTAAAAAGTATTCAATATTTGAACTTAAATTTGCGCAAAACTTTTCTGAATGGGTCTGTTATCGAGCCACAAACTACAGGAAAGTAACTGTTTTTCGATAGTTAAATCATTAATGCCGACTAATACCACAAGTTTTCTGTGTGTATATCCAGAAAGAGGAATAGGCTGGGCGGAGAAAAAAAGATGGCGGGTGGGAAGATGAAGAGAGTAAACAGGACGGGGGAGGCGAAAATAAGAGAGATAGAAGTTTTAATAGAAAGATGTTACACTTTTACCTGGGGAAACGCTAGGTACCCATGCTTGTATGGTTGTAAAAGGAGATTATGTTTCTGTCTGTGTTTGTTAAGCCAAACTCTACGATATATAACTCTTATGCGATTTTATTTAGTAATGTTAAAGGCACAGGTTTCATTGCTTCATCATACAAAAACATGTTTTCTGTGTAATCGTGTACATGTCTTGTGCAATTGTTCCGTAATGGGAAGGATATCGAACGGCTAGTAAACAAGAAACAACAGAATAAAAAAGAAACAGAACAGTTTGTCTGATAATATTTACGCGGCGGATGATCGAATCAAATGGCAGAGGTATTTACGTTTACCGTCACGTGGGAGTCGCCATTGAATAACGACGCGTGCTTTAGACGTCGGAAAAATAGAAGGAATTATCGATAATAACATTAGACGACAAAAAGAGAATGAATGGCGGGAATAAAAAATAACAGGGTAAAAATCGAAGAAGAAAAATGAAAAAAATATATATGTAACAGAATATATCCAGATAGACAGCACCGGAGAAATTTAAAGATACATATATTTTGCTAATATATATATATATATATATATATATATATATATATATATATATATATATATATATAGTTATAGGTATAGGAGGCTCTGGTAGAGGTAGCAGCTTTCGATTCATAGCTGCTGCGTCCATCAGGGCGGATAGGGGTCACTGGTCCTCACGTATCTCCTAAATCTCTCACATGCAAGCTCCAAGTACTATACCCTAGGTACTGGTCTCAGCAGGTTTGCTAAACCTTGTGAGGGTATGGTGCTGGTGCAGCACCGTGGAGCGGAGAGTTCTCCAGACTGGACTAACGGCCAGGACTGAACTCTGTTTAAAGTAACTTCTATGCATCCATGACCAAGGCGAACTACCAAGGAGGAGGACTTCGGCCGTGGACATCGGAGTAAAAGGGCCCTATGTGGTTGGCTGAGATACTCGTCTCCTTCCGGCAGCTCCTGAATCCCTACCTGGGCCCCACCTATCTCCATCCTGTATTGCCGCTGGACCATGCTGCTTTGGGACGAGAGAGTGAGGCTGGCTATGCGCAAACTAGCTTCACTTTAAACAAACTCCCAGCGCATGTCCTCCGTCTTCTCCTCTCACTAAATCCTGGCTCGCTTACCGCGGTCAATGGGACCCTAACAATGCGGCCGAAATAAAGAAAAAAAAAGTCCCTATCATGATTGCGACATGGAATGTTCGTACACTTTTGCACAGAATTAATCTAGACAGACCACAAAGACGCACTGCACTCATTGCAGGCGAACTCGCCAGGTACAATATTGACATTGCTGCTCTAAGTGAAACAAGATTGGCAGGTGAAGGTGGAATTAATGAAAGAGGTCAGTGCTACACCTTTTTTTGGAGTGGCAGAGGACCTGAGGAGAGGCGTGAGGAAGGGGTTGGCTTTGCGGTGAAAAATGCGCTTGTGAACTTTCTGGACCTGCAAAAGGAGTGAATGACCGTCTAATGACACTGAGACTCCCGCTCTCAAATGAAAAGAAGTTTGCTACTCTTGTCAGTGCATACGCTCCTACGATAACATACCATGATGATATCAAGGACAAGTTCTACGAAGACCTGAATAACACCATAGGTGCAACACCAACTCCAGACAAACTCATCATACTTGGTGATTTTAATGCAAGAGTAGGCTGTGACAGTGCTGTTTGGAAAGGTGTTATAGGAAAACATGGTATTGGAAAATGTAATAGCAATGGTCTTCTTCTCTTTCAAACCGACTTTGAGCGTGACCTGCTGATAACAAACACTGTATTTCACCTCCCTATTCGGAAAATGACATCGTGGATGCACCCTCGCTCAAAGCATTGGCATCTAATTGATTATATCATCATCAGGAAATGAGACAGGTGGTATATACGTATCACTAGGGCTATATGTGGAGCCGGGTGCTGGACAGACCTCCGTCTCATAGTGGCTAAGCTCAATCTGTATATCCAACCAAAAAAAATACCTCGAGGAAAGAGAGCTCCAAAACGATTTAATATCAAGAAGTTGAAAATAAAAACTGTCCAGAAACCTTTCTCTGAAACTTTGTCAGAGCGCCTTGAACCTGCTGGAATAGACAATCGAGATGTGGAAACAGCATGGAAGACAATTCGCGAGACAGTGTATAACACAGCCATAGAGTGTCTATGGTCAGTCTCCTGGAAACACAAGTATTAGTTTGATGAGAACTGCCTGGAGATTAACCAGTTGCTAGAGGAGAAGCATTCTGCATACAAAATCCATATTGAAGAGTTATCCTCCAAACTAAAGAAGGGTATGTAGAAGAATTTTTGTAGCAACGCTCAGTTGAAGCTCAGACACATGCAAGGTTCTTGGCTAAGCAAGAAAGCAGACGAAATTCAAATATATGCAGATAGGAACGACATGAATAATTTCTATGATGGTCTCAAGGAGATTTATGGTCCAACTCCATCCAAATCATAACCTCTCCTCGGTGCAGACGGATCCACTCTCCTCACTGACAAAGCCGTGATCCTGAGAAGATGGGAGGAGCATTTTAAAAGTGTACTAAAACGTCCCTCTACCATCAGTGATGAGGCTATTGACCGTATCTCCCAAATTACCGTAAACGAGGAATTGGATGAATTCCCAACCCTCGAAAAGACTGAGAAAGCCATCTGCCTACTGTCCACTGGGAAAGCGCCTGGCTCAGATTCTATCCCAGCTGAGCGGCAAGACCCTGACTGAACAAATCTATTAGTTTGTCCACATCATCTGGCAGAAGGAGGTACTTCCCCAAACTTCAAAGATGCCTCCATCATCTATACAAGCATAAAGGTAACCACCAGACCTGCGACAATCACCGGGGAATATCCCTGCTATGCATTGCAGGCAAGGTACTGGTCAAAATAATGCTGAACAGGCTCATAGTTCATCTGGAAAAAGACCTCTTGCCGAAGAGCCAATGTGGATTCCGTAAGGATCGCGGTACTACTGATATGATATGCTAGGCAGCTCCTAGAAAAGTGCCAAGAACAAAATGTAGACCTTTGCTACACCTTTGTTGATCTGACTAAAGCCTTTGATAATGTAAGCAGAAAAGGCCTCTGGAGAATAATGGCAAAGTATGGGTGTCCTAGAAAATTCATTGCCATCATACGTCAGTTTCATGATGAAATGATGGCCAGAGTGCAAGATCGTGGGGAGACATCTGACCCGTTTGAAGTCACAAGTGGAGTGAACCAAGGGTATGTCTTGGCTCCCATCCTGTTCAGCCTCATGTTCTTGGCGATGCTTCGGAGACACTGATGTGGGCATTGGAATCAGGTACAGATTTGACGGATCAATCTTCAACCTCAGGAAGTTACAAGCTAAATCTAGTGTTGCATCAGACACGGTAAATGATCTTCTGTTTGCTGATGATTATGCCCTTAACGCTACCTGTGAGGCAGGCAGGCAACACAGTGCAAATATATTCTCAGAGGCTTGTGAAAATGTTGGTCTCACAATCAATACCAAGAAGACTGTGGTGATGCATCAGCCTGCTCTGGGAAAACCATATGAAGAGCCCAACATTTAAATCGGGGGGACAAAGACTCAATGCAGTTGACAAGATCACCTACCTTGGCAGTACGCTCTTCCGCAATGTAGTCATTGACGATAAAATGAACACTAGACTCGCTAAAGCAAGCGCTGCGTTTGGCAGACTCCACAAGAATGTATGGAACAGAAGAGGCATCACATTCATGAAAAAGATCAAAATCTATAAAGCTGTCATACTGACCATCTTTTTCTATGGATGCGAGTCGTGGACTGACCACCAACGACACGCTAGAAAATAAAATCACTTCCATACCACCAGACTGAGTAAACTGCTTGACATAGGCTGTCAGGAAAAGAATACCAGACACAGAAGTCCTCACTCGTGCTGAACTCCCAAGCATCCCCACTATCCTGATGAAGGTTCAGCTTTGCTGCGCTAAGCATGTAACCTGCATGTTAAACTACAGACTACAGAATACCCAAGATGTTTTCGTTTGCTGGGCTCCAACATGGCAAGCGCTCCCATGGCTGCCAAAGAAAACGATTTAAAGACACTCTGAAGGCATCACTGAATGCCTTCAACGTAGACAGCTTTAGATACAGCCAAGTGGCGAGCTGCTGTTCATGACTGCGCCTGCAAATATGAAAACTACCGAAAGGTTTCTGAAGAGAAGCGCAGAAAAGACAGGAAAGACAATGTTTTGAAACCCTCGACATCTGCTATGATTCCCTGTTCCCACTGCAATAGAACTTTTCAAGCAAAGATTGGGCTTATCAGCCATATCTGTACTCACCGATGATGACTGCCTCCACCCTACCCTTCAGGATGATCAGATGGTCCTCGTCGTTTCGACGGACGAACACACACACACACACACACACATATATATATATATATATATATATATATATATATATATATATACATGTACATAATGAAATAAGAATTATAGTTAAGTTTACCAGAATAATCCAAGATTGCAAAACTAAAGTATATTATAAATATTGAAGAGTTAATATTTATAAAGTAATCTCAACCAGATATAAAAGATCGATAAAACCAAATAGGAAATAGAGCTTATAATAAGAACAAGTAGTTAATAAAACCTGTTAAAAAGTCTGTTAAAAAGAGTTCAAAACGTATTTAATTTTAAAAAGGAAGCACAAAATAAGTGAATTGTCCTTAATCCGCGGAATTTCGAAGAAATACTTTCCTTTTCATCAGAGGGTAGGATTTAGCAAAATGCGGGATTGGATTTTGCTTGCAAAAGTATTTATTGAAACTAGAAGTAAGTCATAGATCTTACTTGGTAAAAAATAGTGACTCAGACGGAATAGAGTGAAGAAAACGTGGTTTCACGTGAATGGATAATCTGGTGAAGGGTAAAATATCCAATAACAGTAAAAATCCAAAATCCAAAAGAGTTGGTTAAATTTCCATTTCCACAAGTAAAATCTAAGGGAATCTCGTAATTGGAAGATGGTCCAAAGTAATCCAAAAGGCAGAAATCCGTGGAATAATTCACAAAGAGGTACAAGGAATGAGTTCAAATAATATTATTAAAAGAAAGATATGTGCGTAGAAAAAATAATTTAAAACGTCTGTCAAGGCTGGGCTATTTTAGAAGAATAAGTGAAGAGGAAGAAAAGAATTGAATGGTTATTGAGTTAATTTTAGACTAGAAAAGCCAATGTAAAAACGGCCCAGACAAGATTACGTTAAAAAGGCGCCAAATGTAAAGCAAAAAGGGTTCAACTGAAATATACACGTTATTACATATATGTATGTATGTATGTATGTATATATGTATGTATGTATGTATATATGTATGTATGTATAAGGGCGAATGAACTCTTTTTCTGGGTCAACGGCCAACTAGCACCGTGTATATTTGTGTGCGTGTGTGTATATGTGTATTGGGGTAGAGAGGGCTCCCGTAAGCCGTGGTGAAGGCAACCTTTCTAGGAGAAGCAAATCTCTGATTTAAAAAACCATAAAGCAGAAGACCAGTACCCGCATTAAGCTGGTCTGCAGTTTAATTTGTTGCTGGCTATCTTGCTCTTTCTTGTTGCTGGATCTCAACATTTTGAACCGAGAGAGAGCTGTCGTACAAAGCTAAGACTCTGTAACATCATATTTGTATAGATACTCCCTCAGACATTTGGGCTCATTGATTTTAAATGTCTGAGGGAGTGGCACTCGTCTGACAATCATCATGTATGTATGTATATATATATATGCATGCGTATTTTTTACTTATCATTAATTCATGTGCTTCCTTTAATAACTCCTGCTGATAATTTAATTCTTAAGTAATCACAATTTAAAAAAAAAATTAAAGTAAGCAATAATGTTTTCAAAGATGTGACCAAATTTCTGTATTCACATTCGCGTCAATGACCAATGTTCTGTGACACCGGACATGCAATTGTTTTTTCCTTTATAAGCCGACCTTCTGAATTAATAACACTTACAACAAAATGAAGAGAAATGAAGACTAATTTTCTTCAATGAAAATCTCAGAAAAATTCCAAAATTGAGTTCAATCATTTAATAAAAAAGGTTTATCGTATTATAAGGTTTTCTACGTTTTTTAAATTAAACTTACGTAATAATGTTTTCAAAGATGTGAACAAATTTCTCTTTTTATTTACGCAAGATCGTGAATTTAGACATAAGCAAAATAGTAGTCCGAGGTGGAATAACCATACAAACCATTTTTTAGGTTAACACAGTAAGCCTGATAGTAAGAACAAAAAACAGAGTCTAATGAGGAATATATATATATATATATATATATATATATATATATATATATATATAAAGAGAAATAGAGAGAGGGGGGAGAGAGAGAAAAGTTACTTTGTGTGTGAGTTCCTTTTTATAGGTTCCCAAACCGCTCAGCTTATTTTTTTTCAAATTTCACACAAAGGTAATTTATATGTTAGGCAGTGTTCTTAAATATGCTTCGTAGAGAAATTTATCGGATAAATATCAAAAAAGTCTTATCCTAAAAATATTTGTTCTTAGAGATAAATATCAGCTGACGTAATATTGTAAACAAACACAGACGAAATTTGATAAAGGACATTATCATTATTATTTTTTTCATTTTTTGCGAATAAGTCCACCAGGCAAATTATTCCTCGTAATATATACTCTTCAATATATGATTGATTCTATAATAATACATATGCACTCTGCATAAATTAAAATATCATTTTAAAGTTTATTATACGACCGGGCGTCCCGTTAGATTTTATATATATATATATATATATATATATATATATATAAGATATTTATATAGAGGAGATTATAGAATTCTGTTTCTTTTATAGATAAATGTAATTCTTGCCCGGGAAGCAACACGTTGCAGCCTCAGTCGCAAAGTAAGCAAAACACAGAAAAGAACTTCAACTCACTTTTTTTTAAGTACAACGACATTTATTTCTTCATTCTCCGCTCACGTTTGACCTCGTTAAGACTATGCCATTTCTCACGTGATCATCTTCTCATACGTGCCTTCGAACGTCGTCCACATCTTTAAAGCGATCGTCTTCTCGAGCCTGTTCTGTCCTTTCTATTGTCTTCTTTTTCCTTACCTTTCGTTCACGGCTGGATATGACGACAATAAATAAGTATCATTAACAAAGATGAAAAAGCGCCGAGAATAGCAAAGTAGAATATTAGAAATCTTAGAAAGCAAAAAAAAAAAAAAAGAAGAAGAAATAGATAACTAAAAAACGGGGCAAGGATTTTTAAAATTCCAGAATTTTGCAAAAATGTTTCAAACACAAAGTTTCAAATTTATTACCCGTACCATTGAGTATGTTTACTAGTTTATATTCGAAATACATTTTACTCCGTTGTGTTTTTTCATCCAATTTATAAATTTCCGATAAATTTCATTAACCGTTTCTGAGAATTTCAAATTCCTGGTACTTCAGACGTATTCAAATTTTTATTTATCTTGTTGTTTCACGATATAAACATACGGAATCTAGACTACTGCGTTCATTTTCCAAACGTCTAAGCCAATTAGAGTACAGAACCGAAGCGAAGCTGGCGGCGAATATGAAAAAATATCGGGGGAAACCGGGAAAATTAATGAGAAATTAATGAGAGAATTTGGTTTCGTGTTGATCGTGCCAAAACTACTCGAGTTTTAATACGACAAAACTTTCAAAGTCTATTGCGCATCCTGGTAAGATTTTATTGATCGTTTCGAGTTTGATCACGAAAAATGCTCGAAAAATAAACGTGTTCCTCCTGTCTCTAGTTTCTCGGTACCATTACGAAACTAAACTTTCAGTTACGCTTTGATCTTTGTGGTTATATTTTGTTTTTGCTTTTACTGCGAAATAATATTAATATGTGCAGAATGATTAAACTATAGACGCAACTGATGAAGAATATTAGAACTAATAACGAATAAGCTCGCTGGATTACCAAAAACCTTTTAAACCAATTAAATCCTAAGTAAATGAGGTGTGTTATTCAAGAAAAGTTTTATATTTGGTTTATTAAATATATTTTGCATAGATCAGGAGATCTAATAACCCTACTGTTACTGGTGACGATGGCTAAGTAGTTAATGACAGGGATAGAAAACTTGGGTATACCAAGTTCGATTCCAGCTTTTTTCCACTTAAGCACGTTCATCAAACCAACACTTGACCTTATATCAAAGATGTTTGATCAGGAATTAAATAAAATAGGTCGACATTTAATACATCACAAACTTCAGTCTATGAATAGTTTGTCCAACAACCTTCATAATTGAATGTTCAACAACATTTTCTTGTAATTTAATAACTTATAGTAGGCTCTACGCTTATTATAACCCATAAATTTCTTTTTGAAGTGTTACTTCAGCGATAGTGTATATTAATACATTTGAGGCTATTCCTGGACTCTGCAGTCCAACCATGAGTAATATATATCATTGACTTGTGAACAAAATTTGCATCCAAAGAGTCATATGTTTTTTGCTGATATTGTTGTTGTTGTTGTTGTTGTTGTTGTTGTTGTTGTTGTTTTATAACCATTCATTGATACTAATCTAATCCATGCGTTATCCTTTATGATTTTCACTCTTATTGGAGCTAACAAAAAAAAAACTAAAAAAAATATTTTGGGCTTATGTACAAAAATGAATGGTTATCAAACCAATATCCAGACTATTCGTGAAATAAGAAAGCCACCACAAGCAAATAAAGGACAGTTTTAATTTTGATGTGTTTAAAAGCTGTTGAACCAGTGTTTCCTCGTGATTATGCCGTACCCATACGAAGTACAGCAACGTTGAAGCTGGTCAAATGACTATTTTAGATTTCCAGGTGTTGTATGCGCTCTCTTCTTATGTCGGCATTGTTTCCAGTCGTCCTGGACATCTCCTTGCCACTGGAATCAAACATTGTCAAATCAGGAGAAGTGCAGTTGGATATGGCGCAACCCTTGCCTCACAATTACACGCGCGTCTGCCCCTACAGGGGGTATCCTTTATCTTTCGAGACTGAACGAAGGCATGGATGGAAGAGCTGTTTGTTTTGTAGGTTCTATTCAGATATGCTTGGTTTTTGCTTTGTTTTTTTTTGTTTTGTTTTTTACTTTTGTTCACCTCAAACGCGGTATATTGCCACTTGGGGGTAAGAGTCTACCATTTTGGATCATATCTACATTAGATTATGTGAAGAGTTAAGCAGCAAGATGTCCGCTTACATTACGTTAAAACTTGTTAGTATATTCAGAGAAACAAGGAAACGGGGAGAAAATCCTTCCGTCTTGATCACCGAAGGAAGACATAACTTAGGCAGAAGTTGTTCAGACATCTGGAGATTTCAACAGTGGGGTGGAATTTTGTTGCTTGTCGGGTTAGTTGGGCGTATGCATTTCAAACGGGCACAAGTGCTATAAGTTCATCTAAGCACATTCCGTTAAAGTACTTGAGACTATTTTTGAGCCCTGTTTAAGAGTGAAAGACCAATGGTAGATGTGGGCGACTGGTGGATTTGTAGATATATAGGCATATATACCCACGTGGGAGTAATTTTCTAGCATAGTAGATGACAACATTTTTGGCCAAAGTCTTGCCAATGTTGTTGATATATTTATTTCAATATATGCTAATTGTGAATGGTAATAGAATGTGTTTTAAACGATGAGATCACATGTACAGTTACATATGTCATGTCAGTCAGTGGTTAAGTGTTTTCTTTCGATAAAATAACGAATGTTGGATATTAATGTCTTAAACAACTCAAGCTAGAATTTACATTTATTTGCACCAAATATGATTTGGATGCAAATAATTTTTTTTACAATTCTATTTCTGAAATAAACCAGTATCATTTTAGAAGAATTTGGGATACATATTATTTATTGAGTTAAGAAAAATGCAATTTTCCAACTAAAGCAACACGAAATAGTTACTTAGCTTATGAAGAAAACGAGCTATCGGTGTTTTATAACATTCAGAAATGAAAATGAACTATCCTTTAGCTAGTTAAAAACGGACAAAGGATATAGCTCGTTTTATTCCAAATTGATAGTTGAATATTATTAAATGTGTGTTCATTTCTGCATTAAATACTAATCCCTAGCAATAACGATTGATCCTTTACTCTGCATTGAACGGTTAACATAGCACTTACTTCGCTGCAGCTTATAACAAAGATCTATACTAACTTTCAGACTGATCGGACGAGTAGTTGCTGAGAAAGCTCCTAAAGTATATGCAGTATTGTTGTGACTAAAACCAATTAAGCATTATTAATCGTAAACTGTGCGTTTAAGGAATATCATAATACTTATTCTGATGAACCTAATCTTAACAAAGGTCCATACAAAATTTCATCGTGCATTAATTTCCGAAAAATGTAGAACGTGCGAACAGATAGACAAAGAGAAATATAATATAGATACGCTTGAATTTTACAGGTGTAACAGTTACATGTTCTTACTATTTTCTTTGTGGTGTAAACAAACTGTTAATTGATCGATATGAATTTGTTTCGCTTGAATATACATTTTCTATTGAACTACATGTCCGTTGTTACTGCAAAAACTAATTATAAAAAATTACCACAGCAACAACAGAACGCCTCCTCATCCGCAGGTAAGAGGAAGTTATTCGAACCTTTGGCATTATACGTTTCTGTAACAATTTACATTGTTGTGTTTAAATATTCTCAGTCCTGTTAAAATAAAATAACGTAGTTTCTATTTCTTTCCATAAAGAGCTTCCCTCGATAGCTTACAAAAATGGAGTCAATGAAAGATTCTTTTCTTCTGCAATATACGAGGGATATTCAATACATATTGTATCTGATCCATATTTCATAGCAGTAGATTAACAAAAACAAACACAGTTATTATTCGGTCTCTACATCAGAAACACTCATGATTATGAATGTCTTCTATGGTTTAATGTAGCTCTTTAGACCGTTTTCATAAGACACCACAAATTAATCCTAAAACACAATGTTTGGAAATCAACTATGCATCATCTTTGAAATACACCTCGTTCAAAAGCAACTTCATTGTTGAGAATAAGTGAACGTAAAAGGGTGCAAGAACAGGAGAGTAAATGCGAGGATTTCATAGCTACATGCCAGTGCTTCTGATCTTGTAGACCGAAGCGTTATTTTGCAGGAGATCAATAGTTTTACTGATGTCTCCTCGCTTCTTGATTATCCTAGTGTCTCTTAATTTCCTCAAAAACGAAGGATAATAGAGTCCTTAAATTGTGGGACTCTTTGTCTGAAAATTTGTCATCAATATTTCGTACCAGAAGACTATGAGCATGGCCTCACCAGTGAGGAGTTGTACCGTTGACCTCATGTGAAGTGGTGAGTTACAGTGCTTTCACTGCATTGAAAAAACTTTGATCCCTGATTTATAGCGCAGGTTTCATTTTATGTAACTACTCTTTTAAGACACTTTCGCCATCTTCTGTGCTTATCTCGAAATTTATTCTCAAGCACTTAATGTGTTTTCGCTTCTGGTAAGGTGGCAGTAATATTAGAATCGATCTGACAGTAATTCAAATCAAAGAAAACTAACCACGAATGACATCCGGTAATCATCTTGAGCCATTTGGAAATAGTCATGCGTCGATCTTCCAAAATAGCAGTCCCAATTTAACTGATATATGCCTAATCAATGAAAGAACAAAGTTTGGAACCTGTTACCAGATATTCGGCCATCTTTGCATTCACGATGTCAGCATTTTTCAAGGTCATGTGATTATAAATCATTACACTGCGTTGCTTTTATTGCATCAAAATTCTTGTATGGTGTGCGTATTTTCAATTAAAAAATCGGACCAATGTGCGACACTGACTCAGTTAAAATACCTGTAAATCAAAAACCACAATTAATTCAAAATTATTATATTTCACATAATTCATAGAAATATTAGCCATTATACATGCTAAATGCTTCGTTTATCAAAATGTGTTTTGTATCTATCAGGTCATACGTTCTGTTTAAGGTGTTATTTTTCTAACATATAATGTAAAGTACAATATAAGTACCTATAAACTTTTACTACATTAATAAATGTCACATAAAAGAAATAGTAAACTCTAATATGGAAGCTGGCAATTGTACATTTTGTTATTGCAAGATAAAACATCCTGTTAATTAATGCTTCGTATGCTTTCTATGAAGCTCAAAGCAATTCGATAATCTTTCAGTATCATACTTTAATATATATCTTCATGGGATTTGTAAATCTCAACTCGAATTGTTTTATTGAGTTCAAAGATGTAATTCAAAGACCGTTAAATCCGGAAATTCAAAACGAGGCTTACTTCTTCCAGGAAGATGCCGCCATTTTGTTTCAAATCCGCTTGGAAAAACTGAATTTTTAAGATTAAATAAAGAGCAATAAAAACTAATTGAAAACCAAAACAAATGAGCCAGGTAGATATAAAATTAACCTGCTATTGGCTACAGTAACATTTATTTTTTGTATATATATTTTTTTCGTATAGTTGTTTGTTTGCTTCTCTGCTAAATTACCGAAAAAGCAACAGATATGTAGTGTGCGCTATAAAAGTGACAAATTTATTTTTACAAAAATGGAAATTTGTTTATTCGTTTTTTTTTAATGTTTTTCTGGTTAACAGCAGTTGCTTCTAATAATCTTATCAGACGAATGTGTTGTTATTATTGAAATATATCCAGTAAAATAGCTATGCACGAACACTACAATTCTCCCTACATTTTGTCAGTCCCCAAGTTAAATTTTCAGTTTCCAAAAGAATAACCACCTGCTTTGAAATTATTTTTTATTTTCTACCTTCATTGTGTGAGTATAAAAATCGAATGAAACTAATTAGATAGACGCAATAAAATTTAAACCTAATAATATTAAAACAGTAGTAGGTGTCACACTTTTCTAGCAACCATTCTGTATTGTCAATCAACTATATCGTTTTCACTTGCTAAAGTGCATTGGAATACAATATGTATTTGCTTGAATATCATTTTAGACGAATCCATTCAGTTTATGAGTAGTTATATCACTCATCAGCAAAAATAAACTTACTATTTTACGAATTGAAAATTCCTCTCCGTTCTGGGACAGCTTTTATATTGGGAATAAATACAGTAGATAGCTAGCATCTAAGATAATATTTGATTCTTTAAAATACTTTAATGCTCTCGGTTACTGGAATTATTTAATCTCAACTTTTTTTTACACTTCAACTGGTCACGATAAAAATAAACTTATCGTTAGTGAATTTACAGGTTTAAAGAAACGTTACTTCGTTTTGGGGCATCCTGTATGTTAGAAAACAATAAGCTAATTATATAAGACAATTAAGATGATATTAAATTATTCGTAATTGCTTTAATGTTTTTTTCAGTTGCTTCAATTACTTATTATAAAAATAAACTTACACTTTATCTAGAGATTAGAAGAAATGTTTCCTTTGTTTCCGGACAACTTTCATATTATAAAATTTATTTCAATAAATCTTTAAAAATGTCAGACAGCATTGAATTCTTTAGCAGAGAAGAGAATGGAATGGAAAACATCATGAATTAATGCAACATGATTCGTCTGAATGCATAATCTTAATTGTAAGTATGTTTTAGTGTTTTCGAATACTCAAAGAGAATTCACAAAAGCTTTTTTTCCTGTTTCAGTTAATCGAGTGTAAGAGACGCGTTGTCTGTTTCGAATAATTATTTTGAAAATCGTATGCAAATATACGCGGGTTCCGCATCTAATAAAATGTAAACAACATCAAATAGAGACGGATAGGTTTTCCAAATAACAATGAATTATGCTGATGCATACTGGGACTTTTCTCCTCCATTTTATCGCCTTTATATCCGAGATTCTTTACATTAGTATAAATTTATGTACGCGTGTTTATCTGCGATTATGCATACTGAAACTTAAAAAGATAACAAAATATAATGCCACTCAGATCTATAAAAATAAGACAGTAGATGTACGTATGTGTGTGTGTCGGTGTTAAAATATTTAACTGATAAACTCTTAAACCACTTGTCACATAACACTTAAACTAAGAGGAAATTAGTAATTATATACCAATGATGGTTTACCGCAATTAAAAGCTTTGTTTAGATGAATGAATAACGCGTACAGAACTATGTCGGCAAGTTGAAATGTAAAATGTCCATTTCAACTTCTCGATATATTCTTATTAAATTTTTGCATGCGCAAATTATTTACAATTTCTGCATGCGCAAATTAGTGGTCTAATTTAACATTTTTCCTAAGAATCTATCGATAGCTCAAATGGTAAGGAACGCGGTTTGAGCGCTAAACGTTTTGGTTTCGATTCTAATTGAGGGCAACTGTCATTTTTGTTTTTACTTTTCAGGCCAATACAATATGTTAAATAAAATATACTATTCAATAGAGAATTGGATCGGTGGTAATAAATAAGAAATCGGCATTAATTTAAATATTAGGTTTAGACGAAAGTTCTTGCAGAAGTTTGTATTTTGATTACAAATTATGTATTTCAAATAAGTTTTCACTATAATACGTTTACTTTATATATAATTTTAAAGAGCGTTTTTCGCTCTATCTAATCGTTTAAATTACAATCGTTTAAAAACAATTAAGTCTTCTTTTCAGACCGTTGAATGCAAGATAGAAATAAAACAATTCACACAATTTTCAATTCAAGCTAGGCCGAAAAGTTGCTTAAACAGCTATAGATATCAACGAAGCGTTTGGTCCATGAACAACTACTGAACGCACAAAAAGAAATTTTGTGAGGGCGGCTAGAGTCTTGAAGATGATCAGCATAGTGCTCAGCTATCGGATGTTGACAGTAATCAATTGATAGCCTTAATTAAAGCTAATCCACGCACAACTGTTCGAGAACTTATTTCTGAATTAGACGTAACGTATATGAGGATTTCCAACCACTTGAGAGAGTTTGGAAACACACAAAAGACTTGATAAATGGCTGTCTCACGAATTGAATGACGACGAAAAGAAACGCCATTTATGAAGAGTCATCTTCCCTTCTTTTACCCAACAAGAACGATCGGTTTCTCGACCAGGTTGTGATTTGCGATGCAAAGTCGGTTTTTTACGACAACCGCCGAGGCACAGCCCAGTGGTTAGACGCCGATGTAACTCCACGACACTTCCCAAAGCCAGAGTTCCATCAAAATATGGTCATACTAACTGTTTGATTGTCTGCGACCGGCCTCATACATTACAGTTTTTTTAATGCAGGCAAAACCATTACGGCGAAATATTATCAACAAATGGATGAAATGCATCAGAAACTTCGGCAACAACACCCAGCATTAATCAACAGAAATAGTCTAATTCTCATCCACGGCAATGCCTAATCGCACGTTGCTAAACCGGCCCTGCAGAATTTTAACGAATTGAGCTACGAGAATCTGTCCCGTCCGCTATCCTTTAGAGATCTCTCACCTGCCGACTACCACGACTGCATCTCGACAACTTTCTGCGTGAGAAATGCTTCAAAAACTCATACGATTTAAAACGCCTTCAGTGTCTTCATGGCCACCAGAACGCAGGATTCTTACGTCAATGGCATGAATACACTTGTTTTGCGTTGGCAAATAGGTGTTGATTCTGATAGTGCTTATTTCCCTCGTTAACTTTTTTTGTTTGAGTTGAGAAATGTTTATCTGAATTTAAAAGTTGAAATCGCGAGAACTTGTCAACCTGATATATCGAAGCATACTTTCTGACTGAGCAAGACTCATACTTCCCTGCTAGTACTAAATAAGAATCTAGCTTCTCTAAAAGTATCGAGGAATGCACTAATGCAGTCGTGGTATCATTCAAAGGTATTTAATAAGCAGAATTTTATCCCGTTAAAGTTATTACCCGTTGAGTTAGAATGAGTGTTTTATTCTAAACTTTTGTCGTAAATTTGATATTGGGGTGACTAATCTCTATTAATATATATTAATCTTTAACTGTGCATCGAACTGATACTATAATACTTAGTCCGTCACACGTTATGAGATGTAAAATTTCACATTGACCCAATAGTTTGCAATGAAACGCCTAAAATAAACATGCTATTGTAGTGGGTAATCTCCAAAAATCTATAATGCTGTATCGGACGGATGCCATAATACTTAGTTGTTGCACTTCATCATAAGAAAAGCCCATACAAAAGTCACATCTGTCAGATAGTTCGCTGCATCTTATCATAACACTGTACAGAATTTAGCCAGATCAGCACAGAAGTTTCCGAGAAAAATTAGAACGGACAAAGAGTCAATAAGACAGACTAAGTGAAATATTACATAAACTAGACTTTCACCTCGTTAAAAACTGGTCAATGATCACTAGGCC
The DNA here is from genome assembly GCF_053919585.1 of Euprymna scolopes. Classification (NCBI taxonomy): domain Eukaryota; kingdom Metazoa; phylum Mollusca; class Cephalopoda; order Sepiida; family Sepiolidae; genus Euprymna; species Euprymna scolopes. The sequence continues at coordinate 39,280,799 of NC_136495.1, read as the reverse complement.
TATGACAAGAGAATATTCTTTTAATTATTTTGACTCTCGAGTATATATCAGTTAATATCTTATATGTTTTCAGATAACATGATGTGGTTCGCAATTGATTGACTGTGCTTAACTGTGTCGGATATATACTCGAGAGTCAAAACAATGAAAAGAATATTATCTTGTCATAACCCTAGTCATAACATATTGACTCAGAATGAACACTTTATGCCAAATCGATGGTTCAACACGGTGGAAATTTGTGCTCATTTTTTGCATAAAATATCAATAATTATTAATTCTTATTAATACTTAACTGTTCATCGAACGGGCCCCATAATACGTAGTTCATTGCACTTTCGAATAACAAAGGTCGATACGAATTCAAGCTATACTGACTTAGCAGTATTCTTAAAAAACATCTCGAGTGAATGCGGTATTGTAGTGACTCTTTCCTATTAATCACTATTAATCACTATTGATCTCTAACTATGCATCAGACAGATACTATATTTACGTTGTTGCACTTAATCATAGCAAACGCCCATTCAAAATATCAGCTAAATTGATGCAGTAATTTCCGAGAAAAAGTGGACTGGACATACAGATGTATGAACTAAGAGAAATGTAATATAACTCAAGCGAATGTCAAAATGCGGCCTGCTAAATCACATGTTGAACTTTGGTTAAATTTTTAGAATGAGATGAATGCGAGATTGGAAATCTTGTTAAATGGAACTATCAACAATTAGCCTTCTTCTCGTTGATATTTCTTCCCCAGTCTGTTTTTATTTTTGTTTCTATAACTATGCCTAAAATATCACTACTTCTGTGAGATCCATCTTTCTGTTCCAATATTTTTATAATAGATTGTTCCAATAGTTTTTATCTCTTTTTTATTAATTTAATTCTTAACAAATTTCATAAAATAACGAAATAAAATAGCATTCAAATATTTAACTGAACATTTAATCTCTTCTATATTGTATGTATGTATTTTGCATTATAGTACAGATTAAACATTATCACATATGTTAGAATAACTAATTCATGGAGAAATAGCAGGCCGCCCGGCATTGCCTGGTCGTAAATACGCTTAAATATGATATTTTGATTAATAGAGATTTCGTATTTATTATTATGCTATATTGGATCCAATGTGTAGCAATAATTTAAAAGATGGAATATAAAAATGACCCATGTGCCACTACCGAGAATCGAAACCAAAACGTTTAGCTAACGATTAACTTTTTCCTTTGACGCTAATGCCTGAGCTATGAAGACATGTTTGCTGCAAGGATAAAAACTAAAACATGAACCAATAGCTATTACGTTACGCATGCATATTCGTAAAGCCGTCGTTTGACATTCACCTGGAAAATTCCATTTCTTTAATTTCACACTTTCGCACCGATTTTCTCCGGCTAAAACCAAATATAAATTTTCGCATGAGTTCAAATACCCTCTATATTAAGTTTCATGTCTGTAGTCAAAAAACTTGACAGAGGAGTTTAGTAGTTAATTTTTAAAACAAATATATCTACGCATACGTAAATATATATATTTTTCCGCAAATATTACGCAAGTATAAATCGCGTAGAATATCTGCATGAATATGTAATAGTTAACTAAAGATGATCCTCCCATAAAAATGAAAAGAAACTAATAAGGAATTAATTAATATGAATGTTTAAAAGAACATGCAAATTAGCTAGATCTTTTGCAGATGAATGCAATTCCACGACGCATATATAACAAAGTTGGATTTTCTTTTTAAATAAATAGAAAAAAGTTAGTTTAATATGAATACCACCAATACCCCCCCCCCAAAAAAAAGAAAAGCCCAACTTCATAGGAGTATTGATTAATACTTTTTATGCTTTTGAAATTTTGAAAAGAGGATTGATAATTCGTATTATTTGAATTATTCAGTGTACTGTTCCCACCATGAATCTTATTGTCACAACATTTCACCGATAACCCATGATCTTCTTCAGGTGTATCCTGTCGAAGAATTTTTACCGAATTCGAAAATCTGTATCGAATTTCGAAAAGAATCTTAATTTAATCTTCGGGGGTAGCATGTTCTCTATCCGTCAACTATCACCGGTTAAAATGTTTTAAGAAATCCACCATTGTATTCTGTGCATTAAACATTCAACCTCCAGAAGCGTGACATTTCGAACTAGTGTTTCGACCTTCTTTAGGTGTATCTTGTCTTTTCCATCAAATTTCGCGTAGTCGATAAAGTACATGGTTACATTTCCTCATAAGTTACATTCTTATTGAGGTTGAAGGTTTAATCCCTAATGCGGGCGACACTAATAATATAACGGCGAATTATTTAGGACTTCCAACCAGTCATGGCTGATAGAACAAGAACATGCTACCCAGTGTATTAAATAAATGGTTCTGTTTGAAATTCCTTGCAGATGCCAGAGTTTGGTAGACAGATTCCTGAGGTCGCCATAATACATCCCAAGAAGGTCGGAGATTACATCGACCGAAACGTTGTAAAATTAAAATTCAAAATGAGAGCATTAGTCCGAATAATCTAAATACTACGAATATTGGCCCTCATCTAAAAAAAATAATATGGAAATGTAATTATTAAAATGCAATAAACATGGAACTACTCGCGGTAAAATTTTATGCAGAAATAAAACAAAAAAATGTCAAAATTGCATTAGATTGTCTCACTTGTTCTTGTGGAATCCTCAGAGGGCTTTTGCGGAACTTTGAAGTTTCCGGGGAAATTCTGTTTGAGAACAGCGTCGTTGGTAATAGCGGTTTTTTTTTTTTAATTTCAAATAGAAACGAAACCTTTCGATGAATTAGTCGAGTGTGCTATAGGTGTTCTGTTTGTTTGGGATCTTGTATCAGAAGTTCCGTCGCTTACGGAAACTCTAAACATGAAAGAAAAAGGGATGTCGACTTTTTTTTTATCTTGTTTTGCTTTGACAAAAAGATTTTTCCTATATTTTTATAATTATTTCCATCTGCCTTACAAATAATGGAATGTTAGCAACCGGCCGGCGTTGCTCCGTTGTAAGATACGTTTAAATATTATATTTGGATTTATGCAGACTTGCTATTTTTCATTGTTATTATTATTATTATTATTATTATTGTTATTATTATTATTATTATTATTATTATTGTTGTTGTTGTCATCGTCGTCGTTGTTGTTGCTGTTGTTGTTATTATTGTTGCTATTATTGTTATTATTGCTGTTATTATTATTATTATTATTAAGAAGAAGAAAAGAAGAAGAAGAAGGTCCTTTTTCGAAATTCGATACAGATTTTCGAATTCGGTAAAAATTTCCCGGCTTCGACAAGATAAACCTGAAGAAGATCATGGGTTATCGGTGAAATGTTGTGACAATAAGATTCATGGTGGAACAGTATTTCGAATAATCCAAATAATACGAATTGTCAATCCTCTTCTCAAAATTTCAAAAGCATAAAAAGTATTAATCTATACTCCTATAAAGTTGGGCTTTTTGGGTAGTGATGTTCATATTAAACTAACATTTTTTTATTTATTTAAAAAGAACATAGAACTTTGTTATATATGCGTCGTGGAATTGCATTCATCTGCAGAAGATCTAGTTAGTTTGCATATTCTTTAAACATTCATATTAATTAATTTCCTATTAGTTTTTTTTTTCATTTTTTATGGGATGATATACTTTTTTTACATGTAATTATATTTATGCAGATATTCTACGTGATTTATGCTTGCGTAATATTTGCGTAAAAAATATATATATTCATGTATGCGTAGATATATATTTTTTTTTAAATTGACTACCAAACTCCTCTGTACGGGTTTTGGTCTACAGACATAAAACTTAATATAGAGTGTATTCGAAACCATAATAACCAATAATCTAGTTATTATTATTATTATTATTATTATTATTATCCAATATAATGCAATGATATACAAAGGTTATAAAAAGTATAACTTGGATATCAACATCTAGAATCGAAACCAAAACGTTTAACGCTCAAACCTTAGTCGTTATTTATCTCTCCAGCGTCGTTACCGCCTGAGCTACCGGCAGATGGATAAGAAAGGTTATAAATACGGCGAATTTGCGCTATGAAGATTTAGTTTTGCGCATGTGCAAGACAAATGGAACTTTAATAACTTCAAAATTGGTGTACATCGGCGTACGCGGTGTATTTTATTTTTATAGCTATAAGACTTTCCATCTTGACGTTGGGTCCTGCCATTCAGAACTTTAAACGACGTTCCTTTCTCATCCATATTATTCTTTTTCTTCTTCGATACTTTGTTGATTTTATAAAAATTAAAAACAAATATATATATATATATATATATATATATATTTGTTTCATATCGTTGAGCACTTTACGTTCACTTCGCTAATACGCGCAAATCGTCATTTAATGATTAGATCAATTTCTGACTGACGCTAAAAGCATTTAATATGAAAAATTGTTTAATTTCAACTTCAACGCGGTAGGCTAGTGGTTCGGATCCTTGCTAATGAAGCCAAACATGACTTCTGTTGCTGGGGTTGGAATCTCTCAGTGATGTTAATCGTGACACCCTGCACTGATGATTCCCGATGAAGGATGAAGCACTAGTGTCTGTAGGTATTTAATTATTATTAAAGTAAATAATAATGTCAACCCCTTTAAGAAACTTGTTTCTTATCGTTGGGCACTTTAAGTCGGTCAACTTAGCTAATACGCGCAGATCTTCATTTAATGACTAGATCACTCTGATTGACGTTAAAAGCATTTAATAAGAATAAGAATAATTGTTTAATCTCAACTTGGATCTCTCGCAGTTCTGCAGTACCCTAGTGGTTCGGGTCCTTGCTAATGAAGCCAGGCATGACTTATGTTGCCGGGGGTCGAGTCTCTCGACTGGCGTTAATCGTGACACCCTGCACTGACGATTTCCGAAAAGATGAAACACTAGTGTCTGTAGGTATGTAATAATTATTATAGTAAATAACAATTATATATATATATATATATATATATATATATATATATTCTTCGAATCCGTGCTCTCCTGTCATTTGCCCCTGACGTCAAATAACCTGCAACTGGCAGTTTTAGTAACTATTCCAGGAATATAAGAACATTATATACATACATAATTTGGTATCACTTGAGGATGTTTCTCCATAGGTTTTCATTTAATGGAAGAAGATGGATGGCGCATATTTGCTGGTAGACTTCCAACCAGTATTTGTGTAGATTTCTGAACGTAGATTTAATACTATCTAGACAACTGCGTCATTCTCTCGCGGCGAAATGCGTTTAATTATTGTTATTGTTCTCGATTGTAATTTATTTATACTGTCTTAGCTGTCAAATATTTATTTTGTATTCATATGCTTCAAAATTGTTTATTTTATATTCTGGAAGCAGAATTCATAGCCAGCTGTATTATTGCATATTTACTTAGTTAACCTTCTTTCCCTCGCTTTCGTAGAGATCCAATCTGCTACATTTCTAATTCGCTTGAATTTACAATTAACCAAGTGGCTCATCTCTTTCTATATAACCATCACTATTATAGCGTTTGATTCACACTCTCATTCTATGCCATTTCTATCACTCTCACTTCCTTGGCATTCATTTTCAATCTTTCTTGCACGTACGTTATTTATTAAAAGTCCAGTGTAATAAAGACAGCACAGGTGAAAATACCGGACTAGTCCATTGTAAACAAAACACATTACACCACATTACCTTTGTGGCGAACCCTTTACAGAGAAGCTAAATGCAATTACAAAATGATAAGAAGTAATAATAAAATAATTGATAAAGAAATGTGTAATTTGTAGCCGAAAGATAAAAAGAGAAAATCGGTGAAAGAGAAAAGAGGCGGGTATGAGAGGTATTAGGAACAGAAAGCAACTAATTTATGATTTTGTCTGAAATTTTTTATATATCACTGGTTTCGCGAACTATTTGCCGTGGTTCAAGCAACCAAACTGGCGATAAATCGCACTATATATATATATATATATATATATAGTAATTTATAAAATATATATGGCGATTAAGCTACACTGAATATTCGGCGTTTCATCCACTCTAGGATTCGTCAGGCTTATGCGCATAAGCCTGACGAATCCTAGAGTGGATGAAACGCCGAATATTCAGTGTAGCTTAATCGCCATATATATTTTATAAATTACTAACTAGCTCTACTTACGTATTGAGCATTTTTTAAGTAAATACTTAAAGTTTACGCATAAATCTATACTTTCGTATATTATTTTTATGTGAGTAAATGAAGTAGTTATATATATATATATATATATATATATATATATATGATTAGATTTTTTGTAAAAAGAAATCCAGCAGAGTGCTCAATTAAAAGGAAAATCCAAAATATGAGAGCGTAATTATATTTTGTGTACAGAAGTTTGTTAGATAAGACAAGTCAAGAGAGCTTGATAAGGATATTTTAGACAGTCCTAATCATCGGGCTTGAAACCGATGGTACCAATGACTTGTATCGTCTAACAACTTTCTGTACACAATATCAATATATATATATATATATATATATATATATATATATATATATATATATATATATATATACTCATTCAAAGATGTGTTATAGTACTGTATCAAGGCCTTTCAGATCAAGAGCCGCTATTAAAGCTCGACCGTTGAGCTGAATATATGCGAAATCGGAATGCGAACTCATTGTCAGTTTCTCATAAAGGTGGAAATGTATTTTAGAAGAGTTCAAATGCAAAACGAAATAAACATCTATTTATTATATATTATTATTGGTTAGTGGTCAAATATTTCTTTATGATCATCAAGAATAATAAATGTTCAAGGTTCAGTACTTGCATTCATATCTTTTTTGTTTGAACGTATAGCTATCGAGGGGAACTATGATTTTTCTCTTATCTAGAGAAATCTGACTCCATTGAGTATTCCTCTAGAAATACAATATGACTTAATTTTGTGTGAAGCCATTCATGCCAGATCTTGTAAAAGGATTTGGCTATTATCAAGGGCTACATCAAGTAGCTCCCACCGTTTTACACAGTGTATGCTATATGCGTTCAAATATAATAGTCAAATATCTGCAGTCGTACGACCTTACAAATATTTATACTGTTAGTAAAAAAAAAGCTTAGCATTTACAAGATTGCCCAGGGCGCTGTAAAGATGGTGGGATCCTTCTATCGCTCCAGAAGATATCTCACTACTGATGCAATTCTCTATCTATATAAAAGCCTAGTACGTCCAATGATGGAATACTGCTGTCATATCTGGGCAGGAGCTGCTAAAAAGAGCCTATCCTGCCTTGAAGGAATACAAAATAGACTTCGTGGCTTAGTGGGGTGCTTTTTTTCTCCTGCAAACTCTCTCCTACAGAAGAGACGGTGCGAGCCTATTTTTGTTTTATCCTTATTTCCATGACAGGTGCTCGTCGTTGCTCCAATCTCTGGTCCCTCCCCTCTCGACATTCTTTCGCGAAAAACACCCGTTTTGTTGAAACCACTGTCAAAAATGTTCCCCACTTTTTATCTGTGCCTAAATCAAAACGTAGATTCCATGAACAAAGCTTCTTTCTTAGAACTGCACGCATGTGGAACTCTGTTCCGTCTGCCTGTTTCCCACCTGACTACAACCTGACGTTTTCAAGTCCAACATAAACAAATTCCTGATGAATCGCCCCCTTAAGTAGACACTTTATTAAATCTCAACACTAACCCTTATCCCTGAGTGGCTTCCGGACCTTGATAAGTGGTGACCACCTTGTAAAAAAAAAAAGATGGCCAATTAATGGTGAATACATTAAAAATTGAAAGATTTCAGCAGAGGTGCAGAAACTACCATTGTTAAAAATAACAGACTCTTATTTCTTAATTATATCTTTTTGTGTATTCCAATGTTTTATTGTGTACAAATGATATAAAATAACGTATAGGTATTACGAACGTTTGCTATTCTGTCGTCGCTTTCAGTTGATATAAATAACAAATATGCGAAAATAAAATTTCTAAGTCAATTAGACGCCTAGAGAACAGACTCTATATATCCAAAAAATACGAAGAATCGAAAGTATTTGGAATACTTGTTGAATATACATCAATTTATATATAAACATGGCATTAAAAAAACTGAAAAATATATAATAAAGCATAATATTTCTGTTATTATTAACAACGTTTGCTTAAATAAAAAGATGCTACCTAGATACACACAAGCAGTAATTGTCACTTTTTCAAATGATGATTGCGTAAGAATAAATCACGAGTGTATGTAGGCATAAACATATTAGTATTTCTTGAAAATATTATAGTTATATGTTCATTTAAGTAAATATAAAGTTGAGCCTTATTTGTAAATTGAGAATAAGGGGACGAATTAGTTGTGTGCATGATTCACAATATTCTTGTTTGTTCGAATACTCTCATCGATGTCTTCATTATGACAACCTTGCTTACATGGCTTCATAAATAACTTAATTCACCTTCATTAAAATGTTAATTCTCGATGTCTAAATGGAAGAACATCAGCCTTATAAGCCAGGGTTGACTTTGTTAACTGGGTTCGAGTCCCGTGACCAGCAATAATTATCACTTCCTGCACTGGTGATAGCGTTAACATGAGACACTAGCGTCTCTAGATATAAAAATTATTAACATTTATTGAAAAATATTTTACATATATATATATATATATATATATATATATATATATATATATATATATAATTTATAAAATATATATGGCGATTACGCTACACTGAATATTCCGCGTTTCATCCACTCTAGGACACTTCAGGCTTATGCACATAAGCCTGAAGTGTCCTAGAGTGGACGAAACGCAGAATATTCAGTGTAGCTTAATCGCCATATATATTTTATAAATTACTAACTAGCTCTACCTACGTATTGAGCACTTTTTAAGTAAATACTTAAAGTTTACGCATACTTTCGTATATTGATTTTATGTGAGTAAATTAAGTAGTTATATATATATATATATATATATATATATATATATATATATATATATATATATATATATACAAGCAAACAGTTAATAAAACATGTTAAAAACACTTGGAAATGAGTTAAAAACATATTTAATCTGAAAAGGAAACACTAGATAAGTGGATAGTCCTTAATCCGCGGTGTTTCGCAGAAATACTTTCCTTCTCATCAGAGGGTAGGAATTAACAAAATGTGGGATCGGATTTTGCATGCAAAAGTATTTGATGAAACAACAAGTAATTCAAAGATCTTACTTGAACACAAAAAAAGTGAAGCAGAGGGAATATGGTGAAGAAAATGGTGATTACACTTAATGGATAGTCTGGTGGAAGATAAATAATCCAGTGACGGTAAAATCCAAATGTATAACTTCAAGAAAGTTAACTGAATTTCCATTTGCACAAGTAAAATCCAAGGAAATCCCGTAATTGGAAGAAGATGGTCCATAATAATCCAAAGGCAGAAATCCATGGAATAATTCACAAAAATGTGTACAAGGAGAAAAGGAAAAGGAGAAAAGGAAAATGTGTACAAGGAGAAAAGGAAAAGGAGAAAAGGAAAAGATTCCAATAATAATAAAAGAAAAATAAGATATGCTTTTCACTCTACTTACGAGACATAAATATAAATAAGAAAAATCAGGGAAGAAAAAGAGGAGAGAAAAAATTATGATAGAGTTAAATATAAAATAAAGGGAAACAAATGTCAAAATGACTCAGACAGGAAATGTTAAAGGCGCGAAAAAATATATAGGGCAAAATAATATAGGTCAACTGAAATGTACAGGTCATCATTAAAAAAATGTCAGCAAAAGTTGTTAAAAGACACTAAATGGAAAATAAATAAATAAATAAATTAATAAATAAATAGAAAATGAATAATAAATAAAGAATAAATAAATAAATAAAATAAACAATAAAATATAAAATATAAAATAAAAAATAAAATAAAAATTATTTAAAAGGAGAGGATCGCCGGTATCTGCAAATTCAGGAAAACGCAAGAAAAAAGTAAAGTAAATGCATACAGTAAAATATAAGTAAATATACATACAAGATATGAAAGTGTGGGTAGATTGATATATTAGAGAGATAGGAAAGTTTAAAGAATAAAGCAGAAAATGCAGATAAATAACCGGCCATGCAAAAAAGAGATAAAGAATTAAAATAAAGGATTATTAAATTATAAAGTATTAAGAAAGTATGTAGAAAAACGATAAACTTAAAGAAAAATATTTTTTATATCTATATAAAAGGTGAAAGTAACAACTATTTCAAAATTGCCATAATTAAATTTGGACTTATGTTTAAAGAAAGAGATCAGTTCATTTTTAGAATTTATTATATTGTTACTTTGAGGGGAAGTAATTATAGTTATAGCTTCGGTTGTGCAGAGGCGACATGACTTAGAGCCTGGAGTATAAGATTTAACTTTTTTATGATAGTCCATTTGATTGAGAAGGGGGTATTGTTAGAGTTAAGTTTTTTAATTAAAGTGGTTAGAGAAGTGCCTTGGTTATTATTAGAATTATGGTTGTTAAAAGAAGAACTGTGGTTTGATATTCTTTTCTTAATTAATGTTGAAGTAGCGCCGATATATGTATGTACTTTATTAAAAGCTCGAGGTCTAACATTAATATTAATTTGCTGATTTGTATTAGTTAAATAGTTTGAATTTTGTTCATAGAGTTCAACAAATGGTGGGACAATGTCTGTATGAGGACTATTTTGGAGGGGATAATGAGTGTTGTTAGTGTTAGGATTACTGTTAGGAGAAATATTATTATTCTCATTATTATTATTATTATTATTATTATTATTATTATTATTATTATTATTATTATTATTAGTTGTTGTATGATTGTAGATGGAGGGGCTGCTCGAGTGGTGTATTGGATTAGTAACTATATCAGATGGAGGATGGGAAGAAGAATAACTTGAAGACGAAATATTAGTGTATGTTATGGGAGGATTGCGTGGGAGCTCAGTAATAGTGCAAGAATATGTAACATTTTTATGGATGCAATCATTGTTGAGTGGGTAAGGATGTTTGTTATTACAATTACAGTTAGTTTTGGGTTTAATTGGGAAAGGGATTTTTTGGGTTGATTTAATTTTTTTGTTATTAAATGTTAAGATTATTTGTGCTAAGTTAGGCGTTGTTGAATAAGAAATCCTGATTGAATTTTTATTGAAAATAGAACTATATCTGTGTGGGTATTTGAAAGAGTTTTGTACCATGTTGAAGAATTCTTTAGGTATATTAGTTTTGACATTTAGGCTAAATGGAGGATTAAACCAAATATTTTTCTTTCTCCTGATGCGACTGGGTGGGTTAGAGGTATTGCGATTAATATTTTAGTTTGGATTATAAATGTAGACTGGTTCATTGTATTGATAGCGGCAGATCTTGGTATTTGAACTGGTTTCTTACGAGTAATATTGTGTGTGATTACAGATTTAAGGAGGCCTGCAGGGGGAGCATAATTGTTGTATTTAATCTTTTCCTTGTGTCCTGAGTTCCATAAGGCATTATTGAAGAAAGTAGCATTTTGATTAAAAGTTTTTTATCAGCAGAAAGAGCAGAAATTCTTCTAGAGACAGATAGTACTATATATGATATACTTTATGATTGAGTTGGGGTGGTTAGAAGATTTATGGACGTACAAAAGCGTAAGATAAGGTTTATGATAGGGGCTATGAGTTTCGGTGTTAAGATTAAGTGTAACATCTAGAAAATTTGAAGTTTTTTTGTTTGGTTCGATAATTATGGAAAGGCCAAAGTTATTGAAGAAGTTATGTAATTTTGTAATTGTTTTGTTGTACTCTCTTGGCCTGGCTGTTGTAGTAAAAGGGGCATCGTCTCTATAAAGACCCCCTTGGATATGTTTAAAGTGGTATTTAAGTTCTTTCAGTAAGAAGAGTCCCACTTAATCGGTAACTTCTGCAGAGTCAGAAGCACCCATCAAGATGTCAACATTATCAGGGGGGTCCTTTCTAGTCAAAAGCTTATTGTTAAATTGTATAAGGGACTTTCTCGCTAGGAGAATTAATTTTATTTCTAAATTAGTTAAGTCAGAATTTCTTTTTGCAAAGATAAGAGTATTATTTAAAAGGATCGGAGAAATTGATTGATAATAATTTTAGATGTCAAATGTTATGAAGTTAAGGAGGTGTTTATTTTTAAGGGAGACAAACCAATTAATTACGGAATCTGAATTTAGCCAAAGAGGGAACCTTACTTTTTCTTTAATAGAAGGGAGGATTCTATCTAAGATATTTTTGCTTACAGCACCTAAGTCAGAGTTAGATGGGCAGATATATATATATATATATTGTTTTTTTTTAGTCACCCTGTATATATATATATATACAAGTGTATATATATATATATACAAGTATATATATATATATATATGGGGGGTGTATATAATGTGTGCATATATGTTAAACGTAGATGGGAATTGCATCGACTTTTATTACGTGACGCTATCAACATATTTACAAACAATGCCGGGTAAAACATGAATATTTTTCTTTCCGGTGAATGATAAAATAACACAAAGAAGATGTTCAATAATTTTAAACGAATTCTTTCCCATCTTCAGAAATACTGAAGCACGGATATTTCATAAGGTTGTTTGTTGTATATTAAAATTTCCACAAGAAAACAACATTTTACCTACTTGAAATCAATCAATTTTTTCCTTCCACTTTCTTTCGAAAATTGCAATGTAAAACTAAACGAATTGAGCTTGTTTTTCCATTTTGTTTTGAAATTTGTTTTTGCAAGATTTCATAATGGAAAATATCGCCTGACAATTCCATTTAATATTCGCTTGCAAGAAGCGTTCGTTTTCAAATCACGCAACCTCACTTTACGCTTGTCGGATTTTAAGCAAACACTATCAAGACGAAGATACGTGTTAATGCTACGAAAATATGTGGGTGTTCCGTGGAAGATACATCTTTTACGTGTGAGCAGAAGGTTATTTGTTGGCCTGTCTGTCACCCTTAATTGTTCTTTTCAATTTCCGTATAAAATTTGGTATGCGGTAGAACTCCGGGATACGACATTAATCCGTTCCGGGATTGGGATCGTAAGGTGAAATCGCCGTATGGCGTGTCCTAAGCACATTTTTATACAGTACATATTAAAAATTAGTAACAAAATACAGTACAGTATATAATACATATGTATATAATCAAATAATATTAGAAAATACACCGTAAAGCAGGGTAAACACTGTAACCAGGGGTTGCAAAAGCATCGTATTTCACATCGTAACGTGAAAGAACCGTATCCTAGGGTCACCGTATCCCGAACTTCTGTTTTTATTATATTTCTCTTTCTCTGTCGATTTGAATGCCTGTATGTCGCAATTTCTCCTCAAAAACAAAAGAGTATTTTCGCTTCAGTTCGAAAATGGCATTTACGTTGATGTACTTACTTAGAGTATCTTGAGTCTTGTATAGTCTGTTGTATTCCAAAAGGCGAGAAATTAATCGCACTTTTGTAAATGACTGAATCTTACTATCACTGGTTTAACATTCATATTTACTTGATTTTCGAAGGGTAAAAATAAGCCAATGTCGACTTTTACTCCCTCGAATATTAAATTTGCACTAAACTCGTGATTTAAAAAAAGATAAAATGTTCATCAGTCTAAAAGGATGTTCTTCTGATCGATAAAAGTACATGTACAAAATTCGATAGTTGGACATGTTTACTTTGCATATTTGTCTATACGTAATCTGGCGAAAGAACTGACCCATCAAATTATCGCCCATTAGCCTCCTCACACTTTTCGCCAAAATATTTGAGACCATAATTAACCATGCTCTAGTCCGTCATTTACAGATGCTAAACTTCTGACTGACAAACAATATGGATTTAGACAAGCCCGTTCCACAGCAGACATCCTCACTGTAATCTCTGAACGTATATACCATTCACTGGACAAAGCGGGAGAGGCAGAGCGGTAGCTCTAGATATATCTAAGACTTTTAACAGGGTATGACATGAGGGTCTCCTCAGGAAAATTAAATCATACGGTATCACTGGTAGAATACTTACCATGATTAAACCCTTCTTAGATAAGAGAAAAATCCAGATTGTCCTCGACGGTCGTACATCTAAACAGTGTGATATAAATGCGGGAGTGCCTCAGGGCTCTATCCTTGGACCTCTATTCTTCCTAATATTTATTAATGACCTCCCCGACAAAACTGCCTCTGAGATGGGTATATATGCTGATAACACTACACTCTAAAACAGGCATGACAGGAAAACAAATGAACACATAACTAAACAAATGGCAAAAACACTAGAGGATGACCAATCTGTAGTGGAATGGGGACATAAATGGATGGTCACATTCAATGCTGCCAAGACTAAACTGGTTTCCTTCAATAATTATAAAAAACCTTCTCTGCCACCTATAGCAATGGGCAGTTACTCCCTGTCTGAGAGTACATATTTCAAACTGCTTGGCCTAACGTTCACAGGAAACATGAGTTGGAACAATTATATTGAAAACATTGCCAGGACCGCTGCGAAGAAGGTAGGCTCTCTCTACCGTGCTAGAAAACTACTGACACCTGAAAGTATCCTGTACCTCTATAAGGCCACCATTCGCCCATGTATAGAGTATTGCTGTAACATTTGGGCTAGTCTCTCCCTCCTAGACAAGGTTCAAAAGAGAGTCGCACATCTGATAGGCCCTGAACTGGCCTATAAGCTTCAGCCTCTGTCCCATCGACGAAACGTTGCATCCCTCTGTCTGTTCTACAAGTATTTTAATGGTGAATGCTCTGACGAACTGAAGACACTTGTGCCCCCACGGCGTAGACACCCTCGACAAACCCGACAGGCAGCTAAATTCCACCCCCACACTGTAGAGATCCCTAGATGTAGAAGATCTGTCTACTCCAGTAGTTTCTTCCCCAGAACTGCTAGACTCTGGAATTCCATTCCAGGTCCCTGCTTCCCCAACTGTACTGACATGCAGAAGTGCAAGAGTAACGTGAACCGGTATCTTGCTGCCCAAATCCCAAAATAGTGACCCAGTAGCTGCTGCTCCTGATAGTAGCCCCCTACACCACAGTGTCAATGTGCCTTGTTTGTAATGTGAAATGTAATAAAAACAATATCTATGAAATCAACTAATCGAAGATTTATATTCTTCCGATTCTTTTCTGCTCAATGGCTATACGCAAACAAATTGGAAATGTATATATTTTTAATTCCTCACCGTAACTTCAACGTGCGAGAAACATAATTATAAAAAAATAAGTTAACTGTAGGTATACCAAATAATTTTGTAATATTTGATTCCTGAAAAGTTCGAATCCTGGAAAGTTCGAAATAAATTTAACCATCATTTTATCCAACGTTTACACATCTTTATCCTTAGTAAGGGTATTTTGTCTCTTCAGTGATTTTGTTTTTTCAGTGATTTTGTTTTTTCAGTGATTTTGTTTTTTCAGTGATTTTGTTTTATCAGTGATTTTGTTTTTTCAGTGATTTTGTTTTCTGCATATGTGAATTTCCCATACTCCGAGTTCACAAGGTTAGCATCGATGGTAAGATGATGTTGAGTGTGATTGATGTTGAGTGAATTCAATTTTGTGTTTGACTCGGTGTTGTGTGTGCCGACGCGGCGCAGCCGCTAGTTCTAAATAAAATGTATATATATTTATATATATGTATATATATATATATATATATATATATATATATATATACATTTAATAATTTCCACATATATACAAAACAAAATGTATATATATTTATATATATATATACATACATTGCATAATTTTCACACACATTATATATATAAATATATATATTTATATATATGTATATATATATATATATAACTACTTAATTTACTCACGTAAAATTAATATACGAAAGTATAGATTTATGCGTAAACTTTAAGTATTTACTTCAAAAGTGCTCAATACGTGAGGAGTCCTAGAGTGGATCAAACACCGAATATTCAGTGTAGCTTAATCGCCATATATAATTTATAAATTACTATATATATATATATATATATATATATATATATATATATATATATATATATATATATATATATATATATATATAATTTGTGTGAAAATTATTTCGTGTATTCACTTAAATTATGTTCTTAGGAGGTATAATATTTATGTATCTGTTTTCAGTAATGACTAAAACTCGAAAATAAAGGTTAAATGGGTATCATGTGGATGATGAAACTACAAAGTGATGATTTGTGATCACGGGATAAACTTTACTATATCCGTGTTGGTTCATGATAAATTGGAAACAGGTGTTTTGGTGACGCTATCACAAGAAGATTTTTTTAGAGAGCTAACGTATTCTTTTTCTTCTTTTTTTATCAGTGTTTCCTTCTTTTACGTGTATTGCTTCACCACGACTAAAGGGCTGTATCCACCTCCTTTATGGTAAGGCTCTGGGACATCAGAGAAGTATAACAGGTACTACACCTTGTACAATGGTGGCCTGGAATTGTACAACAACGTTGCGTTCAGCTCTCTGACATATTATCCACAGCTGCACACCTAAAGACACAACGCCGTGTATTTTCAAATAATCACCCAATGAAACTGGCAAGGATCAGTATTGTTTAACTTTGATAATAAAATAAGGACATGTATACCAATGTAATAATCGTGATAACACCGTCTTTACGGACATGGACAATTATTTTTATTCAACAATTAAATAAATACTTTTTTATAGGATTGGATATCGAAGCATTTGTCTACATAAGTTACTCCTTAATGTTATGATTTTGTTCCACTTACACTTGATTCAAGGGAAACATTGAATCACCTCGGTATAATATTCGCAGGCATCATTACTTGAAAAAATATATAGATGACATCAGAAGTTATGTTGCAAACAAAATAAGCTCCATTTCCCTAGCTAGAAAATTTTTCATACCTGCCAGCATCCTCTAGAGCGCTATTATACACTCGTGTATGGAGTATTGTTGCCACACCTGGGCCCAATAAATAGTCTCTACCGTGTACAAAAGTGTAAAAAGAATTCTATGATATAATAAGCCCCACATTATTAAATAGTTTCCACAAAGCGCCATCCCTTGCAACATTGTCGCAATTGCCACACTGTGTTTCTTTTACAAGTAATTCAATGGAATGTGCTCCGACGAACTTGGCCCACTTGTGGCTCCTCAATTTAAATAACTCGACCAACCAGAAAACGAGCAAATTTCTACCTTTCACTGTAGGATGCAATGCTTCTTTCTCTAATAGCTTCTGTTCTCTCTATTTACCCGACAGTACAAAAGGCAGGAATGTAAATATTATGTGAACAAACACCTCGCAGCACAACTCCCAACTTATAATGTTGTATATGATTATATATCTGGCTTTTAATTCACGGATTTTTTTTTACGTTTCAGTAACAGTGTGCTTTGAATGGGGAATATAAAATAAAATTAAAGCTGATATATGTTTTCTTAAAATATTTTTATTTTTTTTTCATTGGGTAATGTTTTAAACTCCTTTTTATTGTTCTGATTATCCGTGACCTGCAAGTAAATCCATCATTTCTTATAAGTTTTTTTATCTGCCATTTCCCTTTTCCCTCGCTACACGTTAATTGTACATCCACCTCTATTCATACAGTATTTATCACTCTCACTCGTGTCACATACTCTATCTTACGTACGCACACTCTTTCTCACTTCTATCGGTTTATTAACAGTCGACGAAAATACAGAAATCAAAGAATAAAAAACATGAATATCCAGGAATTGACGAAATGAAATAATGTAATACAGTGTACGGCCCCACCAAATTTTTAAGAAGTGATTAAAAAAGAAAACCCCCTGTAACAATAGGGTGGAATAGTTGATTAGCAGAACAAAAGTATAGAAAGTGATGTTAGTAGAATGGTCAATAAAGGTGTGGCGATGACTAGGGGCAAACGACCGGACATAGAGGTCAATACATTTAGAGTTAGTTTAAAAAAGTGTTTGGGGTTTGCAACAGGGGATGGTAGTTAGTTGCTATCGTTTTGCTTCTACTGTCTTATTTTTTATATATTGTGAGCCAGTGCTTTCGTCGTCGGCGTTTCTGTAACGATTTGGCCAGTGAAAAGAGAGGAAAACTACGACAAACAACAGTGTTAAGCTTGGCGATTATTCTCTAGAGAGAGTATATGGTTTTAACGTTACATACGTGTTAACATGTAGACACCGTCGCAAGGAAACAAGGACAAAAAATAACTCGACTTGTTTTGTTTCACTTTAAACAACATATTTATTTACAGGTACTTCCAGCATAACATCTTGTCTTTTTTTTCAAAACTCTCGCTCTCTGCTCATGTGTGTAACTCATCTATCTCTATCCTCTTACTAACGTGATCATTAGTCTGATCACATGTTGAAGAACATTTTTATAATCATTTTCCTTCTTTCTTTTCCGTGACGTCAACTCACATACGGCGCCATCATTTCTATACAACTGCCATACGCGTGTCCGCGCTCTGTTACATGACCTCACAATATCACCATCGACTATAATAGTGCTTAATCCGGAATTTTAGAATAAAATAAAAAAATATAGAGGTATTGAAACAATCTAACCTGAACACAAGAATGACCCAACGAGTTCCATTTGCTTTCTAGTGTATATCTATGCATGGGTGTTTTATTCTTAGAGTTTTTTTTAGATGTTTTATGATTGTTTTAGTAAAGTTGCATATGTTTTATATGCATATTTCAATTGTCTATATTTTATAACGTATGCATTTTACTTGTCTTAAATGTACATGTTTTCGAATGGAAATTGTTCTTGAATATGACGTGCGTGTGTTGTTTTATTAACGTTATTGTTTGTTCATGCATATTCTAATGCGTATTATTTGAATTCATATATGATGAAGTGAGTGCGTGTTCAGTTCGTGGGTTGATTTCTTTAAATCGAAAAATATTCAGAGATCACGCCAATGTAAACCCAAACAGAAACGACATCGTATAAATTATTGAGTCGGTTGAGAATAATGTCTTGTGTGGAAAATAAAGAACAAATAAACAAGGACAGAATGAAAATAGAAAATACTCGAAGAAAAAAAAGAGACTTATTAATAAGAAAGGAAAGGAAGTAGATATAAAGATTAAAAACATAAGAAAAATATAGAATAATGTTGGCAAAGAAACACAAACCTATATATAAGCTCTTGTCTTGTCTATTTGCCCGTTCATTTGCTTAGGTTATTTATTATTCAGTAACAGTGAATTACGTAAACTCAAAAGGTAGATTCGAAAGTTGGGCCCGAAAATACTTGACAAGTATATGTGGATTAAATAAGTAGACATTTTAACCCGTTAAAACGGGCAAAATTCATAGCACGTTGACTTGGATTTAGTTTTTTTTATACTGAGCTTTTGAAGTAAACGTGGTTCTATGGAGATTAGTTCCTATTAATTCCTATTAATCCCTTTTAATCCCTAACTGGGCATTGAACAGATAAGGTAATACTTAGTTCGCTATAACTTATCATAACAAAGGGAAATATAATATAGACTATGCGTATTTCCCGTTAAGACCATAACCTGGTGAGTGAAGAAAATATTCTGAAACATTTGTATTGCATATAAATAAACCAGACAATCAAACCATTAAAAACGGGCATGAGTTAAAGGCAAATAAAATTAGCGATTCATGACAAATTCATGAGTTAAATTTGGCTTCATTTTTGCATTAAATATTGTTATACCAGCCTTTCTATGCATAAAGGGAAATTACACTGGATCTTACTATATATATAGTGCCAGTAATGTATACGCCGGTGAGAAGTACGCCACTGCCTTGCTGAGCGCTAGTCGGTTATACCTGTATTCCTACCTTTGTACCTGTTATTTTAATACACTTCGTTTGTTAAACCAACGTCGACTTGATTTTTTTTCTTTTACACTTGTGTTACGACACAACATATTGGCTACGACGGAATCGAAAGAATTACCGAATGTGATTGAAATACAAGGATTCGCGAGATTTTTACGACAAAACAGCTTCGTCATTTCAAACAGATATTTGGATGTGTAAGGATTAACAGCAAATTATATCATACAATAGTAATGCGACGATGTTTAAAGAAACTAAAGAGTTCCTGTCAAAAACCTACAGCGAGAGAACGCGAATAATATGGTCAATTACTAAAATAATTGAACAGACGGCCACGAGTGTTTCGAAAATTAAAAAGAAGACGTTCACAGTTTTTTCACAAGAAACCACGCTTTTTTTCACGGTAAGAGTATTTTTCTTCAAATGACTCTTTCAGAAAAATTACCACAAATTCGAGTCATTTTTCTGGTATTTGAACAAACACGTGTGACTGTTTATTAGTTAAATGACCATCAAATTTGACTAGAAAAGGAGAAATGGACTGTGAAAGAAGGAAAGAATATATATTCGTCAGCATTAGTGCTTATAAAAGACCTGTTAAATAATCAAGTCATATTGTGCAAAACACAGAGGTTAAAAATAAAATAAATGATTTCCCCATATAAGAAAGCCGATCCGCTTAAAAGTGAAGAATTTAGTGTTTGCTATGTAAAACCATGTACAAGTAAAAAAAAAAAAAAAGAACAAGAAATATCGCATATAACAAATTAAATTTCCAAACGTATTCTTTTCTTAACTGTTATGCTTCAAACAAAAGAATTGAGGTAAGAAAAACTTGAATGGACATTTTGCTCACGCATAAATATTGAGAAAACTGATTTTTTTAATTTCAAGTGTAAATTGTTTCGTAAAATGAATTCGTTACGATGGACGCCGAGTTCAGAGAGTCTTTTATAATTATTAAAATTTCAAACAGAACAAAACCTCACCTTGCAACAAAGATAACTTGGAAGTGAGGAAAAATTTAAAATTTTTGAAGCAGAACAAAACCTCACTTTTCAACAAAAACAAATTGAAAGTTAGGAGAATTTTTTTTAAAAAAAGCTGTTGCAGTAACAGAAACATTTCGAAAAAAATCTTGACGAAAACACAGGAAAACAACGGAAAAATTCACTAGATCAAACAATCGTAAGTAGATCCAAGCCATTACTTATTACATTCACATCTATACTTTACTATGTGGAATTAAATAGTCGGTTTTCTTATAAATAGAACCAGTTTTATCGAGACCTAACAGGACTTTCTCACTTACCATTATGTTTTTAGTAATCTTTGTGTCATATCATTTAGAAACGTCCGTGTTTTTAACTATTATTTATCTGTTAACATTGGTTCGTGGGTTACAGCAAACTCAAATTATTCATAGTTTACAGAAAAAACAAAATAAATGTTTGACAAAGGTTATTGTGAATGACATTTGTTTTTATGGCATGTCAGACTCGAATTTAAGGCTTCATGTTTTATATACAGGTTTTTATCTGACGATTATTTATTCTTTTCGTTGCTTTTTTTTTATAACATTTTGTTTTAATCTGACACATTTATTATCTTCCTTTACCGATAAATCCTTGTATTTACATTTTGAATTATGCTTCTAAGTTGATTCCAAGCCAAAATAGCAAAATAATGTACATTTTATTCCGGGTATTTTATAATAAGAAATGACTTTCGTGAAGATGTCGGAGCAAATGCCAAAATTGATTTTGAGTATTTTCACAGCACGAAAACATTTCGAGTCTGGAATGCGTCCGTAAAGTCTGTACACATGGGACCATTAATTTCCGCGTGTTGCATAACTCAGCACTCTCTCTAATATCTAGAAACTTCTTGGTCATTTTATTTTCATCATGTATTTATTGGAATAATTAGATGCGTTCTTTTTTTCTGTTCTTGAAAGATCGATTCTTTCTGTCACTCCGAACACCTGAAGTTATTCTATATGCTTATGAATCTACTACCAAATCTATGAACTACTTAACCTATACTTTGGCTTGTGAATTCTTGCCCTATTGGAAGGTTCTTGAAAAGCATACCTGTAATTTGGTTGGACCAACGTTTTTTAAATTTTTTTCTGGCATTTCTTTCACACAGACGCAATAGAGCAAGTCTCCGTCTTTTCTATGAATATTTTTATGGCCTCTGATCTCCAGAATTGCCTTATCTATTTCCGGCTTCTTTTATCTAAATTACTTTACTTGGTAATATAGTGGTCTTAACTAATTCGTTGTTTTAAAACCTAATTATACGATATTTCCCTATCCTAGTAGGTTCTTTTTAATAACTGCAGGATTATGAACACCATTTACTGCTGGCAAGTTTCTTTTTAGTCTTGGTTTTTTGAAGACTAAGATCAAATTTCGTTATTTTAGCTTAAGTAAAATGGTTTCGCGTTTTGTGTGAAGCAATTTCTATAAAATGAAAAAGTTGCCATACGAACCTTAGTTCGCGTTTGTATTACTCTAACAATTTAGGGGTTTACTCGAATCATCAAACATTTTTAGGGATTAGGTATGATTCGATTTAATCCTAAGTGCTACACCTTTCCAATTTAAATAAATATGATTAGTGTATATTCAACAGTTGTGGTATTGACGCAAACCATACATTTGCCGTTTGCATTGGTGTTGCACGCTAGTCGTGGTCCGACTCATCAGTCCGACAGAAACTGCACGATTTCGGTGGCTTTTCTGCTGTCTGGCTGACTCATCTGTTCTAAGTATCCTTACAAGGTTCACTCAACAGGCATTGCTTCCCAGCTTTCGAACAGAACAAGTTAATTGCTTCTTGTCTAGGGCGCCCCCCGGTGGAGAAATGCCGAAATATATATTAAACAAGTACATATATATTATTTTTAAAAATAAGAATTCTGAATAACCTATTCCGCGGTTATGTCTTAATTTGCCACAGTTTCTGTCTATACTTTACACTTCTGCATTATATTGCTTTCTACAAATTACCTTTACATACACACAAAACAATGCTTCACGTAAATAACTTAGTTGTTCAAACACAAATAATAAAAATTTAAATTAAGCGTTTGTTTTGTTTTATTAATATCAGAAAAAAAAACTTTTAGTACTGAAATATAAAGTTCAAAATATAATTATGCTTATTTTCAAGAACTGCGAACTAACGTAAGCAGATATTTCGACCTCTAAAATGAGTAGAATCATTGAAAGTAATTACCGACTGGAAACATTTAATTGGTATTTTCAGAAAAATACTTAACATGGAAATTTCTCTTGAGAGCTGTGCACTTACTAAATGCTTTTACGTCGTGTATAAACCGTGGAGCAAACAAACCAGAAAGAGACATTTTCGCATTTGCGTTATTAAGTCCGTATATATGAGTCTAGTTCTTTCTAAAAGCGTAGAGTATTTAGAAATATTATACATAGATATATAAATATATACATCTATATTTTTATAAAGTAATAGGGTTCGTGTGTTTCTGTCTGTGTGTACAGCTCTCCATCATCAACGAAATATAAAGGAGGTAAGAGGGTAGATCTCTCCTGGTAGAGAAACATTAGAACCCATTTTAGGATGTTTCTGTTATAGGAGACATAAGAATCTTTGCCTAATTTCTTTATATACTATTCTACAAACCACCCCCATATCGAATGACTTATGCTCATTTGCATATCACATTATATTAAATCTCTTTAACTAATTACCTCGACCTTATTACATATTGGAAATATTCTAATCATTTCAACTGTACTATTTACAAAATCTATTTAACATTTAATCTATCTATCTATATATCACATTATATTAAATCTCTTTAACTAATTACCTCGACCTTTATATATATATATATATATATATATATATATATATATATATATATATATAAACAGAGATGTGTGTGCCACAGACGATTTCTGATTGGTTAATCCAATAATCACATCTCCTAAAAAACAATCGTTTCTACGCTCTTACCTTTACCATAAAATATTATGGCTTTATTTATTGTCCATCTTGGAAGGGTTTAATTTTTTAATAACTTGTTATTTACAAATTAAAAAAATACGAAACTATTATACGAAACTAAACTACACGAAACGCGCACACACGCACACACACACGTTCACTACCGTCACGTTGTTATGGCAACCAAACCCGCTGACTTACATAAACAGTAAACACACACAGTAAATGTGATTTTCTTCATTTTCTCATTTCACTCGTGGTCTTAAATTCATTTCGGGTTTGCATTACTGTACACATAGATTCGAATAAGTTGCCAAAAAACAAATATATAACAAATAAATGTTATCAAAGGCAAGATAAATTACTTTTCTACCAAACTGGATATATTTTTCGTGTTTTTATTCAATTTAACATGTTTATACAGCTCGAAAAGCATACAGTGTTTACCGATGTATTGGAAAATTCAAGATGGCGGCCGATTCTCTCTTTAACACGGTAAGTTTGGAAAAAGGTGTAATAAATAAAAAACCGGTTAAAATACTGTTAAAAACTCGCTCAATATATGTTACCGTGACATAGGTTGACATATATTCGGCGGGTTTTTAATAGTATTTTGTATAGTTTTTTATTTATAACACCTTTTCCCAAACTTACGGTGTTAAAGAATGTGTGAGACGCCATCTTGAAATTTTCCAACACATCGGTAAACACTGTATTCTTTTCGAGCTGAATAAACATGTTAAATTGAATAAAAACACGAAAAATATATCCAGTTTTTATCGGTTTTTTACCTTCTCTGCAGAAGTACAAAAAAAAAAAAAAAAAAAAAAAAAAACGGAAGCTACTTTTACAGAATGTTAAACTAACCCTAACCGATGTTTTATGTTTAGTTCAGGAAAAGTCAGAAGACACAAAAGTCATTATTGCATGAAATATACGTATTTAGTTGAAGTATTGTTTATGTCAATTCTTTCGAAGAAATTTAGCAAGAATACCTGTAAACCAGGAAATCGGTAAAATGTCATCATGGATGAATACTTGTCTATTATAATTTCTACCCTTGACAAAAACTTAGCCATAACAAAAGAGATTTATTGTTCAGATTGTTTTTGAGATTGATTTCTAAAAAGATATTTTATAAATAAAATCGACTTTAAAATTAAAGACTTAAATTACAATAATTGAATTTAAACATTCTTATTTCAATATTTGGCACATAACACCTGCAAAATTGATCACAATGTCAGGATTTCATTTTATTTCAGAATCGATGGCAAATTGTGTAGATTGATATCTCATTATATTAAATACTAATATTTAACATTAGTTTATCATTTAAGCCGATAAAAAGCCCTTTTTTTTCGAGTCATAAAAGGATTTGGAGTTTCCTAATCAACCTTTCGGGTGCAGTTGCACGCTCTCAAAATAACTAAAGTGTTGGCTTTAAAAAAATTGGTTCATTAAAACTAAACAGGTTTAGTTTTAATAAAAAAAAAATAAAAAAAATCGCTTTGGTAATTAGATATGTCGTATGGTTATCTCTAATCGCTGAATAAAACCGCTAACGAGTTGAATGATTACGACATAAAATTAAACTCGGGTTCCTGAAACGGAAACTTCGTTTGTTTTTGTTTTTTTCTTATCAATATATTTACATTGTTATTTTGTTTTCATTTTCAATCATTCGAACAGTTTTCTTTTTCAAGTAATCCAAGTTACAAAATTCCCACTGTTTACTATGCTAAAATCACAATGACTAATGTATACTTATTAACCCTTATCCTTGAGTGGCCTCTGGGCCTTGATAAGTGGTGACACCCATGTAAAAAAAAAAATCACTCGAACAGTTTTCTTTTTATAATGTACAGTTTTTAAAGTTTAAAAACTATATAGTTTTTACTTCAGGAAAATTAATGGGTCAGTTTTTACGATGTGCCCTGTTAAAATACTGTTAAAAACTCGCTCAATATATGTTACCGTGACATAGGTTGACATATATTCGGCGGGTTTTTAATAGTATTTTGTATAGTTTTTTATTTATAACACCTTTTCCCAAACTTACGGTGTTAAAGAGGGTGTGAGACGCCATCTTGAATTTTCCAACACATCGGTAAACACTGTATGTTTTTCGAGCTGAATAAATATATTACATTGAATAAAAACACAAAAAATATATCCAGTTAGGTAGAAAAGTAACTTATCTTGCCTTTGATAACATTTATTTATATATTTGTTTTTGACTATTTTTTCGAATCTATGTGTACAGTAATACAAACCCACGATATGAATACTCACGTTGTTATATATATATATATATATATATATATATATATATATATAAATGAGATTATAGCAGTTAAAAAACATTTTTAAAACACACACACACCTTTTTCAAAGTGATCAGAAATCGTATAAAAGTAAAAAGGGTAAATTTTTACTTCTTTCCAACTTAATCACCTTTAACGTGACTTTTACAGGGTTTTTTTTAAATGGAATTCATTTACCGATACAAAAGAAATGATAAGTAAATAAATCCATAAATAAATATTATAAATGGTTTATTTTAATACTTGCCAGGATGCGGAGGAAAATGAATGAAGGGGGAGGGGAATAAAATAAAAACATTTTGGAAACAGAGTAAGTTTGAAAAATTGCTTTGCACAGAAAGAAATTAATGAAAAAATAAAATTAAATTTATTTTCTTTCTTGATTTTTTTTTTAGTTTTTTATGAAAAAGGAAGTCAAAATTAAGACTATAAAAAACAATTTTTATTAAGAGCGAACCTCAGTCGTCAGGTCTGTAAAAAAAGACGTGGAATAATAAATGTTTTCTAATACAAATTGTTTTTACTTATGTGTTCATTTGTCTCTTTGAAGTTCGTTTGTTTAATATATCGGTTTGCAATATAATTTTGTCATTCTGTCAGACTCAAATTTTAAATCTATATATCTATACAAGTGAAAGTGTGTGTGTGTGTGTGTCTGTGTACATTTCCCTACGAAATAACTCTGTCAATTTTTAGTCTACAGACTCGAAATTTGATATACAGGGTACTGAGATTTGGAAAAATCTATGTGATCGGTTTTTAGCCAGAAATTTGGCGATTAAGGGGTCAAAGTTCAACGATTTGAGCTTTGAGAACTCTACCAAACTTATCCGACAATTTTGGGTCTACACACTTGAAATTTTAGATATAGCTTCCGTGGACATGGATCTAACTTAATAACTTGATTTGAGCCCAAAACAATAAATTTTCAGGGGTCATAATAGGGGTCAAAGTTTAAAAAATTACCCCCTTTTTTTTGCTCAGCATACACCTCCAAACACCCGGGCAACGCCGGGCACCCATGCTAGTATAAATATAATATAATATAATATAATATAAAGCTGAACGTCTGGGTGTGTCTGGTCACGAATAGGCTCCTATATGGTTGACTATTATAGAAAACTGATCACATATAATGATAGAAGATGTTTCGAGACACAGGAATGCATATGTTTGATCTGGCATAATGATGATTCATTAAAATTGTGGGGTCTGCGTACGCGCCTAGGCCACAAAGTATGGAAAAAATAAACTAATAAATTAAACAAAAACGTTTACAAGTGTTTTTGATATACATGTATATAATAACACTTTGATAAGTATGTTTTAACTTGAATAGGGATGGTATAATAAAATAGTGGCGTCTGTGTTCGCGCCTGGCCTCCATAGAATGGAAATAGGCACAAACTTTAATAAAGACTTTTCATATCTATCTGCGTAAGTATACTTTGATAATCATGTTTCAGTTTGAAGAAATATGGTATAATAAAATTATGGGGCGTTCATTCGCGCATGACCTCCATAGAATGGAAATGTGTCACAAAGTTAAACAAGGTATTTTAATATAAATCCACAGAATATTGTGATAAGTGTTTCAGTGTGAACAGGTATGGTATAATAAATTATGGGGTATATCTATTTTATTTTTACTTTCATCATTTTTGCTTTGATTTTGATACTCCCAAATTCGAAGCTATCTCTTTACAACCCTTCCTGTGTGAGTAGTAATTTACTAAATAGTATGGAAATAGGAGGATACACGTATTTAAATTAATGCGAATAATCCCAACATATTTAAGAGAAAATATCTCAATACGACCCATAGTTCAGTATGTTGAGTAAAAAGTAATATGTCGTGGGTGTTATTTATACAGGGTGACCCCCCCCCAAAAAAAACAACACAAAAGCTAAATGGTGGCCATCTAGAACATATGCTGTAGAACGGAGAAAAAAAGGCCAAAGACCCTTGTGTTTTGATGTGATGTTTTGAATATAATAAACTAGTTATGACCAAAGTTTCATTTCATTCAGACAAAACACTAAGAAACTGGGCCTAATTAGGATTGGGGCCCGTTTTTTGGATGGGGGGGTCACCCTGTATATATCATTTCATTGTCCTAATACTAATATATATATATATATATATATATATATATATATATATATATATATATATGATTAGTTTGTTTGGAAAAAGAAATCCAGCAGAGTGCTAAATTAAAAGGAAAATCCGAAATGTAAGAGCGTATTTATATTTTGTGTACAGAAAGTTGTTAGATGAGACAAATCATTGGTACCGTCAGTTTCAAGCCCGATAATGAGGACCGTTTAAGGTATCCTTATCAAGCTCTCTTCAGCCAGTATTCGTCTGTTGATGTATATATATATATATATATATATATATATATATATATATATATATACACATCAGTTCTTTCACTTAGTTTTGATCGTGATAGAAATCTTATCAAAACTTCTATTTAAAAATGTATTTGTTAGTCGAATAGCCCAACGATTGGTCTGTTTTCTGGCGATCAATATTTCAGTTTACTTTTATTATCCGTATGAAGATCTGTTGTAGATTATAAATATTTATGAACAAAAACACTTCTCCCATCATATGTGCATACACGTTTTACTTAACACCTTTTTAAAAACATTTTTATAAAGGTATAGACATCTCATTGTGTACTGTGTGCTGCATAAGCATGTTTGCACGCAAATATATTTAGTATAGTTTTTACCCCTTCACGAAATGCAACTAAGACACTTATTAAAGCCAAATAATTTCTTTTCATGAATAAAAGCGAACATTGACAAATTCGCCGATCAGATAACACATTTTTGTGTTGTTTGAATCAACTGTTTATATTACAAAAAAGAAATATGGCATGGAGATACAAGAATTTTTAATAGAATAACGTGATCGCGATTTCTCTTATATTTATCGGATTTGATATGGTTTAAATTTTATGAAGTTTAAAATTAAGTGTAGCCTCATCCATACTCTCTGACATATGACAAAAAATGGGATAATCACTTTATAGTGCGTTTAATACACAAACCTCTTGCAACGAAAAGGTTAGTAGTTTCAAATATATATCGAAAAACCATTGAATATTCAATACTAAAGCAGGAAAACGGTTATTCAACTTGGATATTTATAACTTTTACATTTAACATATCATTCAATAAATTCCAGGTGTATATATAGATGGTAATACTAATTAGAAGGTCATGTGATTTGTTTAAATTACTATCCTTAAACTTGCGCGTGTAAGAATTTCAGCCTAATCGATTTATTTGCTTAAAAATAAGTTATTATTGCGTTTAAATTACTTTACATGTGGATAAAAACCTTTGTTAAAAAGTTTTAAAAAATGCCTTTAGACTAATGATCAAGTCTGTTTGTGTGAACATATGTCTTTCAATGTTTACGATAATGATAATGATTGATAGAATGGGATTAAAATATTAAAGTATGGTAACTGAATTTACCGATTCCTTGGAGTGCTTCTACTGAGCTGGCACATCTTTGATGAGTTTTTCTGTAGAAAGTATTCTCTGTTATTGGTTCTTTTTCAATTGCCCTTAATTTACCCAAAGGAATTTGCGCAATGTTACTGTTGATATAAGAAACTGGAACATTGCTTAGGAGATTCTTTGATCGTTAAAGTGTGTTCGTTGTATTATTCGTCGAGATAATCAGCCGTTGGTCTGTGGCCACATTAGTAGTTGGTTCATTGGATAGTGACATTTCTCAGCATTGTTTGTGAAGTTATTCTTTTATTGTCTTTCTGTCCTTGTGGGTGAAATAAACGAAGCAATCACAAAGAGCATCAAATAGTTCTATTATTTGCTCTGTTATTGGATTTATTTCGAATATAGCAAGTACATGCAGTTGAAAAGGGTCTTTTAGACTGTCGAAATGTTTATTTGTAACAAAATTCAGAATTCTCTTATTTTGCGTAGCTGAATTTAAAACCATCATTGTAGATGGCCAAATAAATAATCAAAACTCTCGCCATGACGTCATTTACGAAATCTCAATCTCTCTCCAATTATACAATAGTATGATATATATTCCTGGACACACTGTCACTCAACTTGAAACTCCAGCCACCTTTACAAAGCAAAATATGTATAGGTAACTGCTGGTAGATTAGTTAGGTAATCCGCTTCGTAAAAATAACCCTAAAATGCCAGACAGTAATCCACAGCTAGAAGCACTCTTAACCACATTACAGAATTTTTTTCTAATTTTGTGCTTCAGCCTTAACATTTTATGAGCGATGTTTTTTCAAGGTGGAAAGAACTGTTATGTCCTTGCTTGGATTCTATCCAAATTACATTCATTGTTGGCTAGAGTTTTACCTTGAAGTTATATTTGTCAGCTCTATACACCAATTGGCTTTATCAAGAGCGGTTTTCACAAAACAATTAGAAGCAGAAACGCTATATAATAATTTTATATAATCTGTTTGATTAAAAAGATATTAACCGATGTTGAGGCCAGTTAGAATTTAATAGATGACCGTTTTGTGGCGCTATACAGTGTATCTAGAATGACTGCGACAATACCCTAACAAGTATTTTGTCTTTATATCACTTTCGCTATTTTAAGCTATGTAGCTGCCGATTTTTTTTATCGAGTTTGTCAATTCGTTCCTTTATTTTTTGTAGTTGTGTAGTTTACCTGTGCATATGAACATCATTCTTTTGATTGACCTAAATTTTGGTTCTTCTTCTCCACATTAAAAAACGACCCTGGTGTCTAACTCTGTCCCGTGGGGAGGCATTGTAAATAGGAACCCAAAACAGGGAAAAGTACCGGAAACCCGATCACTTCGATACCTTATTCTCACGAGACAGCAAGATTGTCTGCCATTTTTACACTTTGTCCATCATCATCATCATCATCATGACGGGCTCCTTACCCCGACCAATATAACTCTTCCTGTCCAGAGTTTCCTGTCTTCCATCAGCTGCCTCAGATCTTCAGGTTCACAGTTGGCGTCGTGTACTATTTGCTGGATGTACGTGGATCTAGGTCGCCCTTTGCTTGCGCGTCCGTGTGTGGAGTCCATAGCAATACATCACTCACCAATTCATGCTTGCTCCTCAGACCATGACCGACAAATCGTAGGCGTCTTTCTCTGATGGTATTAGATATAGCAGGTAGGTTGACATAAAGTTGCTGCTTCGTGGGATGATTTTGCTAAGATATATTTAATACTGTTCGTAGCAGAGGAAAAATGGCCAGCATATTAAAAGCATATGGCATTCCGAATAAAGTCATTAATACTTTGTCTAACTCTAATGAAAAGTCCTTCTTCTTGCTTAAACCGAACTTTACGTGAACTTTTAAATTATTTAAATCTTTTTATCCGTGTCGCAAACGGAGTCTTGTCACATTGATTGAATTGTTTTGTTTTTGTTTTTGTTTTTTAATTTCTCTCATGAACAAGCTTCAGCGATATAGACGAAGACGGACGGCGGGTAGAGAGGGAAAGCACAAAAAGAGAAAACAAAAACTAGAAAAGGAAGAAGGAAAGTTTGCAAAAGAAAGGAGACACTTAAAAAAATAATAGAGTAAGAATTTAAAACTGGTTATTTTGAAAGCAGTACTTCTGCACATTACGTATTTTGCTCAAATAATACCGATATTTCTTGAAAAATTATTCTTAACTTGGGTGAAAATATTTTGCTAAACTTTTCTGTGAGAACAGTTTAATAAGCAAAAGATATTGTAAACTTTTAATTCCACTTTAAAATCTTATTTAACAAATAGTATTTTCGGTAAACTGCTGAATTAAGTTTTATAATTCACTTGAGTTTCATCGGTTTCGAAGAATATTACAGCCCGTAAAAAAAATCATGGTTTATAAATAAAGATAATCGACTCCAAATGCTTCCAAATAGAGAAGAACTATTGAAAACTTGTGAACGTTTAAATTACTAAATCTGGTGAGGTAAATTAGTTTAATAAAAGGGGATTATGTTTAATCCTAAGTTTAAGTCATAATCCGATTAGAAGTTAGGGTTAAATATAAATTAGACTTTTCAGTCAATTAAAAACGGATAAATTTATATCTTGTTGATTGGAATTAGTACTTTATGCCGAGTTTATAAATAAATATAGTCAATTTTTTGCTCACGTTTGCATTCAATACTATCGAACTGTATTAATCTCTTACAGCCTACCGAACGGATACCATATTAATTTGTATGCTGCACCATATAAAAACATTGTGAATATAGTATTGCGGTAACTATTACTCACTTACTGTCCTTAGTTCGCTGCACACTATCATGAAAAAGCCTAACACAAAATTTAAGTCACATTCAACACAACAATTTATGAGAAATATTGGTACGGACAGATATACAGACAGACAGACAGACAGACTAAGACTAATATAATGAGAGATCAAACTGTGCCAGGTTAATTAACCAACTCTTAAACGACAGGGGCCTCTGATCTTAAGATGAACTCGAACTTAAATTCAAGAATGTTACTCGTTTCCTCGTGGTTTTTCTTCTCCGTTTGCATGCTCGAAATATAAACTCATGAACTTTTCACTTTGTTCTCTAAAATGCTTCATATATTCTGGTGGTCCACATCAACAAATAGATTAGCTAAATACGTACATTTGTTTTCGTAAAAGTCAGAGACGCCGATGAATACGACTTGTCTTTATCATTAATCGTTACGAGTCGTTTCGGAAGTCAGCTCAACTTAGAGCTACGTGCTTGAAGAATATATTGGATCAGGTAAGGCTTATATACAACAACATTTTTAAGAAAGACGGTCTCCTTAATTTTAAATCAGAACCAGGAATATCAGTGTGGGGAAGGCTTGCATAAAAGGGACAATCGACTGAAATCGAAGGAAAATAAATGTTTTTATGTGTAAAAATCTTTGAAGAGAGAAACGCATATCTACAATAGAATCCGTTACCTTGCGAAGGTCTTGTATTTCTTTTAAAATACTTCAGCTGATTCGTCTGAACGCTTCGTTAATTCCCCATTTCACCTGCTGTCTGCCATTCTCATAGAATTAGCCCCCATTAAATTCTCCCTGGAGTTGCTATGAGATAATAAAATTAAACTTATTCTGTTTCAATGATTTTTACTTTGTTAACGGCTTCGTTAGAGTTTGATCGCTGCTTGGCTATCGAATAACCAATATGTCAATCTCAATAAACAGTGAATCTGAGAATGAGAAAATGTTCTAAATTGTTGCAGTGATTGTGTGCAAGACATTTAGTCGCCATTTTGAATGCGGCTAAGCATCTTAATAAATGACTCTGTCCGTTCATTTGTCTGTGTAACACGCTTTATTTTTAAATAGTGTATAGTGTACTATCGATTACTCCCAATATGTTAGAAAATAAACAAACGAGGAAAACTATAAACAAGAGGAAATACGTTAATAAGCAGAACAAAGGTTATAGAAAGTATGATTAGCAGAAACATAATGGAGAGGAACACGAGGGCAGGTGAAATCGGATTTTTAATCAAGGTGTTGAAGGTGGCTGCGACATACAGGATGATAGAGTTTTAGGAGTGGTAGTAAATCTGGCGACAATTTTACGACTCTCAGTGATACTTTACGGATATTCCTGAATTTGCGATAGTGAAGGACAGTTCTAGTTTGGGTTAGTTTAACGCGAATTGTGGTTCGGATCAAATCGTAATATAATATCAACTGGCGAGTACAGGTGTTGTCCCAATCGCACAGAGTACAACTGATATATATGGAATGTGTCAGCGTCTGTGTTTTCCGAGGAGTTCTCTTATATTTTTATACTTGTGAGTCACTGTAATCATCCGCTCGGCAGTCGTCAATATAAGAAACGATGATACAGCAGAATAAAAGATGAAAGACGAGAAGATCACGGAAAGAGCCTTTGGGTGGGTTAGGGTTAAAGCATGTCATTCTATAATAGTATTCGAAACAAAATATGACTCGTTTATACACCCA
Source organism: Euprymna scolopes (assembly GCF_053919585.1). Classification (NCBI taxonomy): domain Eukaryota; kingdom Metazoa; phylum Mollusca; class Cephalopoda; order Sepiida; family Sepiolidae; genus Euprymna; species Euprymna scolopes. The sequence continues at coordinate 39,246,584 of NC_136495.1, read as the reverse complement.
TTTGGTTTGATTATGATTATTTGAATAAGAAAAAGAGAGATTGTAAATCCAGTTAAGTATGAAAAATAAAAGTAAACATCCAATATTAGTCTATTTCTGTTTTTCGGCTCTTTCTCTTTTTCTATATGTTTCTCACTGCAGCTACGAATAAATATTATTATTATTGTTATTATTATTATTATTATTATTGTTATTGTTATTATTATTATTATTATTATTATTATTATTATTAGGAGGGGGAGGAGGAAGAGGAAGGGGAGAAAGAAGTAGAAGAAGGTTCATTTATGTTCATAATGTACTATTCCAATTATTGTTTCCTTTCTTTTCTCTATTTATCCCGACTGTAAATTAATAGAAAGGGGGGACCATGGAAGCGTGAATTATAGATATCGCATAATATACAGACAGTTGGGAATTCATGATTGAACTTAGGTGTACAAATCAGGCATAAACCTGTTTTGTATGCATCAATTCTAGTTGGATCGTGAATATTATTAACGATTCAATAAATGGCGGGTAATTGTCTAGCAAGTAATTCACCCAATAAATGGTCACCTCATATACTAAATGCAGTAGTTATATATTATTCCTTCCACTGGCATGTTTTAAGTTCTTATGCATTTAAATTTTATTTTTATTCACTCTAAACAAGCCACTAGAAAAACAGGGCAGCAGGGAGAAAATTCTAAAGTCTGACGAATTAATATTACAAAAAGTAAGCACATTATGAGATGAAAGACTCATGAAAATTTAACAGATGCAACATGCCTCTTACCCATCCTAAGAGTTTTTTCCTGGAGTTCTATCTTGACCACACAACAGATAATACACATTTACCTAAAAATAGGATGCTATACCTGGGAGGATTGTCGCATGACAGCACAAAAGACATTAGATTATACCCATCAAAAATGATGATATAATGCATTGGAGGATGGAATTATTATAATAAAACAGACACTACATTGAATTGAGCTTTTAACTGGAACATGTTATTCTGAAATAGTATAGTATACTGAAGTGAGCATTAAAAGAAAAATAATAGCATTGTTTCGGCTTAAGACAAATATCTGTTGGAAACTTACTGGCAATAATATAATCATTTAAACATAAATCCCCTGTATGTCTTTAATACTAGCAATACTATGCAAATTTTTGCCAGTATATATAATGTACGTGTTGTTATTCCCCAAAACAAGTATGTAATGCTTGCAGGCGCTATCCCATGACAAAAGAACATATATTATACAAGCCTATCTCGATTAGAAATAAAAAGATTGTACGTCAGTTCGAAACTACTGGCTGAAACTATTGTCAATAATTTTCCCCACTCTTTATCTTTGCCAAAATCCAAACGTAGATTCCATGAGCAAAGCTTCTTTCTTAGAACTGCACGCCAGAGGAACTCTCTGCCGCTTGCCTGTTTCCCACCTGATTACAACTTGGATGTCTTCAAGTCCGACATAGACGAACTCCTGACAAACCGCCCCCTTAAGAAAGACTCTATCAAAAACCCCAATACTATCTCATTGATTACTGTACACTCAATAACCCTTATCCCTAAGTCGCCTTCGGACCTTGATAAGTGGTGACCCGTATGTAAAAAAATAGTATATTTAGCTTAATTTATAATTGAAATATAGTACTCTAGTACAATTAATAGAAGCAATAGTATAGTTTCAGCTTCAGTTCGAAAATTTTGATTATTAATACAAGTATAATACGGTATAGAATTTATAGTATAGTACTGGCTTCAGAGAAATACGGAAATATCAATTTACAATAAAAATACACTTAATTAGTTACTTAATTAATATAATTATAGGTATAGTTTCAGTTTCAGACGCACAGATACGCAATCTCCTAAGTATCTGACAAGTACAAATATTAGCCCATACTCAATACACCTGTAATTTAAATTCTAAGATACATTTTCTTATTTTTAACTTTATAGTTAACGAAGTATATTTTCAGAAAAAAATATTTGCTGGTTACATTTTTATTTATTCAATCTAATTTGGCCTTCAAACCCGGATCAAGGGACTTGTAAAAAAACTATTTTCTTTTAGAAAAGAAGCAATGCAATTTGATGAAAGAATTTTATGTAACTAGAAGACGCATCAAGGATGATAGCGGAGAAGACTGTCCTGAATATAACGGGGACTTGGAGTATATCGATCCATACATTAGAACGAGGCAAGATCAATTACATTTTTTTATTTTAAATTTGTTTATTTTCTCTTAGATTAATTGGCTGAGGATTTCAAGGTCGAGATATACTCTTAAAAAGTACGTGATTTTAGGTTAAACATAGAAAAATAATAGCGGGTTTTTGTCCAAAAATTGAATAAAATGAAAAAATGTTTCATCACTGTTCGCACAAATATTCAGCAATATTATTCTCACCGAAACAAAGCCTTGATAGTTTCAATAAAATATTGATCTTTTCTGCCCACAGTCTTTCTAATTAATTAAAAAGGTTTGTCGTACGTATCCATCTCCACAACACGCCTTCTTCCAACTAAACCACTAGCTTCTCTCTACGGTCTCTTTTCTGCGTCTGGTATAGAGATGGAGAGAATCTGCGTTAGTCACGTGTCAACGTCAAGTACAAAAGCAACTGCGAGTCGCCATTTTTTTTCTTATTTTCCTGTCAAGGGATCGAACCATACAAATCACACGTACGCGCTATCGAGGTACGTTACGATTGTGCCTACGCTAACCAACGCTGTGTCTGGTCAATTTCAAATGGGTGAAGATTTAGTAAACTCTAGATGCGTGCATGTATATAGGACTGCGAGTAGGTGTACTACTTCAGGGAGTTGAACCCTTCTGCTTTGTACGGTAACATGTTGTTCTTGATAAAGATGTGACACCTGTTATCCTCACTTTGATATTCTGAACAGTTGCCAGTTGGTAGAATGAAATTTCGATGAACTCCATTTGCCCAAAAAACAAGGAGAGAGTCGGTGGACCTATAAGGCAAACTTCTAGTGATTGTGTCACAAACAAAACATTTGCTTCCAATTTGTCAAAAGTGGCCATTCTTATCTAATTGGAGATGCAGAGTAAACACACACACACACACACACACACACACACACATATATATATATATATATTATTTGTTTTTAAATAAACCATTAGTTATCACTACACAGTCATTAATATGTTTTAGTCAAGCCGTTATAAATAACTACAGATATCATCAAGCGAGACATATTCTTATGTTGACCTATATTAAAAAAAAATCTTGTTAAACTTTGTGGCATATTTCTATTCTATGCAGGTTAGGCGCGACCTAATACCGGGTAATTTTATTATACTATATTTCTTCAAACTACAACATAATTATGAAAGTGTACTTACGCGGACAGATATGAAAAGTCTTTGTTAAAGTTTGTGGAATATTTGCATTCTTTGGGGGTAAGGCGCGAACTCAAACCCCACAATTTTATCACACCACCCCTGTTCAAGCTGAAATCTACTTATCAACGTGTTCTCATGCGCATCTATATGAAAACCCCTTGTAAAAATTTGTTTTAATCCCCATTCTTTTGGGAGCGGGCCCGAACGCAGACCCCACAATTTTAATAAACCACCAATTTTCAAAATGTAACATAATCATTTTTGCTCTTTGATATTTAATCATTATATGTAGTCAGTTTAGTATAATAGTAACCATATTGGAGCCTATATGTGTACAGACATACACCCACATTCAGCTTTATTGTATATATATATATATAAATATATATATATATATATATATATATGATTGTTGAGCTGGATTTATTTCATATATATATATATATATATATATAATGCGACGTTTATAAACAAGCGGTTAGAGCACTGTAAAAGTGGTGGGCAAATGTTTGTTTAAAAGATATAATTTATGGGCGCCGCTTCCGTAGGTCGATCAGTAGAACTGCTGCCTGTCAATGCGATGGTTCTAGGTTTAATTCTCGGCTTGAGAGGGGTGTTAGTCTTGCGGCACTGATGAGTTGTGATACAACGAAACAGGACTGCATGTCGATGACTACAAATATATATGTATATATATATATATATATATATATATATAGGCATATAGATATATATATAAGAAATTATGAAAATATATATGGCAATTAAGCTACGCATAATATTCCGCGTTTCATTCTCGTGAGAATTCATCAGCTAAATTGCCATATATATTTTCATAGCTTACTATCTAACTCTACCTATGTATTGAGCACTGTTGAAGTAAATACTGAAATTTCACGCATAAAATTATATCTTCGTATACTAATTTATGTGATTAAATGAAGTAATTATATATATATCTACATATATATCTACATATATATATATATATATATATACTGTATTACCCAAAACCAAGACTTCAGATAAAGAATTGATAGCAACAAAAAGTGTATTTCATTATTAGTTACAATTGTTTCAAGACTAATTGGACAAATTCAAACATTATGGTGTTTGAAAATTTTCACATAAATAGCCCTTCTTCGGACTTATTGAATAAAAAACACTTTAACAATAGAACATTCTGTAAAGACATTTCCCTTAAAGGAAATAAAGCATGCGAAAACATTCATCCCGGACACATCTTTGTCCAGCACACATTGTAAAACAATCGAACTTCACCTACCTCTCTTGTTTTGTTTTTCTTGCTTTTTTTCTTTGTAGTTTTCCAGAACCGTTTCCATTCGTTGTCTCTTCCCGTAATCTGGTTACTTTCATTCTTTGCAAGAATAACTAGGCACTTTGGAACTAAAACGTGTATATATAATATAGTCGTCTATATAATTTACTGACGGAACTTTAACAAAATAAGTGCTAATAGCATATAAACACTGATAGTCGTGTATGACTTGGATTGCGTGTATGAAATACTTGGTATATTTTCCCGTCGTCCTTTGTCACCTATGCGGCATTATTATTATTTCTCCTTTAATATAACTAAATATATACTTTCGTCATTCCACATGAAAATTTTTAAGATAGGTTTTATCTATATTTTATATTTTGTATTATACTGGCCCTTTCCTTCTTCCAATAAGAAGCATTAAACATGCCATGGCTTAATGAAGTATTGTATTTTATGATTTACTTATTGATGATACAATAAAGTTATATGTAACTTTATTCCTCATGTTTTAATATGTTTATACGTTATTTCTATTCGTCTGTTCGTGTTGTGAGAAATTCCCTTGACATTCGCTATTTCTTTTTGTTCAGCCGCCCATGCAGTTTAGTGATCGGCTGTTATTGGTTAATTTTGGATGTGTCAGGTGATTTGCTTGGCACGCTTTTGTATCATGCTTTATTTTTCAGTCTACACAGAAACTCGGTATTGCATGGACTCAAAAACCAGCGGCTCCTACACTGGAGGGAACCACGACAATTCCTTCATGTTGTATCACCAAACTGTTGGTGAACAAAGGAGCATTTATTAAAGGATGACATTCAAGAACAGTTCTTCATGTTTATTTACCAAATAGTACATTTTATCTCAATTCAACAAGAGTCCGAAGTGACTTACATTATGCCTAATTGTAGGCGTCAACAGTCCGGCCGAGTCCACTTATGTACATCCATGGACCTTTTCGAGGAACAAAAAACTAACGTTCCGACATTAGGAATTCATACTACCGGCTCCATGCGTATGGAGGCAAAACTGGCCACCGTTTTGCAAATGGACTTCTACCAGAACCAATAAACTTCCATTGCTGTTACATTTGAATAAATTTGGAGTTTGAAATGTATCGCCTTGGATGTGAGAAATAATTTCTTACAGTGTGTAGCACTAATTACTTATGCCCATTAAATAAGTTTTATTAATACGATTTAGCAATCTTTTAAATTAGATTTCTATATTGCTTTATTTAATTAAACTTTTTTTTTTTAATATTTATTTTTTAATTTTTTTATTGTTTTCCTTAATTTCTTCTTTTTCCATTTTTAATTTTATTATATTTTAAGTTGGACTAATCAACTAAGTTAAATCGTTACGAAACCACGTAAGGTTCGTATCGGGAATTTGCTCTGTTTATTTACAAAATTATCTGCATGCTTATTTGTGCGATTTAGGACAGGTTTAAGTCTATACGGAAATAAAGTCTAAACATTACTTTATATTTAGTTCATTTTCATTTAAAATTAAAGATCTCGGTCTATTTATTATTTTTATCTATTTTTAATTTTATTATATATATATATATATATATATAATTTCATTTAATCTCTGTCCCTTCTTACCCCTTTTTTCTTATAAGATTTATGATTAATAATCCTTTTTATCGTTATAAATAATTATTAGTATTTTAGTATCTTATTACTTCATTTATTTTTTTTAAATTCCAGACTTACAGAATTATCTCCCCTTAACTTCTAAACTATCCGATAATCATAAATCTTAAGAGAAAAAATGGGTAAGAAGGAGGAAAAGAGAAAAAAGAAATATATATATATATATATATATATATATATATATATATATAATAAAAATACAAAATTAAAAAAGATAAAAATAATAAATAGGTCGAGATCTTTAATTTTAAATGAAGAATGAAAATGAACTAAATATAAAGTAATGTTTAGACTTTATTTCATTATTGAATAAGTCTTAAACTTAAACCTGTCCTAAATCGCATAAATAAACATGCAGATAATTTTGTAAATAAACAGAGCACATTCCCGATACGAACCTTACGTGGTTTCCTAAAGATTTAACTTAGTTGATTAGTTCGACTTAAAATATAATAACATTAAAAATTAAAAATAGAAAAAGAAGAAATTAAGAAAAAAAATTAAAAATTAAAAAATATTTTTAAAAAATAAGTTTAATTAAATAAAGAAATATAGAAATCTTATTTAAAAGAATGCTAAATCGTATTAATAAAACTTATTTAATGGGCATAAGTAATTAGTGGTAACATCGTCTGATATTTTTTCAAATAAAGATACGAAAATAGGTAGATATATAAATCTTTAAAAAGATATTTAGTTTGAATTTATTTTCATATATAAAGATACGAAAATAAGTAGGTATATAAATCTTTAAAAAATACTTTACAAGGAATGCGACGTTTTCTTTTCCTCATGAAGATGTTTCTTTTCCATGAAAAGTAATATTCTTAAGATTTTATTAAATCTGGAAAAGTAAAGGACAAGAAATTCAACCTGAAAAAGTAAAGAACAAGATATTCTAGTAAAGTAAAAAATAAGAATTTTTTAGACTTAAAATATTGCAGCTAAAAATAAAATTTGAATATTGATAAATATTTTATTTATTATTTGCATATGTTGTTGTTTATTGTTGAGTTAGAAAGAATTAAATGATCCTAATTATTATATAATAAAATTATTAATTTTTATGTAAATTATAAAATTATTAATTCTATCTACTAACTAACTAACTAATGAATTAATTTTATTCAAACAATTTTCACTACATAAATATATGCAAATAATAGGGAGGAAATAAGTTCAATCCAGCGACTGACACCCTTTCTAACTCAACAATAAACAACAACATATGCAAATAATAAATAAAATATTTATCAATATTCAAATTTTTTTTTAGCTGCAATATTTTAAATCTAAAAAATTCTTATCTTTTACTTTACTAGAATATCTTGTTCTTTACTTTTCCAGGTTGAATTTCTTGTCCTTTACTTTTCCAGGTTTAATAAAATCTTAAGAATATTACTTTTCATGCGCGCATTTTTCCATATAATATATATATTATATATATATATTATATATATATTATATATATTATATATATTATATACATATTATATACATATATTATATATATATTATATATATTATATATATATTATATATATATTATATATATATTATATATATATTATATATTACATATGATATATATATTATATATATTATCTATATATATATATTATATATATAATTATATATATATAATTATATATATAATATATAATATATATATAATTATATATATAATATATATAATATATATAATATATATATATAATATATATATATAATATATATATAATATATAATATATATATAATATTTATAATATATAATATATATATAATATATATAATATATATAATATATAATATATATATAATATATATATATAATATATATAATATATAATATATATATATATATATATATATATATATATATATATATATATATATATATATATATATGAATAATTATTACCAAGAGAAAAAACTAAAATGCTTAACTTAATGTTTACAATAGAATTTTTTAAAATTTTATTTCAGGTGACAGTAGTCATCTGATTTGCTATTTGCTGTGTTGCTTTCCTCACTACTTATTTGCTATGGAGCCAACAAAAGATACTTTTCTTATTCACAACTTTTAAGCGCAGGAACGAATTCATATTTATTTATATACAAAAATAAACATTGATCTTTATTTCAGAGTGGAGAGTATGGCTTTTGCATATTCATGATGGCCAAAAACCATCCTTAAAAATCAAGTTTTTGGAAACATCATTTTGAAAAGTTAATGTTATCTCTAGAAAGTACCAGAGAAAGTGGATGTCTTAGACTCTCATTCTGTAATCTTACCCGTGGGCTTCTGCGTTTGAAGTGAATGGAATTAAAGGATCGAATGTTTCATCATCAGCAACTGAGAAACCTTTAACAACTTTAAAGCTGCAGATTATTCTTTCAAATATGTCTTCCACTCTGTCGTAGGACGTAAAAAATGGAAAGCCACATTTAATATTGCAACGCTTTTTAAGCACTTATAAGAAACCTTAAAAAAATTATAATTTCTATTACGTCACTGTTTTTACATTGTTTAAAGCGTTCAGCCAAACATTAATACGCAACATGAATTGGAATAAATAAATTAGAGAGTCTGCATAATCTATTATAATATTTTGTTTCCTCGGATCACCTGGTATTTGGAATGTTGTTGTATTCTGTTTCCTCGATTGTACCAGTATTGTAAAAGTTCAAATATAAAAAGTGAACATCATTATGTAAAACTCTATACTGATGACCCCAGTCTAATCTGCCGCTTAATAAGAGTAGCCGTTACTTTTCAGTTGCAATACGCCTTGTTTTAAGTTATGAACAATGCATATGTTTCACGTTGTAAGAGCTGAACAACGCTGTTGCTTCGTTTTAGCGACGAGGTCACATTAACTTGCTTCCCCACAAGGACATAGCTAGACACAGTGTTGTGTTTTAATGTGGGGAAATCTCGCTCCCACAAAATGTACTCTGGATAATAAAAAACATTAAAATTTCCTCAGTCTAGTAAAACCTTTCGTTTGGATAAAGGAAAGAAAAGAGGGCGTAGTATCAGAACATATACTACATTTTACTCATAGCTAAAAGCTCAACAGCTAGTGGTGACTAGATACTGATTGTCAAAGGGAAGCAACTGCGATAAGATGTTGTGAATTTTGTTAACATTTATTAGTTGCATCTGAATATTAGAGATTAAAATTGATATTTGTGTTATTTGGATTAAGTGTTATTCTCACAAGGATTCAACTAATGTAACCCCCGACATTCTTCAAGTGCATATTGTCCTTCGGGAACTTTTTTTTTATCGAATACGGTATTCTGCCTGATATTTCTCATCCCTCAGAAATCACCGTGGAGAAGTCTTACGTAATTCGCAATTGTATTCTTTGTATCACCTACACTGATGACTGAACCTTCAACTTCCTAAAGAATGTCACTTAAAACTGAATTTTAATTACTACTTTTTTCGTTATATCACGGGTACCTGCGGACGATGTGAATAAAAACACCTGTAATAAGAACAGTAATCAGAATAATAAAAATAATACAAATTATTAATTTTTATCTACTAATTCAAAAACATATTACTTTTATTTTTTGTTCAAAACATGTATTTTACTCATCCTTTTTAATAATATTTTCAATTATAATTTATATATATATATATATATATATATATATTATAATTATTCGGCAAATATCTGAAAGCAAAATAGGAGCTAAGAATTTACATCGTTTTTTTCCTTCGTTTATGGATAACTTGCATGAAATCAAGTGAGTGTATATTTTCATTTTTTTATTTAGAATAAATTTCCAATAACTTCCAGTCTGTAGTGTAGTAGGGAAGGGACGTATATGGATGGAAACATTTGATGTTACTAACATACGAGTGTCCTACATGAACAATTAAAAGAAATCTTTTCAATCGCCGATATTAGTGTAAGTAATAAGACCCTATATGAGAATTCATCATTTAAACCCCTCAGTCTAATTTTTATAGGCAACATGAATTCGTATAAATATATAAAACAACATTGTCAAGCTAGTTTGTCTGTATTCTGTATCTCCATATAGTTATCGATTGTTTATGCAGCGAGTATTTTTGTTACACCAGGGCTGGTGCATATATAATCTCTCTTTCTTACGGTTTAATTTTATCGGTGCCACACTGCCAACTATGCATCAATCCCCATCTTATCACCGCGACTTTGCACTCCTGTGCCTGTTTTACTAGTACTTTAATTGAATGTGCTTTGAAAAAAGCTCCCCGACGTACATACTCCTAAAAAACGCAAGAGAAAAATACGACCAGTTTATTGTTAAGATATGTAGGTACGGAAAACATTCTTACTATAATAGCTTCTTTTGTGGGGCTGCTAGACATAGGGACCTCTTCACTTTTTCTTGAATCTCTGAATATACTCACATAGAGAAATAAAAAATGTAATTCAAACATCAGGGTTCTCAATTCCTTACATAACCGCCTTTTACGCCCCAGTGCGAAATGCGACTTGTTGGAGTTAAATAGATGTTAAAAAAGACATAATCATTTATTATTCATTTTTACCATAGTTTCTGGGCGTAACGATTGGTGATATGATCTATATTTAGTGTAATTCAGTTTTACCCGAAAGATAAAACCTTAGAATCAGCTAAGTCACAAGTTTTTTGCTGAGGGAGGAAAAATGTGGATCGGATCAAAACGTATAACTAGCCCATTGCTAGTACAGAACCAAAATATTCTCGGAATCAATGATGATTGCATAGTCGCCGCAGATCTCCCTGGCTGGCAAAGTAATTATCCAAAAATTATAAAAGCAAAGGTTCAATGGCCAGACATTGTTCTCTCGTCAATAACAAGGAAAAAATTCGTTTTGATTGAATTGACAGTACCTTATGAGAGCCGGGTAGAGAAGCAACACCAATACAAGACGAAGAAATATGAAGACCTAAAAACAGAGTTGACCCGTGAAGGTTACGTTACAATTCTTCGAGCTGTTGAAATTGGAGCAAGCGGTTTCATTTCAGGCTTTTTATATCAACCTTTAGGACAGCTTTGAATTAAAGGCCGAAAAAGAAGTGCAGCATGTAAAAATCTAACAGAAATTACTTAACAATGTGCAATCTGGCTTTGGGTTCAAAGAAATACCGAGTGGTAATATGTGTCCACAGTGCTGATTTATTTATTTAATGATTTTATTTTTTTATTTTGTTTAACAATTTTTTTTAATTATTTATTTTCTTTCTTTTCTCCTTTTTTATTTTCTTTCTTTCCCTTTTTTGTTTTTGTTTTGTTTTTCTATTTTTTCGATATGAGCGCGTCTTAACTTAAGGGATTGATATAGACGTAGCCTTTAAATTTAAACGTCATGCACACAAAGCCGTCGTTATATGAAACGCCAATTTTTATACATTTTTACTGTATTTATCAGTTAATTCAAAGGTAATTCAGATATCTAAGCCTCGCGTCAACGAATGTGGCTAATGCGAAAAAGCCGTAACAAGGAAAATACTCACCTAGACTGGATTTACAATAACTTATAACAGCCGAGTAGAAACAACATTAATACGTGAAAAAAAGAGCTGACGTTACAATCTAGGCGAAACAGAACACCGCATGATATGTTCGCAAGGGTCTAAAGTGTAATTGCTGTGAGTAGATTATTTTTTTATGTGTTCATGTATACATATATATTGTTTTTATTAATGTTATGTATATATACCTTTAGTTATATATATATATATATATAGTACTTTTATTATTATTATTATTATTATTGTTGTTTATTATTGTTAATATTATCATTATTTTCTTCGATATGTGCACGTCGCAACAATATGTCAGACGTAGCCTTTGAACGACATGCGCAAAACCGTTGCTCGTAACAAGAGCCGTTAAATTATCAAACGTCTTTTCCTTTAACTGTATTGAGCAGATAATTGGGACTCACATCAGAGGGGGGGGGCGATGCGCGAACAAGTCGTTGAGAGGAAGGCCCCGAAACGGTGCGTATTCTCTCCTGATGACCTAATATTATCTATAAGACGAAATACCCCTCAAACATGACTATATAAAGTTTTAAAAGACATGCTATGAAATACCCCCCCAAAGCACCATCCTATAAAACTCAGACGAGTAAAGCCCTATGAAGGCGCTTTATCTCTCCCTTGACATTGACTTTATCAAAAAAGAAAACAGCTAACACAAATCAGTACACCAAAGCCTATAAGGTAAGCTGTTTCTCTCAAATACATCTTCTGTTGTTCGCTTGCTTCATAGCGAGTTTCTACTACTGTTCCGTAATAATTTTTATCCTTTAGATAAAATCGTTTCAATGGATTAAAACCAACTCAACGGGGATTAGTTCTTCACTTAAGTACGGAATTGGTAGTTGACACCAAACTGTGTATAATGAACTAAATCCAGGTTATTTTGATGGACGAATATTAAACAAAATGTATTCGTGAATGTTACTTATTATGCCTTACTGTTGCATATGTTTTTTTTTGTTGTTGTTTTTTACACAGTGGTCACCACTTATCAAGGCCCGGAAGCCACTCAGTGATAAGGGTTATTGCAAGTACATTACGTTAGCGTGGAGATTTGATGAAGTGTTTACTTAAGGGGGCGGCTCATTAAGAATTTTTTAACGTTGGACTTGAAGACATCCAAGTTGTAGTCCGGTGGGAAGCAGGCAGACGGAACAGAGTTCCACAGGCGTGCAGTTCTAAGAAAGAAGCTTTTTTCAATGAATCCACGTTTTGATTTAGGCACAGAAAAAAAGTGGGGGAAATTTTTCACAGTGGATTCAGCTAGATGGGTGTTTTTCGTGAAAGATTGGCGAGGGGGGGACCAGATATTGGAGTTCAGACGAGCACCTGCCATGGAAATAACGATAAAACAAGGATAGGCTCGCAACGTTCCTTCTGAAGCCACGAAGCCACGAAGTCTATTTTAACTCTGTCAAGGCAGGATAGGCTGTTTTTAGCAGCTCCTGCCCAGATGTGGCAGCAGCATTCCATCCTTGGGCGTACTTGGCTTTTATATAGATAGAGAATTGCATCAGTAGTGAGATATCTTCTGGAGCGGTAGAAGGATCCCACCATCTTTCCAGCGGCCTTGGCAACAGACTTGACTAGAAGCTTGTCAAAACACGGGGCCTCTCCCAGACGAGAGCCATCCATCCCAATTGATGCCAGATGGGTATCAGAGCGTTGATGATGTAAGGATAGGAGTTTGGTTTTAGATGCATTAAAGGTAATCAACCACGTCTTCCCCCACTGAACCACGCGCTCGAGATCAGAGGAGAGAGAATCAGAGAGAACTTTGTCATTTACAGCCTTTGATGTGTTGCCGTAGATGGTCGTGTCATCAGCATAGATGTCAACAAATGATTTAAGTATGTGTTTAGGGAGATCATTGATATAGATGGAGTTGGGCCCAGGATTGACCCCTGAGGGACTCCAGCATTAATACTGCAGGCCTCCGATTTTTGTCCATTAACCACTACTCTTATGAGCCTATCGGAGAGAACTGATTTAATGATTGAGAAAACATTTCCAGTTATACCGTAGCTGGAAATCTTGTGAAGTAGACCCTTATGTCATACCTTGCCGAAGGCCTTTGATATGTCAAGGGCAATTGCCCTAGAAAGTAAGCCTTTGTCAAGAGATTCACTAATCCTATGAGATATAACCGTCACCACATCTGCGGTAGATCTTGCAGAGCGGAAACCATATTGTGTGTCACTAAGAAGGTTGTTTCTGCTGAGGTGGTTGACTATTTCTCTATTTAATATGGATTCCAGCAACTTACTCATAACACACAGGATACTTATTGGTCTGTACTGAGAGGGAGATGACTTAACACCTGAATTCGTAAATACAGGGCAAACTGATGAGGTCTCTCAGGGAGTCGAAAAGCACTTCTCCTAAAGGCAGCGCTTAAACAGTTTCGTAAGTATGGTTGAAGCTTTTTTAACACTATAATTGGGATGCCGTCAGGACCAGTTGCTTTACTGGAATCAAGGTTCATTATAAGCTTGGCGACCTCATGCACATATATTTGTATGTTACCTAGCGTGTTCTCTGTTATAGGAGGAAATATGGGGAGTTGATGGCCTTCGTCGCATAGGGTAGAATTAGCTGCAAAGTTCTTGGCAAATAGTTTGGCCTTGTCTGACGCTGCCGAGATGACCTCTAGTCCATTGATAATGGTTTGGATAGAACGCACACTTCTGTTCAGTATCGTATTTGTTATTTGCCAAAACTGGTGGGAACCAAGCCGCTGCTCAGCTACCTTGGATTTAACAGACTGGGCATATAGCTCTCTTGCATTTTTATTACTCTTTTAAAGTGGTTGCTGGCAGTCCTGAAAGCAGCTTTAGTCTCAGTGCATCTGTTACGTTGGTAGCTATGGAAAAGGTGATTTTTGTGCGCAATAGCAGCAGCACGTTCTGGGGAGAACCATGGTTGGCTGTTAGGTTTTTGTTGGAATTTTTTAGATGGTATGAATTGGTCTATGCCTACAATTAGCCATTCGGTCGGATCTGATAATATAGAGGACACTTCCTTTTTAAACATGGAGTGCACTATAAATCAGATATGAATGTACGGAAGCTATCCCAGTCAGCCATAGAGTATCGGTATACAGTATGGTGGAGGGGTACGTCTGGGGACTTATTACATTTCGTTTTTATCTTAACTGATACGACGGAGTGGTCGGAGGATCCTAGAGGAGAATGAACAGAACATGAACATAGCTCAGGGGAAGTTGAGAGAAAAAGGTCTAGGAGGCTTGCATATTGACTGGGTGTATCGGGCACACGGATGGGCTCGCGAACAATCTGAGTGAGGTCATAAGCAATGGCAAAATCATGACAAAACCTCGCCTCATCGTCTGTCTTATTTGAATGGGTCAGCCATTCCACGTTATGGACGTTGAAGTCACCACAGATGTGGATGTTAGCCGAGGGATGTGCAGACAGGATGTGGTCTATTTTCTCAGATGTTCTCTTAAAGATAGTAACTCCGCTATTGTGGAGCCGATAGAGGGCAAATATAAATGCAGTGGTGTAAGCAAGTGCAACCCGGAGGCACATACAAGGTAAATTAGTATCGTCTCTAGAGATATCCCTGCCACAAGTTGCCATCTTTAATGTAGGCACATATTCCATGCCCATGGCGATCTTGGGGATTAGATTTAGCTGTTAAGTTAGCGTATCCGTTAATTATGGACTCATCTAGAGAAGTAGTCGGCCCTCTTCCAGTTTCACTTAGAAATAATATGTCCGGTTTCGTCTCCTGTAATTGGGTTTACACCTCTGGAAGGTTGGAACGTAGACCTCTGATGTTGGAGAAGGAGACCTGGTAGTAGGGGTCTACATTGGAAGATGGGGTTCTAGCTTTATTTGAGTTTTTATTCTGGAGATATTTAATGTTGAGGTTTTGGGATGTGTGGAACAGGTCGGCATACTTGGTTAGAGCAGTACAGAGAGGGAAAGTAAGAGAGAAAAAAACAGGAAATTTTTTTTGTAGCACACGAAAAGGTAAAGCCGTAACAATTACCCACTAGTATGGCATCGAGAGGCCCCACCAGAGACTACTGCATGGTTCAGATCCATTCACCAAATGGCAATACAGCAGTCCCAGTACATTGCGCCTGCTGATAGGACAGCCTCCTTAGTGGTTAATCCAAGGTTCGGGTCTCTGACTATCAGGCGGATAACGTCAGCCCAGACAAAAAGTTTACCTCCAGCACCCTTACTAGTGACATGGCCACAAGGACAGACATCGAGTCAGAAAATTTTCCGACATCTCAGACTACTGTTCACCAAGTACTACCGACCTTTAAGCAGCTTTTTCTTCCCCCTTTATCAGAAAAATCACTCATTGATTGAGGACTGAGGGACAAAAAAGGAGAAGCGAGAGTTACTGGAGCTGCCGATTACACATCTACTGTATTATCTACTCTCCATTAAAAAGGGGGAGGAGAGGAATGGGTACAAGTGACTTATTTATATCTAAGTAGTAAGTCCGGTGCTAAGTTATCAATTAAGGACACTTTTGATCACAATCTCACCTCCCATATTAATGGGTGGAAGTTTGTCGTTATCTATCGAGTTTGAACCATTGGAGCTTCACCTTATAATTAATTAAAATCCAATAATTAACTTTTATCAATTTGTAAAGTCGGCTTAATATTAATTTACGTTCGAGTTTAGATAATTATTCAAGGTTTTAATTTAGGAGGTTCGTTTTCATAGGTAACTTTTTCTTTGCTATTGGCACTGTATTATATTTCGAATATAATTGAAAATAAGACTAACTATATTCGATGGTTTAATTGGCTAGCCAAGAAGCAAGCATTTTCAACATAGGCAAGCTTGCAGTAATAGTATATATTAAGTATATTACTTAAATAAAGTCCTAACTTTATCTACTCTAATAGAGAAAATAATATCCGGCATTTTGGTTTGAGTTTTTTTTATCGTTAGTTTACTTTGTAACATGGGGGTGACGAATAAGACAGGAAAATGTCTTTCTAGAGCGTAAGAAGATTTCTATTTCCGGATAACTTGTGTACGAGGGCATATATATTTATAGAATAAAAGTCGTTACGTTCATAGGTGTAAATATTAAATTTACATTTTTTTTTCTTTAAAAATAGTCTTAATTTTTTTTTATTAAATCCTAACTTTATCTACTCTAATAGAGAAAATAATACCCGGCATTTTGTTTTTTTTTATCGTTAGTTTACTTTGTAGCATGGGGGGTTACGAATAAGACAGGAAAATAGAGGCAAATACATATACATAAATAAAACAAGAAAAACAAGTTTAAACAAGGTAACATGAAACACATTTAAGATGAATTTTAAAAATACTTAGCGTGTTTGCCATAATAATGTTGTCATACCCTCATTCCTGACACCGCTATATAATTTATTCCTTTATTTGTTTATTTATTTTATTTTATTGCATTTTCACCCTAAACAAGTATAGTTCTACTTTGAAGTAGTAGGCTACTATCTGGGACATAGTTGCAGGGACACTATTTAAGGAGTTTAGCAGCAAGATGTATGTTCACTTGAGTTTCTACATGTCAGTACAGTCTAGGAAACAAGAACCCGGAAGTGAGTTCCAAAGTTTAGCAGTTCTGGAAAAGAAACTATTAGAGTAGAAGGCTTTATGGCACCTGGGGATCTCTACTGTGTAGGGGTGGGAGTGTTTTTTTTTGTTATTTTATTTATTTTTTTTGTTTTTTTTTGTTTTTTTTTTTGCTTGTCGGGGTTTTCGGGGGTATTTATATCGATGGGCTACAAGGGCTAGTAGTTTGCCAGAACATCTACCATTAAAATAATTGTAAAACAGTCCGAGGAATGCAACATTCGTCGATGAGACAGAGGCTGAAGGCCACCTGACAGTTCAGGACCAATTAGGTTAGCGACTCTCTTTTGAATCCTGCCCAAAGCAAGAGACTAGCAGCAGGTGCACCAGCCCAAATGAGACAAAAATACTCTATGCATGGTCGAATAGTGGTCTTATAGACGTATAGGATACTCCCAAGCGTAAGTAACTTTCTGGCACGGTATACTGCTACTAATTCCTATTTATTGATTTCTCAGGAGCTTAGTTAAAGACACAAGATCGCATAATGTAGAAAAAGATTCAGTTTCTTCCAATATTCCAGAACCTTACTTCACACCGATGTATAACTTGGGATAGAATGAGATTTTGTGAGTCACGTCATGACAAGAATTTCCATTTATTTTGCTCCCTATTCACATTTTTATTTTATAAAATGTGAATATGTTTTATAGCGGTTTATATTACGTGCGTATATACAAGACCCCACTTGTCCCTTTAAATGTATATTTGGCATGTATGTATGTTACGGCAGTATCGTTTAGTGAGTGTATATACGGACATCTATACTTGTTTCTATGATGCATATATAATATATTTTCTTGACAATGAATACTTTTATTTTTCTCCTGGGTGAACGTGTGTATATATTTGTTACATATTTAGTCACAGTTCACCAAACGGAACAATAAACTTACGAGAGACACTTCTTTACAGCTATATATAACATCCTCTTTGTTTGTCAGAGACCAAGGAGAACATATCTTTTTCTACTGTATTATTCCTTCTCCAGTCGATACATGACCTGATGGTTTTGTAAATAAAAGTATCTCTATGCAAAGAAAACATCATAATATTCGAGTTGTATTTTATAAAAAAAATATTTTTTTGATGTTCCACGTCTAGTAGTTAGCACATGTTTCTCTTTGTTTCTACATCTTGCTACGTCGCTCAGTATGTTTCCGTGGACGCGTTATTGACGATCAATCGCCGAGCTGGCTGGTAAACTGACTTTGTAACTCTGTAACTATTTAATTGCGACTTTCAAATAGGTTATTTTTACAATATTTGTTTTCTAACATTTTTAGTATATAGAATCTGTTACTATTTCAAATATTTATTTTTAACATTCTTAGCTTATGGTTTTTTTAGCGACGCTAATCGCTTAATATGTTTCATTTTTCTTTTGTTTTTTTTTTCAGCACAGTTGTAATCAGTAGAACGCAACGACAATAGATTAATGTTTAATTTTGTTGTTTTTTAGCGACGCCAATCAGTTAATATGTTTCATTTTTTTCAGCACGACTGTAATCTGTAGAATGCGACAACAATTAGTTATATGCTTAATTTTGTTGTTTTTAAGCGACACCAATCGGTTAATATGTTTAATTCTAATTTTTAGCATGATAGTAATATTTAGAGAGCGACGACAATCAGTTAACATGTTTTATTTAGTTAATTTTTAGCACAATTTTCTTCTGTAGAGAGCGGCACCATATTGTATAATTTCTGTAGTGTTCGTTTATTCATTGTAGAATTGGATTTTGGAATATGCAAATAGTCAAATATCAGCCAATCAAAATATGCGGAATTTGAGAAAGGAAAAATTATTATATTTTAATCGGGAAATGGAAAGATTTTGTTATGTGTATGTATATATAATTAATAATGCTTCAAGCACAATATCGTATGGAAATTTAAAGTTAATTCGGTCTCAATTGGTAGCGGTGGGAGCACTAAATATTGAAAGAGAAAAATAAACTTCCTCTGTAAATATGGCGATTGTGATGGCAGTATTCATCGGATGTAATATAGCATTTTATTATCACGAGTGAATTTGGCAGAAATGGTGGTCCTAAGCTACATAAAATAGTGACTGTCAGGGTAGATGTATTGAATTTGTATGTGGCATCAGTTGTTACAAACCTACGATACTTTGGCCCAGAGGAGAATTTATGCAATAAAAATATTATATAGGAGATAATAGCCGGCACTTTTTTTCCAACATCGAGGGGCTAAGCAAGATGTTAATTTGAACTCAAGTAAATCTCGCCTCTCGTAAAATAATAGCTTTGGAAATGTGCTTGATGGTTTCTTTAATGTCGGCTGATTAATAGTACTGCATTGAGATACCTTGGTCAGAAAGTTTATAACATCAATAAATCATAACAAATATAAACCATACGAAATATATGTTTTCAATTCTTGATGAGATTTTATGTGAATTAAAATATATTAGAGTAACGCGAGAAGTCTAATTTAATATGTGTACAGGTATTACTATTAAATCTATGAAAACCACTACCTTTCTAAAAGACAAGACAGCACGACACAATCGGAACGAAACGTTTTACTATTCACGCTGAGACTACCGCCATAGTTTGTATTATTTGCATTATTCAGACGATTATCCTCATCTTGAGTGTAATTTTTACAATCTTTCGGTTGATGTAACGGTCGATGTAATCTCCGAACTTCATCAGGTGCATTGTGTTGAACTTGTGAATGACTGTCGAATCTTCAATGAATTTCGAACGAAACGGGGTTGTCATGCTCTCGTCATTCATGACTGTGTAGAAATCCTAAATAATCCGCTATTATATTTTGAGTGTTGTCCGTACTAAAGATTGAACCTCGAAGATTGCATTTACAACTGAAGTTCGCCAACTACTTTATCCCCTGCAGGTCCCTGCGGACACCATAGTATTACCAGATATTAAATTAGAGTTTCAGTTGCGAATATACGCACTGGTGTCGCAAGCGACCGAACTGGGACGGGCTGTAGTATTATTTCTATTAGTAATAATAATAGAAGTAACTACTGTAACAATAATCGATGCCTAAAATCATTCGATATTCGTTGACTTGAATGTTTGATACTTATTGGTGCAAATATTCAATTCCGATTGATTCATTATATAACGAGATTTGACCAATCAGAAATCTTTCATGCAAGCCGAGCATTTGTATGAAAATGTTATTTAAGGAAGTTATTTTCTATCTTTATATTAGAAAGTCAGAAGATCGATCTAAGTAAATATTGCTACTCCAAACAGCCACAAACATCTTTATTGTTGCAGAAACAAAACGTATCTCGGAATATCGGCATCGGTACGAGGATTCGATCTAAATAGCCACATTTTGGAACACCTATATTTTACATTTTTACTAGGAAGTCATCAGTAATAAATGTTTGAAAGTCTCTCGAAGATAAAGGTTCATGCGTATAAAGTGGTATTTGAGACAACAGTGCAGTTATCGGTAATTATTGGAAATTGTGTAGAATTTGATTAATTAAAAGGACAGGGGAACAAGAACTTGTTTACATTGAACTTGAAAACGACATTTTTGTAGACAAATATGAATCAAGTCCGCGTTACAGAGTTCTCGGAAAGAAAATTTGTTCATGGAATTTGCGTTTAAATTTGAGCACTAACGGGTAGCGAAAAAAATTGTTCACAGTGGTTGTAGCCAAATGAGTGTTTGATGTGAATATTTTACAGGGAGAGTCCATTTATTGAAGCTAAGTCGAGCACTTGAAACCATGAAAATAAAGACAGAGCGGGGAAAAACTAGCAACGTGTTTCTGTGCGACAGAAGTAGCAAAAATGTCGAAGGACATCACTTACTAGGTTTCGAAGCCGGTTTAAACCCTATCAAGAGAGGAAGGTCATCTAAGCAGTATTCCCCGCTAAAACTCTACTAGTTTCAGGAGCTAAAATAATACTGTCTGCATGGTTTAAAAAATAGTTTTCTTTGGAACTCTCTATACAAATTTTTTGTCCAGATGATCGATAACTGATAGAATTAGCTTTGTCTTGAATCAATGACAGTCAATACTAACTTTCAATTATAAACACTTATATGTTCCGTGTTGATTGAAGATAAACAAAAGAGGTAATATAAAATGTTGGAAATGAAGTTTTCTATTTAAGTTATTGTGTGACAAAATATTTTAGTTTTACATCGGTGATCGTTACGTGAAATGAACATTCAACCTTATATCTGTTTCTTTACAGAGCCATTTCTAACTTTACGTGCCATCTTGTCGTAGAAAATATGGGAGACTGTGGAATATAATTTAATTTCAAATAAATGCATTTTAAATATCTTTTATAAAGATACCATAACGTCCTAATGTATCATTTCGAAATAAGTAAAAACTTTAAAAATTACGGACACTGATCGACTAAAAAATCTACTAACATTATTTAATAATTTAATAAACTGCCATTAGCTATCCGCCATTTTCTTTTGTGAAATGGTGGATTTAAATATGTTTGTCAACTACATAGACTGAACTTTACTACGTGAATATTAAGAACTCTATATGCATAATTACAATAAAAAATATTATTATGTAAGTTTTATTTTTGTGTCATTTGGATTTTTTGGATTATTCTTCTCATTTTGGTTGTTTTTCAACAACGTTTCGACCGACGGAACCTCCGACCGTCTTAAGGTGCATTAACACTAGATGTTATTAGTGAAATGTGAAAAATGTTTGTATTTCGCTTCCACAACGACGACAGCCGTTAGAAATTACTAACCCAACTATCGCCAAGTCTATTTGTTAATAAATCCAGGTCTATTTCGTATTGTGATATGATGTTTGTATATTTTGGAGATAAGGTTAATAATTTTTTTTGTATTATTTCGATTGTTTGAAGTATTTTCTCATCGTGTTTTTTTTTAGATAAGTTTTATTTTTATACTCGATGATTTTTCGTAGTTTGGGATTTCTTTTACTAATTACGACATTGCACGTATGTAATAGTATTTTACCTAAAATGCATTTTATTCATATTGAAGTATACAATTCAAGCACCAAGGTATGTCTTTAATTTCATAAAAAATTGTCAATACATGTTAAAGTGCTTAATTACATAGATTCATATAATATATATATATATATATATATATATATATATATATATATGCCTTAATAAGTATACGGTGTTAATTCTTCTATAAGTAAACACTTCATTAAATCTCCACACTAACGTACTGTACTTGCAATAACCCTTATCCCTGAGTGGCTTCCGGGCCTTGATAAGTGGTGACCACCGTGTAAAAGAAAATATTTCAGACATTAGATTTGTATGCATATTTTTTCTTAGTAAAATTCCTGAGTTTTCTTATGAGTATACGTAAGAAAAAATTCTATGTTAATATATAAATAATAATTATTTGAGCGTAACGAAATAAGGCTGTAAAATATACGTTTTAATAAGAGAAAGAAACGAGTGGTAATATAAAGTAAACTTTTCAACTTAGAATGTAGCCGTTTTATATCTTCTGTTGTTTACGTCAAATGAACATTCAACCTTATATCTAACAAACATTTAGCTACTAAATTGAAAAGATTGGTTTATACAATGAGAGAAATATCATTGAAACAGCATATTTAAAAGTACGCATATATATATATATATATATATATATATATATATATATATATATATATATATATATATATACAGTGTCCGATCGTAAAAAAAAACTCAAATTCAGTATTTATTATGATAGTGCTAATTCTCTATGGATTTACTCTAAATTGTAATATATAGTAATGATTTCAAATGTGTTTTAAGATATGACTTGAGTGCCATCAACTAGAATTTAAACCAAAATATTAAGTATTTAAGCGTTAGTCATTGTCATTCAAGATATCGTCAGAGGAATAAGTAATACTTAAAAATGAAAGAACTTTAACTTATAAATGTATATTTGCATGCATAGAAGAGAACTTTACGTAAACTTACGCCTGACAAGGTCCATCTTTCTTTCAGCTAAAACCCCTTAGCGGCTATTTTCAGAGGCTTAATGTATATATATATATATATATATATATATATATGTATATATATGTATATATATGTATATGCGTGTATATATATGTATATGCGTGTATATATATGTATATGCGTATATATATATGTATATGTATATATATATGTATATATATATGTATATATATGTATATGCATATATATGTATATATATGTATATGTATATATATATGTATATGTGTATATATATGTATATATATGTGTATATATATATATATATATATATATATATATATATATATATAAACATGTGTCCATAAATATGTAATCATCTGGCCCGCTTCGCTCCGCGTTACAACCTTGTTTTTTTAAGAAGATGCTGGTTTCAAAATTAGAGACCGGCTGGCAGGTAGACTAATACACAGACAGTGGGGTTACGGTCTTAAATCAATCTCGTATCCTATCCACACCCCACATCCTGAAGAATTTGAAAACTCTATGGGAGATCTGGTAATGAGAATCAAATTTAGAAAGGAAAGACGCCCTCTAAACCCAGCCAATAAGAAAATGAATAACTTCGCACATAAAGTGAAAAACAGACCCCACATGTTTATTCCAGCTGAGCAGCGGCTTCGTTCCCACTAGTTTTGGCAAATAGCAAACCGAATCCTGAAGAGAAAAACGTGTGTTTATCTCAACTATCATCAATGGACCTGAGGTAATCTCGTCAGCATTCGACAAAGCCAAACTGTTTGCCAATAAATTTGCAGCTAATTATACCCTTTGCGACCAAGTCCACCAACCCCCAATATTTCCTCCTGTATCATAAAACATGCTATGTGATATACAGATATCTCTACGTGATGTTTCCAAGCTAATCAAAAACCTTAATTCCAGTAAAGCAACCGGCCCTGACGGTATTCCAATTATATTACTCCAAAAACTTCAACCAAAACTAGCGCTCATACTTACTAAACTGTTAAATGTTGTCTCATGTAGAATTGCTTTCCACCACCCTGGAGAAGCTCATCAGTTTGCCCTGTATTTAAGAATTCAGGTGATCGGTCATCTCCCTATCAGCACAGGCCAGTAAGTCTCCTACGCGTTATTAGTAAGTTGCTGGAATCTCTGTTAAATAGAGAAGTAATCAATCATCTCAGCAAAAATAACGTTCTTAGTGACACACAATATGGTTTCCGTTCTAGATCTACAGCAGATGTGCTTACAGTTATATCCCATACGATTAGCGAATCTCTCGACAGAGGCAGCCTTTCTAGGGCAATTGCTCTTGACATATAAAAAGCCTTTGATATAGTATGACATACAGGTTTACTTCACAAGATCTCCAGTTATGGCATAGCTGGAAATGTCTTTTTAATTATTAAATCATTTCTCCCTGATAGGCTCATAAGATTGGTAGTCGATGGACAGAAATCAGAAGCTCACAGTATTAATGCTGGAGTCCCTTAGGGTTCCATCATGGGCCCAACTCTCTTGCTGATTTATATTAATGATCTTCCAAATCACATCCTGACATCATTAGTGGACATTTATGCTGATGACACTACCATCTATGGTCGCACATCTAAGACCATAAACGATCAAGTTCTCTCCGATTTTCTCTATTCTGATCTTAAGTACGTGGTACAATGGGGAAAAGAGTGGGTGGTTACTTTTAATGCATCTAAAATCGAGCTGCTATCTTTACATCATCAACGCTCTGATCCCCATCTGGCATCAATTGAAATGAATGGCTCCCGTCTTGGGGAGGCCTCGTGTTTTGACAAGCCTCTTGATTTGACCTTTACTCTTGATCTGAAATGGAACACATGCATTAAATCTGTTGCCAAAGCCGCTGGTAAAATGGTAGGATCCTTCTATTGATCCAGTAGATATCTCATTGCTGATGCAATTCTCTATCTGTATAAGAGCCAAGTTCGTCCAAGGATGGAGTACTGTTGACACATCTGGACAGGAGTTGCTAGAAATGACTTATCCTGCCTTGATAGAGTTCAAAATAGACTTCGTAGCCTCATAGGAGATGTCCTTTTTTCTTCCCTGCAACCTCTTTCTCACAGAAGAGATGCAGCTAGTTTGTCTTTGCTTTATCTTTATTTTCATGGCAAGTGCTCGATTGAGTTTCAATTTATGGTCCTCCTTCGCCAAACTTTCACAATAAACCCTCGTCTATCTGAAAACACTATCAATAATTTCCTCCACTCTTTATATGTGCCTAAACCTAAACATAGATTCCATGAACAAAGCTTCTTTTTTAGAACCGCACGCCTGCGGATCTGTCTTCCGTTTCCCTGCTTTCAAGCTGACTACAATATGGTTGTCTTCAAGTCCAATGTAAACAAGTTCTTGGTAAGCTATTCTCCTTAAGTTAACAAATTTACTGAATTTTCATTACTGAGAATTACTATATTATCTAATTGACTACATTCTTTAACCCTTATCCTCGAGTGGTCCCTGTGCCTTGATAAGTGGGGATGCCTATGAAAAAAAAGACAAAACAATACTACTGCAAATTAGACTACACTACTTACAAAAATCTCATGTATATAGAGCTTAATAAATCTTACATGGTTGCACCCGTCAATACTTTAGATAAAATTAACGCTGATGCAAAAAAATCGATGAACATTCATAAATTTACAAAGATTTTAACCCCAGGACCACTGATCGAGATTTACCGTCAAGGACCATAAAGCCAATTTCCAAGACAACCCTACCATTAGCCTAATTTACCCATCTAGCTCTGATATTTGCACAGTGAGCAAGAGAATCCTAAATCGAATTTTCCCGCACCTTATGAGAAAAGTTAAATTATCGTTATGACAAAATCAGATTCGGCGATAAATTGGTTCACTAGCTTTACGTATAAAAGTAATCTTTACTTTATTACATTCGACATAAACAAATTCTATTAATCAGTTTCTCTTATTCTTTCAAATAATGTCCTCATCTTCGCGAAAAAAAACACTAACTAAACTGATAATTGTGGCCAGATTTCTCTAATACATTTTCACAAATCTGGTAGTGATTTTCCTGTTGAAAGAATTCAAAATACATTTTACGCATATCCAGGGGGCTTATATACAGATGATGCTCTTTCCGTCACGAAAGCTAGACCTAGAAAATGCAATAAAACAATTAAGAATCTTCATGATTTCTTTAGTAATTTCGCTCTCTCTATAACAAGTTAACCAAATAAGAAAACCTCTAACATATTGGATATTACTCTTAACTTAAACTCGGAAACATAAGACGCTACCATAAGCCAAACTTTACACTCCTATAAATTCTATAATCACCTTCGCTCAATCATTTAATCTATACTACCATCCATCTGCAATAGAATCTCAAAGTTATTTGTAAATAACAACGCCTTGAGAAACTATAAGAAATATAACATTAAGAACGATGAAACCTACCGTTTAAAATCAGTAATTACACACATGTCGCGTACAAAAAGAAACTCTCAGCCTTATAACAATGGCAATAATAATTTCAACCCTTCCACCTCCCACACTCAAATCAAACCCCGTAACCACAATAAAATAGCCCAAGAAAATACCAAGTAGAAAAAATAACATTTGGTTCGACCACTCCATTCAGCTCTAATGTAAAACCGATATCATCAGGGATTTTTTTTCAATATTATTGAAAATTCTTTAAAATACTTGCATAATATATAGCACACTATTCAAGAAGAACCCCATCAAGGTCTCGTTCGCTAATTTACTTTACGTTTACGTTTGCCTAATTTATCCCAAACAATTATATCATCGAAGAAAATCAAAGAGACCAATGCAACCCCTTTCCCATGAACCACTAAAACTAAATGTAACTGCCAGAACAAACGTGAATGCTCCTTGACAATAACTGCAATTATAAGGATATGGTGTTTTCTTTCATCCTATTCGAAATACCTACTAAACACCCCCAAATAAATTCATCCACCCGCCTGCAACCTCAAACATCTAATAATAAAATGGACAAACACTCTCCTCCAAAAAACCTACATAGAGAAACCAATAGCGGTATGTAGAATGAAGAAGCCTCCCTGGTCAATCACCATAATAACAATTTGGACAACCTACCTTACGGCGAAACCCCCAGTACTCTCCCCTTGCGCTTCTGATGCCATAATTACAGTGGAAACCAGATCTCCAACAAAATTAACCAGAATACACCAAAAACATATATATAGGATTTACCTCCACTTTAATTAAGCCATGAATCTCTAACCACATGCTACCATTTAACAATATGTTATAACAAATAACTTTAACGACTTAAAAAATGTTTTTATTTTTTTTTTATCATAGGATAGTTCATATAATGCATTACCTTTGCTAGTAATTTCATTCCTTAAAAACATCTGTTTAGTTCAAAATGTAGATTATATCACACTGTAAATGCAACAATTTCATAATTATCCTAAAAGTCTTGAAATAACTCTGACATTATTAGTGTATATCCCACCTAGTAATAATTAAGAAACTGATATATTTTGCTAACCAATCTTAAAAATGAGCATTTTATTTTCAAAATACTAAATACTTTCAACCACTACCATCTGTATTATATTTCATTAGATTTAGTTAGTTTTATCAAATTGACTGTCAAATTCTCTTTTTTTTTTTGTTTCTCTTACATCTGGCCAACCTATGTATCCTTTGTAACTACCACCTGTTAAATTCCCGCACAAAAACAGCTTTGTCTCGTCCTTTCACCCACCCCTTTTTTCTCTTTGACCTGAATTGTCTCCGTTGGCCTCCCCACTCCCAAAACACACTTTGATTTATGCTGCTGACTCAATTTCTGAAGGAGGAAAAGCTATTCCGCACAGTAGCCCGATGGAAGTTGAAAGGCAAACACCTCCATTCATTCATTTATAATTTAAATTTTTGGCACAGAGACTCATTGCTGTATTCGAATTTCTTTAACTGACAAATGTTTATCCTGAAACGGTATTTTTAAATATTCACCACAACCACATAGTTTAATCTGATATCATCCTTCGTAACTGAATTTAAAACACCGAAAACTCCTACATTCGTCCTTCGCTACGGGACATTTACAAATGATTACATCACAACCTGGACGTACGCAATACGGTTTGATCATCTTTCTTCATTTCCTCTCTTTATCCCTTTTGACAAACATTATTCAAGCTTAATTTACAAACATTACCCTACGCAAACTGTATGCTACACTCTATGTACAGGATTATGAAGTGAAGTTTCATGAAATGCTAAAACCGGCCAATCTTTGGCTACGCTATATTTAGGATCTGCTAACTAGTTTCTTTTCTCATTCTTTTCACATTCTTTGAAACTCCACGGAATAAGGATATTTCACCATCTATCTTTATTAGACTTATTCAGTTGAAAAATACATGCATGTAAATATCCGGTTTACAGTCTTTGTTTATGCTTATGATACTACTAATGATCTACTCCTTACTGTAGTATTGAACTTTTTCATTTTTGATTGGGATAAATATAAGCAATTATAATTATTTTGGACTGAAGCGTACGACGGCAATTCACCGTAAACGTTGCCACGTTGTCGTAAAATACGCTTAAATACGATATTTTGATTAATGAAAAATACACAAATATATGCACACAATCATATACTAATAAACAACAACGCACACACACATATATATACTCACACATAAATATGTATAATTTACATAAATTATATATATAGAAATACATAAGAATACAAATAATTTGGCAAGAGTACAGATAGATGCATACACACATAGAAACAAACAAATGGATTGAATAAACATGGGAGGGTATACCAAATAATATAGAAATATATAGATCTAAGTACACACGGTCATAAATTTGACAATTGAAAAACATAATAACAAAATATTAAACAAAAATAGCACACCCATTGCTACCGAAAGTTGTAACTGTAGAATTAAATCAAAATGCCCTCTTAAAGGAAATTGTCAAATTACTTCTGTAGTGTACCAAGCAACTATTTCTACTAAGGAAAATCCGAATGAAAAAAAATATTACATAGGAATGACAAATAACAATTTTAAAGAAAGATTTACCGGTCACAAGTGCTCTTTTGAAAATAATGAGTACAAAAATAGAACTTCCTTGTCTAAATATTACAATGAACTAGTAGAGCAAGGTTACTCCCCAATAGTAAATTGGAAAATTTTAAAGAAAGCGAAAACCTGTTCATCTTTAAACTCGCCTTGCTACCTATGTCTTTATGAGAAATTATTTATACTTACTTTTAGAGAAAGAGATAAATTACTAAATAAGAAGCACGAAAATTCAATTAATTGCAAACATTATAAAAACCATCTTTTAAGTAATTTAGTTTAGATATAAAATTTAAATAAATTAAAAATTGTCACTGATTTCTATAATTTATTAAAATAGTATTAATATACTTTCTCCTCTCCTGATTTAATTCTTTACTTCTCCTATCTTATATACCTGTGTGTCTATGTGTATATGTATGTGTCTATGTATTTATTTTATGACCGTGTGTACTTAGATCTATATATTTCTATATTATTTGGTATACCCTCCCATGTTTATTCAATCCATTTGTTTGTTTCTATGTGTGTATGCATCTATCTGTACTCTTGCCAAATTATTTGTATTCTTATGTATTTCTATATATATAATTTATGTAAATTATACATATTTATGTGTGAGTATATATATATGTGTGTGTGCGTTGTTGTTTATTAGTATATGATTGTGTGCATATATTTGTGTATTTTTGTATGTATGTGTATACATAAGATTATATATATATATATATATATATATATATATATATATATATGCTTATTTGTATGTCGGTTGGTTCTCTGTGGGTATATACATATGTATCTTATTATTTTTAATTTGGGTACTATCTACCTGTGCGTCGCTACTTTTGAGTATTTCGTTGATTTAATTACTTCTTTTGCCTGAATATATTTATATATTTATAGGTAAGTGTACTTGTATCTGTGTTATTAGTAATCTGGTCTTGAATGTATTATTTTGTGATTTAATATGACTTTATATCTATACTTAAATAGCTTAAACTTCCAACTTAATAGTATAGTTACACCTTTACTTATGTGCATGTATATATATATATATATGTATATATATATGTGTGTGTGTATGTGTGTGTATATATGGATATATATGTGTGTGTGTATATACATATTTGTATTGTATTCTTTTTATATACATAAATATTAGTAGTTTTTTTATTTATAATTATTGGACCTATTTAATTTATTTAATCCCCTCTTATGGCTAAATATGTTATATTAAATATATAATAAATATTAATTTTATTCTGTTTTTATTATTATTATTATTATTATTATTATTATTATTATTATTATAATTATCATTACTATTATGTTTATTGTTATTAATAATAATTTTAATATTGTTTTATCATTTTTTCTTTTATTCATATATTTATCTAATAAAAACGCGAAAACTTTAAACTTATATCATTTAGCATAAAGGGCCTAATTAATGGTAGACGTATGTTTGAATTGCGTTGATTTTACTCGTGGACGTATGTAAGAGGATAAATATGCTAGCTGAATACATTCACTGCCTTTTTTGACACGTTCATTTCTGACGCTTGGATTGTATCTTCTGTTTGTATTTGTAATAATATGTTTCATTACTGAATTGTATAATTGTTCATAAATTGGTTGACACGCAGATCTTTTTCTTTTTCTTTTTCTATATACTGTCAAATTCTTACTTTCTCTCTTTCTCTATTTAACTAGATCTCATTATTTTTTCCTTTTCCTTCTAGTTCTTATTCTCTTTATAATAACCATTTATATCTTTTTTCTTTTCTTCTCCATATCATATATATATATATATATATATATATATATATATATATATATATATATATATATATATATATATTCTCTCTTCTTTTTCTATCTATTTTGTTTTCTCTCTATTTTCTTTCTCTATTTCTGTCTCTATTCCTTTTTTTCTCTTCTCAATCACTCTCTCCCCATTGTAATCTTTTAACTTTATTTAAATTGCCTCTCCCTTTTTACTTTTTTATTTAATTAAAGTTCTGTGTTTTAAGTTTTTTAACTCCAACTTCTAAAGAGTTCCTACCTAAAATAAAAATCCATTATTCATTGAACTTTTGAATAGTCAAGTCGCTGCCTGATGATATCTGTTGTTTGATTGAAACAAGTGGCTATTTGTAGCAGCGGGATGTGAGCATGTTTATATAACAATAAACAAATATATATATATATATATATATATATATATATATATATATATATATATATATATATAGAGAGAGAGAGAGAGAGAGAGAGAGAGAGAGAGGTTTGTGTTTACTGTAACCTTTTTAGCAAAAGATAATCATCCCATAAGAAAACCGAAAAAACTAATAGGGAATTAATTAAAATAGATGTTTACAAGAATATGCAAATTAGCTAGATCTTTTGCTCGTGAATGCGATTCCATGACCCATATATAACAAACTTGTATTTTTTTAAAAATAAATAGGAAAAGGGGCTTTTAATACGAATATCAATACACAAAAAAGTTCATAAACATATATTCTAATAAATAATACCTAACTTACCCGGGTGTAACTGCTGAGGGTGAGAATGCTCTTTCAACAGCCAAGAAGAATAGTCTTGTAGTTATTTATACTAATAGAGGAAAGTAATTGTTATAAAAAAAACCTTCCTTCTTTGTGAAGAGTCACTTCATTGTTTTATGTGACTATAGTTACAAGAACTGAGAAGAAGGTCGCGAAGAAGATTGTACTTTTTCTCGCAAATATGCGAAAAACATACACCCAGTTCAACACAAATTCCTAACAGAACCTTTAACGGAATTAGTAACAGCAACTAGTGACAATTCTGGAGATTATTCAATTACCATCACTTCAGGTTATGTACTCTCACATATATGATTTTTTTTAAACAATATATATATATATATATATATATATATATATAACATTTTTCTCTTTCTTATTTTTTGACAAATATGTTTACCAATGAACACGTAACTTTAGCACCGCACTTTAAACATGCCATCCATTTTAATTGTGTATTTTTTGGAAGATTTCTATCGTAATACGCGTATTTATAACATGATATTTTAAGTTCAGTTTAATTAATGAAATGTTCTCATTCGACCTCCAGGTCATAGGCATTATGTTTAATGTTGAAATGTCAGAATGTGTAAAGAAAACGATAATGAACATATATTATATATGTTTAACATACTTGATGCAAATTCGTGAACTTCGAGTGTTGAGGAAAAGCTTAATCAAACAATGGCTTAGCCTAGGAAATTTCTGCCTCATGTTTTACTGAGATTATAGATTATTTCATTTTGAAGAGATACTGGATTATCCTGATCTTATGAAATAACCTACTCAAAGCATATTTAGTACAAAAGAAACTTTAAATAAAATTTAAAATCTTACCTTAAAGTATTGTGTCAGTGTTGTGATTCAAAAAGGTCGAATAGAAATAAGATAATATGGTAGTAGTTAAGAACTGTATTTATTTACAGACAATAAATAAATAATATGTCGCCAAAGATTAATTCTGGATTGCAATCACTTTCTCTGTTACGAACTATTATCAGTAGTCTCTCAGAGTTCATGTAGTCGCGCAATGTTATAGCTCATCATTACACGTATATAAATATAATTCAGCTTCTTCCTGACTTGCCAACAAGGTTTTAGTCATAAAACTCAAATAGTTATTGTTCAATCGCCTCCTACGAGTGAACGGTTGAGTAAAAACTAATAATGTGAGATACTCTAAATTTTAATACAAATAAACCCCAATGAACGATGTGTCGCGATAACATCTTTCTAACTGATTCGAAGAAAGTTGATATGCCGAAACTGCTACAACTAAAAAATTAATTTTTATTTACGTTGCTAAAATTTGTCCACTGTGTTTCGGATGAGTTTGGGGCTCGTGATACCCCTAAAGAATATAGAAGTTTAGATTAGAAATACAGTGTAACATATATCAATTAGATACCGTAAAATGCAAATAAATCAAGAGCAGATAGCATAAAGTTGTAGTATCTGTTCTAGTACTACATTTACGATATATCTATCTATCTATATCTATCTATATCTATATATATAACACCCTGTACTTTGTATTTCCTGGTTAATTTTGAAACTACTGGCATCGTAGTTATAGAAATATATAACGTAGCCCTGTTAATATGTGCAAAGTTGCAGTCGGAAATACTCATAACAAATCACTTAATGAATTTCGGGCCAAACTAATCAACACCTTTTAGAAAAAAATGCGACTGTATTCATTAATCATTCAGTGATACACTGATCTTAAGGCCTCTTGTTGACGGACGGAAATCAGTTCAACGCTTGTGTCCGTCGGGGTTCCATCCTGAGCCCAACTCTATTCTTGATCTCCATCAATGATCTCTCAAATAATATTCTTAGATCATTTGTAGACATTTTTGCAGACGACACTACCATCTGCCGTAGCACTTTAAAGGCCAGAAATGGCCAAGTTTCTCTGCTACTCTCTTTTTTTTATTTTGAGCACTTAGTCCAATGGGGAAAAAGGTGGCTGGTGCATTTTAATGCATCTAAAACTAATCGTCTCTTTTTCTCTCATCAACGCGCTGACATCCATCTGGTTCAATTAAAATGAATGTCTCTCTTTCTGGAGAAGCATTATGTTTAAAGCTTCTGGGACTGACCACTCTTGAATTAAAATGGGACACATACATCAAATATGTTTCAAAGATCGTCGGAAAAATGTTTTGGTCATTCTACCGATCCAGTAGATATCTCACGGCCGATGCAATCCTATATGTGTATAGGAGCCAAGTACGTCCTGGGATCGAATAATCTTGCCACATCTCGGTAGGAGTTGCTCTCCTGCTTTAGGAGAGAGTTCAAAACCGGCTTTTCCACCTCTAACGGTTACTATGCTGCTTTTAAAATCATTCGTTGACATCTATGCTGATGACACGACAATCTATGGCAACACATCAAAGGCCGTAAATGACAATGTTCTCTAATTCTCTCTCCTCAGATCTTGAGCGCGTGGTACAGTGGGGGAAGAAGTGGTTGGTTACCTTTAATGCATCTAAGACCAAGCTCCTATCTTTACGTCATAAACGCTCTGATCCCCATCTAGCATCAATTGAAATGGATGGCTCTCGTCTAGGAGAAGCCCTATGTTTTGATAAGCTTCTGAGATTGACCTTTACTCCTGATCTGAAGTGGAACACATACATAAAGTCTGTGGCCAAGGTTGCTGGGAAAATAGTGGGATCCTTCTACCGTTCCAGAAGATCTCACTAATGATGCAATTCTGTATCTATATAAAAGCCAAGTACGTCCAAGGACGGAGTACTGCTGCTACATCTGGGCAGGAGCTGCTAAAAACAGCATATCCTTCACATAGTACAAAATAGACTTCGTGCCTTGGTGGGGGGGATGCCCTTTTCTCTTCCCTGTAAATTCTCTGTCACAGAAGAGACGTTGCGAGCCTGTCTTTGTTTTATCGTTATTTTCATGACAAGTGCTCGTCTGAGCTCCAGTCTCTGGTCCCTCTCGCCAATCTTTCACGAAAAACACCCGACTAGCTGAAACCACTGTCAATAATTTCCCCCACTCACATCCACTGCATTATCTACTCTCCATTTAAAAAAAGTAAGAGGGACTTATTAATAAAACAAGAGAAATAGTAAAACAGGAGAGGTAAAGTTAAGATGTTTCGAGTTTAAATCAAAACTGCAATAAGAAAAAAAATAATAAACAAACCATATATATATAAGAACAAATAGTTAATAAAACATGTTAAAAACACTTTGAAAAAGAGTTAAAAAATATATTTAATCTGAAAAGGAAACATTTTATAAGTGGATAGTCCTTAATCCGCGGAGTTTCGAAGACATACTTTCCTTCTCATCAGAGGGTAGGAATTAGCAAAATGCGGGATCGGGATTTGCATACAAAAGTATTTGATGTGCATGCAAGCAAGTCAAAGATTTTACTTGATAACAAAAAGTGAAACAGAGGTAATATGGTGAAGAAAAAGGTGATTTCACGTGAATGGATAGTCTGGTGAAAGGTAAATTATTCAATGACGGTAAAATCCAAAAATGTAAATCCAAGAAAGGTTATTAAATTTCCATTCGCACAAATAAAATCCAAGGAAATCACGTAATTGGAAGTGCTTCAAAATAATCCAAAAGGCCGAAATCCATGGAATAATTCACAAATATGTCCAAGGAAAAGGGGAAAATTTCAATAATATTAATAAAAGAAAAATAAGATATGCGTTTGACACGGCTGCCGAGATAAAAAGTAATTTAAAAAAATCAGTGAAGAAAAAGAGAAAAAAATCAGTGAAAAAAAATTGAATGGTGATAGAATTAAATATAAATAGAAAAGCAAATGTCAAAATGACTCAGACAAAATAACGTTAAAGGGGCGAAAAGATAAGACAAAAAAGAGAGGTTAACTAAAATGTACAGGTACACTTAAGAAAATGTCAGCAAGAGTTATTAAAAGACCCTAATATAAAATAAAATAAAAAAATAAATAAAAAATAAATAAATAATAAATAATAAATAAAATATAAGATATAAAATAAAAAAAATTAAAAAATTTTAAGGGAGCGGATGGTCGGTATCTGCACATTCCGAATGAAGTAAGTAAGTGTGTAAGTAAATGCATATAGTAAATTATAAGTAAATATAC
The DNA here is from genome assembly GCF_053919585.1 of Euprymna scolopes. Lineage (NCBI taxonomy): Eukaryota > Metazoa > Mollusca > Cephalopoda > Sepiida > Sepiolidae > Euprymna > Euprymna scolopes. The sequence goes on along the minus strand of NC_136495.1, from coordinate 39,210,341 downwards.
ATACAGGGTATGAATGTGTCTGTAAGTTGATATATTAGATAGATAGGAATATTTAAAGACTAAAACGGAAATTGCAGATAAAAAACCCGGCCAAATAAAGAAGAAATAAAGAATTAAAATAAATGATTATTAAGTTATAAAGTATTAAGAAAGTATGTAGAAAATACGATAATGTTAAAGAAAAATAATATATCTATCTGAAATTAAATTTGGACTTATGTTTACAGAAAGAGATCTGTTCGTTTTTAAAATTTATTTTATTGTTACTTTGAGGAGAAGTAATTATTGTTATAGCTTCGGTTGTGTAGAGGTGACATGACTTAGAGCCTCGAGTATGAGACTTAACTTCTTTATGATAGTCCATTTGATTGAGAAGCGGGTATTATTAAAGTTAAGTTTTTTAATTAAAGTGGTTAGAGAAGTTCCTTGGTTACTATTGGACTTATGGTTGTTAAAAGAAGAAATACGGTTTGATATTCTTTTCTTTATTAATGCTGAAGTAGAGCCGATATATGTATGTACTTTATTAAAGGCTCGAGGTCTAATATTAATATTAATTTGCTGATTTGTATTAGTTAAATAGTTTGAATTTTGTTCATTGTGTTCAACAAACGGTGGGGCAATGATTGCACGAGGACTATTTTGGAGGGGATAATGAGTGTTGTTAGTGTTAGGATGGCTGTTATGAGAAATATTATTATTCTCATCATCATTATTATTATTATTGTTATTATTATTATTATTATTATTATTATTATTATTATTATTATTATTGCTAGTTGTATGATCGTAGATGGAAGGGCTGCTCGAATGGTATATTGGATCAGTTATTATATCAGATGGATGATGGGAAGATGGATAACTTGAAAACGAAATATTAACGCCTGTTATGGGAGGATTGCGTGGGAACTCAGTAATTGTGCATGAATATATAAAATCTTTATGGATACAATGATTATTGAGTGGGCAAAGATGTTTGTTATTACAATTACAGTTAGTTTTGGGTTTAATTGGGAAAGGGATTTTTTGGGTTGATTTAATTTTTTGTCATTAGATGTTAAGATTTTTTGTACTAAATTAGGCATTGTTGAATAAGAAACCCTGATTGAGTTTTTATTGAAAATAGAACTATATCTGTGTGGGCATTTGAAAGAGTTTTGTACAATGTTGAAGAATTCCTTAGGTACATTAGTTTTGACATTTACGCTAAATGGAGGATAAAAACCACATATTTTTGCTTTCTCCTGGTGCGACTGGGTGGGTTAGAGGTATTACGATTAGTATTTTGGTTTGGATTTTATATGTAGACTGGTTCATATTTATTGATAGCGGCAAAGCTTGTTATTTGAACTGGTTTCTTACGAGTCATATTGTGAGTGATTACAGATTTAAGGCGGTCAGCAGGAGGAGCATTATGGTTGTATTCAATCTTTTTCTTGTGTCCTGAGTTCTTTAAGGCATTATTGAAGAAAGTAGCATTTTGATTTGAATTTTGATTTTTTGATTACATTTTTTTATCAGCAGAAAGCGCAGAAATTCTTCTAGAGAGGATGGTGATATATATTTTATAATTGAGTTGGGGTGGTTAGAAGATTTATGGACGTATAAAAGCGCAAGGTTGGGGTTATGATAGGGTCTATGAGTTTTGATGTTAAGATTAAGTGTAACATCTAGAAAATTTGAAGTTTTTTTGTTTGGTTCGATAATTATAGAAAGGCCAAAATTATTAAAGAAGTTATGTAATTTTTTTATTGTTTTGTTGTACTCTCTTGGCCTGACTGTTGTAGTAAAAAGGGCATCATCTCTATAAAGGCCACCTTGGATTTGTTTAAAGTGGTATTTAAGTTCTTTCAGTAAGAAGAGTTCCACTAAACCGGTAACTACTGCAGAGTCAGATACCCATCAAGATGTCAAAATTATTAGGGGTGTCCTTTCTAGTCCAAAACTTATTATTAAATTGTATAAAGGACTTTCTCGCTAGGAGAATTAATTTAAAACGACGGATCCTTACGAGATCGGTATCGTTTTCAAGCCCAATCCTTCGGACGACAACTATCGGAAAATTGGCTGAGAATATTTATTCCTTCATCCTCAACTGGGCAGTTTTGTACAAGGAGGGGTCGTTTTTTCGTCGACATTTTCGCAAGTTATCATCTCCGTTGGATTGAATACGCTTAATTACAATACACTCGACTTCCGCTTGCGCTATGGACTCATCGGCCAAGACGTTACGATTTTTTCCGCCTTTATGGTACAGGTTCGATCCTGCCTGCCTACAGCCAGTTTTTTTTTTTTTAACAAAACTCTTTCCACCCCAACTGCTTACTGCTGTTTTGACTCAACCTCCCGCTACTAGCACGTTTTTATTTTTATTTTATACCGGGATCCATTATTACACCACCTACACACACCTGTGCAACGCCGGGTACCCTCGCCAGTCAGACAGGAAATGATGAAGTTATAAATATAATATTTCCATGGAAATTGAATGTTACTACTTTAAACAAATCACATTAAGATTTTATTGGTGGCGCCATTTATATGTAAGAGTCTGTACTTATTGAGCGGTTTGTTAAATGTCGCAATTATTAATAAAAAAATTCCATATTCAAGATCAGTTAAATATTCGTTTTCATGTGGCGTATATAATGGTTATCGACATATCTTTGAAACTTGCAGCGATTTTTTGTCGCCGAAGCATTGTGTATTCAACTTGACGTAAATTGATTAAAACCATTTTTCTTTCATATACCAGACAGCATGGGCGAGGCTTCGATTTATTTTGAACTCCATACAATTTATTCAAACGTATCAAATCCAATAAATATTAGAAAAAGAAAACTCTGTCACGTTATCTGTCAACATTTCTTTTGCCTTTTTTAGTAATGGTAAGACTCGATGGAAATAACACAAAAATGTGTTGTCTGATCGGCGAAAACATCTTTTATTGATGATATTTTTTTTTTCAATTATTGATGTTTGCTTTTATTCATGAAAAGAAAACATTTTTGACTCCAATATTTTTTTTTAGTTGCATTTCGTGATCTGATAAAAAGGTCGATATGAAATTCTCTCGTTGTTACTACTGAGATAAAATATTTATTTTATGTCAATATTGTTCAGATGTCTACCTACTATGAAAATAAAGCTAAACACTCCATGATTTTGTAAAGAAGCGTCCACGTATCTACCTCAGAAGTTACGTCTGTCGGTATGTCGATTTGTTGTAGCGAAATTATATGTGGATTGAATGGATTAAGCAAAAAGAAAATTTCTACTTTTAAATTATATTACGCCCGCAGAAATACGATTCAAAATTAATGTTAAATAGTAAATCTAACGTATCGCCAAACGTAACGCAAGAGAACAGGAAATCGAATAGTTATTCGTGGCATAAACTACATCTCCCGTGTGTCCGATGCGTTGCACTATTATTATACGTAGGATGAATTGAATTACGTATAAAATGGAAATATCGTTTTTGAAATAAGGCTTAAATGATTAGGTTTACGTGTTAAAAGAAGTGGCGTGAGAAGTAGGTGCAGTAATATTTAATATGCGTCTAGATATATCTATAAGAAACTGCGCCTGTCGGTAGATAGATCTGTAATAGCAAGATTGTACGTAACATGAATGGATTACGGAACAGGAAAAAATTAACATTAGAATAACCGTTAAGTAATAAAGTTAACGTGCCAATTGAAATAAGAAAATATGAAGCCGAAATGAATTAATAGGGAAAATATTTCCATATGCGTCAAGACATCTATATCAGAGCTATGTCTGTCGTTAGATCGCTTTATTACGCCATAATTGCATATGAAATGGGCGGATTATATACAAATGTCTAGATAGAATATTATATTACGTAAAATGGAAATGTCAAGCTCGGTCAAGTAATTAAGTTTGTGGCACTATTTGTTCGTTGCCACTCTCAGCGTAATAACGTAGATATTCATGCAGAGTGATGAGGTCTGTTGCGTACGAATTAGGCAATAGATTTTCCATAATCCTATTCTTACAATTCTCTCTTTCTCTTTCTCGTCTGATCAGCTTGACGTGAACACACATATTTTAGTGTTTCCATAAGAGACGAAGAAAAGGGTCCCCCCTACTTCCCGCACAAAGAATTAGCTAAGGTAGCCAAGAGAGCCAAGCTAGGGTAAAAGAAGACAGTTGAATTTTTTTTATTAATGTAAAATGCATATATTGTAAATGAATAGTCAAGTTCTTTTTCCTACAAACCTGTGTTGCGTGTCATTTGTCACCACCCAAACCGACATCACAGCCAAAAATCAATACCAAGGTGACATCACAGTCAGAAATCAAGACCAAGCAGACATCACAGTTAGAAATGAAGACCAAGCAGACATCACAGTCAGAAATCAAGACAAAGCAGACATCACGGTCAGAAATCAAAACCAAGCAGACATCACTGTCAGAAATCAAGACCAAGCAGACATCACAGTCAGAAATCAAGACCAAGCAGACATCACAGTCAGAAATCAAGACCAAGCAGACATCACAGTCAGAAATCAAGACCAAGCAGACATCACAGTCATAAATCAAGACCAAGCAGACATCACGGTCAGAAATCAAGACCAAGCAGACATCACGGTCAGAAATCAAAACCAAGCAGACATCACAGCCAGAAATCAAGACCAAGCAGACATCACGGTCAGAAATCAAAACCAAGCAGACATCACAGCCAGAAATCAAGACCAAGCAGACATCACGGTCAGAAATCAAGACCAAGCAGACATCACGGTCAGAAATCAAGACCAAGCAGACATCACGGTCAGAAATCAAGACCAAGCAGACATCACGGTCAGAAATCAAGACCAAGCAGGCATCACGGCCAGATCAACCTAAGAAATAATGAGCTGAATTGGGCATTAAACAAGTAGAATTACACACAACTGAGGTGTGTCTAATTGTTTTTTTAATACTGCTTGTTAACACCAGCGAGGCCTGGTGTCTTCGCATGACGAAGGAAGTCACTCTCCCTGGCAAACGATCGTTTGTAAACACCGGTGGAGCAGAAAAGATCCAATAACGATCAGGTAACACCCCGTCAGCAAACGAATGGGTTATAATTTGGTGCCTGGGGAGGTGTTTTTTTTTTTTTCAAATAAGTAACACTCCCCGGCAAACGAGCATTGTCATAAGTTTACAATAGAAATTGCATTAAGAGTACAGTAGTGCGTGTCAGAAAAAAGACAAACTAATGTCGTTCTTATTCACTTAGATGAAAATACTCCGTATAGTGCAATAAGAAAGTATAGCGAATGAAGTTTACCCGTTTAGATTACGGACATACGCCGGTATTCATTTTATATACAAATCTATTCACTATACTTCTCTCTATTTCCTCCTCAAAAATCAAAGATATAACTACTTATGCTTATAATAACGAACTTGTATACTTCTTATAAATATAGAATATCTGAAAGTGACGCACATTTACATTGTTTTACCCGGTTCTCATATTTGTACTAGTTCATTATGTAACTTTTTTTTCAGTTTATTTTAACAGCCCAGTCTTTGACTTATTTTTCCGTTTTGTTGCTGCGTATTCGTTGCCGGTAGTTATCATCGCTGCATTCTTGCTAAAAAAACTATCTTCTTATTTCAACGTGACAAAAATACAGGAATTAACTATATTACACTCTCCTACTACAATGTTATCGGACTTCGAACAGAGAAACTGTGTTTTAGATAAACGCTTTCCTTCTTATAGAAAACTTATGTACATTGTAAATAAAAAGAAATTTTAAATAACAATATTGCAACACCGAAATATGACAGTTGATTTATATTCCTACGGTCAACTTCTACGCGACGAGGCGTAACAATAGCTATTACAACCGCTGCTACAAGGGAGAAACAAAGAAAGACTAGGGGAAACTGATCATGAGAAAAAAGAAGATCTAGAAAGAAAACACAATATATGATTCACGAACACTACGCAGACAATAAGAGAACAACACTATGCACGCTACTTTAACAAATGTTATAAAAACGCAGCTGCTTACGCGCATAGTTTTACTTGTTACGAGACGAAGACATACATTTTAAGGGTACACTGTTTTGCTAAAATAGTATTTTCATGGATCAACGCATCAAATGAACGAACGCAATAGAAGACGACTTACAGAAAATAATTTGTCGGGGTTTATTTGTCCGTTGTTCTGTCGTGTTACAAATAATAAAAATAAGCTTATAATCGAAAAGAGGCACAAAGGAAATGGTGAAATAAAACAGTAATGCTTACTATGTTATATATATATATATATATATATATATATATATATATATATATATATATATATATACCATAATAAGCATTACCGAAATATATATATATATATATATATATATATATATATATATATATGAACAAATGATTAATAAAACATGTTAAAAGACATCTTGAAAAAGAGTTAAAACATATTTAATTTTAAAAAAGGAAACACAAGATAAGTGGATAGTCCTTAATATGCGGAGTTTCGAAGAAATACTCTCCTTCTTATCAGAGGGCAGGAATTGGCAAAATGCAGGATCGGATTTTGCATATAAAAGTATTTAATGAAACTACAAGTAAGTCACAGATCTTACTTGGTTAAAAAAAAGGGTGAGGTAAGGGGAACAGGAGGCAAAAGAAAAATAATAAAAAGATTTCACATAAATGGACAGTCCGGTGAAGGGTAAAATCCAAAAATGGTAAAATCCAAAACGGTCGAATTTAAAATTTCAATCCAATGGGTAAATTCCAAATGGTTCAAAATAATCCAAAAGGCAGAGTTCCTTGGAAAAAAGCGCAAATAGAATGAATTCCAAATCATTAAAAGAAAATTATATATATATATATATATATATATATATATATATATATACCATAGTAAGCATTACTGTTTTATTTCATTACTGTTTTATTTCACCATTTCCTTTGTGTCTCTTTACGATTATAAGCTTATTTTTATTATTTATAACGCAAACACGACAGAACAACGGACAAATACAATTTGAATTCTTAGCGTTGCTCAGTCTCTATTGAAGAAACCGGATAACATCTATAACAACTGCTGACATAAAGGGAAAGAGACAATATAGAAAAACTAATACTGAGAAAAGATCTAGAAAAACAATAATAAACCCCTTCTCCAACTCCATGACGATATATAACTGTCTGCAGCGTGATATCAAATAAACATAACATAAGATAATTAACAAAAAAAAAAATGATGTGTATTCGTATTCGTATTTTGTCAAAATATTTACTGTTTCCCAAAAATTATGTTGGGTATATTTATTTTATTAATGTTATAGAGACCTTCCTTATTCCATCACTGACTGGATTCTTTATGACGGTGAAAGGAGCCAGTTAAAACTATCAGAATTCAAACTGAATAAGCCGCCTCCGTCAACCCGTCACTCTGGTATTTTCTGGTAATACAACGTCTTAAAAGTTACTTTCTGCCACAAAAATTTACTGTCAGAATATGATACGACTCGTTTGCTATGAGATTACAAATGTTATTTTAAAAGAGGCACAGAAAAAAACTATGTACAGGTTTACTAAACGAAAAGCGAATGAAATAATATTATACCGAATACTACGACTAAGTATTTACTCAGCATTGATTCAGTTGAGATGTTAGTAAAATTGCATTAGTTAAAATAATTATCACTATATCCGAATCCATTAAATATCTCGAGGCACACCAGCCGTTTGCTGGAAATCAGTGATTTTCCTTTGCTACTACTGCACCAAGCCGGAAGACGACAGTTCAAACATAACGACGAAATAGTGTAAGTTTTATGTTACAGTTCTCAGTTCAACACGTACATACCAAAGTCAATTTAAATATTATTGTAATGCTGTAACAGAGTGCGGACGCAAGTATTCACATGCATGCGGAATGACGTCACCGGTAGACTAAAAAGAAAGACTATAAAATGGACTAGCACGTTAGAGTCGTGTGTGACGTAACAGCCGTAACGAACAGCCAGGCGTGACGAGAGAATGAGGAAAACTAATGTCGTTGTTTCAAAAGGATGAATCGAGTTATTACTTTCTTATGTTTCTTTGCAACGTAGTTTGCAGCAACGTGTTGATTCCCGGACAACGTTACAACTTAACACTGGGAAAACTTCAAATCACAGCCGAGACATTTTCCAAAACTCAATGAAAATAACTCGTGAGATAGTTAACAATGTTATGTCAATCCTATTTGCTCAGGATTATGTATTCAACTCAGTTGTAGAATTTAGATGCATATAAGATGTAGTGATAACCTGTCCATTAGTTTTATACCAAAGTTATATAAATATGCATATATCTCCTCTGAATTAACTAATACAGTCAAGGTGCGCACTTAATGATCATCCCTAGTGTTTATCTATTTTCGAGGAGATTCTGTGAACAATGGATGACGAATGACGATCGTCTCTGAGGAATTTGCTATCAATAAGAAAATTGCTAGTTCTAAAGTTGTTAACGCTCCTGCCACGAGCGATGCTGGTTTATCCGATAAAGACATCGGCAAATTAACTGATCGATACATGATTGAAACTCCCAAACAAATATCGGAACACATTCGAACATAACAAGAACGAGCATTCTCATAATATTGCTATTGCGCTCAGTAATAGAAATGTTATGTCAAAAATAAACGCCCCACCAATGCAAAAAACAATTTATAACGTAAGCCTTACAAAAACTAGAAAATAGTATTTCAATATTTATCATTACAGTCTAAAACAAATATTCAAAGCTTAAGCTTGAGAGAAAATAGAAAAAAGCATTTTAATCTTTAATCTGAGAAAGAAAAATGCGATATCGGACTCCAGTTTGACACAGAAATGTTTTCCAAACTATGTTTGATAGAAGAAAAGGAAAAGCAATTTATATTTAATGTTGACAGAGAAAAGAAAAAACTGTTAAACCTTTAACGTTGACAATAAATAGAAAAGCTCTTCAGCATTTTATATTGACAGAGAAAAAACACGTTTAACAGTTAATGTTTATAGAGAAAAGAAAACACTTTTAACAGTTAATGTTTATAGAGAAAAGAAAACACTTTTAACAGTTAATGTTTATAGAGAAAAGAAAACACTTTTAACAGTTAATGTTTATAGAGAAAAGAAAACACCTTTAACAGTTAATGTCTATAGAGAAAAGAAAACACTTTTAACAGTTAATGTTTATAGAGAAAAGAAAACACTTTTAACAGTTAATGTTATAGAGAAAAGAAAACACTTTTAACAGTTAATGTTTATAGAGAAAGGAAAACGCTTTTAACAGTTAATGTTTATAGAGAAAAGAAAACACTTTTAACAGTTAATGTTTATAGAGAAAAGAAAACACTTTTAAAAGTTAATGTTTATAGAGAAAAGAAAACACTTTTAACAGTTAATGTTTATAGAGAAAAGAAAACACTTTTAACAGTTAATGTTTATAGAGAAAAGAAAACACTTTTAACAGTTAATGTCTATAGAGAAAGGAAAACACTTTTAACAGTTAATGTTTATAGGGAAAAGAAAACACTTTTAACAGTTAATGTTTATAGAGAAAAGAAAACACTTTTAACAGTTAATGTTTATAGAGAAAAGAAAACACTTTTAACAGTTAATATTTATAGAGAAAAGAAAACACTTTTAACAGTTAATGTTTATAGAGAAAAGAAAACACTTTTAACAGTTAATGTTTATAGAGAAAAGAAAACACTTTTAACAGTTAATGTTTATAGAGAAAAGAAAACACTTTTAACAGTTAATGTTTATAGAGAAAAGAAAACACTTTTAACAGTTAATGTCTACAGAGAAAGGAAAACACTTTTAACAGTTAATGTTTATAGGGAAAAGAAAACACTTTTAACAGTTAATGTTTATAGAGAAAAGAAAACACTTTAAACAGTTAATGTTTATAGAGAAAAGAAAACACTTTTAACAGTTAATGTTTATAGAGAAAAGAAAACACTTTTAACAGTTAATGTTTATAGAGAAAAGAACACACTTTTAACAGTTAATGTTTATAGAGAAAAGAAAACACTTTTAACAGTTAATGTTTATAGAGAAAAGAAAACACTTTTAACAGTTAATGTTTATAGAGAAAAGAAAACACTTTTAACAGTTAATGTCTATAGAGAAAGGAAAACACTTTTAACAGTTAATGTTTATAGGGAAAAGAAAACACTTTTAACAGTTAATGTTTATAGGGAAAGGAAAACACTTTTAACAGTTAATGTTTATAGAGAAAAGAAAACACTTTTAACAGTTAATGTTTATAGAGAAAAGAAAACACTTTTAACAGTTAATGTTTATAGAGAAAAGAAAACACCTTTAACAGTTAATGTCTATAGAGAAAAGAAAACACTTTTTACAGTTAATGTTTATAGAGAAAAGAAAACACTTTTAACAGTTAATGTTATAGAGAAAAGAAAACACTTTTAACAGTTAATGTTTATAGAGAAAGGAAAACGCTTTTAACAGTTAATGTTTATAGAGAAAAGAAAACACTTTTAACAGTTAATGTTTATAGAGAAAAGAAAACACTTTTAACAGTTAATGTTTATAGAGAAAAGAAAACACTTTTAACAGTTAATGTTTATAGAGAAAAGAAAACACTTTTAACAGTTAATGTTTATAGAGAAAAGAAAACACTTTTAACAGTTAATGTCTATAGAGAAAGGAAAACACTTTTAACAGTTAATGTTTATAGGGAAAAGAAAACACTTTTAACAGTTAATGTTTATAGAGAAAAGAAAACACTTTTAACAGTTAATGTTTATAGAGAAAAGAAAACACTTTTAACAGTTAATATTTATAGAGAAAAGAAAACACTTTTAACAGTTAATGTTTATAGAGAAAAGAAAACACTTTTAACAGTTAATGTTTATAGAGAAAAGAAAACACTTTTAACAGTTAATGTTTATAGAGAAAAGAAAACACTTTTAACAGTTAATGTTTATAGAGAAAAGAAAACACTTTTAACAGTTAATGTCTATAGAGAAAGGAAAACACTTTTAACAGTTAATGTTTATAGGGAAAAGAAAACACTTTTAACAGTTAATGTTTATAGAGAAAAGAAAACACTTTAAACAGTTAATGTTTATAGAGAAAAGAAAACACTTTTAACAGTTAATGTTTATAGAGAAAAGAAAACACTTTTAACAGTTAAGGTTTATAGAGAAAAGAAAACACTTTTAACAGTTAATGTTTATAGAGAAAAGAAAACACTTTTAACAGTTAATGTTTATAGAGAAAAGAAAACACTTTTAACAGTTAATGTTTATAGAGAAAAGAAAACACTTTTAACAGTTAATGTCTATAGAGAAAGGAAAACACTTTTAACAGTTAATGTTTATAGGGAAAAGAAAACACTTTTAACAGTTAATGTTTATAGGGAAAGGAAAACACTTTTAACAGTTAATGTTTATAGAGAAAAGAAAACACTTTTAACAGTTAATGTTTATAGAGAAAAGAAAACACTTTTAACAGTTAATGTTTATAGAGAACAGAAAACACTTTTAACAGTTAATGTCTATAGAGAAAAGAAAACACTTTTAACAGTTAATATTTATAGAGAAAGGAAAACACTTTTAACAGTTAATGTTTATAGAGAAAAGAAAACACTTTTAACAGTTAATGTTTATAGAGAAAAGAAAACACTTTTAACAGTTAATGTTTATAGAGAAAAGAAAACACTTTTAACAGTTAATGTCTATAGAGAAAGGAAAACACTTTTAACAGTTAATGTTTATAGGGAAAAGAAAACACTTTTAACAGTTAATGTTATAGAGAAAAGAAAACACTTTTAACAGTTAATGTTTATAGAGAAAGGAAAACGCTTTTAACAGTTAATGTTTATAGAGAAAAGAAAACACTTTTAACAGTTAATGTTTATAGAGAAAAGAAAACACTTTTAACAGTTAATGTTTATAGGGAAAAGAAAACACGTTTAACAGTTAATGTTTATAGAGAAAAGAAAATACTTTTAACAGTTAATGTTTATAGGGAAAGGAAAACACTTTTAACAGTTAATGTTTATAGAGAAAAGAAAACACTTTTAACAGTTAATGTTTATAGAGAAAAGAAAACACTTTTAACAGTTAATCTCTATAGAGAAAGGAAAACACTTTTAACAGTTAATGTTTATAGAGAAAGGAAAACACTTTTAACAGTTAATGTTTATAGAAAAAGGAAAACACTTTTAACAGTTAATGTTTATAGAGAAAAGAAACCAGTTAAAACAGTTAGTACTTATAGAGCTGAGAAAGCACTTTCAAAAGTTAATGTGCATAGAGAAAAGAAAACACTTTTAACAGTTAATGTTTATAGAGAAAAGAACACACTTTTAACAGTTAATGTGTATAGAGAAAAGAAAACACTTTTAACAGTTAATATTTATAGAGAAAAGAAAACGTTATTCAACCGGGCGTTGCAACATTTGCAGGGTAATAAATCTGTTTTATTTACATTAAGTAATTTCTGTAAAATTGTTAATTGAGCTTGTAAGAAAAATATTAGGGATATGTTGTTGACGATTATTCCAAGCATTATTCGGTTGCTGTCTTAATGTAATATTATTCTGTTCAATCCACTGAGGCCCACCAGCTTACATTTTATCTTCTATTTGAGAAGTGATTAACTAATTACTATAAATGTCACTCGTAACGCAATCGTCTAGCAAAGAACTACTTGAATCTTGAACACAATACTGCGGGACAGCTTGCCTGCTGACTATAACAGGGTCGTTTTAGAGTCTAATGCAAAAGAGTTATTGTTGAGTCGTCATCTATCTAAATAATCAATGCCTCCTATACTTCCACCATTTTCGATCATCACGTCTCGCTGGCCACCTAACACGTATTAAGCCTTATACAGGATGTCCAAAAAGTCATTGAAGGGTTTTGAATTTAAATAGATTCCTTATTTCTTTATGATATTTGTATGTATATTGAACACAATTAGACTAAGACATTGTTTCTTTTATTTACAATTTAAATAATATTTATGAAAAATAATGTATTTTAAATTTTGCTCAATTTCAGCTTCGCATATTTGTGTGTGCATATACGTGCGTATGCATGTAATTTACAGCTGTATCAGGTCTTGACGGATCATAATGGGGGTGGAGTGACATTGGTCAAGTGGTTAACGACACAAACTGATGACCTGGCTGTTCAAAGTTCGCATCCAGTTCGTTTCAGAAAACTACTTTCGCTCAGAATTTTCGCAACCTTCTCTGCTCTGAGTATATGATGACTTTCTAGAAAAAATTCTGATCAAAAAAACATCAGGAAACAAATTACAACAATAGATCTTTGCATTCATAAGATATGGTGATAGAAGATCGTTACCTATCAAAATGGCAGCCTGGGAAGAGTACAGTATAAACATTAACTGTAGATTGCGATTTAACTCTCTTATTTCGTTCCTGATGTTTTCCTTCAGTTCTTGCACGGTTAAGGATTTGTTAATATAGACTCTTTCCTTAAGATATTCCACAAGAAAAAGTCGGAGCTATTGAAGCCTGGGAAACGTGATGGCCATTTGGCTATTCACAGCTTGCGTACATTGTTCAATGCTATACTTATCCATAATTAATTAAAAAAAATTATATGTAAGATATCTGAAATGGAGAAAAAAATGTTCAACCTTCCAGTGACTTTTTGCACACCCTGTACTTGAACAGTAAAAAGACTAGGGTTTACTCCCCTTCAAAGTCGTGCGTGGGCTTTTTAAAACTGCGCCTGACCTTGTGTCTAACCGACAGAAGATGTAAATACTCCAGCCTTGTCGAGTGCTTGAAGATTTGCCAATGTGGTTGAAAGATGTTATCCTCTTTACTCCGTCGTGACAAGCGGCTTGCAAATATTGCTGTGGAACTGTCAGTATTGTACAAGCGGATTAATTGTACCTTCAGGAAATGGAGAATTCCAGGTTAAACTTCAGGTTCTGACATCAATGACTAAGTGTTCCGGCGTAGTAACCATGTAACAGTTGTCTTGATCGCCATTATGTTTAAACATGTGTGTATCTTTCGTTAAATGTTAATATTGACAAACATATTCGCATCAGATATAGAAAAAAGATGTTTTCTCACCGGGGAAATAATCCTAACAAAAACGTGAAAGATAATTGAAAAAACAAGAAGCATAAATAAACTCTAAAAAGTGAGGAGTCACACAATACGAAGTGTTCTCTCTCCCTATGTTGATTTTCCCTCCTTTCTTTGCTTTGTCAATTATATTTCCCTGTTAACATGAGCTATCTGATGTGAAAGCACTGGTTTATCTGAATATTTGTGGAAGGCATATAATGAAACAGAAGGTGATGCTACTTTCACACATGAAAAGACAGTCAAATTGATACAATGTTTTCACATATATATATATATATATATATATATATATATATATATATAATAGGTTTTAAAAATATATATGGTAATAAGGCTACAGAGAATTTCCCGCGTTCTATCCTCGAGAAAATTCTGTTTATCTTTATTGGCATATATATTTTCAAAACTTACGACCTAACTCTACTTTCGCATCGAGCATTGTTTTAGTAAATACTGAAAATATTTACATACAATTGTATGTAGATACAAAAAGTAATATATATATACATATATATACACATATATATATACATATATATACACACATATATATACACACATATATATACACACACATATATATATATATATATATATATTATAATACGGTATTATGAATTGGGCTTCCCACGCACATAAGGTGAGTTTTTTAATAGAAAGAGAAAGTAATTAATGCCACACACGCAATGAAAAAAAATATGCATTTTAATTCGACAAATTATATATTTCAAAGATAAGAGGAAATTGAAATAAAAGAGAAAAGAAAAGGACAATGGTGATATTTTATTTAAAAAAGTAATGATAAAGCAAAAATAAGAAGGTCCGATGTACTGATAATGGCGTTGAAATTATGAGAAAAATAGTCTCGTTTCTTTGGCAATATAAATGGACATATTGACAACCATGGAGAAAAAGATTTTTGGGGGGTGGGGGGTTATTTCATACACCCACGCATAATGTAATGTACTTGCAATAACCCTTATCCCTGAGTGGCTTCCGGGCCTTGATAAGTGGTGATCACTGTGTAAAAAAAAAATAATAAAAATAACATAATGTCAGAATTTTGTCACCATTAGGGAATTTCATACTGAGTGTTTTGGAAAATCGGTGAATTTATATTAAACTCTTCAGCTTGGAAAGAACTAAAAACAAACTAAACGAAAAAAAAAGGACAATTTTATTTTGTTACTGTGTGTATAATGTTTTGGGATATAATGGATTTGGATTGTATTGTGGTTTTGTCGTTTTCTCTTCAGTGTCCCAACCTAATAGTTATAGATTGGTATCTTTACTTTATTTAAGTTTGAAAACAACAGTAATGGAGGTACATTAAAGATTTAAACTGGTAGTCAGGATCCAGAATTTATATTTAAAGCCTTGGAAGAGATTGATCTTACTGAAGACGACAAATAATTTGACTGTTTCGAAGGATTCACGAAACACTGATGATCGGTTGATTTTGAAAAGTATCTATAGTATGGACCAGCTTATAAAAAGGGGATGAGAACTTTATTTTGTCTGACCAGAATGAGCCTGAAATTGCTGGTTGCTAGTACCGACCGCGGAAAATTGAAAAAATGACCCCCCACCTACGTACGGAAAGGCGGACGATTAACATTGCGAAAAGGTGCCATTATGTTGTTAATCAGGAAACAGGCGTAAGTAAAATGATTAATAAAATGCGTCAGAAATCCCCAAAAAAGGACGGAGTTAAGTTGAAATTGTGGTCCGAAATGTAATTATAGGATTAATTCTTTACATGCTGAAGGTAGCTTGAATGACAAAACACCATATTACGTTACTTTGAGTAGTATACATATATGATGATTCTAGTCTTCTATTGTGTTGTATTCCGGCGGGAACATTAGAAATTATCGAGCACCATTGACGTGAGGCGCTGTAGTGAAGGGTTTAGTGTACGGACGCCGTCAGTACTAGCCCAATGTCGCGACGTTAGAGCGTGAGGTTCGCTCTATCATTCAAAATTAAGGATTATAGTTAGAGAAGGTGTGATGTTATTCAGGAGGTTTGTGTAGGGATCGCTGATGGTCCAAAGCTAAGGAGTCCGAGCAAAGCAGTAAAATATAGAACAGGAACCTTGTATAATTGGACGCTGAACCACTTGAGACATTTTGAGTGGGGCTTTTTGTTTCCATCCCTGAATGTAGCTATGAGCGATTGTTGGGATCTGTGTGCTAAGAAATGCATGAGAGTGACAGAGAATTATTAACATCCATAGGAGAAAATGGTTAGAGGAACCATCAGACGATATGTCGTCGAATTATGAGGTGAGCCGAAACAGGGGCCTCTGATCGACAATGGTAAAATAGAGTGGCTGATAACAGGCGACATTAATCGTGAAGTAGTAGCACTCACATTTACTACAAGATGACAGATTACACGAGCCTGTAAAGAAATTCAGGCATGCATAGAATAAGAGAGCGATGAATGACTGATCATATGGGTCTGAATTTTTCTCGGTTCGGGGATGTGTGAAAAAAGTCTTAGAAGTGTTTTTATATATGAAATAGAGAAATTTAACAGATCGGGACCCTTGATGGGAAAGGGAAGGTACGTTAGATCGTTTAGCTTTGCAGCCTGTATACCTCAGCTAGTTTGATACAAAAAAATTTTGAAATTTGAGGTTTGCGATATCATCGTAGACTTACGTCCAAGGAAGTCAACGAGGAATGTTATAAACGAGATATAAAGTCTAGTAAAGCAGTTTGCGACTCCGAGAGCCACTAGAATCTGACAGTTGAAATAAAAGGTACGTTAAAGTTAACAAGAGATTGTCACAGTATTCCTTCGCATGTATTACAAAGATTCAAGCAAGTACTAACCGCCGAGGAACGAAGGAAACAGAAACGCCACGCATGCATACATTGTGAATGTTAAAGTCCGTTACTTAATAGCTATGTTTGTTAAACGGTGTATTTTGTGAACTATTGTTTATATGAATTATATATTCGTCGTTTTTTTTAACTGTTTATGGATGTGTTAGACACGCACACACGCACACACGCATTTAACAAAATGACAACACTGCATTGAGATTATACATACATTGTTAATGATTGTATATGTACCACGATGACGACAAGGTTACAGTTAAAGACTATATATATTCTGTACGTAACATGTTTGTCTCTTTGTAAATAGTTGATATAAGTTTATAACGTATGCGTAAATTGTAAGGTATTGATATGTTTATGCAACAGTGATTTCATGTCAATTTTGAAGCAAAGAAAACTTACATGCGTTTCTGGAAAGATTCGGGTATATTTAAATCAACTGAAGTTCTCACACGAATAAGGTTCCTTTAATAAGTTTCCAGACTTTTTTTGGATGGTCGCTTTTATTGAAAGTACACACATGAAACTCTAGTCCACTTCGAAGTAATCTGCTCCGGTTGCAATGGACTTGTTGTACCATTCCAACAATTTCTGGAAAGCCCCATGGAAGCCTTCTTGTGTGAGTGTGTCAATGGTCTTAGTCACAGCCTCTTTCATCTCCTCAATTGTCTAATAACGACAGTCTCTTAGGTTTTACTTGAGCTCAGGGTATAAGGAAAATCACCCTTCGGAAAAACTTCGCGCAAAAAGTCTGCACTTTCAGTTTTCACAAATAATTGTGTTTACAGTTCTCACACTGACATCAAAGTGTGCACTTATTGTCTTTATAGGTTCACAACTGCTAATCAATAGTTTATCCATGAAATTCTTTATTTGGCCAATCAATTCTGGTGTTCTGACTTCCTTACTCTTCCCACACTTCTCATCATCCCTTGCAGACTCCCTGCCTTTCTTGAATCTCTTATGCCACTAACAACTGATGCTCATTTTATGCAAGCTGGTTCAAAAAAAAAAGGCTAAATCATTCCATACGTTACTGTGGCATTCTTTCCAAGTTTAAAACAGAATTTTATTACGTATCGTTCTTCTACACTGTCCTAACCTCTAAATTGCATTTTTAAAATTCACTAACTGTGGCAAATAGGCTTTAGTAGGGTGCTTCTACTTTCTGTTGTAACCGTTCATTTAAACCTGGAATCATAAAAATTGGTCAGTTATTTCATAAAATGTTTTCAAGAGTCTATGACTATTGTAATTGTCTGTACTAATAAAAATCTGGAAAGTTATTGAAGGCTTGGATATCTTATCTACAGAGTGTATTGCTATTTATTCGCCTGGGTCTCCTTAGCTCTAGCTTCTAAGGTTCTATGTTTCTGATAGTATTTATGTAAGAAGGGTGAAGCAATTCGACCTGTTCTTGATTAAGAAAAATATGACATGTTTATATTTTACAGGTGTCTTACCATCGTTATAAAATTAAGCTAAGTTTTCCATCTGTCTAGGTGACCAGTATCTGTGTATTTCCTATTGAACATTTTATTTTAATATGACGAGTGTGCATATTAGCACCGCAATATAGAATGCATTTATTTAGATCATTTAACATTTGTATATTCTATGCACACACACACACGCACACGCACGCACACACACACACACACACATATATATATATATATATATATATATATAGTAATCCACATAAAGTAGTGTTTCGCTGTTTCACAGCTCATCAGTGCGGTTAGATAGGCAACTACCTCAAGTAATGGCTGAAAACCGACCGCCTGTACGACAGCCAAGGTTCTTAACCATTACGCTAATCGGCGGCTGCTGTGCGAGTCGTGAATTAACGATGCTTTGGCATCGCCAGAAATACCTAAGCTCGATTTGTTTACACAAAGAGCGTCGTTTTATACGCTAATATGCATATATACATATATATCTATATATATACACGTGTCTTTACAGCCTGTTTACTTCATATATATATATATTTCTTTAACTACAAGGATGACTAGTATCTGGAAGTGCGAATACTAGGGTATACAACTTAGTATTCTTCAATGGATTATTCTGATCCATGTAAAAATATAAAAACACATTTTAATCATTCTCGGCAAAGAATATTTCAGTTAAATGATGTTATTTTAGAGTACAAATAACAGAGACAAGTCTTTCCCTTATGAATTCGTCTCAGATTTGATTTGATTATTAATATATATATATATATATGTATATATATATATATATATATATATATATATATATATATATAGAGAGAGAGAGAGAGAGAGAGAGAGGGTGCCCAAAAAGTCTGGCTACATTATGTAGCCAGACTTTGTGGAAGCATCCTCTAGATTATGTAGCCAGACTTTGTGGGCACCCTGTATATATATATATATATATATATATATATATATATATGCATGTGTGTGTGTGTGTGTGTGTGTGTGTGTGTGTGTGTGTGTGTGTAAAAGGTGCCCACAAAGTCTGGCTACATAATCTACAGGATGCTTCCACAAAGTCTGGCTACATAATGTAGCCAGACTTTGTGGACACCCTGTATGTCTAATATGTAGGCACATGTTTTAATACATATTATTTTTTCCATTTACGGAATAATTTTTTTTTACCCAAATGAAAAATGATGAACATCAATAGAGAAATGCCGTTATTTTAAAATACAAATTTTCATTTTCTCTTTTCGAACAAAATAGTTTGGCATCATTTTTATGAACACTTAAAAAGAATAAAATCAAGTCATAATGAAAGTTAAAAACAAATATATTAACTTTATTAAAATAGTTTACGTGATTTGTTTTCTGAAATATGTTTAATAATTAAGGCTTAAACTTCGGGTGAGGGGATGAGAACAAATTTAAATGCAGCCTCGAAAAATAATAGGAATATTTTAAAAATGTATATCTAATACACATTGTTGGAATTTCGTTAAAATCGAGAATACTTGAATTTTCACAAAAGACTGAGATAAACCGCTTGCTTTAGTTTTAGATGAACTAAAATAAACTAAATATAACGATTTATTACACATAGAAGCTGTGTGTCCAAATAATGTATGATTAATAATAGTTTAGGAACTGTGTACATACAAATATATAAATACATACACATTGCTACCTTTATATCTGTATACATACACACACATATATCTATACATACGCATACACACACATATATGTATCCTTCAAACACTACGGTGTTTGAATATATGGTTAAGTGTTAAGTGGTCTATCGGTTTAAAGACCGCGCGTAAATTTCTTGTTTTTTCCACATTAAGTGCAAAGAATTTTATAAGACTTGAAAATTTACGTGTTTTTTTTTATTAATATTTTGCATGACATGGTCTGTAGTTTCAAACCCCGCACGTAAATTTCCTCACGTTCTTTTTTTCGTTAACTGAAAACAAGTTTACTTAAAAGATTGGAAAATTTACGTTTGTGTGTATATTTTTAAAATATCTAATATTTTGTCAAGATAAAACTGGAATATAACGATACGTTAATTATAATATATTATAGAAAAAACAAAATCGTAAACTAAGTAAAGATGATTTCTTCGTCGAAATAAAAAATACATTAGAATTTCACTCAAGTCACTTAAAATAATAATAATTCAAATAAACCTTTTTTTTAAAACTAAGTTTTCTTTAAAGTGTTTGGTAATAAAATGAATATTTTCTTTAATCAAAAATTCACAGACAGTAATACTGTTATGCAGTCATTTAATCCGACATATGTTACATTGTTCCTAGGTTTGTGAGTGTGTACAGTTGTCATTGTTAATAATGTATTTAGTGGCTCTTCACTATCTGAACACAAGTTCTATTTATGACCTATTTGAGTGTTCTTATGCGGGTGTATATGCATCTTACATGTACATGACATACCTTATTTTCAGCTACATCGTTGATCTTGTGGTCCACCTGGGTTACATGTTCTCTGAAGCTGGAAAACTGTTGCACAAAATTAATTTCTCTCCAAAAACAATGGTTGGTATTATATTAGTTTTATTTCATTTTCCATATGTCGACGCAGATGAATAAAAAGTGAGGTTCTTTTGCTTGTGGTCAATTCTAATAGTCTCCCTATTTTGAGACGTCTTATCCCTTCCAAGAGGGGGGGGCAACCGTTCATTCGACCATTTTTCTCTACGTCCAAATTCCAACTGCCTCTTTATGTCCAGCTAACCTGATCACGTCCTTCTGGTCCGCTATTTCATGAGCTTCCGGGAAACTTGTCCATTTTATAGCTCAATAATGTTTTGACAACTTTTATCAAAAAAACATCTTCATATCTCATCGCTTGTTCATCTCGCCTGTTAGATAGATAGATAGCTCGAGATGGATAGATAGCTAGATCGATATAGATAGACAGCTAGATAAAGATGATAAAAAGATAGATAATTATATCGACTATACACATAGATATATAGATAGATCGAAAGACAGATAATCTCTTTATCTCACCTACTATATAACAATACCTCAAGCAAATATAGTACAAACGCAACGTAACATGTTTTTTTTAATAAAAATAGTTCTTGAATTTTTTTTATGAACTGGAAAGTAGTTTATAAACTTTAAAATTTACGTGTGCGAAAAGAATAGCTGATACGGGGACAAATCATAAAAGCTGGATTGTTGCTGGTACGTTGCATCCGCTGTGTGTGTGGGGGGGGTACGTTGAGCATTACGGTGTGAATATAACTGAAATTTACTAAAATAATTTTAGGATTACAAAGACAAAAAATATTGGAATATCCAAAGATACAGATTAAAATAAACATAAAAAGGCACCCAATCAACCCCTAGGAAAGGCTAGGTAATACTGCTAATTAAGATATAAATATAATTATTGATATTAAGTTGAAGTTTTCACTTGCTTTTTTCGGGTAAACTTTTCATTCCGATACCCTGAAGCAATATATATATATATATATATATATATATATATATATATATATATATATATATATATATATATATATATACATATATATATGTGTGTGTGTGTGTGTGTGTGTGTGTGTATTATTTTTATTACCGTATCTTTCTGTTAAGTTACATTATTGTTTCAGCTACCCGGGCGTTTTTTTTTGGACGTCTGTAGCTTCCTCAGACTTTTACAGAAAAGAAAGTTTATTTTCTGTAAAAGTCTAAGGAAGCTACAGACGGACCCCCCCCCAAAAAAAAACGGCCGGGTAGCTGAAACAATAATGTAACTTAATAGAAAGATACGGTAATAAAAAATAAAACGCATATTTGCTCTACAACAGTATTGAGCACTTTCTTCAGTTTTTTATTAATTACCATTTCTACTATATATATATATATATATATATATATATATATATATATATATATATATATACAGAATTGATATTTTGCTCTTTTAGCCTGTTTATCTCGGTTGTACAAATTACGTGTAAACAAGGAAATTTCAAGCGATGCTCTCCACTTCTGTTGACATCTTTGGTAAAGTTGCCAAAGATTGGTGAATTAAGTTGTCGTGAAAATTTAGTTTAAGTCAAGAAAGATGAGTGAAATCATGCGTTGCATAAAGAAGTGGAATTATTGTTCTGTCATGTTGTCGTGAGAAATAAAATCTCGCCGACGGCAGTTTGCGGCTTATAAATGACTTGCAAAAGCTTCCAACTGATCTCGACGAAAACCGCTCGTTGTTCGTAGGTTTTAAGAACGCAATGAACATACGACAATTTTTTTTTAGATAACCTATCATTTTTACTTCTATCGTTTCGCAGATTTAGTCAAAAGTGTTGTGTTTTCTTTAACCATCACCGATGGTCATCTTAAATTCTGTCTCCATGTCTCTTTATTAACTTTGATAATTTGATAAAAGTTATGCAGTTGTTGCTGAAATGAGTATTGTTAATTAATCTATCTCTCTAAAATTATTAGATAAAAATCTGACTAATATTTGTTTATTCCTTGGAAATGAGGTTTCATGATTTATGCATTCAGTTTTTGCGGAATGTAACACCCATCTCCATAGTTGTTATTTCACAATGTTTCGACCAGCGTATAATTATAATGATGAGGATAACAGTTCGCAAAAAGAAGAAATGCACAAATTATGAAGCCTCATCTCTTTTTTTACATGGGCGATCACCACTTATCAAGGCCCGGAAGCCACTCGGGGATAAGGGTTATTGTGTGTACAATAATCAATGGGATAATATCGTAGTAATAGTTGGTATTGGAGATTTGATAAAGTGCCTTACTTAAGGGGGCGATTTATCAGGAATTTGTTTATGTTGGACTTGAAGACATAAAAGTTGTAGTCAGGTGGGAAACAGACAAACGGAAGAGAATTCCACGGGCGTGCAATTCAAAGAAAGAAGCTTTGTTCATGGAATCTACGTTTTTATTTAGGCACAGATAAAGAGTGGGGTAAATTACTGGCAGTGGTTTTAGATAGACGAGGGTTTATTGTGAAAGATTGGCGAGGGGGGACCAGAGATTGGAGCTCGGACGAGCACTTGCCATGGAAATAACGATAAAACAAAGACAGACTCGCAACGTCTCTTCTGTGGGAAAGAGGTTGCAGGGAAGAGAAAAGGTCATCTTCCACTAAGCCACGAAGTCTATTTTCTACTTTGTCAAGGCAGGATCGGCTGTTTTTAGATACTCCAGCCCAGATGTGGTAGCAGTACTCCATCTTTGGACGCACTTGGCTTTTATACAGGTAGAAAATTGCATCACGGGTGAGATATCTTCTGGAGCGGTAGAAGGATCCCACCATTTTCCCAGCTGCCCGGGCAACAGACTTGATATACGTGTTTCATTTCAGATCAGGAGTAAAGGTCAAACCCAGTAGCTTGTCAAAACATGAAGCATGAAGACGAGAGGCACCCATTTCAATTGATACCAGATGGGGATCAGAGCGTTGATGATGCAAAGATAGGATTAAAACAAGCAACAACAACAACAATAATAATAATAATAATAATAATAATAACAACAACAACAATAATAATAATAATAACAACAATAATAACAACAACAATAATAATAATAATAATAATGACAACAATAATAATAACAACAACAAAAACAATAATGATAATAACAATAATAATAACAACAACAAAATCAATAATGATAATAACAATAATAATAATAATAATAACAACAATAATAATAACAACAACAAAAACAATAATAATAATAACAATAATAATAACAACAACAAGAACAATAATAATAATAACAATAATAATAACAACAACAATAATAATAATAATAATAATAATAATAATAATAATAATAATAATAATAATAATAATACCACCATTTGCTACGGACCCAACAATCGAAAATGAGATCAGAACACAGAAGTGGATTTATAAGACCATAAAATCCAAATTTGATTGCCCTTCAATACCCGTGGCACAGTGGAGAGATGCGTTGAGTCGTTACGGTTCAATATGAGCATTGTCTAAAGCTAGCTGTTTCAATTCTTCTCAAGCAGGCCAGAGAATTGGCCGAAACTTGGAACAATAACCACCATGGAAGGCATTAATTACTGGGTAAGTTACAAGACTCAGCATTCTCATCCCATCGCGATTAATCACCTGAAGAAACTAGAGGATGGGCTGGTAAAAACGTGAAAAAACAACTATGAAGATGAAAATAACGGTTCGCAAAAAATTGAATGCACCAAAGCTGATATATTATTAAACGGTAAACACTTTTAATTAGTGTTTCAAGTTAAACTGAAAACTTTTTTTTTAAAAATGGGTAATCCTGTGGAACTTATATTAAATTTTAGATGATTGAGATTTCCGTATAATGCACCTCGATTATGGAAGACTTTGTAATATTTATTTATTTTTTTTTTTATTTGATAGTTATGTTCAATGATAATTGCCCCAAACAAAGAAAATTGAACCTCCGATCTCGTTGACTGTTACATAAAATAAAATCTGATTGACATGTGGCACTATATCTTAGTGCACCGGTTGTGGTAGTTGTTAACACACCCTTCAGCATGGCCAGGTGGTAATAAGGCCATAAGTGGAAGGATACACAAAAAAAATGCAATCCCATGATTCCCTTCTTTTTATCGATCTCTTTTTTCGTCCGGACAGCCATGGGTAAGACGTCTATTTGTTTCTCTCCATAAATGAGATCGCCCCCTCCCTCAGCATTAGTTAAGATTAGTTAGTTTCAATTGTAAAAGTTAATTATCACTTGTAAATTCTTTTGTAAAAATATTGTAATATTTTCTTGTAAAAAAAATAAATACTTAGTTATATTTCTCATATAGTACTATTGTGTCGCGTGTCATTTTTTTTTTTTTTTTTTTGTCTGCCATAAATGTCTTAAGTCGAATGAAGCGACCTTGAAGACAAGGAAGGTCCCAACCAGAATGCCACCAGAGGTCAAGACAATTTCCTAGGAGAAGAAGGAGCTACACGTTCAGATCCAACATCCCGGATGTGCTTTTCATCTTGATACTCGGACCCTAATGACTGGCCCATCGTCACATCATCATGGGACCGTTTCCAAGACATTTAGTGTAACACATGGGTCGGTCGCACGCCAGTGACCGGCTGATAGTGTCACAGACATGTGTAACGTGCTTAGCGCGTAAATTTGAATGGATATATTTAGAATTATAAGCACATCTGTCGGAAACGTTCTTTCGTAAGGTTCAAATAAAAACATTTGAAAACCTAGCTGCATTTTTCTTATTAAATTAATGAAACTATTTTTTTCTGTGACTTTCGATGGGATACACGTTAATCAGATAAGACTTTATAATGTGATTGTGTTGTTCTCTTCTCATTTTTATGATTATGTTATTCCACGGCTGATTGTCACAAAAAGAAAAAATCTCTACTAATAAGTATATCGTTAACTAATAGACACAATGATTGTAACGTTTTTATTGCAAGGCCGAAAACTTTCTACTCTAATAGGTTTTTCTTCGAACTGTTGAACATTGGAGTTCCCTCCATTTTTCCTGCTTCGCTCACTTTACAAACGTGCAAAAATGCAAATATAACATGGACCAACATATCGCTGTTCACCTTCTTACATAGAAACCCTTCAGACATTGTGACAAATAGTAACATCTTTCGTCCTAGTGGCAATTTACCGTCTATGAGTGAATAAACGTTTGAAAAAGGATAACTAAAGCTCTACGTGCAGACACACGAAAGCTGAAAACGAAGTCAATATATATAATTTAAAACAATATATATATATACATACATACATATATATATATATATAGAGAGAGAGAGAGGGAGAGAGAAAGAGAGAGACAGAAAGGGGGAGAGGGAGAAAGAGAAACATATAGCCTTACATGCTGATAGATTCGCTATGTAAAATTATCGGTCGCTTTGCTGGAAGCAAATTGGAATTAATTTGGCTTCGTTTGCGCGTTTTCATTGGCGGAATGGCTTACGGTGTACTTCCGGTTAGGTTGGCAAACATACTGACTTTTAATTAACCAGTTCAGTTGTCTACTTATCCGTCGGTTGTTTGGTTTTGCGGCATATCAACCGTTATTAGATTGTTTTCATGTCAAAATCGAAATAGTTTTGTATAGTATTTGTTATATCCCGTTTTGACGGTATATAATAACATGACAAAATACGCCGAGTGGAATGCGTAACAAAAAGGTTTATTCGTACTTCGAATAATATACAATACAAAATGGCTGCTCGCCTTGAAGTTGATATACGTGTAAATGACGGTAAAGGAAAAAGGTAACTTAACGTGTGTGAGCGGAACGCTCGTCCTGGGAGCTTGGTTAATCCTGACTACACTTGGAGAGTGTAAGACGCGAGACGGTCGGGCTAGTGCGTACCACTGAACTGACTCCAAGACAATTCAAGACGCTCTTTTATACACCGTTTCGTATCCGGTGCTATCCGTAATTATGTCCCTTATAACACCTCCCCCTGAAGCTGAAATCTTCCCGATTTTAGCTTTAATATCGCTTCCGTTTAGGATCAGGACTTAAACGCCTGACGACTTTCCTTTTACGTGTGCTCTTCCTTTTGGTCAGAGTTTCCTTTGGTAAAGAATTCTGTTCAGCCCGTGCGGTATGTTCAGGAGATACATTCATGGGTCCATGTATACCCACCGGTTTTGGAATGTCAAATGTGTCGCACAACGTTTCCATTGGAATTTCCTCTGTATTTTCCGAAATTCTGGAACGGATTTGATTAACATGTCTTTTACAGACAAAACTGGGACCTTGAATAGTATAGACCATGTTCCCAATTCTTTTCTTAACAATACCGTTCACCCAATGATTTTTTCCATTCTGAAAATTTTTAAAATAGACTTTATCTCCTGGGGAATAGCACTTTACATTAAAGTTTTCTTTCCTGGTAACTTTCTTTTTATCCGGTAGAAGTCTATCGAAAATGGATCTAATTTTTCTGGCGAACATAAGTTCTGCAGGGGATGAATTTACATCATTGTTTGGATTTGGGGTTACTCTGTAGATCGCTAGAAATGTTTGTATTGTCCGCTCATCTGTGTCAATGTTCATGTTTTTCCTTAATGCCCGCTTAAACGTGTCTACAAATTTTTCTGCCAACCCATTCGATCTAGGATGGTAAATAGGCGTCGTGATGTGCTGTATATCCAGCGAGTTGCAGAATTCTCTAAATTCGTAACCTGTGAATGCTGTACCATTGTCACTCACTATGGTCTTTGGTACACCAAACCGGTTGAAAATTTCGTCAAGTGCACTTACAGTGTTCCTTGATGTTGGATGTCTGATCTTGAATATCTCCGGCCATTTGGAGAAAGAGTCCACTACAATTAAGTAAAAAAACCTTTTAGGGGTCCGGCATAATCAATATGCAGTCGTGACCAGGGCAAGTCCGTCTTCGGCCACGGGGTCGTTTTTACAGGCGAATCTCGGGCTGCTAACTGACATCCTTTGCACGCTTTGACACAGTTTTCCACCTCTTTATCCATACCAGGCCAATACACGTAACCTCTAATTAGGGATTTCATCCTTGAAATGCCAGGATGACCTGTGTGAAATTCGTTTAGCATTCTTTTTCGTAATACTTGTGGAATTACGATTCTATCGGCATACATAAGCACATCTTCGCAAATGGAAAAAGGTGTAATTTCTCTTGCCATCTTATTTCTTTCCGTCCGTCCTACTTGATTTTTCATTTGCTTTATAAAAACGTCTTTTGCAGCTTCTCTTTTAATCTCTTCTAGAGTTACCGGGAGTTCACGGATCATACTGCACATTGAATTTGAGCATTCGCTTTCATCTTTAAGAGCTGCAATTACCGTCTCTTCGAAACTTTCATTTCTTTTTGGAATCAACCTTGACAGTGCATCCGCGTGTCGTAACATTTTTGATGACACATGCTCCATCTTAAACTGATAGTTTAAGAGAGTTACAGCCCATCGCTGTAGTCGATTTGCGGTATGCGTAGGGATGCTTTTCTTCGATCCAAATATCGTGATTAGTGGTTTATGATCCGTCTGTAATATGAAGTTTCGTCCATGGAGAAAACGGTTAAACTTTTTGACTTCAAATATTATTGAGAGAGCCTCCTTTTCAATCTGGCTGTAGTTTTTCTCAGCTGCAATCAAAGTTCTTGACGCGTGAGAGATTGCTTTTGTTGTTCCATCCTCATACTTGTGGAGTAATGCAGCACCAACTCCGTAATCACTGGCGTCCGTTGCTAGTACAATCTCTTTCTCTGGATTGAAATGTGCTAATGCCAAATCTGATAGTAAACATTTCTTAATTTTCTGGAAAGCAGAGTCACATTCCTTTGTCCAATTCCATCTACTGCCTTTTTTTAGTAGCTCGTTAAGAGGAGCTCTCAAATTATGTACATTAGGGATGTATATCGCATAATATTGTACCAATCCCAGAAATGACTGTAGTTTTGATACTGAGTCTGGGGCAGGCATCTTATCAATTGCTTCGGTCCGTTGTGGATCTGGCCTTCGTCCATCTTCGTCAATTATTTAACCCAGGTATTTGATCCTTTTCATGAAGAAATCACATTTCTCCGGACTCAATCTGAAACCAAACTCCTCTATTCTCTTAAGTACTTCTCTGACGTGCTTCTTATGTTCTTGCAAATTACTGCTCTTTATCAAGATATCGTCAAGGTATGCCATCGCAAATTCCAACCCTGCGAGCATCGTATCCATTATCTGTTGAAACAAAGCAGGGGCGAC
Source organism: Euprymna scolopes (assembly GCF_053919585.1). Lineage (NCBI taxonomy): Eukaryota > Metazoa > Mollusca > Cephalopoda > Sepiida > Sepiolidae > Euprymna > Euprymna scolopes. The sequence continues at coordinate 39,181,132 of NC_136495.1, read as the reverse complement.
CTTTAAGCCAAAAGGAAGCATCTTTAGCTTGAAGATACCCTTGTGCGTATTAATACACAGGTACATTGAGCATTCATCATTGACCTTGATTTGCAAGTACGCGTCTGAGAGGTCTATCTTGGAAAAAATTTTTCCTCCGTTTAGTTTTGAGAATAGATCTTCTGCCGACGGAAGGGGATAATTGTGGTCCTTTAAACAGTCATTAAGGCCTGTTGAGAAGTCCGCACAGACCCTGATTTTGTTATTTTTTTCTTCACATATACCGTCGGGCTGGCCCAATCCGTATGGTCAACTTTTTCAATAACCTCTAACTGTTGAAGTCTTTCCAACTCCTTCTCGATTGCGTCCATCGATGAAAACGGTACATTTCTTTTAGGTTTGAACACTGGGGTGGCATCTTTCTTCACTTCAAATTTGGCTTCTACTTTCACACAATGTCCAAGTCCTTCAGCAAAAACCCTTGGAAATTCTGCTTTTACATCGTCCAGAAAGTCTTCCACTTGGTTTGCTTTCTCTGTGTTCAACCTATTACAAAAAGAATTAACTGGTCGCTCCCATAAGTTAAACAGGACAAACCAATCCACTCCAAACAGACTTGTGTTCCTACCTGGAACCACGTACACTTTGGACGTGCGTGTCTGACCATCAAATGTCACGTTGCACCTCAGTTCTTTAAATTCCAACTTTTTGCCGCACACACTCCTCGCCATCTTGCTGGTTTCCATTAGTTCGGGTCGACCGATCCTTCTCCAGATATCTTCATCTATGATGCTGATGTCCGAACCACTATCCAGGAGTAATGTTACAGGATGTCCATTTATATGAACACTGACATACTTACGCCTTTCGCAACTTTTCTCTTTCCTTGTGCGAAGCGCATTCACTTTGTCAGTCTTTCGTTTTTTCTTCTGGTCACAGTAAGTTCCCTTGTGGCCTTTGAACCCACATTCGTAACATATCTTATTCCTGAACCAGCAGGTTTTTTGGTGTGTCTCGTACTTCCGCAACATTCACAATTTTGGTACTTGTGCATTCTAGGGGTCCTTTGTTCTTGGGTCTTGTAAGTTCTAGGGGTCCTTTGCCTTTTTACATGTTGTACCTTGTAAACGCTTTTTTCTTCAATGCGAGTGTTGTCTCTCTTGATATTAATGAGACGTTGACATTCCTCGGTAACTTTTTGTAAAGTTATATTTGGGTCCGACTCCATAATTGTCAGGATCCGGGATCTGATATCTTTGTCCCTTGGTTCTGTGAGTCCCTGTACAAAGATTAAACATTTAAATAAATCCGCAGAAATTTCATTTAATTTAAATGATTCACATAAGCAATTTACAATACAAGCATACTCTAAATAGTCTTCAGATTCTGATTTCTGTAAATTCAAACATTTATATCTCGAGTGAAAAAGTCTATCTCTTTTATCAAATATTCTAGACAACGTATTAATTGTCTTTTCAGAGGTCACTTCCTCCGGTTTTTTGGGTAAAATTAAGTTAGCGTACTTAGTGTTTTCGTCAGTACCCAGTTTTTGGAGCAACAGCGTGACTTTTTCTTCGTCGGTCCAATCCGAACACCTCTTTGTAAAAACTGTTTCATACCTTCTATAGTATGCTGGAAATGTAACGCCAGTATCGGGATAGTAGTGAAATGCCGACAAAGAATTTGAAATACCTACTGCAGAAAAATTCGTTTGTTCTCAGTTGTCGAGGTTTGAATTAATTTTTCCAAATTCTTTTGTTGAGTCGACATTTGGCGTTGAAGTATTTTTGTTTGTTCTTGTTGTGCCTCTAAAGTTTTTTTGTGTCATTTCTTGCTGTTGTTGTTGCAGCTGTTGTTGTTGCACTAAGAATTGTTGTGTCATTTTTGACTGTTCCTGAACGCTAAGAGTTAGCACTTTCGTCAACTCAGCCAATTGTTCCATATTTAAAAAAAAATGTCTTTCTAAAATTTACAACAATGATTCCACAAAATTTCGTAAGTATACGTTTTTCGCCAATTAGCAAAAAGTCTTGCAAGAATAAATGTTTCCACACAGTTCATACAATTTAGCAATAGTAATTCTGCCTAAACGTAATTTTACACAATAATACTTTTCAAATTTACACAACGAATAATGCCCGAAAATGAGCAAACTGTTTTTCAACAAAAATACGGTTGCACGAAAGAAAAAAAATTAAATTATAACAATAGTCTGTTTAATTTAGAGAAACAAAAAATCGTAAAAGTTCTTTTTTTTTTCTTCCAAAAACGTAATCCAAAGGTGCCGTGTTCGAATTCCGCCTGCGTTCCTTACATATTTTTTCTTCAAAAAATATAAATAAAGTTCACTTTACCTTGTCAATATCTTTCAAGTACAATTTTATTACCTTTCCGAGAGTTCCTATCGGAGAAATCCGTACTTTATGTAAGACAATTTCGAATAGTTCTTTGCCGTACGTGTTCAGTAACGAAATCCTTGTAAATTTGAATAGTACACAGTCCTATTAGTACGGTAATTTATCTCTGTTAAGAGATAAGAATCATCCTTGTCGCCAACTGTTATATCCCGTGTTGACGGTATATAATAACATGACAAAATACGCCGAGTGGAATGCGTAACAAAAAGGTTTATTCGTACTTCGAATAATACACAATACAAAATGGCTGCTCGCCTTGAAGTTGATATACGCGTAAATGAAGGTAAAGGAAAAAGGTAACTTAACGTGTGTGAGCGGAACGCTCGTCCTGGGAGCTTGGTTAATCCTGACTACACTTGGAGAGTGTAAGACGCAAGACGGTCGGGCTAGTGCGTACCACTGAACTGACTCCAAGACAATTCAAGACGCTCTTTTATACACCGTTTCGTTACCGGTGCTATCCGTAATTATGTCCCTTATAACAGTATTTTATTGTTGATTAATTTGTTTTTAAGATGTATATCTTTTTAAATAAATGGTATTTTTAATCTATAAATGTGACCTTGACATGTTCTACAGCCTAAGGGCAGAGTTAATCTAAGAGAAGTTATAAGTAAAATGTAACTCCGTATTCCTACTTAACTCCCAAATTTGAGTCTCATTAGGGGATACGCTTTAAGTGTATATAGGACCATATACACATCACTAAATGTATATCTACTATATTACAAAAAATGTGTCGATTTTTACCCTCTAAATTTAATCTCTATAGGTATTAAACGCATTAAAACTAGATATAATTTTAATATGTTATCGCTTTACGTAATAATCGATGCATTTCAGGGAATTAATAGTAACTTCATTTAGATTTCAGAATTTATTTAATAATTTCTGACATACATGACTCTCACAAAATAGTTGTACTTAGAGGAAGTTGTGTAACTTTAAGTAACTCCGAAAAATACTACCATACTTCCATCAAACATTATGTTTTTATTTCATTATATTTTCTTACACAAAATACAACTACGCTTATGAAATACAGACTGCCCTCTCCCGGTTTGGAACTTATTTTAATGTTATTTTAATTGGCTGACTACAATCGTATTCGCACAATATTCGAATATTATAGCCTACAATTAAATAAACATGGCGTCGTATATTACCTACTTTCGTAAAATGCATTCCCTTAAAAAAAGAAAAAAAAGATTTTAAATTGGACGGATTCTATTTTATACAAAAAATATCATTCTTAACAAATGTTATTTATTTACAGTCCTTCACTCGCACGTGTACAAAACAACCGATTACTTAATTTCTTCATATTTTTAACCGGTGGTTTAATTATTAGACGCAATGACAGAAATATCTCAATAATGCAATAACAGTTATATTTTCTTCAGAATTTCATAAATAATGATACATGTATTGTATAGCGTACTACTGTTGAGAAACATCATACAGCAAAATAATTCAGAAATAAAATTAAATTAGAATTTCTAATATTTCATTGTGATGACTTTTCATTAAGTTAAAAAAAACATTCGTCAGCAAAGATAGGGAAATAATTTGGTGTACCAACAAGAGTGCTATCATTGCGTGTTATATCAGCAGAATGACGTAACGAAAAAGAATAGTCTTCTTTAAAATGCGTATGACATGAAAAATCTCAGAAAACATTAATAAAGCATATTTTTTATTTAATAAAAATAACATTTCAGTAATCTTTCTTTACAACCTCCTAGCAAATGGAGTCATAGGTAACTTTGTAACTTGGCTCAAGTCACTCGACCATCAGTAATTGTCAATTCCCGAACTGATGATTGCCAAAGCATAACAGACTTGTGTCTTTAGATATAAAAGAATTTTAAATATTTATAATTATAAGCCAATTTAGGATTAAAAAATGGAGCCTTATGTGGGAATGAAAACTAAAATGAAAAAAGGGATAGCAATATGCAACGTTTACGACTTCCGGTCGTAGAACACTCTCAGTCTGCTTTACTGTTATGCTCGCATTTGGCATTTATTGGTGTTTTATTTCCCTTAATTTTCGTGTTAATTGATGCTGGTCCCGGGATAACGTCATAACAAATTGAGTTAACAGTGGTTTGTAACCAGGTTCGAATCCCTCAACCAGGATCAATTATCATTTTATACACTACCGATTGTAAAAGCATGAAACACTAGGATTTGTATGTATAAAATAATTATATATATTTATAATTATAAGCTCATTTAAGAGTATTAAAGTTGAGCCTTGTCTGGAAAACAAAATCCCCAGCAGACCATCAACTAGCGATATGCAACGTTTACGACTTTTGGTAGTTAGAACAATTTCCAACTGCTTTACTTTTATACCCGTATTTGGCCTTTATAAGAGTTTAATTTCTCTTAATGCTCGTGGTATTTGATGCTGGCCTGGGAGCAAAGTGACAAAATAATTCAAAAGTAACTTTTTGGAAACTGTGTTTGAATCCCTTGACCAGCAATAAGTATCACTTCATTGCACTGATGATTGCAAATGCATGAAACATTAGTATACGTAGGTATAAAATATAAATATATATATTTTTATATAATTATATATATATACTTATATAAAAATATATATATGTGTGTGTTTGTGTGTGTGTGCGTGCGTGCGTATCTGTGTGATCTGTCCCGCAAATTGGGTATATTTGTTTGAAGTAATTGAGTGGTCCTGGCTTGTGTATTCGTGTGATAATCAGTAATTCGCTTTACTCATCAGATGTTTGTGGGCATAGCTTGTAAAGGTGAGTCCTACGTGTATCTTTTCACGTCTCACGCAAGCTAGTTTACCAGCCAATATTCGTGACTAAATTAGTTAATTATATTTTTGCCAGTAAAACCGATGTATTGAAAATTATTATTTCAATGAATATATATTTATATATATATATATATGAATATATATTTATATATATATATATATATATAAATATATATATATATATATATATATATATATATATATATATATATATAATCACAGACATTGAATACCGGAAATCATAGTCGCCCGATAACAAATCACTTTCCAAACTATTTATCTCTTGATGTAGAACTTAGAAATGTGAGATCAGCTGCAGAAATGAAACCAGCTATGAATGTTTAATAAGCGCCGTTAGATTAATCATGAATCGGTGACTTGTTTTGCTTATTATTGTGTCACAGTTAAACGATGCAAATGTGAAAATTTAAATACATAAAGACTGTCTGTGTCTTCAGTTTTGTTAGACAAACTAAACAAAACTTTGATAAATAAAGTTTCTTTCTAAGAACTTCCGTCTCTGGAACACAGTGCTATGGGATTGATTTCTGATTAACTATAACATTGGTGTTTTCAAGTCCAGTTTTAACAAAGTTTTGTTAATCCATTCTCTTAAAATAATCAAATCTTGCCCATTTCACTCATCATTTAACTGCCTACTCAGGACTACCAGAACAAAATGCAACAATATTAAAACACTTATGCTTAAAGCGACGGCCAGAAGCGTCGAAACATCTCTCGGTTGGAATATCTTATTTAGCATTCGGTAGGATATCCTCATCCACAGCTTGAATAAACTGAAAAGAAAACATTTCTAAAGTCGTCAACCGTATAAGATGAGTAATTTCAGCAATAACAAGTATAGATTCTGCCACACAGTGTGAGCTACATATTCAGCCGTATGGTTCTGCTATAGGATGGCTATTATATAATGCGACACAATGTAAAATGTTGACTATAGAATGCAAAAGCTAGCCGTGGGAACATATACCAGAAATAACAGTTGGAAATCGGTTATAACCATCTGACTATGCAATCCATACAGCTACGTACCTAGTTAGTGAAGCTTATAAAACCTGGCATCGTGATCTGGGACAAGACGAACGAAGATGCAATCTTAATAGAAGTAAGTGTTCCCAATTATCTTAATAGAACTGAGTAGTAAAAGATTACGAAATACTAAAGTCTTATTATCACATGAAAAGAAATTGGAATCTTAGAAAAATCACTCCAGTAATTGTGGGAAGATCTGGACTCATATTAAAGAATTTAAAAAAAATTACCCGGCAAGTGCAAGAGAGATTTAGCAATTACATTTTAAGTAAGGATTAGAATTTAAAAAAAGATTTTTCGATTGGATTATATAAGAGAATGGGTTATTGTCTAGCATCCCCAGGTCGAAAAAGACGTTCTAGTCTGACAAGTTATGCATGTATTTATGCATATGTGTATAAATGCATTTATGAATATGTGCATATATGTGTTTATGAATATATGTACATATGTATTTATGAATATGTGTATATATGTGTTTATGAATATGTGTTTATATGTATTTATGAATATGTGTATATATGTGTTGATGAATATGGGTATATATGTGTTTATGAATATGTGTATATATGTGTTTATGAATATGTGTATATATGTGTTTATGAATATGGGTATATATGTGTTTATGAATATGTGTATATATGTATTTATGAATATGTATATATATGTGTTTATGAATATGTGTATATATGTATTTATTAATATGTGTATATATGTATTTATGAATATATGTATATATGTATTTATGTATATGTGTATAAATGTATTTATGAATATGTGTATAAATGTATTTATGAATATGTGTATATATGTATTTATTAATATGTGTATATATGTGTTTATGAATATGGGTATATATGTGTTTATGAATATGGGTATATATGCATTTATAATTATGTGTATATATGTGCTTATGAATATGTGTATATATGTGTTTATAAATATGTGTATATATGTATTTATTAATATGTGTATATATGTATTTATGAATATATGTATATATGTATTTATGTATATGTGTATAAATGTATTTATGAATATGTGTATAAATGTATTTATGAATATGTGTATATATGTAGTTATGAATATGTGTATATATGTATTTATGAATATGTGTATATATGTGTTTATGAATATGGGTATATATGTGTTTATGAATATGTGTATATATGTGTTTATGAATATGTGTATATATGTGTTTATGAATATGTGTATATATGTATTTATGAATATGTGTATATATGTGTTTATGAATATGGGTATATATGTGTTTATGAATATTGGTATATATGTATTTATGAATATGTGTATATATGTATTTATGAATATGTGTATATATGTGTTTATGAATATGTGTATATATGTGCTTATGAATATGGGTATATATGTGTTTATGAATATGTGTATATATGTGCTTATGAATATGGGTATATATGTGTTTATGAATATGTGTATATATGTATTTATGAATATGGGTATATATGTGTTTATGAATATGTGTATATATGTGCTTATGAATATTGGTATATATGTATTTATGAATATGTGTATATATGTGCTTATGAATATGGGTATATATGTGTTTATGAATATGTGTATATATATGTTTATGAATATGAGTATATATGTATTTATGAATATGTGTATATATGTATTTATGTATATGTGTATAAATGTATTTATGAATATGTGTATTAAAGTATTTATGAATATGTGTATATATGTATTTATGAATATGTGTATATATGTAGTTATGAATATGTGTTTGTGAATATGTGTATATGTATTTATGAATATGTGTATAAATGTATTCATGAATATGTGTATATATGTATTTATGAATAAATGTATATATGTAGTTATGAATATGTTTATATATGTATATATGAATATGTGTATATATGTGTTTATGAATACGTGTTTATGAATATGGTTATATGTATTTATGAATATGTGTATATATGTATTTATGAATACGTGTATATATGTGTTTATGAATATGTGTTTATGAATATGTGTATATGTATTTATGAATATGTGTATATATGTATTTATGAATATGTGTATATATGTATTTATGAATATGTGTATATATGTGTTTATGAATATGTGTATATGTATTTATGAATATGTATATATATGTATTTATTAATATGTGTATATATGTATTTATGAATATGTGTATATATGTATTTATGAATATGTGTATATATGTGTTTACGAATATGTGTTTATGAATATGTGTATATGTATTTATGAATAAATGTATATATGTATGAATATGTGTATATATGTATTTATGAATATGTGTATATATGTGGTTAGGAATATGTGTATAAATGTATTTATGAATATGTGTATAAATGTATTTATGAATATGGGTATATATGCGGTTATCAATATATATGTGGTTATGTGTTTATGTATATATGTATTAAAGTATTTGTGTTTATATGATCCACTCTCAAACTACTTAACCGGTCATTTGAAATTTTGGACAGACTTCCTAGGCGGAAAGTGTCGTAATGCGTATTATCTTCATTTTAATTTAGTTGCATGTAAAGTGGTCAGAGCGGGAAAAAAGCTCATTGTGAAAATGGTTGTTAATTTGTTTCTAATGACAAAGCTTTATTACATTAAAGGTTAATTTAGTATTCGTAAGAATACAGAAAATGTTCTGTAAAACTGTTCTATTCGAGGAAATCATTTTACTCGTCCTGGAACTGGTATTTCTCTAATACACACACGCACACACATTTATCTTAATAAAATGAAATTATACTAATATTTTTTCAAGGATGTTTAATTTAAAAATAAACATTTATGAATAAATAAAATTACGTTAAAGATTAAATGAATTGATAAATTAATTTATGTTTCTGAGCTAAACATTCATGATTAAATGCTGTCTGGTTCGGCAACTACTAACTTGACCATCTCAAATTATATAAATTCTCATTAGTATAATTTAATTTAACGTTATGTCTATTAATACTTTTCCGTGCGTCGGATATATTCCTCGTTTCCTTACTTCCAAATCGTTTGACTCGTTTGTCTAGAAGTCACCATCGATTCGCTGTTTTGATACCCCATTTAAATACAGCATCTTTTTCAAGTAGATATTTCCCAGGAATTGTATACTTTTGGAACTCTTTTGCTGCTGGTTGTTTTCTTCCTACCTATAGCATTGGTCTATTAAAGGCTAAGGCAATATGCATATACTGTTTTTGCGGAAAGCATACATAATTTACCGAGACACACATAAACTTATTCATTTCAATTGTAATATTACTTTTGAACTAAGAAATTCTATACTCATTTATTTATATAATACTAGTGGGGGGTACCCGGCGTTGCCCGGATGTTTGGAGGTGTATGTGTGTGTTGGGGGTAGATTAAAACAACCCTGTTTAAAAAAAAAACTTTTGCCGGGTTTTTGGAGGTGTAAAAGAAAAATAATTTTAGTAGGAAGGTAGGCTTGAACCCCAAAGCCTTGCCGAGAAGGTGGAAGCGAAATGAAAAAAAAACTGAGACCTAACCATCTCAGCCACGAGGGGAGAGGAAAGGATAAGAGTCTTAAGTTAACGTTTAAAAAGTGAAATTTACAGGTACGAGAAAGATAAGTCGCGTGATGATTGACCTAGTTTTGCCCTGCAAGCCAGTTTCTGTTTCCCCCGTCTCATCATTCGCTTTTTTATACTGAAAAGCATAACAAAAAATATCTCGAAAATAGCCCGTAAAAGTCGGGCAAATTAAAGATTGCTGGGCCCCCCGTTCTGAAGTCGTAGATATTATTATTTAGACAGCATATAAAAAGTTTTAAAAAGGAGTGACCCGACGAGAAGCCCGTCGAAAAAAGCCTTTAGTGGATATACACAAAAATGCACCCCCCACACACACACTAACACAACTTTTACCTTTTATATATATAGATGATAAGAAAAGTTGGGTCAAAAACCGTTATTCTCATTTCAAATAGTAAAAGTTTATAAAACTTATATTTTCTCATTTACAATTATCTATATACTGTTGTGTACTAGCGTTTATAAATTTCATTTACATCCAAATCAGCAAATTAGTAAAGTTTTATCAGTTATTTATTATTTAACCTTAGTTATTAATTCAAGCCAATAAAATTAGAAATATCCTATTCTATTAATATCATTATGGCGTGTGTTCTTCATAATTGTTTTATATATTTCTCATTATCTTACTTGCATATCGTTTAACTCGTTCGTTTAGTAGTCGCCATCAATTCGCTGTTTTGATACCCAATTTTTATACAATATCTTGTCCATGTAGATCTCTCCCAAGAATTGCATACTTCTTGAACTCTTTTGCTGCTAATTGTTTTCCTTCTATCTACAATCTTCGTTTTTTAAAAACCAGAGCAATATGCATATTCTGTTTTTGCAAAAAGCATATTGCATTATTGTTAACTCATTACATAAACTTGATTTCTATGAAAAAAAGAAACAAATTCCTTCGATAGTTTTTTGATAATTTCTTATCAACAAAATAAAAAGAGGAAAAGATCGATATTTTGCTAATTAGATTTGGATTCTAAAACTGTTGATACTTCTGTTATTATTGTTTTTTGGGTTTTTTTTTTACACGGGCATCACCACATTATCAAGGCCAAGAGGCCAATCGAGGATAAGGGTTAAAGAGTGTACAGTAGAAATTGGGTAACGTAGTAATCAATTCGGTAAATGTATTAACTTATATGAAACGGCTCATATATATATATATATATATATATATATATATATATATATATATATATATATATATATATATATATATTCATCCAGATAATAATTTTGAGTACATCGGTTTTTCCTAGCAAAAATATAATTAACTAATTTAGTCACGAATATTGACTGGTAAACTAGCTTGCGTGAGACGTGGAAAGATACACGTAGGACTCACCTTTACAAGCTATGCCCACAAACATCTGATGAGTAAAGCGAATTACTTTTTTTTATTACATAGGCATCACCACATTATCAAGGCCAAGAGTCCACTCAAGGATAAGGGTTAAAGAGTGTACAGTAGAAATTGGACAATATAGTAATCATTAGTAATGAAAATTTGGTAAATTTGATAACTTATATGGAACGGCTCATCAAGAACTTGTTTACGTTAGACTTGAAGACAACCATATTTTAGTCAGCCGGAAAGCAGGAAACCGGAAGACAATTCCACAGGCGTGCAGTTCTAAGAAAGAAGCTTTGTTCATGGAATCTACGTTTAGGTTTAGGTACAGATAAAGAGTGGGGGAAATTATAGATAGTGTTTTCAGCTAGACGAGTGTTTCTTGTGAAAGTTTAACGAGGGGGGACCATAGACTGAAGCTCAGTCGAACACTTTCCATGAAAATAACGATACATTAGAGACAAATTCGCAACATCTCTTCTGTGAGATAGAGGTTGCAAAGAAGAGAAAAAAACATATACTACGAGGCTACGAAGTCTATTTTGAACTCTACCAAGGCAGGCCAAGTCCTTTCTAGCAGCTCCTGCCCATATGTGGCAACAGTATTCCATCCTTGGATGTACCTGGCTCTTATATAGATAGAGAATTGCATCAGCAGTGGGATATCTATTGGATATTGGTAGCTGATTTGATATTAACTTTTCTGCTTTAGATTTAGCTTAACCTAGCTCGCAGCTCGGCGTCGCCCGTTCGTAAAATACGCTTAAACATGATATTTTAATTCACGCAGATTGTGTATGTAGTATTATAAAATTAACCTCTATTGATTATTATATAACATTAGGAATAATTTACCCGGTGGTCTAATTCGCAAACAAATTTTTAAAATAATAATGATAATGTCATTGATCAAATTCAGTTTGTGTTTGTTTACAATCTTACGTCAGCTGATATTTGAGATTGACGATGAATGCCCTGGAAAAGTCACTTCTTATTAATGTTTAGTTTTAAAATATGCAAACGAAGAAATGATTTGCGACAATGTTACTTGTTACTTCTTTTATTATAAATAAGAAAACATTAAAATAAAATGGTAAGGTATATCCGGTTATTAACAGAGAGTCATTCGATCTGTAGTCGAATGGTTTACCATAAAGCTATATCTCTAGATTATAATAAATCTGTTTTATTAAGCAATGATTTGCTGAAATTTTATTATCTACCTCGCCAGTAAAATATACCTCTTTACGAATTATTTATTTTTATCTGTAAGAGAGAAAAGCTATTTTAATAATGGATTTTTTCGATTTTCAATTTTTATCGGATAAATTTATGTGCAAATCATATCTAAGAACACTGACAGACATATACATTTACGTTGTGTGAAATTTGCAAAAGATGAGCTGAGCCGTTTCGGAACCTGTAAGGAAGGAACTCACACACATTTACTTTTATATAATAGTAGAGATGCTACATTACTCTAGATAATATAATTTAATTCTTAAACTGTATATGTATTCCACAGATTAATGTATGTAAAGTTTTATAGTTCAGAAGTATTATTGCAAGAAAAGTAAGTAATGTTTTGTGTGTATTATTGCGATCTGTCCTTATCGTTAAAATGAATTTGTAAATATTTAATATACGATGACATTATTGCGTGTTTGACCGTTAGATTTTATCATGTCTTGATTATATTATTGTGTATAGATTCCAAGACTCGGTTTTATGATTATTGTTTTAACATTTATGTGGTTTAATATCCATTCTATCTATGCATGTGAACTGTGAGTACGAATATTCGGATCTATCATAATTCATATGTGTGTACATATATTCTATTTACGTATAAGTGTTAGTGACACTTATAAGTGTTCAATTTATAAATGTGAAAGGGAAAAAGCGTCTTAAATTCAGCTTATTAGTAATTATATTTGACACGTATAAAAGTCGTTCCGCCTCACCATCACTAAGTAGGCCCAGTATCCGAACGAACATTGTTAGTTGTTACTAGTTTGCATTTCTATAATATGGATTTGGTTTGAATAGTGTTGTCATATTAAGGTAGATAGTTCTGAATAACGAGAGTTGGATTAGAAACACATTAATAATTGATTTGATAATTATATATATATATATATATATATATATATATATATATATGTGTGTGTGTGGGGTGTATATATATATATATATATATATATATATATATATATATAGAGAGAGAGAGAGAGAGAGAGAGAAAGAGTGGGGAGATAGAGTGGAATGAGGGCAAAAATTGATTATTTCTTAATCTATTATTTTAGTATTAAAATGGTTTCCATAATATTTGACCTCATTATGTAACATGATTTGGTATTTAGTCTATAAAATAAGTTTTACGATCAGTTAGTTTAAGTACGAAGATGCAATTTTCAATTAGAAATCGGATAAGCGTTTAGCTAACATCTGCGTAAATGCTATTGGCTTAAATACGTGAATTGTCAAAGTGGTTGTCGCAATATTCATAACGATGCAATTTATCTGGATGTACTTAATGTAAATTGCGGTAAGATGTTGTTCCTCTTTTAATCGCTTTCATTGTCTTTAATTGTAAAAAGAAAGAAGACTATGAAATTAACATCTGTGATGATAAACATCACTGTCCAATTATTCAATTGCTTATATATCGAAATTAGGAACAGCACTTTCCGTCAATGAAGACGACAAAATAAAATCGACAAATTTCTAAAGCCTACTTTGAACTAGGCAATTTTTCGTATATATATATATATATATATATATATATATATATATATATATATATATATATATATATATATATATATATTACTAGCAGAGACACCAGACATTGCCCGGGATTGAATGATGATCAACGAATATTTCACACTCCTATATTCTTATCGTCATCGAAATCCGTGAAATACCCCGGAAGGAAGCTTCACATGCCTCTATGCAGTAACTTAGTCCAAAATATATTATTCTACATAGCACTCTTGAGAACCTACTGTTTCTTTTATAAAATTATTCTATAAAAACTTATTTTATAGTTAACGAAAAAAAAACATTAAGTAGTTTACGTGCGGGGTTTAAACCTACAGATCATTTCATGCAACAAAAACAAACTAAATTTTCAAATCTTATAAAATTCTTTGCGGTTAATGAAAAAAAAAGAATTTGACGTGCTGAGTTTGATCCTAGTTACAACGTCATGAAAAAAAAATACGCTATCAACTTACCCTCTGTAGAATTTTCACGGTCCGTTGTTCGGTCATTGTTGCTAAGCGACGACATGGAAAAATGGCTTTAACGTTGATATGAATTTAAATAACGGTTTCGATGATCGATTATCGGTAATTACTGAGACAAAATTTAATTAATATCACTCCCAGACTTATGAAATTAAGTTCTGTAAATTTGAAAGAAAATCTGTTCAGTCGTTTCGGAGACTATAGGAAAGGAACTCACACACACAGAGAAAGTTGCATATATATATATATATATATATATATATATATATATATATATATATATATATATATATATATATTACTCAGAAAAAATACAATACTCAGTAGATTTTGAAATCATCCTTTCCAATAAATTACAAAATTCGGCAAACGAGTAATAATATTTCTGATATGTATTAATTGTCAATTTCCTCTTTAATTCTTAAAGTACAGTTCTTCTCGTCTTTAATAAAGCTGTAAAGCCTAATGATTCTGACCATAGGCGGCTAATCATACGGAAATTATTTTTTTTAATTTAAGAATGAATATACTTGATTAAAAAATGAAACAGCTATTTCACGAATTTTTATAAGATTTTCAATAAATTAATGAGCGAATTCTTGCAAAAAGTGTTTATATAACGGTAAATTAGAAAAAGCAATACGATTTACAGATGTAGAATAGATACAGACTGAAGCAAACAAAGAAATATAGCGATGGAATAAACTATGCAGATTTACTTTTTATGAATATATATACAGAGTGTCCATAAAGTTCGTGTGCACTTTAAAACATTTATAACTTTATTTATGTTTGCGATAGAAATAATCTGTAAAAATGTTATAAGGTTTCATGTATCTAGTTTTAAGTATAGTTATTGAATAATTTTTTATCAAAAAATTCGTAACAATAAAAAAAATAAGTAAAAAATATTTTCTTTTGTTTTTCAGAATCAATTTGATCCCATGGCTTCAACTGAGGAAAAAATAAACTGTGTCCTTTGGTTGGCTGAATTGAAATCTACTATTGCTGTACAAAGAAAGTTTAGAATTGAATACAATAAAAAAAGCGCCTCATAGGAACACCGTTGTTAAATGGATGAAAAAAATTAAGGAGACAGGCTCTGTCCATGATAAACCACGGTCTGGAAGGCCATGTGTCAGTGACAAAAGTGTTGCTTCCATAGAAGAATCCTTTACTGCAAATCCAAGAAAGTCTGTAAGACGGGCATCATTGGAGCTCGGGCTGCCAAAGTCTACTGTGCATAAGATTCTGGAGGCAAAACTTCATATGAAAGCTTACAAAATTCAATTACATCAACAGTTGTTAGAAGAGGATTATTATGCATGGCTAACTTTCTGTCACCAGTTCAATGAAAAACTTTGCAATAATGATGCATTTGGGAGTAATTTACTGTTTTCTGATGAAGCAACATTTCATATTAGTGGCAAGGTCAACAGGCATATTGCCGCATTTGGGGAACTGAAAACCCAAATAAAACTGTTGAACATGAAAAGGACTCTCTTAAAGTTAATGTGTGGTGTGCTTTGGGAATAAATCGAATTATAGGGCCATATTTTTTTGAACATCGTGTTATTAAGTTTAACAGTGACAGCTACTTAGATATGTTGCAGAATTACTTTATTCCGCAACTTGAACAATTAAACTTGAAAGATGATACAGTGTTTCAACAAGATGGAGCTCCTTGTCACTTTGCTCGGCGTGTTAGACAGTTTCTAAATCAGGAATTTCCTAACAGATGGATCGGAAGGGGTGGACCATTTCATTGGGCTTCACGTTCGCCAGGTTTTACTCCAATAGATATTTTTATTCTTTATTATGAATATTTATGAGTTTTTGTCAAATATAAACGACAAAAAAACATGTGAGCATATACAGATTCTAAAATATTTAATTTTCTTTTAATATTTAATAAGTTCGATTGTAAAATGCAATACATCAAGTTTAATCAAATTGGGAAAATAAACAATTAAATCATGCAAATATCTACATAATATGACTTTGAATAGAATATCATACTTATTGCAAGAATAGGAACTTTATGTCGACAAAACAATTTAGGATGTTGTAAAGTTTTGAAATTCAACACTTCGTACTTATGCAAAAATTGGTCTTTAATCGCGTGTTACACTGGCGCTCTTCATTAAAATTTCCATTTTATGCGATGAGTAGCCTTTGATAGTTTTCATTCGGTCGATGAAGCTAGTATCTCTTTATAAGTGTTGTAATTGAGTTTTAACTTTAAGTATAGTAATACGTATTCTGACTTAGAGAGAATGTGGGATAAACTAAGTCACATAGCTTATAAAAATCCGTAATTTTTATATATGAAATAAAGTTTATATAAATTAATTTCCTTGTGATGAATAAGTTGCTTCCATTGTTGGGATTAGTTTCCTTTATATCATTGTACTAAGAGTTCCTTCGAAAATTTCATCGGGTAGTTATAAGAGCTTGCCAACGTCTGTTAAACTCTGGAATTGGCCATAGGCCGAATAAACAAAGATGACAACTGAAGTAATAAAACTCCCGGACTGTACCACATTCGCGGGGACGCGAGTCTTGATGCTGATGAGCGTAGTTGTCGGCCATCGGATGTTGACAACGATAGATAAAAGCCTTAGTCGAAGTCAATCCACGCATAAGTCTTCGAGAACTTGCTTCTGTGTGAGACGTAACGTATACGACGATGTCTAACCACTTGAGAGGGATTAGAAAAGACAATAACATGATAAATAGGTGCCTCACAAATTTAACGACAACCAAAATGTTATGAAATGTTATCCTCCCTTTTTTTCGCAACACAAACGGCCCATTTATCGACTGGATTGTGACTTACGATAAAACCAGCGACGCTTAACTCAGAGGTTATCTGCCGACGAAGCTCTATGACACTTACTGAAGCGAGAGTTGCACCACAATCAGGTCATTCTGACTGTTTGGTAGTATGTGACCGGTCTCATCCATTACAGTTTTTTATATTACGGCGGAGAAGTACTGTCAACAAATGGACTAAATCCATCAGAAACTTCGACAACAGCACCCACAAGCATTACTCAACAGAAAAGGCTAGTTCTCACTGCAATGCCTGGCCGCACCTTGCTAAACAGATCCTACAGAAATTGTACGAATTTAGTTACGAAAATCTGTCTCATCCGCCATACTCTCCAGATCTCTGACTTACTGACTACCACTTTTTCAAGCAACTCGAATATTTTCTGCGTAAGAAATGCTCCAAAAACCTAAACTATACCAAAAACGCCTTCAGCAACTTCATCGCCATCAGAACGCAAGATTTTTACGTTACTGGCATAAATAAACTTGTTTTAAGCTGGGAAAAGCGTATTGGTGAGTTGTTTTTGTTTTACGGCATATCAACCTTTTTCAGATTATTTAATGCCGAGTCTAGTTATTTTGAGGAAAGATTTTTAATGGAGTATTTTTTTTACGTCAGATTCTATTTAACCCATAGTTGGGACCCTAACAGGTACTATCACTCCGGGTCAGAGTGAACCTGGGAGCAATGGCAATTAAAGGGTGACTCCGCACTCCCCAAAGCCGGCAAGGTGGGGCCTCACCATCGGATATAGTTTTAGGTCATATCCAGGACCGGAAAAGCGCATTGATTCTGATGATGGTTACTTCGATCAATAAATTTTGTTTGAGCCGAGATATTTTCACTTAAACTGAAAAATTAAAAACCACAAGAACTTTCTTGCCCGCCGGATAAAACATGATAAAAAACAATTATAACCTCACACGCATGAGGGGAATACTGACTTTTATACATACATTGTCAGACACAGGCTTGCTATCAAGCAGAAATTTGTTGATGATTATTTTATTTATTAAAACATACACATATCTGTGCGTGATGTCACCGAGCTAATCAAGAACCTTGATTCCAGTAAAGCAACTATGTTGAAAAAGCTTCAACCAGAACTTGTCCCCCTACTTTCAAAACTGTTTAAGCGTTGTGTTAAGGAGAATTGCTTCCCAACACCCTGGAAAACCTCATCAGTATGTCCTGTATTTAAAAATCGAGGTGACAGGTCATCTCCCCCTCAGTACAGACCAATAAGTCTCCTGTGTGTCATGAGTAAGTTGCTGGAATCCATATTAAATAAAAAAAAAAGTAGTTAATCACCTCAGCAGAAATAACCTTCTTAGTGGCATGCAATATGGTTTCCGTTCTGCTAGATCTACAGCAGATGTGCTAACGGTTTTATCTCATAGGATTAGTGAATCTCTCGACAAAGGCTTCTTTTTAGAGCAATTGCTCGTGACATGTCAAAGACCTTCGATAAGGTATGGCATAAAGGCCTACTTCACAAGATTTTCAACTACGGTATAACTGGAAATGTTTTCTCAATTATTAAATCATTTCTCTCTGATAGGCTCATAAGAGTAGTGGTTGATGGGCAGAAATTAGAAGCCCACAGCATTAAGGCTCGTGTCCCTTAAGGGTCCATTCTGGGCCCAACTCTCTTTCTGATCTACGTCAATAATCTCCCAAAATATATACTTAAA